>NC_052503.1:8595284-9795284 GCF_016617805.1 Bactrocera tryoni | reverse complement strand
GTCATTTATCTCTCATCTAATAATTTGTTCAATGAACCCTGAAGTTATGTTGGGAATTTGTTTGACTTTACGTTGTTCACCTCATCGCCGCTAATGCCCTGACCGCTATGGTCAATGCCATAATATATTTTTATATATTTTTTTTAGGATATGCGCCACTCGCCAGGTCCTTTGGCTCGATTTGGTTAACTAGCTCGCTGGCATGTAACGGAGTTAATGCGTGAACGTGATTCTATGAGTGAACACTCACGCGCACAAGTAGCTCACACTAGGGTTGCACGCATTTTACCTGCCACGGCGGGGGTATAGAGTAGCCAAGCCACAGGCAAAGCGATAAACGACACAAGAGTTTTACAATATTTCTTATAGAAGTAATGAAAAGTTGACAAATCGCATAAACGCCGCACAGTTTCCCTCACTGGCTCACTTCGTTTCGGTCGCCTCTAAGTTGCTTCAGAAAAAAGTACCGCACTAACCCGTGCGCATAGAACCTACATATTGTGAATCGTCTCCACCTTCCTTTAGATAGACAGGTGCCTTTTTGTAATTTCATGCTTTTTTCGAGACTAATGAGGGTCGCTGTAATTAGGTGCGAGACAGGGTATTTAAGCGAAAAATTATTCGTTTGCGTTCTTTTTTCGTGTAATCAATGCGAGATCTGACCGAGTTGGGGTCGCTGGCTAAGTCAGTATGATTTGCAAATTACATACATAGGTGTGAAGTTCATAAGTGGCTTTATAAGTAAATGTGGGTTTGTGTGTACTTCGTTAATGTCGGATCCGATTTATTGGGAAAATCTTATCACACGAGCGCTAGGCGTTACTGCACATTGTCTGTTCTTCGTTCGGCATTTTAGACAAATTAGTTTGGTAATTTTTCAAATATTTTGCCACAGGGTCCATTTGACATTTTTGCACTGCATGGCAGCAAGTTAAATGGAGGCACAAATTGCGTAGATAGTCCTACCAGGGGCAGGGGCGAATCCAGAGTACAATTTTCGGAGGGAAGGGGAACTAAATAATTTTGTACTTGCAATTCTCAGTCTCTTTCTTCGCGGAGTGTCACTTATGATGGAAATAACCTATAACTTTTAACTTTTGTGGGTGAACTCTCCGCAGTTCCGAGGATCCGCGCCTGACCAGGGGTTGGCGCGTCCCAAATCCAGCGTACAACCCTGGGGAGTGGAGGTTTCGCTTTCTCACTTTAGCTCGCTTTCAAATAGATGTTTCTTGGCTACCCAGAGGATGCTTAGTATAAGTCGTGAGCTGCTCTGGCCATATGTGTAGGAATCGTTTCCAACCGCTCCCAAGTGAATGACGCTCAGATATCTTTCCTTATTTGCGTGAACTTCTACACACGGCCCCATCCTCCGCATCAAAGCGAAGTTCTTCAAAATATAGCTGATTCGAGCCCACGCCCGACTGAAGAGAAGGATGCATGAAGTATCAGTTTCGGGTTGGCATCTTTGTGAGATGTTAAGAAGTGTGTCTGCAGCGATAGGTGTTATGTCAGGCACAGTGTTATCTGCGTAATTTGTTATGGAGCTGTGCAGTTTTGTTGTTTCGAATCTGAAAGCTATCTTAAAAATCCAAAACTAAAAGCTTTCTCGAAACTCCATCTGAGCGCCTTAAATCCAACGTTGCAAATATTGCGCTCAATGGCTTCCCGGTGGGTCAGTGCAGTTAAGCCGCCGATATGCACATTGAAGTATCATACGGAAGTGCTTCACAAAAAGCTAAATTTGCTGGTCAGGGTTATTACATTATGTGTATGCTGTGGTTGGACCTAATGGTTGCGAGTAATTTGGAAATTTTAATTGCGCAAATGAACACGTGTACTCGGCTCAGCCGCTTGTGCTTTGTGCCACTACATGATTTTTCAAAAGGATTAAATGCGCAACACTTAATTTAATTAGCGAACCGATAATCGTAAAAGCAATAGTTACGAGCGGGTTACACAAGCAACACAGTTGAACGACAACAACAAGAACAGCGAACACTAAATCAAAAGTTATAAACGGAAACCAAAATATTATTCAATCTACATTAAATTTCGTAAATTTGCTGTGCAATAAAATTAATGAAGCATTTGCATATGCACCCACACACACACATACACCTACGTTGGCCTTGGATAAATGCTGTTGAACAAAAGAGCTATTCGAATTTTAAATTACCACTTTCACCACCTTCTCTCTCTGTATGGGTGTGCATGTGTGGCCGTGTGTGAGCTCATTTGCGTATGCGCGGAAGGGGTGGAGGAGGGTTTAGTGCTGGCGCTGGTTTCGGTGACACTAACGAAATTGCAAATAACAAAACCATCGAAGTAAAGCCAGAAATGGCAGTGGGTAAAAGCTCTAATCTCTACAAGAGACGTAAAAAAGTATACATACTAAACTCAAGAGACTCGAAGTTCGGTAGCCAACGGGATCGGTTTGTGGCTCGTGAGACCGCAGCAAGCGCCATTTGATTGAGTAACCCGTTTTCAATTAAGAAACAATGGTAATAGGACTTCTGCTTGAGAACCCAACATTTGGTGTTACTTCTTCTCCGCAATTGGTAAATAAGAGTCCTGGTAAAGCGTGCTAAACCCGAGCATAAACAGTACTACCTACCACTTTGGAGCGAAATCTTTGCAATTACTAAAAATAATTAAATTATACTTGCCCCCTCTGCAAGAGATTTTTGCTTTATGCCAGTGTCCGGCATCACCGACATCATTGTATTCACATGCATTTACATAATTGCTGATAGATACAAACCATTTTAGGGTTTTCGCTCCAATTAATTAAAATAAAATGAATTGTTCAATAAAAGCAAACTGCGAGCTAAACGCGCTCACCGCCCACTCGGCAGGCCGCGCAAGCCTCGGCCCTCGCCAGCCTCAGCGTGGGAAAGGTCATTTGTATCTGTGTGTGTTTGGATAAAACCACACAAACAAAGCCAAGCGTCAGCGCACATATCTGAAATCCATACACACACACACTCGGCCCACACTAGGTTAATGGTGGTCTTTAATAGTGCGCTAGTGGTTACAACAACCACCCGGCAGCCATAAAACAAAGCCAACAGCAAATCCACACTGTGATGGCAGCAATTTCATGCGGTTGTACTTTCGGTGTTATTTTGATGAAAACCCAGCTTGGCGAGCGCGCTTCAGGACAACCGAACGGGGGCTTTGTTGAGAGGTTACTGGTTGCGTGGTTGCTGGCGTAATCCTTCGCAGCAGCCAAACAAAACACACAAAGTAAGTGAACTGTCTCTAACCAAACGTAATTCGAACATTTCTTTGAATGGCGGCAAAACTTTCTGTTTCGAACTTTCAACTTTGCTCGCTTGTATTACGTCTGAAGCGCCCCGCATAACTGGGCGTGGCAACGGTGTAGCATCCATAGCAGGCAGTTGCTGAACTACTTTCGGCTTTCAGTAGCAGTTTCCCATTGTGGGATCTCCCACACACACATTCCGCCATAGCTCAGTCTAGTTGGGAATTATAGGCTAATTAATTGTGCTCTTGAGTGGATTCAAAGTGGGAGGGGTTCGGCTTGAAAGTGCTGCTGCCACCAACTTTGCCAAATAAACATTGCTATTGTTGTACGATTTAATAATGGAATTGAATTTTAATTCATTAATAAGTTTTCTACAGTTCAGGATTTTTCGCGGCCGCATACCCCTACAAAAACCGAAGTCTTAAATATAATTTTTTTCACCAGCTAGTTTTAAATGATTTTCAAAATGTTTCATATTATTTATTTCATTGGAATCTTTAGGTAATTTACGCATGCGAGTTGTTTGAAAGAATTAATTCATTTAAGTACCACAGAATTAAATGGTCGATTGAAGTCATGGGTTTATTAATGATTGTTTTTTAATAACGAATCATGGAAATAATCCAGTTTTTGACCTGTGCAAACCCCTCTTCCTTTTCTATGGTAAAACAATACAACATCAATAGCTCTTTCAAACTTTCTAAAAGAAAATAATCAAGAGCACAAAGCTGTTACGGCAATGATGTGCAAGGAGGACAACCGGAGAACACGCTATTGACCTGAAGTAGGAATCCTTTTTGACTCCTCACGAGGTAGGAAGTTAGGTCCATGAAGACGAACACTAACAATATTGCTAACCATACTGTCGACGCTTGCTTCGAGTCCATTCAAGACTATTTGATTACGTTCGAAATAGACTTAAGGGGTTCCATGGGTTTCCTAGCGTAAAAACAAAACAAAATTGTTTCAACAATTGTTTCTCATATAAAAAATTCCTTGGAAAAATGATGCGCCTGTCTTGTCTACGTGTTTTGGTTAAAACCTTAACTTAGAACTTAGACGAAGGGAAAAGGCCTGAAAATTGAATTTTTGGCAGACAATTTTACGAAAAAATTAATATTTTAGTAAAAATTTCAATTTTTTCAAATAGTCGTAATCGAAAAAAATCATTCGTCCAAGTCTTTAAGAACTGTGTCTCAAAGACCTGTGTAATGTTATGAAGATCAGATAAGTAGTTCTTGAGATATCTTGCCAACCGACTTTTAAAACACAGTTTCGTAAAAAAAGACGGTTTCTAGCTAGTCTCGAGCGCACAAGTTCTCAAGGCTGTATCTTCGAAACTATTACTCGGATTAACTTGAAATTTTTGTACAGTATTTTTGAGGTGCTGTAGAATTTAATCAAATAATAAAGAAGTTGATTTTCGGAGCTCGTAAACCCATTTGTCCCCTTAAACCAGCTGAAAGTTTAGTACCTTCGAATTTGTGGGTAGTCAGTGCACTAGAATCAATCGTTAGCATTTGTTGTATTCCTAGCCAAACCTTTTTACCTTCAAGTTACATATAATAATCATCAGTTTCATAAAGAATAACGTTTAACGGTTCAACGGATCAACGGGTCCTGTCTACCACATTGTGTTTAGGACAACAAACAAAGGCTTTTAGAATAGTTTCAACCAACAAGTACGAAGCTGTTTACAATTGATAAGCCTTCAGACTTTGAGCTATCTCTGCGGAAGCAAGAATACGTTAAAATTGTGATATTCATGCTTAATTCATCAACCTATGGCTTTTTTGAATTAATGGTTTTAAAAAACTTGCCATCCGGAAACAGCCCACAATGCATATTATCTTTCATATTGAGTCGCGTTTTTAACTATACTTGGTTGCCTTTTCATCGATTATCGTAAAAGTTGACCGCAAATGTGCTTCTCATTAATTCGGTCTCACGCGAACTACCGAAGAGCTCATTTTTTCGCTTAACGAGCTTGTTCATTGAATTTGCTTTAATTAGTAGGCAACAAGTCGAAATGCGCTTGACAGTTGTAGTTGGGCATGAAAACCCGATCAACCGGGTGAAAACAGCAGTAAGCTCTATGTAAACAGACATACGAGCATATGAATGTGTTTATTAATGCCGCCAAATTAACACATGCCAATGGGCAAATTTTGCGGCTGCAATCAGTGCACTTGTTTCATGCAAGCTCTCGCAATCAACAAAGGATTCCGCGGCGATATGGTTTTTGTACACACAACGCAATATCATATCGTCTTTCTTTGGTCCTTAGTACTGGGTATATTAGCTTCAATTCATATTTGTCCGCTTGTCTCTCAGTTTAAGGGATATCGATCCGAAATTCTGCCGACATCGTTTCCTCTCATGAAGTCGCTTATTTGTCGGAACCGCCGATTTGGAACCACTTGTAAAAGTTAAGAGGCAGCCAAGTTTGGAACTTCGTTCAAAATGCTTCCATAAACTAAGGGATTGTCTGGTTTTCACCAAAAGTTATACTTGTAAAAGACGCAATTAAGGCAACACTTAACTCAAGTTAGCGCCTGAGTCCTCAAAAATTGCTTTAAGTGCTTAAATGTTTCTTTTTTTGACTGGCTGGTAACTTTCCCATGACAAGGAGCATGCAAATAAATTTTCCAATGCTCGTATAATGATAATAATAAGAAATATACTTTTGTGCAAGCGTACCCCCCTTAGTGCGAGCGGGTTAATCTGAGAACAAAGTACACGAATACTCACACTAGAACAAGGCAGAGCAGACGTGTAAAAAGAGTTTCGTGTAAAAAATTGTACTTTCCGTGACTGAGACATGTGGGTAAGGATATAACCACCAATAAGTACTTATGTATGTGCGGCGGTTGGAATAAGC
Source organism: Bactrocera tryoni (assembly GCF_016617805.1). Lineage (NCBI taxonomy): Eukaryota > Metazoa > Arthropoda > Insecta > Diptera > Tephritidae > Bactrocera > Bactrocera tryoni. The sequence goes on along the minus strand of NC_052503.1, from coordinate 9,789,135 downwards.
GCGTGTGATAGCGTGAGCATGTGGCCTTTGTGGTTTGGCATCGCTCTTAAATTAAGGCTTGCGTGTTAATCAAAAAACATTTCTCAGGCGACATTCATGTCCGCACTTCGCCGGAATAAATATTTAATGTATATTTATATGCGAACACTGCGCGCTTAAGTGAAATACGGAATTTCTAGGCGAATAACTGATATTAAGTGGAGTGTAAATGAAAGTTTTTGTGGGAAAAAATCGATGTTCGTTGAGGCAGCGATAAGACGCTGGCATATGCCTGCGTGCACGACTGTTGTAGCGACATTGCGAGTAAATATACTTAAAGCTATGTTTGCACGTGTGCATGTGTGTGTGTGTGTATGCTTGTGCAGTGCAAACGAATGAGGCCAAACCGAATAATTAAATATTTAAAATGTAAAAACCGGTTAAAAGTTTTTCGTCGGCCTACGTACGAGCTTTGCAGACATTCTCAATGACATGCGAACAAAGTATTTCACTCATACATGCATGCGAGGCGCGTGAGTGTGTGCGTCGAGTAATTAACAGATATTTTCCACCAATTTCCACTTCCAATCAAAATGAAGAGCAAAGAATATCCACGGCAAGAGTTTTTAATATAAACAAACACAACGAAATACACGCAAATCCCTGTCAATTTCACTATACATACATATATATATATATATGTATATATGGACATTTCATATGTTTGCTTATATTAAAAAACACATATGTGCACATGCGAAGATCTGCATATGTTTATATTAGCATCCATACTGAGCGACTTTCATGCAGCTTTACATTAAAAAGTGGATTAAAGAAATTAATTCACACGCAAGCCGAACTGACTTCGTACATCACGAGGTGTGCAGAAAAACGATATTAACTTTTAGAAAATATTCACAAGATATTTTAATAGATTTGGAGAACAGGAAAATATTTATTGATTGGCGTTAAATGTATACCCAGGCGTATACGCAATTTTTTGCGTGGAAAAATTGCCGCATTTGGGACAAAGAACAACCGGAAGAGATTCAAGAGCTGTCGTTTCATCCAGAAAAAACACCTATTTTGTGTGGACTCTGAGCCGGTTGAATCATCGGGCCATATTCATCAGAAATGCTGCCGGTGAGAACGTAACCGCCAATGGTGACCGTTATCGCGCCATGATAATCGACTATTTGATGTCGGAAATTGAAGCTCGTGATGTCGGCGACATTTGGTTTCAACAAGACGGCTTCCCATACATCGCATCAATCAATGGATTTATTGAAAGAACACTTCGGTGAGCAGTTAATTTCACGTTTTGGGCCGGACGATAGGCCACCAAAATCATGTGATATCACACTGTCAGACTTTTTTCTGCGAGGATATGTGAGGTCTACAGTCTATGCGGACAATCTCGCTTCAGTTCAGGCCCAGAAGAAAAATATTAGGCGTGTTATCTATCGAAATGCTCGAACGAGTCATCGAAAATTGGACTGAACGGATGGACCAACTGAGACAATCTTCAAAAGTGAAATGCCAAATTATGATGTTACGCATGATAAAAAACACCAACATTGAGTTTAAAATTTCTGTGTTTTTTCTTTAAAAAAAGTAGGGAACCTCAAAATGGATCACTCTTTAATAACTCACAAATTGGTTGATATACATGTGAAGTATAAAGTCAAGCAGAGGTACGGAGAATCAGTATAGAGGCGCTAGAAGGCTGATGCATGTCAAAGGAAAGGTCGAGAGGTCGGAAAAAGTATCAAACTTCAAAGTCAAGTGAAGTTTTAAGCAAGACATCAGATGTTTTTTAATTAATTCATATATAAATATATCAGTATCATATAAGTCAATTCGTGGAAAACCATTCAGTAGTATATTGTGACTCAAAGCTCATGATTCTGAAGGAATTATTCACGCTTCCAATAATTTCAGTGTGAAAATCCTTTTTAACACAATTTTCAGTTATCAAATATTTGCAATGCGCTATTTTGTAGGTTCAACACAAAGTAGAAAAATATAAAACACGAGCAAAAGGCTCCAGCTCAATACCGCCATGCAACAGTGGCTTTCAGGATTCTCCCTCACAATTGTGGCAATGCCTTAAGCTCTCGTGTGGTTGGCTCTCCGCATGTAGTGGCATTAGTTGGAGCAATGATTTCCAAGCCCAGCGCGAAATGTTGCAAATCAGCGCATGCACATCGCTTCAGAGTTGTTTAAAATATTTTGAGTGCTCGGCTTATAATATTTAATACCCTCTACAACGAAATAGCAACGAAAATTTAAATGATAAGCTGCACGCAGTCGCTGCCTTTCATGTGGCTTCAACAGCAACCAACAAAAAAGTAAAATTTTTCATTAAATTTATATAACACGCAAACATTTGCGTAAGCCTTCGCCCAACAATAATAACAAAAACAAGCGTCAAACTATATAGTAAAACAGCTTTTGCGCAAAGTTCTCCGAGCAGAGTTTGCATGAACTTTCATAGACAATAAAATTCTAAACAAACTTACAACAACAATATGTTAATTGATTGCAGCAAAACAAGGAGGATTCTGTTAAATTTTTAATTGAAATTGGCAAAAGAGATTTACGCAACACAGCAAACTAATAAAATTTTTAATCCAAAGGCTCACCAAAAAAATAGATAATTGCATAACAGGTTTCATGCATTTGACTGCAAACGCTTTTAACGAAATTCCTGTTCTACGATAATGGCTCTGACAGCTATTATGTCAAGGTAGACAAACCAGGTTTATTGAGGTAGACTTCTTTCCTTTCCTAACTTTAAAAACGCTTGCCCGAATTTCTTTAAATTTATCTGCAATTTTGTATTTACTAAATACTCAAATAAACTCTGAGTTCGTGCGCAGTTTATGCGTCTTCTTTTTAACTGCACAACTGCTCTTCAAGTTGCAAGTTTGTACACGAAACAAACACCCACATACAAGCCAACAGCGCTTCACGTTTGTCCATTTGGTGTCCAGTTGCTGTGTAATGGTCAAGCAGTTGGCTAGCCAACCGACCAAATAAACGGAGAACACAAACGAGTTCATCGTAACCGACGGAAGAAGCTACCGCAGTTGCCCATTGCTTGTTGCAACCTTCCCCCGACAACTTGAGAATGCAACGCTTGGCTTTGTGGCAGAAGGCAGATAAGTCATTATAAAAGTTATCCAGAAAATATTACTGGATTTCAATTAAAGCTTCGTGTTAAGAGATATACGACTTTGAAACCCGCTAATTTCGCTCAAATTGAGAATAGCAGGAATAATTATTAAGGGGTTGCATGGGATTAAATGGGTAAAAAACAGCCTTTTTTCAACAATTTTTTCTCAAAAAAAGCATCAAATATTTTATTAGAACTTTTTATTGTCACAAGCATACACTATTGGCAAAGAAATTCCGAAATTTTTGGAAAAAAATATTTTAAACCCTGCCATTGCAACGCCATTTTCGGTAACCCCTCGGAAAAAAGATGCGCGCGTTTTGGCAGGATAACTCCTTGCAGTATAATCTAAGGTGAAAAAATAAATATTTTCGTTAAAACCTTGACATAGAAGTTGGTTGAGAAAAAAACTGGGGTTGGATTTTTGGCAAACATTTTTACAAAAAAATTAAAATTTTTTAGTTGTAATAGAAAAAAAATCCTTAGTCCAAGTCTTTAAGAATTGTAGACCTGTGTAGAATTTCACGAAGATCGGAGTAGTTCTCGAAAAATATTGCCAACCGACTTCAAAAACACACAAAAATACACGGCGCACTTAGCCTAGCTAGCCTCGAACGCACAAGCTCTCAAGGCTGTATCTCTGAAATTATAACTCGGATTAACTATAAAAATTTAGAACAATATTCTAGAGATATTTTGGAATTTAATAAGATAATAAAAAAATCGATGTTTTGAAATCCGTAAACCCATGTTTGTAAATTATATCAGTTTCATATTGGCCATATTTATAATTTTACCTTTGCCAAAAAGAACTCTGAACTTACGAGCTTTTGAAATTTAGTCTCTGACGGTGCTTGTATCTCTGTTCAAATGGCAATGTCTTTGCATAGATATTCATGCATTTGCCGTATCTCGATTTGTCGGCATATTTGGGAAAATTTGTATTTATTTTCCGTTCATAGCTTATCGATTTCAACATGAGTGCCGTTGGACGCTGAGGCGGAAGCCAGTTTGGTCCAAACGCTTGTGTATGTGAGATTGTGTAATATCTGAGAGGGAAGTTGTTGCCACAAGAAGTACAAACTTCAGGAAAATAAAGTTGGTTTAAGTTGAACGCTATGATGATATTAAGCATCTACAATCTAATACACTTAAGTATGTTGCATATGCAGTCACGTGCACAAATTTGGCACTAACTTAGCTATGTTCGAATCTAATAAACGTCGTGAGTTATTTTGTTAGCAATTGCCTGTTTTACAAGCACTGCCGATACGATTTTTAAAGAATAACGACTTTGTAGGTTTTAACTAACCGGTTTGGAAATAATTTGCGTGTGAAGTACTTAGGGTTATTAGTAAGTCTTTTAGACTAAGCATTCATCTTAAGGGAAAGAGTCTAGTGAAAGTTTCTTAAAGGAAAGAGTTTAGTGAAATGTAAGGCAAGCTGGTTTTTTATTTGAACTTCGGGTGTATCCAAACACCAAATATTACCGTTGTTCGACATAAAAAGGGGTTAAGGGAGAAAACAACCAGAGCTTGCTCGAAATTAAACATAAAATTGTGGTTATATGGCAACGTCTATATTGGCTAGCACGTCACTTAAAGCTCTGTAGCTCTTTAACTGTCGAGTGTAAATAGATAAGTATGCACTACGCAAGCACTTAAAATGCTCTGATTGGTTGTTTATGCTGCACAAGTAGCTGGAATAGTCAACAGCACTTGCTGCCACTTCTGCGCGCTATAACTAAACAAGTACACATCGCAAATTGAATGGAAGGGCAACTTAAAACAAATGTGAAAAAGTTGCGCACATACATATGGACACACGTACAACGTGTAGTGGCATACAACATAAAATGGGAAATTTATCTAAATTATACATTTGGCACCACAGTTTAAGCTACATGACAACACACACACAACCTTGCTCGCTGACCACATGTGTTGGCGGCACTCAAAAGAACTAGTTGCAAACCACTTTCCACTTAGAATGAACTGTAAGTTTTAACCAGACAACCGCGGTTCGTTTTCACCCCTCTATCGAGGACTTAATACTTGAGGTTCTTCGGGATGCCAAGTTGCATACGAAATCAAGTATATTTTAAGATAAAGATAAAGCCAGACTGTTCAGACTCCAACCAGTTTCACAGCAGTCCAGTTCCTTATGGTCAATAATTTACCTTTTTGGAGGGCCGGGAAGAGATCGTTGATAAAGACCATGCTGGGAGACCTTGTTTTTTTGACATCAAAGGCATTGTCCACCATGAATTTGCTCCTCCTGGACAAAACGTCAACGCCAAGTTTTGCTCAGTCCTCAAGAGACTCAAACGAAGGGTCAATCGGGTCCGACAAGACAACGAAGCCGATTGGAATTTGCACCACCACAACGGCCCCGGATCACACCGTCTTTCCTGTGAACAGATACCTAACCAAGACCGGTATCCTAAAGCTTCCGCAGCCGCCCTACATTCCAGATGCTTTCCGCGACGTCTTCCTATTTCCTATTTTAAAAGTTTTTAAAGAATTGTAACAATTGGTTCAATTAATTTTTTTCAATCGACTCAGTCCTATTATTTTCCTGAGAAACCCTGCTCATCACTAATCTCTAACACCACAGAAGTAAGAACTTTAACAGCCAAAGCTCACTCGCGTAGCACCAGCTGCCTGAGAGCTTCCCTGCAAGTGGAACCCTACTAATCTACGGACTCAATATGCCAAAATAGTTGAGTTGTCAAAGTTGGAACGAAATTTTACTAGTTCTGCTATAGAACTTGGAAGTCTATGGTTTACCTCATACATTTGTTTTTAGGGTCTGTGGCAAGACGCGTTACGTTAAGAATGTGCTTGCGTGTAGACGACGATAAAGCCCTAATATGTAGCTGCACACACTAATCCTTTCAGCTCAGCTCGAGGCTCAACTGCCGAACGGTTCACCAGGCATACCCAAATTAGTGGGTCTGTATGTGTGTAACGTTGTGTGCACTTGTCATATGGGTACCTTTTGTTGTTATCAACATATTTTGTTTGGTTATTGGTCATTTGCAGTTCGCTTCTGCATCGTTTTTACGAGTGATTCCTTTTTATGGCAGCTCACTGCCTGCGCACTCTCCTTTGCAATCCTCGCTCCCTGCTATCCCAAAGCGCTTGTTTGCTGTTCTCTACTTAGCACATTCTTATTTCTCTGGGTTTTGCTGCTTTTCTATTTGTTTGTTGTTGATTTCGCTATTTGTTTTGGCTTCCATGGTTTTGTCCTGTTATTGTCGCACTTCAATTCTTTGTTGCAGTCCACTCACATGTTTGCTCCAGCTCCGCATTCCCCAAACGGTTGGGGTTTTCTTGATATTTGGCGTCGGTTGGTCGGTCGAAGGGACGTGTGCGCTGCAGGGGCGCCGCGTCGGTCATTTAGTGTGAATAAAGGACCATTGCGAAAGGCGGTCTGCTCTCGCTCTCGGTACTGTATCCATTCAATGTGTGTGTGTGTGTGTGTGTGAGGGCGTGTTCTGCGTGGGTTATCGCATTAAATTTTCATGATAACTTTTCATTACGTACGAATGGAATGTGGCTATTTCCGGTTGACGTATGCTGCCTTTTTCTGTTTTTTCTCTGTTACTTGTATAACATATTAATATCTGTTTGTTTGCTTGTTCGTTTGTGTCGTTGTTCTCCACAGTTTGTACTTATTGTTCGTAAGACCTTCCGTTTTGCTTTATTTGTTTGTGTGACTATTTCCGGTCCCCGTCTGCGTTGCCAGCTTAAGCGCCTCCGCCTCACCAACTTTTATAAATGGTTGTCCGAGTGCGCAGCAACGCAAGCTTCCACGTAAAGACGTTGGCGACGTGTGTATGCATATCCGCTTGCGAGTGCGTCTTCCATGCCGAAGTGTCGCCTGGAATGCGCTCTAATCAACACAAATGTGCTGTGGATACACTTATGTAGAATATACACGTTTAAGTAAGCACATACAACTATAAAGCGCAGTTGTTGTTTGTGTGTGTGTTTGCACTTGTGTCTAATGATAATTCATTCGTAATACACTTACAGCCCCACAATCCTCCCTCCTGTACTTGTATGGTGCTGCACACACACACACAGACACATTTACGCAATGCGATAACTCCAGCTTAGTCGTGTGTTGCTTTTGTTCTCATTCGGTTGCTGGCAAATGGTTTCGAAATAAAAATTTATGGCTTAGTATTTTTATGCTCCGCACCGTTACTTTAGTCCATTTAGTTTGAAATTTGTTGCATGTCGCAAAGTGCTGAAATGCTCCTGTTCGCATGTCCAAACGGGCCATTTGAAATGTGCTCAAGTTAAGTTGTCGTCTGATAAGGTTTATGCGAGAGCGTATGGCTGTGGTCGGAGCACATCGCCAGTAATGAGATGCCGTTGATGATCTCGTCTATTATTGCCTTGTTATTCCACTCTTATAAGCGTTTCTTAATTGTCAATGGCTTCACATGGGTCCCACAGAAGATATTGATTTGAGTTGAGTTAATAGCTAGATTTCATCTGCTCTAAGAATAGTTTATTCATTCTGAAATAGTTTTCTCAAAGAATGCTACTTCCAGAACGGACTTTGAAAACCAACAAATATGGATCTCTTCTCGATAGTGCGACGATTTGGACGATTTGAATGTCAACTCGGTCTTCATGTCTGTTTGGATTAGAAGAAGCCTTGACAGTAGTCCAAAGCGTACTCACGCCGGTGGAGAGTTTGCAGGACTTCAGGTGCTCTATCTATTTTTTCCGCTTGTGTTAGTTTACCATTTGCCGAATCTCCAAATTGAGATTTCATATTCGGGGATCACAGGGATCGGCATGGCGTAAGATGACTCTCTCATTATCTAAACCAGCTGCTTCGGCTGGGAAATTAGGGCGTAGTTCCGCGATTCTTCCCGTCGGGATGAAGCGAGCTATACTCTGATCTAATGATGATGATGAGAATGGCTGTCATGCTGCCTATTTGAGCTCCTATGGTCCGTGGAGGTCCTCTCTTGGCTACTCTGGTGGAGTGGCGGAGCAGTGCGCGAACTAAGTGCAGATTGCACAGCCGTAGAGGCTAAGGTTCAAGTAGTACGTTGGCAGCATAGGTTCACTCCCTGTGTGTTCTAAAACCTGAGCTGGTCTTAAGATGGCCCCATCCATTGCATTTATTACACATAAACGAGGTGGTCTTTTGGCGCAGACGCAGCAGAAAAATTCCTCCGGGACCGGGATACGGAGCAGCACTGCTGTAAGGCATTGGTCCAGTGATGACAATCTTATACTAAGACTTGCCGATTGAACATCATGCGTGTCATTCGCCGATTACCAGTCGAAATGGTCGAACGAGTAATCGAAAATTGGACTCAACGGATGTACCACCTGAGACGTAGCCGCGACCAATATAAAATAAATTTGTATCTTCATAAAATAAATGCCAGAGTATGTTCTTTCGAATGATACTTAATAAACATTTCCCGTTAAATTTGAAGTTTCTGTATTTTTTCATTAAAAATAGGAGGGAACCTGGAATGGGTGATCCATCCTTTATAAGAACTCTAGCAAGACTGCTAATAGGTCACTGCACCTGATAGGCAGAAATGCCAGTAAACTAGGAATGCCATAGAACGACCACTGTAGAAACTATCAGGAGATAGAGGAGGAGGAGATTATAAATCGTCGTCTATGCAAATCTATGGGAATATATAGGAAAATAATTGCAACTATCGGTCGAGGGTTTCATGACGGCATCTCGGAGGTTATCGGAAAAAATCTATTCGAGTTGATAAATTTCATCAAAAGCACATGGTTGTTCAGAAAGGGGGGAGGGGGGACTCTAGTCCAGGTGGTATCACAATGGGCATTCTAAGTTGCATTCTGATAGCAAAATTTCTTACTCAATTTTCCGGGAATATGAGTTATGAATATGAGTCAGAGAGTTAGTTCGAAATGCTTAACATTTGTGGTAAAAAGGAGCAGAAGAAATATCCAGTACAATTTATTGCTTAATACAGCAACTAAAATATTAGGCTAATAGACATTTGTCATCTATTATTTAAGTCCACTCCCTTATCCAGCAGATAATTCACCTAAACTCGCCCAGCTTCCTAAATACAATTTGCAATAATGCTTCTTAAATATTAACTGTTATTAGATAAGAATAAACTACACAAGCTAACTAAATGCTAAATATTTAATAGATGCCAAAACAAGCTGAGACCCCTCGCACACGAGCAAGTGCAGAGCAGTTTAAAGCAGCCGAAAAACATATGGCTGGAAGTAGGTGTCTGTGGCTACACACTGGACTCGCTCTCCGTAAATGCATGCATGCGTGTTTTCAGATTAGAAGGCCAACAACAAAAAACGACAGCCGAAACGGAGCAGTTTTATTCGTCCGAGATGGCGTTTAGTCATGCCGCAAAGCCAAAATTACAACGCCAATGGCCCAGCCGCTCCAATCACCATTACATGTACTGCAGCCAGCGGGCTGGATATAAGCGAGCCGGACTTTGTTCGAACTAAAGTTTGCAGCTGATATGAAATGTAACATAATTTAACTTTTCATAACTGTTTGCAAATGCTCGGTATGCAGCAGTTTTCCAAAAACTGTCAGCAGCATTATTGTTTTCCCATTTGTTCATCTGCTGCATCTATGGCATCTATGAACATAGTCGTACAAGCGTGAGCCTTCGAACACACATGTTTCGTACATATAGTTCGTATGAATCTCGGTAGGGAAGCACACACACACGTTCACAAGCGGCTGTTATTCAATATTAGCAAAAATTGCCTTGTGTTAAAAAATCCAATTTTGTCAGTGCGACAGTAAAAATTTAGCTCTTGCAGCAAGTGCCGAGTGTGGTGGAATGCATTTTGGAGTAGCGTTCATGCTCCCCCGAAAAAGAGCCCAAAATAGGGCGCTTTAATACCTTTGCAAACTCGAATTCGTTAAGCGTTTGCTCGTAACACAATCGTTTCTGCCGCACGAACGCTCCTTGCATAGTTATTAAATTCGTTGAAAATTACAGGCAAAGCACGTCCGTGTGTGCGAGTGTGTTTGTGTGTGTGTGAGTTTTAAGACTCTTGATTCATAACGCATGACATAAGTTAATTAATTAAATAAATAAATTTGAAAGCATTCGGAGTCTGTGCATTCTGTGCATGTAATTTATAACTTGTAATCAAAGCGCCCAAATAAAGCGCTCTGTAAACGCTGCGGTCGAAAGCCCGAAAAAACCAAGGCACACACACACGGACAAGCACTGCAAGTGTTGCAACTAGGACAATTAAAATTTGTGCGGTGGCAAATTGACAGAAGTTGCATGCCTCGTTTTTGCCAGCTAACAATTACAGGTAGTTTTCAATTAGAACAAATCTGTACAATATCTGCCAACTTTATTACGAACACTTTGGGCTTATATAAATGTAAATGTCCACCTAAATATAATATTTGCTTACACATCTTGTTTGCATATGCACGTGTGTGTGCATGTATGTGTTTGTGTGTGCTTTGTTCACATAAAACTCCTACAAAAGTCGTTAAATTTTATAAAAGTTGACAAAGTGCCTATGGCTTAGTGTTACACAACCGCAGCATAAATGCAGGGAGAGGAGAAAGGCGCACACACACAAATACCCGTTGCACACAACCACAATTTTGTATTTTGTATTTTTCGCATACTGTTGCCATATTTACTCAGCTGTTTGTGTGCGCATGCCTTTGTGCTAGGTTCGGGCTGCCGCACGGCACTGCTGTAGCCAGCCACATGTCCATAGTCCGTCCGAGTGGATGTAGTTGAAATGCAAATGGTTGCATATTGTTAGGAGCCAAGTCCGTAGCATAAGGATTGTGTTTTATATTTGAAAACAATTTGCTCGAATTTTGTAGTGGAAAAGGGTTAAACTTCTTGTTTACAACTGAGCAAAATGTTTTCGCTTTTTATACGAAAATGGCCACACGCACAGCACATTCAAATACACACCTACACAAATATTTATTTATGCGAACGTCAAAAACTTTCAGTCCGTTTTTGAGGTTTATAGTCACAGAAAAATATGCAAATTTGATTGTGGCAACTGCATACAGTGACATCCGAAAGTAAATCAATACTTTGGGAGAGAGCTTCGATACCAGGGAACCAGAAGTAGCGAGATATAGATACGGACAAAAGAGTACCTGGAAATTGTCAATAAAACGCAAAATATTTAACAATAGTTTCAGTCTTCTAAACCCTTTTCATAAGCACCTTTTGGTCTGGCCTTCAGCTCTTTCAGCGAGTTTTGTTTCATTTCTTCGAACGGCTGAAAACGAGTTTTATTTCAATGAGTGTTGATATATGTATGTCAAACTCATAAACCCATGTCTCATTGGGAGCTATAATACTCTTCATGAATGTGGGATGAAAATTGGCATGAGGAAGCATGTCTAAGGAGGTCTGTTTACGGTGAAAAATTCGGCTTTAGCCGAACGAGTCGATCCAGAACGCGTTTCATACCCAAAATATCCACAAAAATCGTACAAAGCGACCTGCGAGAGATGTCGAGCTCTCTCGTCATCTCTCTAACACATGCCTGACGATTTTTAAGCACGATATCTTTCACCTTTTTATCAATTTCATCAGTTGAAGAGGTCACAGGTTATCCAGAACGAGGTATATCTTCAACGATCTCTCGACCGTTTTTGAAGGCTTCGTACCACGCGTAGGTTTGTGTTTTTGATAAAACTAAATCACTATAAGCCTTTTGCAATATGTCCAACGATTTCGCACAAGAAATTTGGTTATAAATACCAAATTTGAAACAAATTCTTTGTTCGATACTTTCATCCATTGTAGAAATCGCAACGCACTACTGAGGTGTACCGACTTAAGCAGCTGCTGCAAACAAACTGGTTGACGGATCGTGCTGATGTTTGGCGTAATAACCATAGACAGTGCTATCAACTTAGCAAAATACATGAATTTTAAATAGCATCATTTACCCTGGGAATTTAATTACAATTTCATTAGCTCAGATCAAAATCCTGAACCTGCTTTGTCAAAAGTTCAATGCCAATGAATATCGCTTAAGCTGCGCGTAGTTTTGAGACATACTGTATGCACAATGACAGCGGTTGCATGAAGTCTATATGCATGAGTTAGTTTTCTACTTCATTCACAAGTGTTGAAACGATTGTTTTCGTAACTTAAAACAATACAAAGTGTGCAAAAGTTTATGGCAGATAATAGCAAGTGATTGTTTTTGTATTATTTCTCACTCATCCACTGAAGCTCCAATTATTACAAGTTAGAGCTTTAAAATGTTGCGGGATTGCGAGTAAGTAGCACTTTGTAAGTGAAAAATTGTCGCGCTGCTTACTTAACAATTAAGAAAACGAGACAGGGAGACGACAAATTAAAGAGAAAGACAATTCAGGAAACGAAACAAGGAGACGACAAATGAAAGAGAAATACAATTAAGGAAACGAGACAAGGAGACGACAAATGAAAGAGCAAGTAAATGGTAAACATTGGGTTGTGAGACAGCACGAACCAAGGAGAAAGGAATGTTATGTGGGAAGTAAGAAGGTGGACGATCTCCAGAGATGAGTTGAGTCTCAGGCAGTTCGATGCAAAACGGCACTGTTCTTCTGGATAACATCCTCCTGCTGATATTGACATCATTGGAATCACTACCGCGCCGCTAGTCCTTCTTTTTCTAGACTGAATAAAAACGCGAAGAAAATGGGACTAACAGTGAACGAGGACAAGACGAAAGATCTACTGTCATCAAACAAATAGTCTTCGCACTCGTGATTAAGCTCCCCCGTCACTGTTGACAGTCATAACTCCGAAGTCGTAGATAATTTCGTCTATCTTGGAACTAGTTTTAACACCAACAACAACGTTAGTCTCGAAATCCAATGTAGAATAACCCTTGCAGGTGTTACTTCGGACTGAGTAGGCAATTGAGAAGTAAAGTCCTCTCCCGACGATTAAAGGCAGAATTCTACAAGTCACTCATCATCCCTATCCTGCTATATATTGCGGAGGCATGACTGATAGCAACATCTGATGAGAGAAGGGTAAGCGGTGTCTACGCCAGTACAGAAGAAGTTCTCGAATCTTTTTGATACTCGCTTTGTTCTCAAGCCTTCATGGGCTATATGCTACCATATTTCTATATATTGTTAAATGTCTTGTGGAGCAAAACGGCTAACTAAGCATCTTTGCTCTCTTGAATGACTGAATGAGGTTCTTTCTTTTTAATCGAACGCCTGCTCTACAAAACCGAGCTTCGTTAACACCTCCAGGCGGTAAGAATCTGATGCTTTACGCATGATCTCTAACATCTCCTCCATTTTTGCTTGTGATAACGTTGCCGATAATTGGCGATAACAAGGCTCTTACAATAAACTCTTAGTCCGAAAGTGAGAAATTGCATTAAAACAAATCGAATTGTGTTCCGCAAAAATTGGCGAGCAATTCGTGCCACAACAAAATAACGCAATGCAGAAGCCATGCGACAATAAATGAGCGAGCCAATAGAAAGTGAATAAACATGGCAAATAAAGCGATTGAGAAACAAGCCAGAAACTGCGGCGAACGCATTAGAGCTGAAAATGCCAAAGCAACAGAAATAAATAGAAATAAATTATCGCCAACATCTTAGTGCCCAATCAATGAGAAATGGCTGTCAGCCAGTCACGTCGCCACGGCAAATTGTATTGATTGTCCGACGGACAGGCGCGCGGTTAGCGGCAGCCACTTTATTAGCCAGCCGGTCACACTCAACGACATAAATTTCATTATCAGCCAGCGACGAGCTAACGAAGTTGCGCGTGAGTGTGTGCATGGCTTTGTGTGTGAGTGTGTGGTTTGTTGTGTGGCAAGAAAATGAGGAAGCGATTGGCAGCCGTGAGGTTCGTGACTTTACAGCAGGAGTAGCGATACAGACGATGCAACAAGTAACAACAGCAACATCGGCTGCCGGTCGAGCAGCACTCACCGCCAAGCGCCAACAGGCAAGCGGCTAGTAGTCGCCCGATGGTCATCGCCGTCGTCGCGTCAGTTGCCAATATTCACTACACCGCCGTAGCATCTGCTAGCCAAGTGGCTGGGCTAACACCGAGCGCAAACTAATTGCACGGGAAATTTATTAATCGTCGTAAATCTATTATCAATATTGCCGCAAGAAGTGGAGCATAAATTGAAACATACAAAATGGTGATCGATATTAAAATGTGTCGCTTCGAGAACGTGTCTTGGGGCTTTCGTTTGGTCGGCGGTGCGGACTTCGAATTTCCGCTGACGGTCGTTAAGGTTAGTGGACGCGTAGCACACGCAAAATCGGATTTATGCCTACGAAATTCTATTTATTATGAGCGCTCCATTGGCCAAGCCGGTGGGGCAGCGGCAGGGCCATTTTGGGTTTCGGGTACTCCTGCAACCACGGCAGTAAAGCGAAAAATGTAACAATGAAAAATTTTGTGGTCAAATGGAATTACGTAACTGTAGTGAAAAGTTCGCTGCGTTGTTGTGTGCGTAAGTACGTGCGCGTGTGAGCTGGCCGTGTGTATGTGTGAGGCTGAAGAATTAAAACGCTCGCTTTCAACGATGTTGGCAATAAACGGCAGAGCGCTGCAACTTTTACAGCTTTAATGTGCATTTTGCTATGAAGCTATGAAGGAAAATATATAAAGGACCACTTGCTAGCTAGCATGGCGACAAATGGAATAATAATTAAAATGACTTTTCGTTAACATTAACAGGCCATAAAATATTTTATTATTATTGCCAATCAACACGCAAGAGTGCGGTAAACGCACACACACAAACTCAAATGCGCTTATTATCGCCTTCATTTGAGTGCACATGTGTGGGTGACAGTGTGTGCGTGCGACAGCACAATGCGATAAGACACGCTCGGATATCTACACATGGCCGCACACACATAGCTACAGTCATACAAATGAAACGAAAAAATGAACGAAAGCCGAGCAAAGGATCGCTCCGCAACGTCGCTGCTTTGCCTTTATTTAATCAGCAAGTCGGCCAACCTTCCACGTTGCCCTCTTTTCAATCTGTCAAACCATCAATCATCACATCGCCATTATTGTCAGCTAACTTTCGCATTAATGCCACACTACTCTCTGCTCTCTCTCTCTCTCACTTACGCACTCATTAGCATTAGCTTCTTTCGTTCGTATTTTTAATTACACACACCTTATGTTCACCGTTACACACAGTCAAGTTTATATGAGAGCAAATTTAAGGCGTGTTGGTTCAAATAAAATGAACTCGAAGCGAAATGGATCAAAGAAACATGGACTAAAAGCGTTTTGATTAAGGTATATAAAAGGAAATACATCTGAGTTCGTGAAGTGTTTCCGAAAGAATGGTAAATATAATTTGAGAGAGTAAAATGCAGTTCTCTCAAAATATGAAAACTAAATTCTGAAGAATTCCCAGTTTTGTTCCGCATAAGTTGTAGCGAATTACATAGCTGACAATGCTCACCTTTGAGCTCTCTTTCATATTCACATTTGCTTCAGCCTTCTTGTTTATTTTTATTTTTTAATATATAGTAAAAAGTGTTAATGATCTCTCTAAATTAGTAAATAGATTTAAAAGATAAACTGCCATACCATTAAAGCTAACAACGCCTTTCCCCATAGTCTATGCCTCAAAGAGCTTTTCTTATTGCTTGAGTTGTCACATAACTCCATTTGAAAATCCAATGTACAATTGAGTGGTGGTTTCCACGAACAAGGAACCGACTATTTAATTGATAACGGAAAAGCTGAGATAAAAGGTGTGTGCTTTTACAGTCTGCATATATGTATCTGCCTTGGCGAATGTCGTCGAGAGGAAATCTGAGTGCGTACTCCATTTTATCACTCATTGTTTTGCCATAAACTTGGAGTTTCTTTTGTCCCGTTGCGTATTTGCATTCTTCGCATTTTATTGCCCCACTTCTGTGTACACACACAGTTTCATAGCTTCACTGGCGTGCTTCTTGCCCAGCGCCAGCGGCGTCGAGGTGAGCGCTTCACTGGCGCTGCCTGCGCGGCGCGCTTTCGCTGAGCCGACAACTGTCATCGGGTAACTCGCAATACTTCAATGTCTAGCCAGACAGGCAAATAAACAGAAAGGAAACCACGAAGGCAGGACCATTTTCATTCAATGCCGCCGCCGCGAAGCAGCACCGGACGCGAAGTGAGAACGCAAACAAATGAGGCTGTCGTATTCGCTGTCACGCACTTCTCTGGGGGGGCCCCATCGTGGGCATGTGAAAAAGTTCATTGCCGAAATTAACACACTGACCTAGCAAACAGGCCGCCACTTGACTCATTGCGGCGACTGTGCGAAAGGAAATTTAATGTTATTATTCCTTTTCATTTTAATGGTTCTTGTTTGTGTAGGAGGCCCTTGGCTGGTGTTTGATTTTCATATATTTCGTATTACTTTTTCGTTAATTTAGGTCAATGAGGGCAGCATAGCCGAGGAGGCCGGTTTGTGTGAAGGTGACGTCATTGTACGCATTAACGACACAGCCACCTCGCCACTGACACACGAAGAGGCAGACAAAGTAATTAGGCACTGTGGAAATGTGTTCTACATCGGTGTTCAACGGTAAATGGATAGTACAAGATCATTGTGGTGGGTTAAGAGTTATTTTTACATTCTAATGGTATTTGCTTCGCAGTGAGGGCGAAGAGCAATTGGTGCCGAAAATGTTCCCTGTTTACGGAGCCGAGCGCCCCACAACGCCACTAACTTTCATCGATATAAGTGGACGTAAGAGCCCGATTCCTCCTCAACTGGAAGATGAAGTGGAGCTGCGGACAGAGATTTTACCCGAGCTTCCAGAACGACCGTCGTCGGTGCTTTCGGAAGAAACGGAAATCAAGTTGGTGGAAGAAGAAATCGCCGCAGTGCTTTCGGGTGAATCAGAGGTCCTAACCGAGCATAACGTCTTGGGGTGCGTTTCGTTTGCAATATATGCATGATTATTTGTTAATCTTTATTATATTAGCGTAAATTTCTACAGACTTTTTCCCAAGCCTGGTGTCTGTATGACCAGCGATGTGTTGCGAACACTCAATGAAGATGCCACCAAAACAAGAGCTGAGAAAGAAAAGGAAAACAAAAAGTGGTCAACGTTTCTGGTAAAGCCTGATCGTCCCATACCGAAGAGCAAGGAACAAATCGAGGCTGAGCGCAGAGCCGCCAATGCATACAAGGTTAAGATAGTTAAATCAGCCCCAAGATCGCGTTCAGTATCACCGATGGTAAAAAGCTAAACTATAGTTATCTAATTATTTCTGTTAATCAACTTTCGATTGTTAGCCCCAGCCAATCGTACCACCAACAGAACCAGTTGAACCGACAGTGCCAGTTGAAAGTAAGCAACCGTCACCACCAAAAGTTGAGGAAATTGAAGAACCTCCACCAACTGACAGCGAATTGCCTAATTTGGAAGAAGTAAAAATTATAGTCGAACCACCAGCTGAGGACAAAGAGGGTGAACAAGTAGACACGGTTGACAAAATAATATTGGCTGGCGAAAACCAAGCAGAAAACGGAGAAGAGGGTCAAAGCAATAACGAAGAAATATCGTCCACAAAGGAGACGACACCAATATTGGTAGAGAAACTTGAAGAGTCTACAACAGCAAATGATACTACAGCTGCGCCAGAAGTTTCTACCGAACCTAAAAACTCCATACCACAACGTGAAAAAACCGAAGAGGAACTAGCTTTGGAACGTCAACTCGCCGACGTGCAACGCCAATTGGCCGCACTTTCTTCCCTTCCCTCCACCATACAATCCACACTCGACGCAGTCACAAAGCAGTTGGCAACACTTCTGCCAGCGTTCCAGTTACAGACCGGATCTCAGCCATCGCCAACTCCCGTTCCAGCTTTAGCTGAGACGCGCTCAATTAATCTAGAAAAGATAGATGAAGACGCTGAAGTGAATAAAGCGGAAGGCGAAAGTAAGTTTTGTTTGTGGAGAAGTAATGTTAAGCTAAGAAGAAGTATAGGAAGTAGGTTCACTCAACGTTCTTCTTCCATTTATAGCAAAAGAGCTGGACTCAAGTCGCGAACAGGATGGTTCAGTTACTGAGAATGTTACTGCGGTTGCAGAGGAGGTCACAGAAAGCATTGCAACTGATGCGCCAACTTTGGACGCAGCGAAGCTTCAGGAGGCAAAACAAAATAAGGAAGATACACAGCAAATGGAGGAGGAACAGAATGCAAAGAAACAAAAGGTTGGTAACACTACTTTTTATCAAATAATGTGGTTTCCTAGTTACACAAAATACTTGCCAGTATAGAAATTCAAGTTAATGATTTAGTGGATCCTTCATTTAATAAATAGATTTAGATATGTGGACTTTGTGGGAGGGAGAATATTGACAATATCTAGTAATTAAAATCCTTCAAGAAAATCTCCATTAGTGCCGGTTGTGCAAGATTTTTGACGTCAAACATTACAACCTTAGCTAACCTTCTTCCTATTCGACTTCTGTTAAAGACATAACTAGTTATTACTACCGACTCGACCCTCGAGCTCACTTTTTTGGAATATATAATTCAATTAATTACCCGAACCAATCTAATTACTTAACCCTAAGAATTTTCAATTATCTTATTATCCACTAAATAATAGCCCTATTTAAAGCTTTTGGTCTTTTACAGCGGCAAACAGTACGCTTTGAATTATGAAGATGAGAATTTAAGCAAGAGCGTGCTTTAACCAAATCGGCAGCTTCTCAAAATCCAACCGCAATATCAAAAGTTTATCATTTTTAGCAGAAATATATACCTTCCGAAAACCAAATAAATACTGAATTTTAACAAAAACCCGACTACAGCTTTCGTTTTCCTACGCATGACTCACAAAATTCACAAACAAAAATTAAATCTTAAAGTAACCGTTGATTTATCACGTGAGCATTGCCGTATGCCACTACCACTTCACACTCGTACACATATCTATAACCTATACCCGCTTTATGTATATTTGTTTGAGTTTGAAATGACCGTAAATTACATAAAACTGGCCTCGAAACTGGCAGCGCAACGATGTGATCGAGGAACTCGAGGAGCAATTGGAACGCAAAAACAATCCACGTCGCTCGAAACGCGCCTTTGGCCCATTGACACCATCTTCCGAGCGTCCGCTTGTGTTACCCGGCGGCAGGCGTTGGTATCGACCCAAGGATGCCTACAACGACGAGTTCATAGCGGAAACCCTGAGTGCGCAAGCGGAACTCATAACTGGCACCACATTGGGGTAACTATATTTGCAACTCACCTCTATTTTTAAGTGATATTTTATTTTATTTATTTTAATCGATTTTTGTGCGCATAATCATATTCACCTAAGGTACTATTTATTGAGCTGCCTCTGTGATCAGGGCAAATACACACATAACCAGGAGTATACGTTTTGCTGTCTCTACTGATATTTCTGCCGTATTAAGAGTTTAAGCAATGAAAAAAGGATAGGCTTTATTTGCTTAGTTTTAGTAGAGGTCGCAAGAGCTCTCTCGAAATTTTCGTTCTTAAAAGCTCTCTCGAACTTTTTCATTCTCTATTATAAGCATTATACAATTTGCTTAGATGTCGCGTGAGTAAAAAGCTCATCAGCATTTTAAAAAATATAGTTGTTTTTTTGTAATGACACAAAAGAGAAAAATTTGTAATCTCTATCTTTTCGCATTTAGGAGTAAACTTTTTGAGAGTGGGACACGAAATCTTGCATTTGTTAGTAGCATATAAAGCGAGTAAGCTGAATGCAAGGTTTTCAAATACCGATAAAATTCCGTCGGAACGTAAGCCAGCTTTAAGCTCTGAACTAAAATTTAGCGGTACGAATTATGTAACTTACAAGGAAGAAAAATAGTTTATTCACAGACATTCCCGGACATTTGCCTGAGTTGAATTATTAGGGTAGTATTTGGCGTAAAAGCTTTCACTCCGATGTTAAGCAAAAAAATCTCATCTAAAGCTCGATCACGACTCTAATAAAGTTCAAAATTAAAGTTTAGTTCAACTCACAGACAGCTGACTTTAATATTGTTGCATGATTGTGACCTCGAGACTCTATAATACAGTTTAATTTCATCAACAACTTAATGCTTTTAATAATAATACGCAGTTACGCACACCATTTGTACAGTTATTTTATTTACAACATTTTTTGCATTTCCCTCATTTCATTTACTTTCGTATCAACTTCATGATCTATGGCATTTGACGACAACAACAACAACCAAACATCATCTACATAATGTTATTTGTGCGCACATTTCATTACATCTGCATTCGTCGGCACTCATCGGCATTTACATAAATATCACCAACGCAGTTGCACATTTGAAAGTCCGTTGCTTGGCTACGACCCAAGGTATGCCTGAAATGATTTACACGGACCGACATACAACTAACATTTATAATAATATGAATTTATACACATTTTTGTACTTTTTAAGTTCGTTTGAGCATGTGAGCGTGTGCATAGAAGAACAATATCCTCGACATACCCTGATTAAGATTTTGTGTCCGACCCTCACTTCCTTTGTGCCACGATTCAATTTGCCATTTAGTGATTGGCGGCGCTCGAAGCAAACTGTCCATATCTTCAACCCATTGAATTTTTTACGGTTATATTATGTGTGTGTGATAGCATTTTCCATTCAATTTATTTTCGATTCATGTTCACTTTCTCATCCATTGCTTCGTGTATTGTGCAGCCTTTCACGTGAATATTTGCTAATTTTTTAATAGCAGCAGCAATTACACATTTATTTGCCAATTAATGCATTCCTTTCATTCTCTTGCGATTGAAGATTGAAGGTAGTGGAGTTTCATCAGCCTTTGCATAGCTTTGTTGTATTTTTTTTTGTTGCCTATAGTTCATATTTATTCATCCGAAGTTGAATTTGGCACTCTCTATTTATCTAGTAGTGAATTAAAGGAAATTCATTTTGCTATTTTGCTAAGCAAATGAAACTGCTAACTTTTAATTGGCCGAGTGCTGCACAAAGATCGCAACCCAATATCCTTCGCCTGATTTCAATATGGACGTTCATACGTTTTTATATATGGCAGTTCATGCACACCTTGCTTAGGTCGGCAATACGTTGGAGCTTCATGTAATATAAAATACGCTGCTAAGAAAGCTTAAGAAAGTCTACATGCGAATGAAAAGAATAATCATTATTATTTTATGTTTTACCGGAGAATAGTTTGTTTGAAAAGCAAATCGAATGAAATTTGTAAAGATAGATCACTTCATATGCCAATGACCATCCTGCCGGAAAATAAAATAAGCTGTCGGTTTTGATATATGTAAATATGCGCTGTATGCTACCACTACACGGTTCCACTAAGCAGGCACTCCAAGCTTGCCGAGTTCTATTTATGTATGCTATTTTCGTGTGTGAGAGTTTAAAGTTGTGCTGCAGCACTTTCAGCGAACGAAAGGCTTTAAACTGGTTGTAGCTCGTGAATATTGGGTAGTCGAAAAAGTCTTTTCGTATTTTGTCAATAGATGTCGTTGCAGTCGTATATATCCAGTGCAATCAATCATATTGTGTCATACCATTTAGTATTGCAAAGGTGAAATTTTAAGCTTCATTTGGCAAAAAAAAATATTAAATTCAGGGAAGCTGCAAAAAAGTTACAGCTGTTCAAAAATGACCACGCAACGCCACGGCATCAACAATGGTGGGGTTGGAAAAGAATTATCCACTATGAGCTGCTCCAGCCTGGTTGAACGAGTAATTCTATATTTTGCTGTCAACAACTGATGAGATTGAAGCAAGCAATCGAAATAAAAATATACAGAACTGATCAACAGAAAGGGCTTCGTCTTCCATCAGGACGGCGCTAGAACACACACATCTTTGATGACTCGGCAAAAACTGGGAGAGCTTGGCTGGGAAGTTTTGATGCATCCACCATATAGCCCTGACCTTGCACCATCGGACTACAATTTGTTTCGGTCAATGCAGAACTCCCTTAATGGAGTAAATTTGGCTTCAAGAGAAGCCTGTGAAAATTACTTGTCGCAGTTTTTCGCCGAGAAACCAGAAAAGTTTTACACTGATGAAATACTGTCTCTAGTGGGAAAATAGCAAAAAGTGATCGATCAAAATGATACATCTTTGGTTCATTAAAGTTCTTTATAAATATAAAAAGAATAAGTTGAAGTTTGAATTGAAGTACGAAAAGACTTTTTCATCTACCAAATATTTTCATTGTAAAGTGTAAACTTCAGGCGCGTTTAAGAAATACAGTTGCCTCTTCTCCATTAAAATTTGTTTCATAAAATATTAACAAATATAATTAAATTTTTATGTTGTTGTTTTTGTATACATTATATTGAATAAAAGTTATTGCAGTTTCAACTGTCAGTCGAACAATTCCCATAAAGAAATAAACGACAGTGCAGTCTTCCACTCTTGAATTACTTACATACATACATATATGTAAAACCGAACATTGCACACTCATCGACGCAATAAATACCACTCACACACACGCGCGCACAGCATCATTACGACAAAGAGTGATGAACAATCAATTGCACTTCAATCAAATTTTCATTCATGTGCGTTAATGTTTGTTTGTTCCGTGTTTTTCCTAACCCCCCACCCTTCGCCCGCTTCATGCTCGTGCTCGCGTGTAACTTCAGCGGTCGGGTCAGCGCAATGTTAGACCAGCTGAACGGCTGACTGCCTGACTGGCAGTTTGAAGTCCCTGCTCACCAAGCAATTTATTTTATTTCATCCAACATTCAATAGTTTTTATCGACATGCTTTTCATTTTACTCATACTTTTTCCACCAGCAGCCAGCATTTCACCATTTCACAATTCACATTTCACATTTCACCTTTTTTGCCGCTTTCCTCATTTCTATTATGTCTGTACAATTGCTACAACTATTGCATAGCAACTTGCTGTATGTTGAAAATAATTTCTCTTTGTGCTCTATTTTATTCCATTTAATTCGTGTTCGTGCTTTTTCTGCGCTGCTGTGCTCGGCGTATGTCGGCGCATGTCGGACCACCACAATGCTCGCACACACACATACAGAGTCAACTTCATGAAGTATCAAAAGCCTGAAAAGAAAATCGACTTGAATAGAAGTGAAGTTTACAAAGTAATTCATCACTTGGACCGACAGCCAGTGCGCGGCATTGAAGTTCGGCCACCCGTGGTGCCGGCTGAAGTGGATATAAGAAAGGTGGCGCTGCAGCC
Source organism: Bactrocera tryoni (assembly GCF_016617805.1). Taxonomy (NCBI): domain Eukaryota; kingdom Metazoa; phylum Arthropoda; class Insecta; order Diptera; family Tephritidae; genus Bactrocera; species Bactrocera tryoni. The sequence continues at coordinate 9,765,740 of NC_052503.1, read as the reverse complement.
GTAACCTGTCGCACGGAACGGCGGAACTGCGGCGCAAATGTACGCATGCTAATATCAAAACCATGTTACCGCTAAACTCAACAACTGCGGCGGGCGGCACAAGGGATCCGCAAGCCACAAGCTGATGCGCCGACCAACCAGCCGCCGCTTCGCCGCCACATTCACGACCACCATCACCACAAATATAGTGTACACGACTGGAAACCTCAAATACCGAGATGCCTTTGCGTCCTGCGTCAATGCAGATTTCAAATTTAGCTTTTATGTAGACTTGCCAACTACAGGCATTACATACATATATGTACACATATTTAATGTTTTTATGTAAATTTTTCCCGATTTTAATTCATTTCCCATTCGCCTGTGACAAACCAAAGTAAGCAGCGTTGCAATAAATCAAAATTACATACATATTCACCTGCTGGCTTTTTTTTCACGCAGCCGAGGTACTCAAGAAATACAGGACGAGAGCCAGCAATGAACTTGCCACATACAGTTCTGCTGGCTTTATGGCGAAATAATGTTGTATATATGCGTATAACAAAAGAAGTAGAAGAGTGTCTCTTTCCTTAATGACTTCTCGTGCAGGGGATACAGGGCAGGGGAATACCTGCAGCGGCGTCCAAGGAGGCTGAATTCGAGTGCTGAAGAAAAGTATTAAAAATATTACAGAACCAAATAAAATTGACGGCAACGCAAACATATGGTTTCCAGAACTAATGTAAACTTGTCGCCAAGGCAAGCGCACAAGCAGCGTAACCGCGTGGCAGCGAAAGATGAGAATGTCAATAATTTCAGTTTTACATGCAATTGACACAACAATAATCCACTCCAACAAGTTGCAAATGGGCATGCTGCAGCTAACTGTGTACCAAAGTTATCTGAAAATCACTGCCACTTTGCATACGCCAGTCAATCAGGGAATAATCGACAGCGGCAACGGCAACGGCAGCGGCAGCAGTACCCACAACAACAACAGCAGCAAGAGCGACTTTTCGCTTTTGACATCTGCATTTGTTGGCAGCATCAATTGCGTTGACAATCGAAATTTGTGAATTTGAATGCGATTACGAGACGAATGCGATTGTGGCAGGCAACGCAATCGCAATCACAATAATAACAACAATAAACATACGTGTGTGTGTGTGGGGACGGTAGTGTGTTTGATTTGATTCACTGCCAACCGCCAAATGCTGCCAATCGTTGCCAACTGCCAAATTCATTGTCAACAAGTTCCCTTTGTGGGTACTCACTTAAATACGGCTGTGTTTGCGCCTCTTACATCTCGTGCCCTGTAGGGAAATACAACAGCCTAAAGTCGGCCTTCGTGTTGTTAGCCAAAAGATCGGTTAACAAAGTTAAGATTGCAATGACAAGCAATGTGTTAATCTTCCATTCTCATTCTCTCTCTTTCTATTTTGTAGTTCCAGTTATATCTTTCTGCTTACTCCAGACTGGGTAAGGAAGCGAGGCAAGTGGGTCTGGTAATGAGCCAGGGCAAGACGAAATAGCTACTCTTATTAAACAAACAGTCGTCGCACTGGCAACTTTGCTCCCTTGTCACTGTTGACAGTCATAAATTCGGAACCAGTATTAACATTAACAACAATGTCAGCCTCGAAATCTAACGCAGAATAACTCTTGCCAACAGGTGCTACTTCGGACTGAGTAGCCAATTAAGAAGTAAAGTCTTCTCTCGATGAACAAAGATCAAACTCTGTAAGTCACTTAGCATCCCCATCTTGCTAAATGGTGCAGAGGCATGGACTATGACAACTTCGGATGAGTCGACGTTACGAATTTTTGAGAGAAAGGATCTGGGGAAAATTTATGGTCCTTTGCGCATTGGCAACGGCGAATATCGGATTCGGTGGAACGATGAACTTTATGAGTTATACGACGACATTGACATAGTTCAGCGATTAAAGAAACAGCGGCTACGCTGGCTAGGTCATGTCGTCCGTACGGATGAAAATACTCCAGCTTTCAAAGTATTCGATGCAGTACCCGCCGGGGGAAGAAGAGGAAGAGGAAGACCTATACACTTTGCGCCGAATATTTCTAAAGTTCATGTCGCTAAACTCTTGTCGATTCCTGCGGGGAATGTATAAATATATGCCGCGAGTTCGCCATTGTCAATTCCATTTCAATTTTGGGGAATGGGTTCTACATTCCACTTATGAGAACGCGTATGTACGCACAGACAAACACAGATTTTCAAAAATGCGAGAGAAAAAGATATATCATATCTCGCTTGTTGGTACCTTTCAGTTATATAGCCTTTGATTTTAGATACTCGAGGATTGCTTCGAAACCATACGCGTTAACAATGGAAATTATGTGGGAGATGTTAGTGTGTAAATTTATTTATTTTTGAATCGAGCTCAGACAATACGATATTAATTATATTAGCGGACTCTTAAGGTGTTATCGTCTTGAAGTAAAAACCCTGCCACTGATCTGCGACCTCCTTAAATGATGTGAAAGAGTATTAAAAGCAACAACAATTGTTTTGCTATAGGGTTCCCTAGGAAAGTAATAGGACCGACCACCGACTGGATTTGGTAGAGGCCGTTCCTAGCTAACAAACGAGTTGCTGGTCAGTTGTCTCCGAGCACCTGGAGAGTCAGGGTACACATTTTCGCGTGACGTGTTTCTGTGAGTGGTCCAAGCCGAAAATGCAGCTTTCGTTAGACCAGAGGTGCGCAATTAAATTCTGTGTGAAACTCAGTAAATCTGAGACAGAGACGTTTGATATGATCAAACAAGCTTACCAAGGTGTTGCTTTAGCAAGAGGTGCTGTGCGGGCCGGGAAGAGGTCGCTGATGAGGACCGTAAGAATGAGCAAATTCAAAGTGAAAACGATGCTCATTGTCTTTTTGACTTCAAAGCCATCGACCACCATGAATTTTTTCCTCCTGGACAAACAGTCCACGCAAACTTTTACGTGGAAGTCCTCAAGACACTCAAACGAAGGGTCAATCGGGTTCGACAAGACATCGCAGCCGATTGGAAGTTGCACCACGACCACGCCCCGACTCACACCGCCTTTCTTGTGAACAGCTACCTATCCAAGGACGGCATTCCAACGCTTCCGCAGCCGCCCTACAGCCCAGATGTGGTCCCACCGGCAAGCATTTTGAGACGACAGAGGGGACAAGGCTATTCCTGAGAATGCCTTCTGTGTCGCCTTGGCAGCACTGCATCGAAGCAAAAGAGCCTATTTCGAAAGTTTTTAAAGACTTGTAACGATTGGTCCAATAAATTTATATAAATCGACTTAGTCCTATGGTTCCGAGGGTAGGAAAAATATCTATCCGCGTCTTAACACTGAAGCGAGTGTTGAGACTCACAAAATAGTCGCAGACACTGAGTGTAGAAGTTAATGAAAGATCAACTAAAAATAAAGAAAAAGTTTACTTTTGTAATCATTGCGTTGCCACCTAAGTCAGAGCAAAACTTATTTGTGAGATCTTCTTCAAATCATAAATATCTAGCATCAAAAATTCGACTGGTTAAGCACACTATACTATACACATTATCGACTATATATATTTTTCCAATATCTAGTCCGCAAAAATGCTTATTTGACTTACAATTTTCTTATGAAAATTTTGTGGCAGCTCAACATGCCTCCCAATACAAAGCACTGCAAGTAAATATGTTCTCATGTGAATGAAATTCAGTGCAGCTTACTTCGTAGGATAAAGTTCGTTTGTGTCTGGGGGCGTGTGTGCAGCGCTGCCCCGCATTGTTGGCCAAGCCAACACCGGCCAGTCAATGTGCCACTTCCTTGGGCCTCCGTCACTTGCAGATCATCACGGCGCCAAAAGCTTTTGCTCCAATGCAGCTAAATAGCCGTAGAGTGCAAGTGATGATATCCCCAGCGCCGGCAGGACTGGCTTCGCCATATGTTTAGTTGGACTCGTTAGTGTCGCAGCTGCGCCTCTCTCGCTTCCTGTAGTCATTTTACGGCCGCCAAGTGTGAACGTGGCCGCTTTCTGACCGTTGAGGGCGACGGGCACACTCTATTCTATAAATTTGGACTTTTAAGTATTCGAAACAAGAACGCCCAAACGCCGCAAACGTGTTCATATATATGTCTGTTGTATATAACGGTATAATGTAAATATTCAATTTCGAGCGCCTTTAAGCGCAGATGCATAAAGTCTTAGTTGGTTCTTTGCCGTGCTTACGGATTGGATAGCAAGTTGGATGGTGTGTGTCTGTGTGCTTTCGCCTGCCAAATAATATAACTCCAGCCATGAATAAACTAATAACTTAGCTGTTCGGTTCTTATCGGATTAGGGAGCAAAGTAAAAACAAATGTGTGTTTGTGCACTTTTTCCCAATTGCTTTCAACTTCAGCGCATTGCCGTAAATTTTGCGCAAAGCCAATACAGAGACAAACAAATACAAAAACAAGCATATATTTACTATATATATAGTATATATATATTTATATTTGCGTTCAGGTTGTGCAATGTTTGGTTTTGTTAACTCATTTAAAGTTCAGAAAAGAAAATGCGATTCACCGAAGTTATTCTCCAATACAAATGATGTGGCATATATTTATTCAGTCCGATGCCACATTCCAAGGACATATTCGCAACCATGTTGTGCCAAAATGCCAGCCCTGTGGGCTACACTGCAAACGCACTCATTTGATTTCTTTGTCATTTACATACAAGCCGCTCAAATTTCGTATTTCGGTCCAGAAAAAGAGCATTGTTGCAATGTTGCAAAATAGCAGTAATGCGTTATGCAGTTTACATAAAGTATACTCTCGGCTTCCTCTTCAATTTGCTTGTATTATTTTGCTTTTCGATTTTCTCTCTATCGTTCTGAATGATAACACACATGCAAGCGCGCACCGTTACCCGGGTCATTTTTCCCAAAGGTATTATTGACGTTTGTGAAGGCCGACACACACCATTTCTTCGTCGTTTTCAAAGCTTCTTTTGGCAGCACGAAAAGGAGCTGCCTTTATGCTGCTATGCCTGAATTTGGTATCCACGGAAAACTAATACGGCTGTGTGAACTGACGTTGAGCAATACCAAAAGCTCCGTCCAGATCGGGAAGGATCTCTCCGAGCCGTTCGATACCCTATCGTGTGACTTCTTTAATCTACTCCAGAAGAAAATAATTCGCGCTGCAGATCTGAATAGAGAAGGTACAATCTTCTATAAAAACATACAGCTGTCGGCGGACGTCGATGATATTGACATCATTGGGCTCAACAACCGCGCCGTTAGTTCTGCTTTTTCTAGACTGGATAAGAAAGCGAAGCAAATGGGTCCGGTAGTGAGCGAGGGCAAGACGAAATATCTCCTATCATCAAACAAACAGTCGTCGCACTCGCGAGTTGATCCTACGTTCTAGTTGACAATAAGAACATCGAAGTCATAGAAAATTTCGTTTATCTTGGAACCAGCATTAACACCAACAACAATGTCAGCCTCGAAATCCAACCCAGAATAACTCTAGTCAACAGGTGCTTCGGACTGAGTAGGCAATTGAGAAGTAAAGCCCTCCATCAACAAACAAGGACCAAACTATATTATTCCAGTTCAGCTATGCGGTGCAGAAGCATGGACATCTGATAAGTCGGCGATACGTGTTTTCGAAAGAAAAGTTCTGCGTAAGATTTATGGTCCTTTGCGCATTAGCAATGGCGTTTACCGCGAATACCGCAATCGATGGACCGATGAGCTTTACGAGATATAGGACAATATTGACATAGTTCAGTGAATTAAGAGAAAGCGGCTAAGCTGGCTATGTCAAGTCGTCCGAATGGATGAAAACCATCTAGCTCTGGGATTACTCGACGCAGTAGTTGCAGGGAAAGCAGAGAAGAGGAAGACCTCCACTCCGTTGGACACTTCAGGTGGAGAAGGACCTGGCTACTTTTGGGATGTCGAATTGGCGCCAAATAACGAAAAGAAATACGGTCTCAGTCGAATGTAACCCTTCCGTACACATTTCCTACATGCGTTCGGAACCAAATTACATACAACAAATATGAGTACAGGTTTATAAAAGCAAACAAATAAATATTATTATTTTTATTTTCCATTTTATTTAAATACATGAGGGCACAAAGACTCCGCAATGACCCTGCTGCAAAGCTTAGTCGGCCTTTTCCTTGCCTATTTCAAACGTGGCAATCCAAGTCTATATAAAAGTGTACATATAGTATATAAAGGAAAGTTTAGAAGAAATATCAGACTTTTGAACGCATTTTTTGCAAAGTCATAGGTTCAGCTCCCTAAATTTTTAGTTAGTTTTATACGTTTTTCAGCTGGAAGTCCCTGGAGGGAAACCAGTAATTGCAGAATTTTCTTTTGAATCAAAGTTTCTGCATATCAAAATATATAAGAAAGTCCAGTCCCTTTCGTGTTTGCGAGCAAATTGCGAGTTCTTTCCAGCAGGGCACTTTTTGCCTGAGTACATTTGGGTCAAGCAATATGGGTTGTTAACATTGTGTGAGTACAAATATATTTACATTCTTTGTTGCCATCGCTCGTATTAAAATTGAATTTGCTACAATTGTGTGGAAGAAGCGAAGAAAAAAGCCAAATTGCGGCGGTTCGTCGCGTTTGTGGTTTTGTGGTCCATTCGATAATCTTGTGGGGGGTTACAATTTGGTGTTTATTCTACAAAACTAGTCAACATTCAAAAGTGAGCGGCTCGCTTTAACATAAAGCAAAAGATTTTGAAGAAGAAGGAGTTTCAAAGCTTACAAAGTACCGAACTGGATCCTAATCCAAAGATGCTGACCGACACTCAAATGAATTTACTGAATCTATTAAAATGAAGTACTTGAATCTAAATTTAGTTTAAACTTCGATTCATATTTGAGGTGACCTCGAATTTTAAAATTATTTTGACAACTCTGCGCAAGCTTTGGTGGACTCATGTAAACAAAATTTGTAGAGATGAAATCGGAAAGAAACTTCAATTGCTATACCTACATATATGAAGATTGGTAGGAGCTTTACGGTCGAAAGTGTAGAAGCAGAAAACGTCATAAAATGCGAAAAAACAAAGTCGAGGAAATTGCGCGCACTCAATAAAGGGCGAAATGCCGTCAGCAATTTGACACCACGTTCGCCAAACATTCAACCGGGTGTAGTATGCGGCGACCGGACAAAAAAGGGGAGAAAATGAAATTAGGAAGAATAAAAGACTCAGAAATATTCAAGCTGAGACGCTGTGGGGTCGTCGGTGACAACAAAAACAACAACAATGAAAACAGCAGCAGCCACAAACTGTAAATCCAATAAAATAGTTTAAGTAACGTTGAATGAGTACGCACGAGTTGCCTGCCATGACCTAATCTCTCCGAAGGCAACCACACGCAAGCCGAGTGAATGTGTGCTCTTGCTGTTTCGGTTGACGCCAAGAGCGTAGGTGACTGAGCGATGTGAGGGGTTTGGGTGCGAGAGTTGAAGGGTGAGTAGCGCCTTGCGCCTCCTTCGCATGGTGCCTCTTAAACATCTACTGCTCAGAAAAGTTAGAATGAAGGCGACGTCGCACACACGTTCGTCAAGCCGCGCGACCACAAGAATGAATCTGAAAGCGAATGTTTACGTGCAGTAGGGTGTGTGTGTGTTGAAAGCACTCGCACGCAGCGACCGCAAAACCAACACTCCGCCAGAACAATCACTACCACACTATCCCGTCGCTCGCCTCCAGCCATGTTTAGTTCGCTAACTAAACCGCAGCAGGCATCCCGGCAGCCAGGCAGCCGACAGGCAAAACAAACACATACTTTCGGCTAGTGCGCCTTTGTTATTGTCTGACTGAATTCCTGCCTGCCTCTACCAAGCTATCAAGAGCTTTTTACACTTTGCCGTTGTTTGGAGCTGGCACGAGCACCACTAAATTCACTCATTCGCTCACGCAGATGAACTGTTATCATTCCTACAAAGTGTAGCAGTAATGTGTCAACAGGGAGGCGCTGTTGGAGCTGTGTATCACATGTGCGAATGGGTGTCCGTGTGTTGGGCGAAACTCGAAGTTACTGATCCGAGTAGGCTGTGAAAGAGCGTATAGAAGTTGTTTAGATTCGGTGGAATAAGGCTTGGGTGCTGGTCGATGTATTCCACTGCACAGCAGGAGCCCGTCTGCCTGAGTAATGCAGTGGAAGCGAGACTTTCGTGGCTTCAGTTCTACCCAAATGTGCATTTCCGCCCGTTGAACTCCGAGCATGTTCCGGCCCACAAGCCGTCGGCCGTTGGAAGGGGCAATGTTCGCAAGAGCTAAATATCTACACGTGAAAGAGTTTCTGTGTGAGTGGGTGCTTGCGAGTTTTGAAAGTATGTATATTCCAATATGATCAGAACCATGTAGTAATCTGTTATTCAGAATGTTCTTTATTATTTATTTATTTATTATAATATGACTTGTAAATCAATTTACAAACATACTAGAAAAAAAAAGAAGGAACTGGCTGCTTAGGCCTTCGTCCCAATGTTCTTTATAAGTTGTTTGTGTAGACGGCATTCGTCAGGCATTCCAAATACTTTTCCAAGCCACCATGTATGAAGACTCACACTGAAAGAAAGTTAAAAAATCGTGTAACTTAGGTGTCCAAAACTCGAAGAATCCTTTATCCCAGATGGGAATCCGAAATCAAAACCTCTGTTTGGAGCTTTTGAAACCCCGTAATTAATAAAGAGCTCTATGATGAGTTTTTTTTTCTAGTTTCACGCATCTCAATCGATATTTAAAGCGACTTGATGGAACCATTATCGAAATTACGGAATTTGCATCCATGGAAAGTCGTTGGATCCACAGACTGATACCGAATAATCCAAATACTTAGTGGACTTGGGTGCTTTAGAAGCTCCCTGTACAAATTCCAGCACGACATTAGTCCGAATTTTCCGACGTGTTCAGAGCACTTTGCAAACTCTGAGCTGAGAGCCCTCTAAATATTTCTTTAAACGTTGAAATCTCCCCAAGGATTGAGCAAAGTAAAAAACGAATAAAGGAATGAATGACTGAGCACTGATACTTAGCAGTTTTGTGATTTAAATGAAGACATCAGAAGCAGTATCTGGAATCTATATAAGATCGTTGGAAGAAGTCCATGTTTTTTATACACACATCTTTAATCATGAGCTTTTGATTTGGATTGCCATCGCTTTTCTGTGATTTCTACAAATTGTGTCTTCAAATGTCTTGCTCCGAGAAGTTTGAAGGACTTCTTCATCCAAATTTAATGTCGACCAACAAGACATCCAGGTCACAGGGAAAAAACCGCTTGCTGCCTAAATCATTACTCATTAGTGGCAGCGGGAATCCTGCGTGTGACACATTAACACAGAATGGAGAATGTGTTAGGTAACTCAAACACAGGCGTTCAACACCGCAAACGCTTCAGAAATATAATTAAAGAAATTAAATCCATCAAAGTGATATCTCAACTTGAGTGTGACGTTTGCTTATTCTTATGTGCCCACATCCGCGCTTACTTATCTACGCAAGAATGGCAAGCACAAGCCATTATGCAAGGGGCGGGGCAATAGCGTGACACTTCCTTGCAGAAAATCGCAACAACAACAGCAATAGCCATGCTGTCTCGCAGTAATTTATTTTATATGCCTGAAACACACGCACACGCAGAATATGAAGAAATATCGGGAGACACAGTTGAGTGACTATATATGACAAGTAAATGTGTATGTATATATGTATGTGAACAGAGAGTATATTATATGCTTTTGAAAAGGTTCGCCGATTCATTAGCAATCATAAAAATTTACAATCATTAAATTTCTATTATGCAAATTTTATCATTTTCATAAATTTGATTGATGATCGTTGACATCTACAACAATAGCAAAAACAATGATGTAATAACAAAGCTAGAGCGCGTGTGTAAAGGGTGTCGCACATGAACAGCCAAGTCTCATGCTTCTGCTTCTTCTTCTTAAGAAGGAAACATAATTGCGATTGTTATCTTCTCTGCCACACATTAACAGCTATTTATTGCATAGAAATATTATCACAAAGATGCCAAGTAAATGAGTGAATTGAATTTTCCAGTTGATACTTGCTTTGTCTCGCGTGATTTATTAAGATAACTGTGTGTGGAACACCTGACTAAACACCTTATAAACGATATTGTTGCACACACCCACACCCAAAGCGCCTAAAACGCCTGAAATCGGCAGCAAGCCTGTGCGCTTCCTACAAATGCTGCAAAGCGTGCTTGTATACAGCTATGCCATACAGTAACACCAGCACACACACACACATTTATACAAAGATCCGCTTTCACCTTGCGAAGACTGCGAGTTTTTTCATTTTCCTCTGGGAAGTTTTTCATTTATAAAATGCCAAACAATCAGTACAATTTAAACGGGCTCATAAATTTTATAAAACCCACAAGCGAGCGCCTACAAACATACTACAAGCATTTGTGTAATGCATATGCATGTATGTGTGTATATTGTTTGCTTTGCGTGTGCGTGTGTGTGAGAGCCTATACGTTTATGTTAATTTGCGATGGGTAGTGTGTGAAAAAATCAATTTCAGGACACACCCACCCACACACCTTCGCCGCCACATTGACAAACACTGTCACTGGCACAATCTCAGGGGCTCCAGACCTCAGCCGCAACCACAGCCCCCAAGCCACAACTCAAAAAGTTGAAGCCAAAGCCGAAAATCCGAATAAACGACAGCACCAACTAATGTTGGCTGGCAGCTCGGCAAAAAAGAGAAAGAAAAAAATTAGCGAAAAACACAGAAAATAAACAAAATAAACAAAATAAACGAAAAATAAAAAAGTATAAGCGGGCAAAGAAGAAAAAGTTCGAAAACAAGGCAAAGAAGTCAAAGCTTGTTTTGCATATAAATTATCTTGAAAATATTTATTGAGTTGTGCCCGCGCGTGCGTGCGTTTGTGCAGCATTTGTATAATAATAAATATCTGTGTACACGCATCTATTTGCCGGCACACACACATGCACACACAAGCACATTGGTGCATGACATGATGGATATTTGCACGGATCTATATGTTTACTACACTCGTACATTAACCAACACAAACGCGTTTTTGGGGGTACACACTGCGTGCGTGTGTGTTTGTCTGTATGGGTGCGCACATTCCTCACAAAATACAGTAATAAATGGGAAATGACACAAACCCACATATGTGTAATACATAACAAGGTGGAGCGTAAATCAAGGTGGAGCAGATGACAGGCAAATAGGGGCGGGATAGAGCATCGGCACTGGGTAAAGAATAGGTGTGTTCATCTGTACTTTGCTACACGCACACAAACGTGCACGCCTGCACAAGTTTACATACAAACGCTAATGGCGTTTAAACACAGAGAACTCGGTCCCCTTGAAGGTTTAAGCCACTTACAAACTGATAGCTGAGAAGCTGAACTTCCAAAGGTCGCCAACTTCGAGGGCAATGCTGAGGCAACTGCTCATACTAAGCCACATATTAGTGAATTAGAAATTAGTAATAAAAATATGAAATTGACTTTGCAGCACAAAATAAATATTTCTCCTGCATAACAGTTATTAAGCAGTTGACGACCGATGTGCGGCTAAGAAAGCAGAAAGGAGTCCTTCGTGCGATTCAACTAAATTCTGCTTACGAAAGCGAGTATATTGGAATATACTGTGGCTCACAAGCGACTTAATGCTTACTCTTTGAATTTTCTACATATAAATTTGTGTGTGTTTGTGTGAAATTTTACGGTTATTTATAAGGCTAGAGCCCGCCGAGGGGCGTTGGTCGGCGGCGATATGGCGCACGTCGTGATTTCATAAAATACACACTTTGATACAACGGGGATACAAGCTAATAATCATTAATCTTCGGCAGTCGGTACACCCGAAAGCGTCCTTGGCCCACACGGCGTGCACGAGCTGAGACGAAAGTGAAAGTAAAACACGTAGAATAGCTGCGCCAAAAATGAAGAAAACTTAACAGCCGACAACACACGCACACGAACAAAGGTGTGTTTGTAGAGCAAACAAAACCTCCGATCGAACACACATACACATACACACTGCAGTTCTGGTACATTTCTTCCACGATGAAATAGATCTGCACTGGGAGGCTTACGGCACAAGGCAGCAAATATTCTTTTTGCTCCACTCAAATATTCGCCATTCATATTTATATATCTCAACATATGTGCATGCCTCCACACGCATATGCTGCAGCGTTGTGCGTCTGAGTGTGGCAACAACACAAGATGTCGCTCGTGTTAATGGCAACTCTCCCAAGAATGTTTGCGAATGTGTGAATTGTTATTGTTGCTAAAATAAAAGTTCTTCCACATGCTGGCGCATGTGTTTGTTTTACTTTATTGTCGAATATAATTTTGAAGCGTTTTACTTTTCCATTCGTTGGCGCGCTGACAAATGAACACGACACAACTGCGCCGGACACGTCCCCAAGAAAAAATAAACATTAGCAAACAATGGCAGTACAAAAGCACACACTGCAGCACCGGTTTTTGCAACTGTCCCCGGCGCCACTGAATTTTGATTCATAAAGAGGCGCACCAACACACACTGCTGAACCTACTGAAAGCGCCCAACGAACGTAGCTTTTTGTGGCATGTTCTCGACCCACATGACCCAACCAACACAACCAGCAGCAGCGGCAACTAAGAAAGCTGTGAGAAGTAGGTTGCAGCTTCTAAGACTAAGTGCTTGTTAGTTGGGCACTTCGTGGCAGAAACAGCGGGAGCAGCAGTAGCAGCTTAGCAGCGATGTCCGAGCGGTAGCATGTGTCACAGAAGCCAACAAGAAGAATAAACGTCACAGTGGTGGTATATTGAAACCCCTTGGAGTTAGCTTTACTCTGCATAAATGCGCCTTTGTACTGTTATTTTTACTTTTCCTTTGCGAGGTAAATGGAAAAATGATTTTTGGTACTCTTCTGACCAGCTTTAATTTCCGCTGTTTATCGAATTCTTAAATTTACTACTTTTAGCTAGGCATGTAACACAGGCTTTTAGCATTCGAAGCATGGCATGTGGAATCAATTAACCAGTATTCACTATATTGGATTTAAGAAGGTGAACAATTCAACTGATTGCACCAACTTTTTGTGTAAACTCAAAGTATGTTCCGGAGATACTGAAGCCATCTTAACTATTGACTGATATATTATATATAAATCCAGGTAGAAACCCAGAAATCATTATTGGATAATATTCGACCGAACAGACCACGTCCAGCACACAGTGGAAAGTCGATTGGGCGTGATTGTAAGTGTACAAAATACAACTTGTGCAAGAAGTGAAGCCGCTCGACCTTCTCAAGCGACATCGCTTTGCTCTTGAAAAGTTCCAAGAAGATCTAACGTTTACGAGTAAAATTTGGTTCAGCGATGGGGCCCATTTCTGGCTCAGTGGGTAAGCAAACAAGTAAAATTGGCGCATTTGGGACGAATAGCAATCTTAAGAGATTCAAGAGCTGTAATTTTATTTAGAAAAATGACATTTTGGTGTGGTGCATATTTCTTCAAAAATGATGCCGGTGAGAACGTAACCGTCAATGCCGAACGATATCCCGCCATGTTAACCGACTATTTGATGCCTGAAATTGAAGCTCGTGACCTCGGCGACATTTTGTTTCAACTAAATGGCGACGCGTTACACGTATCGCATCAATCAATGGATTTGTTGAGAGAATACTTCGGTAGGCAGATAATTTCACGTTTTGGGCCAGTCGATTGGCCACCAAGACCGTGTGATATTACACCATTCAACTTTTCCTGTGGGGATATGTAAAGTCTAAATTGTCTGCCGGGCAATTCAGCTACGATTCAGGCCTTGGAGCAAAACATGACGCATCTCATTCAACAGTTACCATTCAAAATGCTCGAACGAGTCTTTGAAAATTGGATTCAATAGATGGACCATCTAAGACATAGCCGCGGCCAATGTTTGAAAGAGATAATCTTCAAAAAATAAATGTCAAGGAATGTTTTTTTAAATGATAATAAATATTACCCATTAAATTTGAAGTGTTTTTTCTTGAAAAAATGGGGAACATCTTAATGGATCACCATATAAAATATCCCATATTCCTGGGTTAGGGGAAAGTTTGCTTAGCTAGCTTTCATTTTGCTCGAACAGCTTTTAAAGAACTCTCTTTCGTAGATCAGTTCCGAAGGTAAATGATACCAACTGTACTGATTTCACTACCGAAAGCCCGACTATGCATCGCGATACTCTTTTTTTTTTAAGTATGCCTATCTTATTAATATCTGGCACCAAAAAAAGGGATAAAGTGATTGTAGATATTTCTTCCTTCATTATAAATTCGATAAATTTTTAAGAACTTTGAATGTTGAACGAATCTATTGTTAGTTCCATTTCCTTTCTATGAAAACATCATATCGGGTGTCCCGAAATTAGTTTATGTATGTAGTAAAGTGTTGACAGCCCTGAAGAAAAAACAAATCGACAACTGACAGTTTACGCTTAGTAAAAATGGAGCGTTACACGATAGATTAACGTGTCTTCATTATTGAACAATGTTTTAAAACTATCGAAAGCTTGGCAGCCGCAGTTCGAAAATTTCATACAAAATATGGTCTGAATAGTGTTTAAACTATATCAACTGTAAAGATATTAATTGAAAAATTCCGGGAGATATGATCCGTAGAAGACGCAAAACACACTGGTTGTCCAAAAACAAACCGTGAGAGTGTCGGTGACAAGCCAGGAACCTCAATTCGCCACCGTGAACAATAATTCAAGAAACTCTCTAGGACAATACTCACTAAACAACTGTGTCCTCATGCTTACAAAATTCAATTAACGCAACAACTGAATCTTAGTGACCATGTACAGCGAAAATATTTTGTTGAATGGATTGTTGAGCATCAACAAATGAACGCAGAGTTTTCAAGAAAAATTATCGTCAGCGATGAAGCACATTTTCACCTTAATGGGTTTGGTAATCGCCGAAATTGCCGCTTTTGAGGTTTCGAGAACCCATATTTGACACAACGTGTCACTGGTTGGTGCGGATTTTGGGCTGGAGGCATAATTGAACAAAACTTTCTTGAAAATGAGGGTGGTCAAGCAGTGACTGTTACTGCTGGTCAATATAGCGACAAGAGAAGAAAGTTATTTTTATCGACATTGGTTGCTACTGATGAGGTTAATATGTGGTTTCCACACTTCGGTGTCACATGTCATATAGTCCGTGAAACACAGACTGACCATTAGATTTATTTTTGCGGGGTACTTTCAAACCACTGGTCTATGGTAACAAGCCCAGAACCACATGTGCTTTAAAGGAGGAGAAAATTTCGACAAACGAGCGCGTATATGTATAGAAAACCGAGGCTATTTTCCCGAAGTGTTCTTCTATAATAACCTTATACTTTGTACTTTATGATTCAATAAAAAAATGCAATCGAAAGTCCACTAATTTTAGATAAAATCACTCTAGCTTCTAGTTTCTTTTCTCAAATGACATGTTTCTACTTTTGCTCAAAGCTTATTAAATAGAGCATTTTTAACGCCCTAACTAGCCAACTCGGGACAGGAGAAGACTGCGGGCGCTGCAGACTGCAGCTTAAGTATTTTATAACGGTATTAAGCATTCAATTTCGCCTTACTTTCGCTTGAGTGATGTACTGCAAGTAAGCACTTCACCTCGTCTCGTATAAAAGACAACAACATCAACGTTGGCAACACCGATATCGGCTATAATTTTAGTGTCTGCGAAATTGTGTTGTCGTAAGCTGCTTTTGTTTTTGCCCGGCACCCACTTTTTCACGCCATACTTTGTACATGCTGGCATTATAATATATATGCATATACATATGTACTTATGCTTATATACATAGTTACATGAGTGGAAATATCTGCTGTTTTAAGTGCATGAATTTATGATCACTGAAGAATCGTAAATCTTCCACCGGTGAAGGGTTTTATGAATTTACGATGCCAACCATAATACCCACATGGCCATCCATAGTTTCCCTCATCTCAACTCGTAAAAGTCAGTCTCACGAAAATAAAGGTGAAAGCCGAATAAATAGATAACCAGACGGTGCAGCACAGCGGTTGTGTCCTCATCTGCGTACGACCATGCAGTATGACTGCATTGAGGGTTGGAAGCTGCGCAAAACCCAATTTGAGTGGCAACAGCTGGAGCTATATCACTTGTCTGCTCCAATATTTAAATATTAAATGTTATTATATATGGGTAGTCGAAAAAGTCTTTTCGTATTTTGTCAATAGATATCGTTGCAGTCTCCAGTGCTGTCAATCACATTGTATCATTCAATATAGTATTGGAAAGGTAAGATTTCAAGCTTTATTTAACAAAAAAAAAACAATTAAATTGGAAAAGTTGAAAATAGTTACAGCTGTTCAAAAATGAGTGAAAATAATGAAGAAATTCGCTATATTTTGAAATTTTTGTATATAAAAGGGAAGAATGATACGCAAGCCAGCCACGAAATTTGTGAAGTTTACGGAGACGATGCTGTACTAGGTTGTGTAGCACATCAACGATTCGCTCGCTTCCGTTCTGGAAATTTCGAACGATGCACCTCGCTCTGGTCGACCTGCCGATGAAAAAGTCGATGGAATTACGGAAAAGATTGGCCAGAACCGACACATAAGCAACCATGACATCGCTAAGGAACTTAACATTTATCATAAAAAGGTTTTGAACCATTTAGAAAAGGCTGGCTACAAAAAGAAGCTCGATCTTTGAGTACCACATGAATTGCCTATGAAAAATGTAATGGACCAAATTGACATTTGCGATTCTTTGCTGAAACAAAATGAAATCGAACCATTTCTGAAGCGGATGGTAACAGGAGACGAAAACTGAACTAAATACGACAATAATCTGCGAAAAAGATCATGGTCCAAGCATGGTAAAACTCAACAAATGATCGCAAAGCCAGGATTGGCGCCTCGAAAGGTTATGTTGAGTGTTTGGTGGGGTTGGAAAGGAATTATCCACTGTGAGCTGCTCCAGGCTAGTTGAACGAGTGACTCTACATTTTACTGTCAACAAGTGATGAGACTGAAGCAAGCAATCGAAAAAAACGCTCAGAGCTAATCATCATAAAGGGCTTCGTCTTCCATCAGGACATTGCTAGGCCACATACATCTTTGATGACTCGGTAAAAGCTGGCAGAGCTTGGCTGGGAAGTTTTGATGCATCCACCATATAGCCCTGACCTTGCACCATCGAACTACCATTTGTTTCGGTCAATGCAGAACTCACTTAATGGTGTAAAGCTTGCTTCAAGAGAAGCCTGTGAAAATTACTTTTCGTAGTTTTTCGCCGAGAAACCAGAAAAGTCGTATACTGATGGAATAATGTCTCTAGCGGAAAAATAGAAAAAAGTGGTCCAACAAAATGGTACATATTTGGTTCATTAAAGTGCGTTATAAATAAAAAAAAATTTGTTGAAGATTGAATAGAAATACGAAAAGACTTTTTCGACTACCTGCATGATTTCCTAAAATTACTTTCGCACGGACTCGAGTAGTAACTCTAATATAATTATTAAACTTTACTACATAAAGTATCAAACACCGATCGAACCTTATCCACCAAACTATTAGAAGGCCTACGTGACGAGTCACTTATGTATATCTATCAAATCAGCAGCGCAATATTGAATGCCCACCACTCATAAAAAACGATTACACTACAAATTGTGCTGAGGAGCATTTCCCAGCTACTTTGCATATGACTCAGAGTAATATATAAGTTTAAATACATTACAGCTTGTTTACAAGTGAACATAAATGTATTTGATGATTTATCTATCGGAGCTCTCGAAACTGCGTGCAACTATATAATTCAATACAATAATACTATACCCATATAATATATGTGTAGATATGTATGTACATGTGTCTGCAGTGTTTCTGTGAGGAAGCCAATGTCTTGTGCTTTGCTCGAATGTGTGTTTATATGTTTCCAACATTGTGAAACTATCGCGCAACACACGAGCAACATTTGCATGCACCTGTGTGCTATTCACCGCACCGAAAGAGAATTCTATTACTACTTTTGCTATTTCCGAGCATACATTTAGGCGCACAAAGCTTGTTATAATACAAAATGTGCAGATTCGTGTGGCATTTGTATAATTTCCACAATGCCCGAAACGTGAGAGCTCTTGCCAGCTCGGCACGTCCTCCACCCCCGCCCGGTTGCTCGCCCACTCCACTTGGCGACGGCCAGTTGGCGAAATTGTTTATCCAAAACAGCTGATGGCACATACGAACCTATAGGCACACACACACAGCTATCAAGGCACGGAAGTACTTTTTGCTCACCCACACATACATGCGCCGGTGCTTGTGTGTGTGTTGGTGTGCGGCGCCGTGCGGCATTGGCAAACGTGTGCCAAGAAATTGGCAGTTAGTTCGAAATGCAAATCTTAAAATTTATGGGCTATAATGACAGTCGCTGGAGTAGAGAGCAACTTGTATAAAAATATTGCAAACCCAAAAAATGTAAATTCCATTTGGCAAAACATGCCCAATTGTGTGTGTTTTTGTATGTGTGCGTGTGTGTGTGTGTGTGTCTCAGGCGAAATTCATTCACGTGTGCTTCGTAGTTCAATCGATATTGAGTAAATAATTGCGAGCCAAAACAGTTTCGTTGGCATTCACCCACACACATTCACATACATAGACACATGTGAGCTCTGCAAGTTATCAGCGCAAAGTTAAATTTGAATTTTGTGGAGGCCCGAGCACACGGAAGTGTATTTTATTTTAAATTGCTGTCGAACTTCGATATTGTCTTGGCGCAACTCTTTAAGAAATTGTGCCTGGAAATTGTTATAATAAACAAGGTATTCGTGAAAAAGTGCCATTAGAACGGAGAACTAAATAAACCTGCCCTTATTGATATTAGGTTCTTTCTCCCAAATTTTTATACTCTCGTATTGCTACAGAATATAATAATTAAATAAACTTAAAACTTATTAAGGTTATCTGGATAAAGAGACAATTTGAAAACAGTGAGACCGTGAGACCGTCAGTCATTGTCTTAACTCAGCTTCAAATTAAGATATAAGTACAGAGAATCTTAGTAGTGAAAGGAATCTTTTGGCAGAAATTTTCAGATAATGAACACAGCCCTGCTCCTAAAAGGTTTAAGGTACAATACATATCCCGCAAAACACACGAGACCAAACTTGCTAGTTATGGAGAAAATTACTAAAAATGCGATAAGTCGCTAAGTAAAAATTAGGGCAAATCCATCATGGTCAAAATTTATAGCTAAGATGGCACTTAGTGGTTTGGACTAAGGCTGTTCATGCCGGACTAACACTGCTCATGCCTATCGGTGCAAATAAGAGGACCTCAGTGCACATGGCTGACTTTTTATCGAAAATAGGGTTCAATCAGTGAAGCATCTTAATCTTAGTCAGAGAGCATACGGTCGTATTGCCAAAAATGGATAACATCGGTTTGGTTTTATCTTTTGCACTCATATGCCTATTATTCGATTTTCTAACCCTCGTTTAGTTTAATACCGTATATATCGATTCATATGTAAAATATCGCAAGCTTATGTGAACTTATAATTATAGTTTAATGCCGAAAATGTGTAAAATTGACCTAAGAACTATCTCATCTTATCTCACATATAATGATTTTCGGTCTTTTAGCAGATTTTTATCTATCTTTATAAAAGCGATTATACTTGACATATATCAAACATTTCTGCAGTTAGTCCATTCTTCTTCTATCCTTTATATGTGCCATAGATAGTTTGCATCCATTTTGACTTTCCACCAGAGTTTGAACTGTTAATATAGGTTGTGTGACATTTTGATTGACATTGGCCTTAACTTCATATCCCCCACATACACAATTTATTAAATTTAGCCGCTTTGGCCGAGTTTATGACACTCATTCATGCTCATGTCAGTTAACTAGATATTTTAATATAAATAGATTTTTATTTTTCATTATTTTTAGATATTTTATTCAAATATTCACACGAAGCAAAATGTATTGATAGAACTAAGTGAGTATATAACCTATAAGGTAAGTTAATAAAATACCAGATATATGTAATGGTAACACATTTATAATTTCGTAGAAAATCGAATATTGAATTATTTCTCAAGATTTTTTATTATAAAACCGGAAACTACTTTCCCGGCTTTGATCCTAACAAATTTTGGGCGCATAAAAAGTTTGGTTATACACGAACTTAGCCCTCCTTACTTGTTATTAATAGTGTAATAATCCAACTGTACTTTGAAATACATTTCATTTAATCCAAAAGCTATTAGATGTTCCGAACGTCATAATGGCAGAAAAGTATACAATTTAAGGAATCCTAACTTAAGTCTAACATTTAATTAGCGCAAAAGTGAAAGAAGCTCATCGACTTTTGAATTTTTGTTTGTAAAAAAAATGTATGTAAATATTTTTTAAACTTTAGTGTCAAATACAGTCGTCTATGTTTTTCTTATGCATTTTTTATTTGCTTACAAATACACTACCAGTTTGTAGCCTTTTGCAGCTAATATTTGGACTTGTTTCTAAAATAAAATAATACAAATAAATTCGAAAGATTTTGACAACCAACAAAATTTACGAATTTCGTCATAAAACAAAGTTTTCGTTAGGTACCTTTTATTCTATGAATGCTAAATATTGTGTCAGAGAAATAATCTTATATGTATGTATGTACATAGATTTTAACAAAAAAGTACTCGGAATTAGTAAATAAAACGAAAATTATTTAATTATTCATCAATATTTATTTTGTTGGCTTAATCCCCACCAGATGTAATACACAATACTTTACATAAGCTCTCCATGGAATTTTGTGTAATCTCTTCGATCGACAGTAAATGGGCTCCACGGAGCTGAAATCTCAGTTTGGGGAACAAGAAAAACTAACATGGTGGATTATCAGCGCCTAAAATCCATGAATTGTTCATTCACAATTCCGGCCATTTTCGACGGATGTTCTCACACAAACGCTTCAATAGAAATTCTTAATGACCGTCTGCCCCTCCCAAACAATGCACCAAACTATGAATAATGAAAAAAATAATGAGCATCACTTTGATTTTTGAGTGACTTTGGCGTGGGTTTTTGATTTCGACTCCATATCCTTCAATTTTTTAATATTTTCGTCAGCTGAAGAGGTCGAAGCTCGTCCAGTATGAGGCATGTCTTTAACGATATCTGAACTGTCTTTTAAGACTTTGTATCACTCCAAGTGTTCTTCAACATCCGCAATGATTTCGCACACGAATTTGGTTAGAAAAACAAAATGTGATTTCAATTCTTTGTTCGATATTTTTATCCATTGTAAAAGCCGAAATACAGTACTGAGGTGTACTGACTTAAGCAGCTGCTGTAAACAAATTAGTAGACAGGTTGCGCTCATATTTGGCATAGTATTAAGAACAGTCCCACAAACTTATACTATGTTGGAACCGACATTGAAAACATCTTGAAAAAACATTTGTGGGTTGTGGAATCTAAGTCGTTCGGGCCGATAATGTGTGTTTTCGATGAGTTTTCACTTACAAGTCACAAATTTATTTTATTTGTATTTTTGCTTTTCCATTTTTCAATATCAATAGGGGAATTCTCTTGCTCTTGCAAGATTGCACGATGACACAAAATGCAAAAATCCTATACCGAAATGTGCAAGGCCAAGTAAGTACCCATTGCAGAATCTAGTGATATATGAACGGCTGATTCAGTCAATTTATTGAGAATGACTATTGTGAATTAGCGCACCTTCTGCATACATTCTTAACAAAAAAGTATTACAAATCTTTATAATTTAAGTATAAATTATAAAATCTGTTTAAAACTTAACTTCCTCAACAATTTAACGACGAAATATATATGTCTTTATGTAAAATTACAGCTAAAACCGGGTTGCAATTATATTTTTACGTGTCACTGCACGAAAATAAACATGGGTTTTGCTCTGACATATTTTACATCCATTGCAAATAATTTTCTGCGTGTGTTTGTTGTTGTGCCGTTGCACCAAGAGGAAAATTCTGCAATTCGTGCACCGTGCAAGGGTTTTGCAAGAGCAAGAGAATTCCCCTAATATGACAATATCAAGTGACAGCTGTATTTGTATATGGAATGTAAGCAAATATCAAGTGACAATTTAGAGCCGGCAAAATATGTCTTCCAATAAAATCGAGTACACTAGAGCAGGCATCGATTATAATAATATAATTTTCGTTTGACAGATTACACAGACGAAAACACATGTTTTAGGGCGAAAACCAGTTTTTCCCACTAGAACATGTTTACATTGTCGGTCCGAACATAGTATTAGGAAAATACCTTTGTTTGGTTTTTTGTCACAATGTAAGTATATATAAATGATATATATTCCAAAGGGTATAACTTTTTACAGTAAAGTCAATAATCTTTCATAAAATCTATTAAATTGAAATCCAATTCTTTCTTTCGAATTGTCCAAAATCCCTACTCAACAGTTGTTAAAAGTTCTAATGTTAACCATACTATTGACAGTTTTTAAGGTATTTTAGCTTAGAGACCTACACCACGCTATATTGTATTGCAATCTACTCAAAAAGCGAACTTGCGAAGCACCAGCGTTTTAGTAAGGAAAGTTAATGAAGGAGACGAGCAAACAAAAAGGTGTGAAAATGGAATCGTTTCAACTACTCATTTTATTCGAACTCATATCGCCACTTGCCAATCAATGAACTACAAAAGCCCAAACTCATTGTCCGGATTGCGACGGCGGCGCAGAATCGGGTCGTGAGTATTTTTTACGCTTGCCAGTGTTGGCAGTACATTGACATTGCTTTTAATTGATGTGTCTGTCAGTTCAATACAGCCAACAACAAAAACGATTCAAACAAAAAATTGTTATGAACGGCCCGAGTGCATTGAGTCGTAGCCGTGTGGAAATGAAAGCGATGAAACGGAGCGCAACAGGATAGCGCAACAATGACAACTACTGGCCGACTGGCGGCCGGCGGCCGGCCGTCTACAACCGGATGTTTACATAATACTCGTACAAGTGGAGATCGCCATCAAGGAAATCAGCAAACGATATATACGAATGGCGGGTGCTGTTTGTGAATGCGGTGGGTGCGTCCAATCACTCAAGCGCCGACGATGCCGTCACTCAGTCAACCGTGGGCTCTTCCTTGAGCTGGTTTCGTCGCAAAAGGACTCACGGCGAAACACAACACTGCATTGCAGTAATCGATAGGCTGCGTCCCACGACCATTCAAAGTATTTATGTGTATGCAAGCGTGCAAGTAAATATGTATTTCATCCTTAATTTACTCTACTACTATATACATATATTGTATACCAGATACATTTACGCTTGAATTGTGTTGTTGCTATTGTGTACGCTGAACGCTTTTCCTCAATCGCTTTCTCATTTTTCTTTGCTATCATACTTTTTGTGCACATACCGTTATTATGTCTCAGTTGTCGCTTTTCGCTCCATTGTTATAATTTCGGTTTGTTTTCATACTTGTCATTATTTATTTACATGACAGTTCTTTTGTTGTTAAATTAATTGATTTGGAATTGTGACCCTCTTAATGGCTGATGGACGGCGCGCAATTACGTGATGGGCCGTGCTATTGATCACGGGTGCACGGGTGGCCGAATGGATATTGAATTCATAAAATGTTTATGAACTTTTTTGTGTCGAAAATTAATGTTTTCACACTAAAATTAGGAGCACACAGACACATACAAACCCACATAGTTCTATTTAATAATAGCTTAAGCCTCCCGGGTGTTTTGATTCGAATAGTAATTATAGTTTCAGTTAGCAACGCTTGCCCTTAATTTTAAGGGCTAGGGGTCACACGTTCCGGCTGCCGGATGTCAACAAAATAGGAAACCGTCAGAGTTGTGAGAACTTCAAAGCAAAGAAGCATTTGTGCAGCGGATTACTTTATAGAATATTGAATTTCCCATTCAAAAAATAACAAAAGAATAATTTAGAAAACATTCCATCATTAATTCTTTAGTGACTAATCAAAATCAAAACATATCACAGCTCTTAATCGATCTATCGATTATATACCTACTGCGAGCCAGGCGACGAACACAGCTTCCCACGAACTAGTCTAAGAACGGTGGCATTGTAGGGTACCGAATGTTTTATCAAAACTGGTTAGTTTGCCTTTCTCTCTCTCTTAAGAACAATAATAAATCATATTATAGCGATGAGATCATCATCCAATTACAGACCACTATTAATTTTCCTTATTGCTCGACTGACAGAAATAAAAAACATATTTTATTTAGTTTAGAGAAAGAACCTTTTCTTAAAAATTTAAAGTTTACGAACTCTGTGGTTTCATTTACTTATTCAACGGTTTTCGTGGGGCAGAAAAGCCTAAGTCAGCTCAAGGAAGTCCGATAATAGGCAATATTTAAGTATTCTTCATTACCGCCCTAAGGTATAATCCAATTGTTTGAGCAAATAAGCGGTTTTTATGTTTTCAAACTGTCAATTTCGGCCGAAACTATTTCTTCATACGATCTTATCAATGTCTCAGATATAACGAGTGATTCAAGTAGAAGTACTATAGCCTTTTCTGGATAGATCTTGGTTGGGTGTGGTTTGTGGGCCAGTGGAATCATCGATCCAAATTTCTTCAAAAATGATGCCGGTACGACCGTTATCGCGCCGCGATACCCGAACATTTTATGCCTTAGCTTAAGCTCGTGATCTCGGCGACATTTAACTTTTTTGTTTTGATGAGCACATACTTTCACATTTTGGGCTGATCGATTGGCTACCAAGATCATGTGATATCACAACGTTCGACTTTTTCCTGTGAGGATGAGTGAAGTCTAAAGTCTTAGCGAGAAATCCCGCTTCGATTCAGGTCTTGGAGCAAAACATCACACGGTTCTTTCGCCAGACTCCACGGATGGACCATTAGAGACGTAGCCGCGGCCAACATTTAAAAAGAGATAATCTTAAAAAACAAAAACACATCCCAAAGAATGTTCTTTCGAATGATAATAAACGTTTCTTATTAAATTTGAAGTTTCTGAGTTTCATAATTAGGTAACCTCAAAATGGATCACCCTTTTTTAAGTGTGTTGCTGTTTCTAGGGAAAATTTCTTTTAATATATATTTATAATCATGATCTGGTCGAGTTTGATTCTAAAACCCAGGTTTCCCGTATCTGATGAGTATAAGGGTCATTACTCTCCACATTTCTCCAAGGTCTCGGCGTTTTATAACATAAAAATACTGCTTTGTGTATGCATTGGGAATAGTAAATTGGAATAGCTGATGATGATTTATTCTAATTGTGGATGCCTTTCGATGGATAATGAATATGAACCTAATGTAGTGTTCCTGAGACACATTGTAATTGTGATAACACACGATAATTACGAACCATAATCATTTGTTTTTGTACCTTCTTAGTAAGGAGCCACGAATGCGAGTCTGCAAGGTCGAAATCCATTCGCAGTGAGCAGCTGGCACCTTTGGTCAGCTATTAAATAATTGCGCTCGATTTTTGTTAGTGGCTGATAAAATTTACACATACACACACACAAACACTGTGGACTTTTCGCCACCGAAAGTCATATATCGTTTAAAATGCTTGACCGATGCAAATACCGATCATACGTCCGACCGACTCACGAACAATTAACGTGAACTTACCGAAAGCGACAGCGAAACGCGACGCACACAAGGACGACAGACGGAAATTCCCGCGTATAGCGCGAGTGCTTGCACCGACACTAGCTAACAAAATGGTAAAATATTTGGACCACGGCAATGGAATGAGGTTGGTAGGCGGTTGGTTCCGTTTCCGCCAATGTTTGCGAAAATTATTGCCAAATACGCACTCACACACTGAGAACCATTTGGTTATCGAAAACTTTCACATACAATTAGTTTAGCTATCACTACACGCCAACCTGCTTGGACGAATCATGTGAAATTCGCACTAGTGGATTTTATAATCGGCAATCCTGTGATATATATCTGTAGGAAATAAGCACGCTGCGTTCACGCGCCACAATTATGGTCGCATCCGTACGCTGAAACGTCGCGATTTGAACTGATTTCTTCATTTCACCTTTCTTGTTATTTTGTATAAAAGTTGTCGATGTTGCGCACGATGTCACGACTGCTTAATAAAAGGACCACGGCAGTAGAAGGACGACAACGAAGTCGGTTCTACGCATACCACAAGCGTGTAGGAGACGAGGTTGTGGTAAATTATTACGCTCGTGGCACTCGTTGAGATGCGTTGCTTTTTATTCTTCGCACAGGAGAGTTTCGGTTTTTGTATCCGCTCAGATTTTCACTCAATTACTGAGCTTTTTGGGACACGAAGCTTTTTGGCACAAACACATCGCAACTGAGTGCATGAAAAACATCGCAGAAAAGCTTGTGGCAGAGAAATAAATATACGTTCTCTGCCTTCTCTATGATAAACGTTCTCTGCTATAAATATACGTTCTCTGGGCATAGTTTGAAAAGCTTTGCTGTCGATAAGGTAGTTGCGAAGCTCACGAATAGCTACATTTTTACTCTGAATGCTTGAATTGTTTGTTGGCTCTGTTTAAAGCTTCATATTTTTATTCTGCCTCAACCTACTCTCCGAAAATGTACACAAGTTAAGTGTGAAAATATACCAATCGTTCGTTTGTCGGCTCTCTGCACTTATTAGTAAAAACCAAGAGCTTAAATGGACCGAAAATATCATCCTTTAATCGAATAGTGTTTAATGTTGTTTTATTACGAATCAGAAATATATATCTTAAGAACACTTATATACCATATTTACGTACTTATGTATGTTTGCAGCTTAGGAATGCATTTTCAGCACTTTTTGGATATCCAATTAATGCAAGATGCCCAAGATGTGATGAAAATGCAATACACAGGGTAGACTTTGGATGAAAATCCTCTTTCCAGATGCGGATTGTCGGTGGTAGAATTATTCCACAATTACGACTAAACAAAAGTAGTACCAGAGGAGTGTGGAGAAAACCAACTGTCACTGCACCACATTTGCCTTCCAGTTGTGTTGCGTATACCGACCCTCTCGTTTATATCATCGGCGTCGTCACAATCGCTTCCAACATCGCCGACCTCGTATTGTAAGTCGCTTGACGATTGCAATCGTCGCATCAGCTTCATGTCCGTTTGGAAATCGTCGCAATGTTTGTTGAAATTACGAAGCAATTCTATGCGTTTTCGTATTAAAGTGAAGAGTTCCCTTTTAAGTGTGGTAATTTCAGATTTTGATCTCGCTTTGTCATTTAACGCAGTCGTTAGAAAGTCGTATTCCTCATGAAACTTTTGAATCTGTTTCAGCAATTCAATTTCGTTTCGTATTTGTTCGGTTCCTCTTTTGGCTAGTTCCAGTGATTCCTCAATCGATTCGGATAGCTCCATGAAGTTGTTTAATTTAGCCTCACTCATACGCATCGCACAATCACTCATTTTTGGTTTTTTTTATATATTTTTTTAATTTTTAACAATAAAATTTGGATTTTCAAAACATTTTCAAAGTCAATGCATGAAATTGTAAATAAAGAGTAAACATTACAAAATAGTTGGGTTGATTGCTGTCGGGAAAATAACATTCGAATTTTAAAATTTGGAAATATTTCAATAATTTTCAGCGTTGCCACTGAGTTCTTCCAACTTTTTTTTTATTTAAAAACTGATTTTCGGAAAAAAACACACACATCATCACATATTGCATTCGTGATTTTTACGATGAGTAAAACTTTTCCACAAAGAGTTCCATTAAATTTTGTGCGGAATCAAATTTCTGTTGCCGAAACGTTCAGAATGCTGGAAAAGCCTTTCGATGATAATTATTTGTCGCGAGCAAGTGTGTTTGATTAGCACAAATTAGTCAAAGAGGGTCGAGAACGGATGACGACAAACCGCGTCCAGAACGGCCAGCAACATCAACTTCATTAACACGTCGATAAATAAAGGAATAGGTGCCAGAAAATCGACGATTAACAATCAGAGATCTTATGGCATCGTTGGAATATCGGAAGGATCAGTGAAAACCATTTTGAAAGATCATTTGGGCCTAAGAAAAGTGAAAGCACAATTGGTTCCAAAATCATTCATTTATTTTCTGAAAAACATCGTCGCGTTAAAGTCTGTGAAACACTGCTTTCGACTACCAAGATGTCATGAAACGTAGTATTACTGGCGATGAGTCTTGGATCTATGCTTACGACCGAGAAACATACAATTAGTCGGCCGAATATCAAAGCAAAGAAGAGCCGAAGCCGAAAAAACCACGTCAAAACAGCTCAAAAATCAAGGTTATGTAAAAAGTTTTCTTTGATTATCGCGCTTTGGTGCATTCCGAATTCCTTCCGACCAGCCAAACTGTCAACAAGGTATATTATTGAGTGTTAAGCGTCATTTGTGGAAACTTTTCGAAAAAAGAGGTCGAAATTATGGATCGACCACTCTTGGTTTTTGCACCACAATAATGCTTCGTCGTGTACTGCATTGATTGTTCCTGAGTTTTTGCCAAAATTTCAACCAATATCGTGTCGCAACCACCATATTCATCTGATTTAGCTCCGTGTGACTTCTGGCTTCTCGGCAAACGACTTCTCAGAGGGAAAATCGTTTTGAAAGAATTGAAGATATTAAACGTTTAACGCATTGAAGGCTATTCCGGAAATTGACTTTAACAACTGTTTCGAGGATTAGAAAAAACGTTAGCACAAGTGTATTGGTGCCAAAGAGAATAGCTTTGAGGCGAACGACATATGTATACTTTGATGAATAAACTAAAAATTTTAAAATTATGAAAAAAGTCGTAATATTTTTTGCTTATAGTTGTACTACGTCGTCTTTTAAGTTCTTCATATGCATTTAAACGCAAATTTTGTGTTAATTTAAATCACTCAATATTTTATTCACTAAGTCTAAGGGGATTTTAGTCATAACAATAGGATTATTATTTAGTTGATTTTCAAAATTTGTCTTTTATACTTCTCTAAATATAATAACATTTCATATCTTTGATTGTTAAGTATGCATATTTGCGTCTGAAAATATTTAGCATCTCTAATAAACGGTGTTCCATGTTCGATTTCTTTGTTTCAATTATTGTTCCAAGCTGATAAGTACAGTACATCACAATGACATTAACAGCGATAGACTCGCTGGCTTACAAAGCACTAAGTTCACGCATTTCGCCACGAAATGATTTGTATTTGTTTTCGGTTCTTGTATTCTTTCTTGTTTTTGTTTTTTTTTTATTTATTTATTTTTTTGTTTTCTGTGTAATCTGTAAATTACTAATAATAGATAATGCACACACAGCTATGATTTCCTAATTAATTAAGTTCAATAAAAATTAATTAAGTAGTCATTAAGTAGGGGACATTCAGTGGTTCCATTAAGTATGAACTATTTTGGTTTCGCTAAGAGTGCATTTCGATAACAATTAGTAATACATCATTAAAATTGGTAATTCAAATTTGTTTGGACCACTTCTTATACACAACTTGGCTGGCGATTTGCGACAATAATTTATTTAATGTTTCTAGACTAATATCTAATAAAATTGCAATACCTTCAACTAATTACCATATATATGTACATATACAGTTATCAGTAATTTTGATTTTGCAAGATAATACTTTAATCGTGGACGCGCCACGCCATTTTTCATCAATATTTTTGCTTTTTTTTAGTTTTAACATATACATACACATATAGCATACAAATTGCTCTTTATACAAATAAAGTAAGTACGTTTTTGTTTTTGTTTCATTTATACAGCGTTAGGGTAGAAAAATACTTTGTTTCTTTCTTAGTTGTGGTTCCTTTAACATTCATCAATGCAACGCTTCAATTCTAGCTTCAAAAATGAAAACGAATTCAACTAGCAAAAGATTCGT
Organism: Bactrocera tryoni; assembly: GCF_016617805.1. Lineage (NCBI taxonomy): Eukaryota > Metazoa > Arthropoda > Insecta > Diptera > Tephritidae > Bactrocera > Bactrocera tryoni. Next base: position 9,735,799 of record NC_052503.1, on the reverse strand, counting down.
AAAATAGAATGTGTAAAAATTAAATGACTTTATGAACAATAAAATATTTTATAAAGCACTTAAGTGTATAAGTTTATGCTTAAGTACAGGCAATTCCTTCAATTACAGTTATGCAGGTTTCTAAGTTAGGGCGGCTCTTCACAAGAAACTAAATAAATTTGAAAGGGTTTATAAAAACACATTATCCTAAAATTTTTCTATTTATAAATCTTTTCAAATCTATTTAATTTTTGCTTCTAATACAGCTCCTCATATGTACACGTGCTTCCTTATGCCGGAATGGTTGCTTCTTCGTAGAAATCGGGTTCGTCCTCATCCTTGGCTTCGCTGCCGTCGAGCTGCATTAAGTAAGGGACAGCAATTATATGACAAATTCCATTACAGCCAACCAATGATAAAACTAAATAAAATTGCGATCACTTACCGCTTGCAGTTGTTCTGGCGTGTAGAGCATGGCAAGTCGCTGCCTTATGGGCACCATCAAAATCAAAAAGAAGGGGAAAGCCAATGATATTTTGGACGATTTCACAGCCCAGAGTAAAGTAAGACAGAGCAATTGTATTGTGGTGAACATGTGCATTTTCCAAGTGGGCACGCGCTTCACAAACGGTGTGGGCGGGTAGTGCTTTACAGGCATAAAGTATAAGCCCATTCTGAAAGCATTAAAACAGCGGTATATAGTATAAGCGACCAAGTCGAAATTTGTCGGATAGAGAGAGCTTACCTGTCGAAGAATTGTACGCCACTCATTGAAGCGATACCCATGTATAGGAAAACACCGAATAGCACCGCCATGGGTACCAAACGCAGCAAGGGTGCCATTGTCACGGATAGGCCGATTAAGAGCGCCACGAAGAAGCCAGAGACACGTTGCTCTTTCACATCGATGATGCGTGGCGTCTCACCAGGCGCGTGCGTTCTACAATATATAAAACGTTATACATACAATGAAATATATATGTATGTATAATAAATGGTAATCAAATACGCACCTTGACATCACCGTTAGAGCAGAGACGTGTGTTACTGAACGCACGGTAGCTGCACAATGCCATGGCGTGCCGAAGAGGCCGCAACATGTATTCAAAAAACCTAATATCACAATATCCAAATGCAGTCCGGAGCCCTTCTTCAGACCACGCTCCGGCTTATCGACAATCAATTCCGAAATATGCGACTCCATGAAGATGAGAATGTATACCAAAATGGCGGGTATGCCACATGCAAAGGGTGCCCAAACGGGCATACCTCCCAGGGGCACCAACCAACCGCGCACTTCCGGATCACTGGGTGAAATACCCTCTGGCACGCTAAGTTTGTCTGTGTACACTTGTGGTATGAGATAGTCAATCAATACGAAAATCGCTATGGCGATCGGCACACCAAAGTCACCCAGCGCACGGCGAGCATTTCGTCCCAGGAAATGGGAATTACGGAAGAGTTTCAGATAGTAGGCGATCGTGAAGGTGCCCAAGGTGAGTATCGTGCAGAAAAGCGCTGTGTTTGGCATATTCGTATGGGATACGATGTTCGACACTAAACCAATGCTGGATGTAGTGTTCGAGACCGAAACATCGGCCGTTACATTACCCAAACTATCCATCGTTGTATTATCAAAACTCTGTAGTTGCGGTGCTAGTGTTGCTGGTGGAAAATTATAGTCGGCCAACAGCGGGTTCTTCTTATACACCGAAACTAATTTCATCAATGTCTCATAGATGTAGATCAATGTGATCAATGCGGAGAAAATTTCCTGTGTGAAACGGGTAAACAGTCGCACATAAACGCTGCACTCGAACGCAGACAGCGTGGTAGCGATGACGGCCAACCAAACACCGATGTAGGCGCGTATGGTGAGGAAGGGCAAATTGTTCTCGCGACAAAAGTTTATCAACGCTTCGTCAAAGAGCAGCAAAGGGCCAGTAGTACCGATAATACCAAGCGGTTGTCCAGAAATCGTGTGGAAAATTATGCCACAGAGTGCTGTGCTTAACAAGGTCTCTGAAATGCCAATCAGATTGCCAGTCTTTTCGGAGGCCAAACCACCGAAGGTGATTGCGGTCGAGAGGCAAGCAAAGTACATGAAGATCGTGGCGGCCAGTGTTTGCGAGTTCAGACCATCGGTGATGTCGCTCTTGTACATGGGCAGACGGCGCTTAAGGTCATTGCGCAGACCACCCCACCATTTGTGCGTTTTTTCTAACGGATTAATTTTCTTCTTTCCATCCCCACTTTCCAATTCCGGTTTTTTCTCAACAATTACTTTAGCTTCTTCTTTTATCTTCTCCTTCATTTCTTTCTTAACCTAAATATTATATTTGTTAAAATCTGTAGACGTTAGAATACTCTAAGCCCATAGCTTACCTCTAGCGCCTTTCGCTTGCGCGAGCGAATCCAGTCCTTCTTTGCTTTCAATTCCTCAAATGGCAAGAGATCTTGACGCTCCCAATTACCCGGAGGCAGCACAATGGAATCATCCAAGAACTCATTGATAGCCGAAAGCAGATCCTTACGATCATCTGCCTTGTATGCTATTGCATGGAATGGTTCGTTCGCCATTAGCGTAGCAATGGATCGACCCACTTCATGATAGTCCAAGTCGAGGGTCGGCGGGCCCATGAGTATGAACATAAAACGTACCGGCACGGCTACCTCTGTTAAGGTAGGCATAAGCACACCCTCTGCTAGACGCACAAATGCGATGGTTGGTTGTTGCAGAAAGTCCACTGCACCCACCTGCACAGCAAGAAGTTGAGTTTAGCAAAGCCAAGTGTTTAAATTTTAGTTATAATGGTGCTTACCAACACCGTTGTTGCTTCAGCACCCACAGGTATGCGCTTAAGAATGCTGTCGTTTTGCAGCTTCTGCAGATTCTCCTGCGACGAAGAATACAAGTCGTCTCTCATGTCAATCTTCAACTCATTGCTGCGTTTGCTGCCACCAATTTCAGTTGCCGGCATTATTCTGGGCCGCTTGTCTTCCCCAGAGAGGTTCTAAAGCAAGGATTATACAAAGGCTCGTCAAAAACTTCATACGGAAGTTCCTAATATACAAGAACTATGCAGAATTTTGAAGAACTTCGGGAGGCATGAAATTTTATTAATTATCATTTAGTGGGTATTTTGGATTAGTAGGCCTAATAAAGCATGCGTTTAATTTTTGAAAGAAAAACAAAAATCGTACGAAAGTATAAAACTCATGCATACCAAAATAGATATATGAGAATAATATAATAGTATATATGTATTTACAAAGAGGAACGAGTTCTCAAAATAGTTGAATGCTAAGAAGAACTAATGCGGATAAATACGGATATATATGTAGTATATAGTAGTCTCAGGCAATTACTACAATTCATTTAAGTAACACAAGTAACCAAAAAAGAAAGCATTTTATAATTCTTAGTCGTCGCTATGGTATATATCTTAAGTTTCCGGGGGTCGCAGTGTTTGGTTTATCCAAGAAAAGCCGGGGTATATTCATAGGAAAGGTAAGGAAGACAATCCTAGGCTGGGTTAAGTATGATCCAACGTACTCCTTTGGGTTTGATTTACAAGAATTTGTTAAACACTGTATTTTCTGAAGACAGATTTACGTCGCTTTGAGGGCATGAAAAAACATCAATGTTTCCATAAAAGTTAACAATTGTATTGATCCTACAAAATTCATTAAATTTTTTTGGACAAAAACATAAAAAAAATATTCTGCGTCTGTAAATTGATTGCTCTAAATCGTCCCAAAGTGACTAAAAAAGTTTTTCGTCGTATTGCTGGATCACCGCCGACGATCCACAGCCCTCCGAATCATGTCAACTTGCAGCAAAGACATCCACCTCTCTTCGTATTCTAGAATTACTTTCCTAAACCATTTTTAAGGCGAGATTGTTTAACAACAGACAACTACTAAACGCAAAAGAAGGAAAGAAAAAGAATTGCACATGCTTTAACAAAATAATTTCCATTGCATTCACTTATGAACAAAACTTAGACAACTAGAGGAGTTAGAAGGAACAAAACTGGAAAAGAAATCTGACAAACCAAACGAAAAACGTTTTATATATTTCAATATGGAGATTAATTAATTAAACTTTAATTTATTTGTAATTACTCCCAAGTAAGACATGGTGGAGTGCCGTCTGTTGGTACCGTTGCTCGGTTCGCTGTAAGGTGAAATGGATGTGGGCGGTGCACTGAGGGTCTCGCATACGGACCGCCGCTTTTTGGCATTCTCAACGTTGCTAAGATGTTGTTGTAGTGCCAATTGTTGTTGCTGATGAAGGTGCTGCTGAATTTCGCCGCCCATCCAAAGCAACTACAACCCAAATGTGTGTTGTTGGTATTTGGCGGGTGCGGGATTCGGGATTTTTAATGAATAGTGTACAGGTGTGTGTCGGTCAAATATATTTGCAAGCGATTATTTTCAATAGAAGTTCAATAAAATTTACATTTTTTTTTATTTTAGCCAATTTTCAATTTAATTTCGCATAATTTTGGATTTCGCGGGTTCAAAAAAAAAAAAGACGAGAAGATGAGCGCGTTTAAAACAAGCAAAAGAGAGAGAAAAATAATTTTATTTTCATAAGTATTTATATACATACGTGCTGGAGCACTTTATGCGTTTGTCAAACGCATTTGAAACTTAGCAAAGTTGTCAGAAGCATAGCACAAAGAATCAACGAAAGCTTGACGCCAAAAAGTTTAATATCAGCTCGAGGCTTCCATATTAAATTTTTGTTTGTGTTTTTTAAATTTCTGTACTTTTATTGAATCAACAACGACATTTTCCGGAACATTAAGCACGAATAACATTTGAAGTTTGCTTTGTGACTATATTCCTAGACAAAGCGGCTGCCTTCTGCAAGAGGGACGTAACTCAACAACTTTGAATTGCTTTGTGTGCTCCAAAGGTCAAGGCAAATTCTTAACTAGCTAATGATATATCGAAAAGTAACGTAAAAAAGCGAAAGCAATCACTTGAGCACTACTTTCTGGCGTAGTTTCGTTATGAGTTACGACGCTTTTGCCATCAACTACAGTAGCCGTTCGATTATGTGAACATGCGCCCTTAGGAGCTGTGGAAATGAGAGCGCGTGATATGATAACCTGCATCGCTGAAGACATGATTTTGTTATTAAACGAAATTTTTTTTTTCATTTTCTGAACATTCCATTGCCAGCAAGTTTAATTGGGGTAACTAAGCTGAGCGAGTGTACGAAATAGTATAATGACTTTACAAATAATTTGCATTATATATGAGTATAAGCGCATATATTACTGTGAGCAAAAAATAGTAAGACTTTATTCATAATTTTAAAATTCTTAATTTGTTCTTCAAAATCTTTGTCGTCACTCTAAAAGTAATCCCCCTACACTGGTGCCAATGCCTTTTCTAGCTCTCGAAATAGTTGTTAAAGACAGGAATAGCCTTCAATGCGCGTCACGCTTAATGAGTTCAATTGACTCAAAACGGTTTCCTCGGAGAGGTCGTTTAAGTTTGCTGAATAGCCAGAAATCCCACGAATCTTGATCAGGGGAATACGGTGGTTACGACACGATATTGGTTGTAAATTTGGCGAAAAGCCCACGAACAATCAATGCAGTAAGCGACGGTGCATTATGATGGTGCAAAAACCAAGAATTGTCGGCCCATAATTCCGGCCTCCTTTTATAAATACGTATGACGTAAACACTCAAATAGTATTCCTTGTTGACAATTTGGGCGGTCAGAAGGAATTCAGAGTGCACCACACCTCGGCATTCGAAAAAAACTGAAACATAACCTTCATTTTTGATCTGCTCTGACGTGTTTTTTCGGCTTCGGCTCACCTTTGTCACGATATTCGGCCGATTGTTCGTATGTTTCCTAGTCGTGAGTATAGATCCAGGACTCATCGCGAGTAATAATGCGATTCATGACATCCTGGTGGTCGGAAAGCATTGTTTCACAGACGTTAAGGCGACGGTGTTTTTCGAAAAAATGAATTGATTTTGGAACCAATCGTTCGTTCACTTTTCTTAAGATATTCGGTCGATGGATCATCTATTACCAGTTCGTAAACATAAACAAGGCTCACACATTCTGGTATTCGGAGAGCTTGGTTTCACAGACCTTAATGCGATGTTTTTTATCGAAAAAAATTGAGTGATTTTGGATCCAATGGTGCTTTTCTTTTTCTTAGACCTTAATCATCCCTCAAAATGATTTTCAGTGATTCTTTCGATATTCCAACGGTGGCAGTAAGATCTCTGGCTGTTAGTTTTCAGGCATCAATTCCTTTATTTTAATGACATGCTGATTATCAGATGATGTTGATTGCCGTTCTGGACGTGGTTTGTCGTCATCCTTTCTCGACTCACTTTGAATAAATTGTACCAATGCGAAACACTTGCTCGCGACAAACAATTATCACCAACATTTTGACGATTTCGGCAATGAAAGGAATCTCTTTCTAATTTCACTCATCGCAAAAATCGTCGCAAACACTTTATGTACGTCAAAAAGTTAAGCGTACATACATATACTAAACACGAAGAATTATTTTGATTTGATATTTGACACAGATGCTACTAGCCTAAAAACAACTTTCGACGAATGGCTTTTCGCGCGAAATCTAAATAAAAAAGTCTTGCTATTTTTTGCCCACAGTAGCATTGGAGGCTATTTTCCTCTGAATTAGATGACATAATTGGACGGCTACTGTAGAAGTTTAGTAAATACTATAATTATATGTAGTTATAGCATATGTATTGCAAGAAAACTTAATGAGATTACAGTTTTGGCAATCGCAGTGGTTACTTTGCTGCCATTCTTTTGCGGTGATTTCTGTTTGTGCACATACAGAGTTACAGTTAGACGAAGATGGTGCACAATGTGGCGAGATTGTTGAGATGAGCAATTGAAATGTCATGTAAGTACATATGTATGGGTAGGCACAGGCGCGGGTGAAGAGATTTTCATGCCGATATTTGGAACAAAACAGGGTAATAAAAATTTATGATTATCCAACGTTTGCGATGGTATGGTATAGCATTGCCGATTTGACGATTTGACGATTTTTGTGTGAAGAAAAAAGTATAATAAAGTGGAAACAGAAAGAGAAAGACAGAGACATACAATATAAATGAATATACCAAGGGCATAAATATGTATATGAGTAATTAATAATAAAGCGATGTTTAATTTGACGTAAATACAATTTTATACGATAAACATCCAATAGCTGAATCAATAACTATTTTTCGCATGTATATATGTACATAGGATAGTTGAGTTAGGTGGTCAACAAGGGAGGTTGATTTATTATGGATAGAATTTATAGATATTCCGCTAAATAATGTAGAGAGAGCTTAGCGCGAAGCGCTGTTGGTAGCATTGATGAGAGCATTGTCCGATGCTGACTAAAGTAATAAAATAATCTTAAAAACAGATCTAGAATTAATTTCTTCAGACTTTTACTCAAGGTGTAGGCCCAAAGTTGTCATCAGTACGACTATGAAGCTTCACTTACAATGATATACATACATATGTACATTAATACTGAATTACATACAAAGTACAAAATATTATTACCCAATTCTTCCAAAAACCAAAAAATATAATGAAGAGTGAATCAATAAAACTCAAAGTGACATGGACGTTTAGTAGTTCAATAAATACGAATGTGTATGTACAGACTTTGATGCGAATTTAACTGAAATTTGGCGCAAAATCATAAAACATATGAGTGAGTGGGCTTATATAATATCGGTTAGTAGTTAAGCATGATCATTAAATACAGAAGCACGAGTCCGCTAGCGCCGAACATAACACAGACGGGGTCTGTGCGACGTGGATTTGTTAGTTTTTGACGGAGAGCAAAGCAATTACTGATAAATACGCACTGACACTAACATTTGAATAATCACGATAAAAGTAAAGATGACATAATATTAGATAAGCAGTTTAAAGCTAAGCTCCGCTTACCTGTAGACTCGTGTAGCTGCTATATTTCCGCTTCGTAAACGGAAAGCCGCTCTGGTGCTCGTTCACGTGTCGGTGACGCAGCAGCAATGAGCGCATAAGCGCCGGTTTGTCTTCGGCATTGATTAGATCTTCAACGACCATCTGCGGGAGTGTCAAAATATGAACGATGAAAATAAAAGACATCGAAGAAGTTTGACATATTCTTGTATTTTATAAAAAAACTGGCATACAATAATGTTTTAACGGACTGGTGCCACATACCTGCTCCACAACGCGGTACGCCACAGCCGGCAGGTCCTTCTCATTCAAATCCAGTAGCACGACACCCGTTTCCAGGCAGCGACGTAAATTGAGCAGCGAGTGGAAAGAGAGTGAAGCAACGTGCGGTTTGCCCCAGCGATCGGAGCCCTCCTCAACATCTTCCTCGTACTTGATCCAACGCGCTGTTTCCTTCCATTCGCGTTCTTCGCCTAAGCCAGTGAGTTCATCGAGTTGCACAAATATCTGACGGCGAGTTAAAGATTGATGAGTTAACATATGGATATTTCATAAACTAAGTGAAAGACATAGACGTTTATTGTCGTATTACCTCGTGCGGACTGTGGTCGTAGACCTTCTTCAGCTGCAAGCCCGCCACACTGATTTGCGGCAACTCGCGCAACTTGATTGATGAATGATGGATTTTGTGACGTCTAAGCGCACGCGGATCATCGGAACGATGGGACCTCAACTCATTGAGATCGGCCTCCTATTAAGTTGAGAAAATACATTTGAGTAAGCTATTAAGAAAAATAGTTGCAGTGAAAGGATATGCTTAAGCCTTTGCAGTGAATAACAACCTGCGCAGCTGGCTGTGGTGTCAAAATTTGCAGTTTGCATATTTGCAGTTGGCATTGATTGTTTCAATTGGTCATTTTCGATTCGTGAATTTGTGTTTAATTTTATAAATTTTATGCACAAAAAAGGTGAGAGAAAAGCACAAAACAAAGCAAGTGATGAATGATTACAGCTTATAAAGATACTGGGTTAAGTGTTTGCTAGAGATTTCTATTGTCTATACGTATTACTAAAAAAGAAATCGCTTCCGAGCACATTCATAAAAAATTTTTTAAATTTTTAGGATCATTTTACTTAAATAAATGCGCTGGACGTAGCCTTGATGTCATTTTACCAAATAAAAGTAGGAAATTTGGTGAATTATCTTGTTTTATGAATATGGTCGGTAGCTAAACTATTGCCACATAAAACTCTAACAATACTTTAAGGACGAATTGAACGCGTTTGGTTACCTCTAATGTGGTATCCTCCGGTTGCACGGATACCTTGCGGACACCGGCCTCGCCATTCTCCTCGACCACCTTTTTGGTTTCCACGCTGTCTTGATGGGAAAATTTACGTTGTCTATAATACTGATGGCGGCTGTGGGGTAAAGTATAAATCGTAAATAACAGTTATTCATCACCAATTATTTAATGAAAAGTAATTGTGGAAAACGTGACCGTTAATTGTAAAAATAATTCACGGAAAGTGAGCTGTGTTTGTGTGAGTGCCATGTACCTTCTTCGTCGTTTGCGTTCGTGTATATTGTCAGCGGGTTGTTCATCGTATACTAAAGTGGGCGGTGTTACGACAGCCTTTTTCTTTCCGAAGTGCACCTGCTTCTCCTCGGCAGAGTTATCCTGTTGACATAAATACAAAAATGCAGTTAAGGTTACATTCTGACGAATATTGTTAAGGGAATCTCAAGCTTTGTTTTTATTGTACACGATTTCGCTTGACGTGGATTAAGCTTGTTTGACCGTTGACGATTCATTGTTTCATCGTTAAACTTACCGAGTGGTCACCGTGTCCAGCGCGTTCTGATACTAGTGGGTAGTCCTCGGGTAGGTCATCATAGTTTTGTGTATTAACGGGATCTGTTGTACTCTCATATTCAGAGTCTTCTTCAATGTTCAGCTCACTTTTACGATGCACTGTAATTATAATGGGCGTATCCTGATCAATTTCGATGTCTCCAACACTTGTACTCATAATTTGAAATAATTTTGCAATAATTTTTATTTTATTTATTTATTTGTAACACTTTTATGCTTAACTTTTGCCTTAACTTTCTTTTAAATAAATTTTCAAATATTTTATTTTTCATATTTTTCCTCATTTTTGGTTTGACGATAAACTGTTTGTTGTTGACAGTTTAAATTTCATAAGCTTGTTTTTATTTTGCTTTCGATATCAAAAAATCGGCGAAATTTCGACTTACCGTTGCTCTGCTTATACGATCCGATCGGCTGATTTGCGTCCTGAAATGTCGTTACATCGAACTTTTCCTTATGGGCACTTGGACCGGCGAAAACTTTTTCCATTTCCGAATCCAAGTAAACCTCGTTTGGATCCTCATTCCCGGTGGACTGCAAGAAAACAACAGAAAAAAGTTCATAAGTTCGTCTTAGCATTATGTGCCTCTGACAGCAAGGAGTTAAGCCATCACTTGGCATATATGTATGTACATATGTAAGTGTCTTATAGTTACATGTGGAAGACTTTGTAAGATTGTTTGGACTGTTTCGCCAGATGCGAACTTGCAACCGCCTGCTTCAGCGCGCACGACACGACCGATCAAGGCATGTCAGGCGAAAGATGCCTCAAATCAAATATTGACTGCTGCATAGCTGTGAAGTTCATCATCGAAACGCATCTCGTGTGGCCGATGTAGCTACATGTACCGATGCATACACACACGAACTACATATGTATGTGGCGGCTGATTGTAAACACGAGTGCATGAAGCCGCATATTTCAGCCGAATGCGCCAACTTTCTGGGGTACAATATTGTTAGCGGATTTCAATTGAGTGAATGGAATGGAACACATGCATGTAAGTCATGTGACTTCTATTTACCATAAATGATTGTTAAACTGTCTGAAATTTCGCTCGCTTCTCAGTTTGTTTACATTCGCTTAAATCAATCGAAGGTGAAGAGCTCTGCAGCTCGTAATTCTAAATAACTGCCTATTATATAAGTGAAGCTGCACATTTAAAATATATTTCTAACTCGGTACACTTAGAAAAACAATAAGGAATAAGGAAATCAAAACAAAAATAGAAACCTAAAAATAAATAATTTGATGAATAGGCAGACAAAAGCCCAAATTGTACTTGTAGGGATCAATATAAGAAAGATATAAAAGGTATCCACAAATGTTTTCAAGGCCATGAAACACTCAATCAATCGAAGATAATCTCGGCCATAACAGAATACGAATCAAAAAATTTATTTTTAAACCTCAAAGGTTGCGAAAGCTGTGTTTAGTGACAAGACTGATTCATTTATAACGGCATAAAAATATTATTGGAGCTATGCAAAGTGGACACAATTGTGAGAACTGAAATTCGAGCAGGTCTGATTGAATGGTGCACAACATAGTGTCAATAATTGGTTTCAATAAAAGCAATTTAGTATTTGATGGGGAAATAAATCACAAAGTGTGATGCAATGACACCGTTATTGCTGCACATATATCATATACATATACAAAAATGAGCCGATGCCCGAGTAAGTAATTACACAGATATTATTTTCAGCAAAGGTTAGCAGAAGTATGTAAAATCTCTTAAAAGTAGGTACATATATGTATTCACTTTCAACCTTTAGTAGTAATCAGCACGCGTTGTTTTCAAGAAACTCGGTAAAATATGTATTCAAATATGCTCCCACTATGCTAAGGGGTTATATACAGTTAGAATTTTCAAAAAATTTATTTTATTTTCTTAATGTACATATATTTAAGAACACACGCAAAAAATTTCATATCGTTCCGGTGAACATTTTCGAAGTTATACGCAAATTTGAAAAGGCGTTTCAGAGAGCTCGGAAGTGCATTCCAGATTTTAAAAGCGGTTTTCTCAGAAAAAATTCTAGAAAATTCGCTATACACTCAGTCCTTTTTTTACGCGATCTCTTTTTACGCTATTTCACTTTAACGCGGTTATTTTTGCAGCGCAAATTCCTTTTTTTACGCGAATTTCTCACTTTAACGCGATTGCTTTTTTCGTTTTTTGCTTGGTCTTAAACTTGCAGCAGAATTGAAAAATTATTTTGTAGTAAATGATACTGATGCCGAACGTGGACGAATTTTTCAAAAAGAATTGAGCCTCTGCATGTTAAGATATAAAGAACTACTATTACATCGGAATTTATTGGGTCCAAAAAGAAGCATTCAAACAAAATTAACTGAATTTATGGTGCAAACTCAATCGGAGATGCTAAGTCAATCAGAACATCAATCCATAGTTCTTACTATTGATTCTGATACAAATTCTAGTGATATCAGTGCCGGCCATCAAAATAAGCGGCTAAGAATAATTTCCACTAATGAACGCACTTTCCGGGTATAAAACAAGTAAGTTTCGCGGTTTCCTACATGTAGTATACCTGATATACATATAATGTAGTGAAAGGTAACTTATTGGTAACCAATGACAAGAATTTCGGTATTTCACTGACTTCTCGACCACTAAACTACAAGTCAACACCGCAGTTTTCATGTCGAAATCTCGAGCAACCTTAAACCGAAACCGCAAAGGTTAAGACATTTTCTCTGAAACACCAACACACATGTGTACGAAAGCGTCATGCAGTAAACCACAGCAGTTTTCGTGCACGTGGCTGTGTGCTCGTAAAAATAACGGTAAATGCGATTTAGAAAAGTTGGTTGAAGTTTATCAGGTATCAGGTAACTACTCAATTAAAGTAGTTATGTCGACGCAACGCACCAGCTACTGCAGTGTCTTTGTTACACTTATCAGGAAATCGACGAACAGTGTCGTTAACCGGCTGCGAACGCACTGCGCTACTCGCTTTCAATTCGCCGAAAGAGGTGTGGGTGTGCATGTGGCAAGTACACAAATATTTCAGGGGCAATTACTGTTAAAAGCTAATATTTGTTTATATATATAAATAGAACACTTTTGTTTTCCCCAGAAAACGTAAAGTAATCATTACAAGTAATCTGAGGAAATGTATTTAGCGGGATACATACTCGTACATAGTAAATACAATTAGATATACATATGTATAATAGTCAGTTATTTTATATGCTTATTTTAATAAACCTTTCACTCAGCCGTTATAATGAGGGGAGAGTTGAAAAATTAATTTTGTTATACCCTAGAAAGGAACGAAGTTTGGAACACTCAAAATTAAACGTTGGAGACCCTATAAAGTATATACATAAAGGATCAACGTGATGAACTGAGTCGATTTCGCCAGTCCGCCTGTTCGTCTGATTGTATATAAGCGAACTGGGCCGCCAGTTTATGAGATATGGATCTAAAAGTTTGTTGTCCAAAAAGTCGCTCATTTGTGGGGATCTTCGATATCAGGCAACTAGAGAATATTCGCTTTACAAATAGTTCGATCAAAATCAAGATTAAGATCTTCATAACAGAAGCTTCAAGGTCGTGACTTGAAAGCGCTAGCAAAACGTTTTCCGTTGGCTGCAAACAGGCAAACAGATGGCAGGTTACCTTTTGGATTTAGTTGTACATTGTGACTAAAAGTCACCCAGAAACTGAATCGTTGAGAATATTGGGAAAGGCTTACGGTGATTCAGTTTTATCAAAAACATGAGTCTACGAGTGATAAAAAGTCTCCAAAGAGGGTTGAGAGAGCGTTGAAGACATCCGTCGTTTTGTACGACCTTCAACCTCTTCAACTGGCAAGTATTAGAGAGATGCCAAAAGAGCTCGACATCTCTCGCGAGTCCGTTTGAATTACTTTAGCGGATATTTTGGGTATGAAATGCGTTTTTGTCTTGATAAAGCTGAATTATTTTCAAAAAGAGTATCGTAAATAGGTCTCTTTTGAAATGCTTCATCGTGCGAATTCCGATCCCAAATTCATGGAGAGCATTATAAGTGCCAATGAGTCAAGAGTTATGAGTTCGACATGCAAACAAGTTAACTATCGTCGGAATGGAGCCCGTTTTCAGTTGATCGAACAGATAAAACCAAATTCGCTGAAGCAGCTGAAGGCCATCCCGTTACATCTGTTGAGTATTACTTTGAAGGGGACGAAATAATGATTTTTACAATTTCCCAGTACTTTTTTGTCACATTGTATATTAGAAATATTTCTCGAATCTAGCTTCTTGTAAGAATAGAGACATTTATTGTATGACTGCCTCGCCGATATTTGAAGTTTTCATTCCAATTCAATTTATACCTTCGTTTTATCTGAGATATTCCCTAAGTATTATATAATATATACTGGAGAACTTAAAATGATGAAACGAGGGTTTCAACGAAATATCCAAAGTAAATTTTTCACTCTTGTGTACGTGTGTGTATTTATGTACTCGCCACTGAAAACTGCACATAAATCACTCATTCTGATAAGCGTGCCAAATCGCTGTGAACCGCGTAACGTGCCGTTGATGAGCCACTGACAGAAGTGTATTTATTTTTCAGGGATGTGTTTACATGCTAATCGCACGGTGTTTTCTGTTTTATTGTGTTCAAGTGGAAATCGATATTCATCTTTGCTTTGTAACGCTTATCAAAAAAAGAGCAAAAGCTTAAGTGGCGTACAACGTGAGTGTGGGGTAAGAGAGCGCGCAAATGAAGCGACAGGCTGTATAACAAATTTAATGTGAAACTGTGGACACAAATAATGCATGCACTAATTAATACAAATGGCTAAAATTAACAATGTTTCCATAAACCCTCAAACATTGGTTTTATTATCCGCATACCTGAATATAACCTATACATTTGCTAACGGCTTTTTGTAGTATTAAAGGTATGCACTTCATTCTGGCAACTTTCATTAAGCAAAATGAGGGATTTAAATATTGATTGGAACAAGTCAAATGTAGACGTTGAAAGGGAAGCTTCAATGGTGAATTCAATAACAAGGTCATTATACTGGTTGGCTTGCCGGAAAAATTCCATTCGCTAATGAGCGAATCATATTGCTCTAGACAAAAACTGTCCTGACAAAGTGTCAACATTCCCGGCAAACCGCGCGCATATGCAAGTGTCTGTAAGCACAATAAATGAAATGCAATTATTGGATTACTCAACTTTCGCAGTCGTGGTGGCCACAAAGAAGCCACATAATGGACTAGTTCGGCAAAGCTGCTGGAGATGAATTAAGAACAGAGGAATTTTTTCGCACAATTAGCTACTGGTTGGGACGTGTCTGCGCTGCAGCAGAGCAACGAACTCGGACAAGGAGTGAGCTTTGGGATGTGGGTTGGTTGTGCACGGATTGCCTCATCTACAAATGTTTAAATCCACATCCGCACAGAGATGAGTATAATTAAGTATATAATTTCTTGGACGAGTTCATACGTAATGACAATGACACAGAATGCCACGAAAATGATTTGCATTGCACTTTCCATGGGCGCCAATGGCGGATGTCATCTTAGGTAGAGTCAGCCAGGCGTATACAGTGCAAATTCAATGACCTTGCTTACCCTGACTCCGCGAGACTCCATTGATTTCTGGAGCATGTTAGCTCTAAAGGGCAGTCAATTTTCACTCTCCTTTCAGATCGTCATATTTCTGTGCTGAAAATAACTTAAAGAAGTAACTTAGAGAAGTTGTAAACTAGATCTTGGTAAAGGCAGCCAAGCTCTGAAAGTATTCGGCGCAGTACCCGGGGGGGGGAAGCAGAGGACGTGGAAGACCTCCGCTCCGTTGGAAAGACCAAGTGGAGAAGGACCTGGCTTGGCTTGGAATCTTCAACTGGTGCCAAGCAACGAAAAGGAAGAACGATTCTCGCGCTATTGTAAATTCAGCATAACCACGTAAGCGGTGTCCACTTCAATAAAAAAGAAGAAGAGGAAATCAGAACAAAATACATATAAGCACATCTAACTGAACTCCACTTATCTAAACTA
Source organism: Bactrocera tryoni (assembly GCF_016617805.1). NCBI lineage: Eukaryota > Metazoa > Arthropoda > Insecta > Diptera > Tephritidae > Bactrocera > Bactrocera tryoni. The sequence goes on along the minus strand of NC_052503.1, from coordinate 9,719,929 downwards.
TAAAAACCAAAGCCTTCAGTTTCTAATGTGTCTCCACGACGGACGCACTTACATTTCTAAATATTACGGTTCCCTGCACCGTTTCTGGTTGCTATATTTCGCTGTTTTCTTTGTTGCTCACAGTTTTTATAATTGTTGTTGTTTGTTTATTTCACTTTTCACATTTGTCACTATTTTAGACGTATGTTCGTAAGTATGTGTTTATTTTATTGCTTTCTTTTTGGCATAGAAACTTATCTAACAATCATTGAAGCTCTCTAGAGCGGTGTGTGTCCTATCTGCCCAGTGCACGAACGTTCACCGGAAGGCTAAGTTTGCGACCGAGACCATGACCGTCAGCGGACTGGCTAGCCGCCAAGTGCACTGTGCAACTTGGGCGTGCCAAACCGCACAGTTGCCTCGTTGGCCATTTGGAATGCCTGTTTATCCACTAGCTTCTTGTTGTTGTTCACTTTGGAGATTTATATTTCATATTGATGTTTTTAAATTTTAGTAATTACTTAATTATAGATTTTGCTATTTCGATACGTTTGTTTCATTATTAGGTCCTGAGCGTCGGCTTGAGTTTCTGGATGTACTTCAGAAAGCTGTTGCTCTGAAAGTATTTGTAATTCATTTGTCATACCTTTATTTTTAAGCAACTGTTGACATTAGATGTATTCAATAAGCCTTATTTCGAACTTCGAAGGCAAATATTTCGATTTTGAAGGCTAACTCAGCCAAAAAAACACTTTTAAGCGCCAAACGTAGTGGAAGTAAAGCGAGCTGGGCATTAGCAGACTTTAGTTGTAGAACGATCACAGAATTCACACGCGATATATCTTTGCTGCAGCTTCCACCAATATTTGACCTCTACTTCCGCTCAGTTTCCTCTCTTTACCGCCGAATAACGTTATTTAACCTTCGCGAGTGAAGCAGTCTGCTTGCTTCACATTTGAAAGGCGTAAAACTATTTTATATTTCATTTTAATATCACTACCATTAACCGTTATATCACATCAATATGTGTCAAACACACGCACGCACTTTGCTAAATTGTATGCAGCGTTTTCAAGGGCACCGTTAAATGTCGAAATTGAAAAGTTTATAATATAATCATCTTTGGCGCCCCGACAGACGCTGTATCAAGCAGTTTTGTGTTAGGCGTGTCGCTGCCACCCTGTGATTACACAACCATCAACGCGGCTTCGCACATTATCCGCTCGTTAATGTGTTTGAAGTAAATGCCTTTGTGTGCTCATGTGTGCTTAGCGTTTCTTTGTTTTACTTTTTGTTTTTGTTTTTTATTTTCGAACGGTTCTTTATGGTTTTAGCGTCAGAACGGCACACATTAGCACTCTGCAGTGGCGATAATCGACTCGGATATTTATAACACTGTGCTATGCTTTTGGGCGACCGCGCACGGCTGGGCCATATACACCTCGTGCATTGTTTTTGCCTTTTTACCTTGCACACATCCAGGCAAAGACGCCTTGAAGGACCTTCAATGGCTTACACTACGTCACAGCCGAAGCATCCGCTTTGACATTCAACGTTTACATAACATAACATAACGCTACTTAGGCATCGCAACGCGAAAGCCATAAATCACTTCGGCAAAGTCACAAACAATTCACTTTCAAGTATTTTAGCTGCAAGTAAGCAATATAAATTGACACCTTGCACAACGGTTCGATTAGCACTTCTACGGCAAGGCGTTATCCCGTTAGTGGAGAGTGTCAAAGCCCGCCGCACATTTTCGCAGGCACTACACACGTCCGCACCATCATCGACATGTGTCAAATTTCAATGTTAAATAACAAATTTAATTTAAATTCCAACTTTTGACGCTGTTGTTGTTGGTTACTTATCACTTTTCTTTGTCCTTTCACTATCTAAAGCTGCTCAAGTGGTTATTTAAGCTGCTGCCGTGCCGCTCCACAGGCAGCTGCTAGCAGTAATGGCCCAGAACAGGCAGGTTTCAAAAGTGTTCACCGCCAGTGGCAGGATAAGCCGTTTAGCGCACTACCGTCCGCCGACGACTGTGTGTGCGCTCTCGAAGACAAGTGTTGCTGCTGACATGTGTGAAAAGGCTTTGCCACCAAAGTGTGCAAGCGTATCTCGCAGTGTCATTATTGTGGTTCTACTATTCTTCTTTGCGTTGCGCACACTCCCTGTTTGTGCCATGCGGAATCACAGCTTGCTCTGGGCATTTCGGGGTGGCACAGTTCGCCTGTCGCTTCTGTAAGCTAACAGCTGTTTGCAGACTGTGTAATGTTGAGAGCTGCAGCTGCGCCGGGCCACTCAGGGGAGCAAGGTGTGACCAGAATAAAACAATGCAGATTGGGTGAAGAAAGCTCAGGAAACACTTTCAATTTTTCATGGAAGAAAATTACAGTTTAGATACTAATTTTACAAGTTTTCTCTCATATTTAAACTTTAATTAAGTGAAATGACTTATTTTAATAGGAATATATACATATGTACATATGTCTGCCTCTGGCTACTTGTAGATATTTAATCAAGAAACGTGTTATAGATATAACTGAGTCTCGGTGAAAACAAGAGCTGACTTACTTTAGAAGCAGAAGAACGTGTCGGAATTGTATATGGGCCGCTCATTCCAAAGGAATGTCGAAAAAATATAAAAGTAGTACTAACAGTCTACTGTCTTATCCCAGTAGTTTGGGGATAACACACAATTATTACTCTATAAGCAGTAAAGAGGAAGCAGAAGAAGGGACTGTGGAACATCTGCTATGTGAATGCAAGACTTTGTACAGGAAAATTATCGCAACTCCTAGGCAATGTCTCGGAAGTTGCCTATACACAACTTTTTGCTTCGATGAACTTCATCAAGAGAACAGCGTGGTACAAGGAAGGCATAATACCACCTACGCACTTACATATCTAGCTATTTCAATTAACTTAATGTTTACAGGTGTCTACATTACAAAAAAAAGTCGTAAATATCAACGATGCTCCAACGATGATGTTGGCGTACACGCCTGGTCACTCTATTTCTGCAAAGAAAACTTGTTGACGTAATAGATGCGCTCAATTTCAATGCCACCAAAGGACGCTCACTATGACAGACGAACATACAAGTATATATAAATCAACATTTGTATTTCTGCTGACTTCTTCCTTTGAATTTCCTGGTTCCGTTTACGCACGTTTCAAATGGCCGCGCCATTTCTCTTCACAAGTTCGGTTGATAGCCGAGAGGGCGGAACGCCATGCACGGGAATATACGCAGTTTTCTCTCACAGCGCGTACATGAGATAACGTAACTGCGTTCTCACATCTTCAGAAATATTGCTCATACGCCCGGTTGGCTCGACCACCAACAGGTGGAATGGTGCGAATGCAGCCAAGGAGATTCTTTTTTTTCTGCTTTTGCCTTTCAGTGTGCATTAATATTTTATCTGTGTGTCTCTCTACGCTTCCGGTGATAGCGGTTTAAATACAACAACATTACACCAACAGTGAGAGTTAACAGCGACTGTTTAACTGGTTCTTAGTGCAAACAAGCTGAGCAACTGAGCGACTGAGCGGCTGTGAGCGGAGCGTGGCGAACACATGGCTTTACGACTTGCCTTTCACGGCGCGGGGGTTGATGGCGGGGTTGTGCGCTGGCGCTTAAGTTCAGTTATGAGCTCGGTCAAGGCCAATCAAGGCCACATAAGTGTTTCAGCACACACACCTACATATGTATGTGTGCTTCGCTGTGCACTCGCGGGTGCGAAGGCAGGCGATTGTTGCAGCCAAAGCGGATAAGTCTTCCCAGACAATGGGCATACACACACTACCAGCGCAATCACTTCTATGTGTGAAAAGCTGTGTTTACATTTAGTGGATTCCGATTAGGCACAAGCGCTACGCACACCCCCGAGAGGACCATTGCGGCAGTTTACTTAAATTCGTTTCATCTTTTGTTGTTGTTATAGCAGCATAACATTCTTGTTTCCTGGAATTTTGGCGATATTTTATGTAATTTTTTATCGAAGTATGTTATAAGTGGTTCGATTAATCCATTTAAGCTTTGCTTTTCATTCGACATATATAGATTCTTCGTTTTTTTATACTCATGCAACATGTTGCTACAGAGTAAAATAGTTTTGTTCACATAACCTAATCTAAATAGATATATGTTATGTATATATGCTTGATCAGGATGAAGAGACAAGTTGAAATCTTGGTGACTGTCTGTCTGTCCGTCCGTCCGTTCGTGCAAGCTGTAACTTGAGTAAAATTGAGATATCTTGATGAAACTTTGTATGAGCATTCCTTAGTAACAAAAAAATTACGAAGTCGTCGGGTGTAGTCGGACTACTGCCACGCCCACAAAACCATTAACCGAAAACCTATTAAATGCTATAATTAAGCACTAAATTAATATATAGATTGTAACTTGGCAAAAGAGAGCGCAATAGCAAGGGTAACTTGTGGACAAACAATTTTGAAAAAGTGGGCGTGGCCCCGCCCTCTAATAAGTTTATTGTAGATATCTCCTAAATCGCTAAACCCAAAACCACAACCAAATTTGCCTAGCACAAATCCTATATGGACCCCTACCGACAGTGAGCAAATGGATAAAATCGAAAAATAACCCCGCTTACTCCCCATATAACTGTACTGTCAAAAACTATTTAAATCACAATAAATCAATAACTATATACTCCGGAGACATTAAATTAAATCCGAGATGGTATGAGAGAGTTTTGTGGGAGCCGTTGTTAAAATTGGACGATGGTCGTGGCACCGCCCACATTTTTGGTGAAATAAAATATTTCGGGACCCGCTCGACCGATTTCGACTGAATTTAGTACGTGATATTCTTCCTATATTCCTATGTCACAGTGTGAAAATTGGTGAAGTCGGACTACCTATTTACAATACATTTTGAAACATTTACTCTCTAGTGTCCATATCAAAAATCAATTAATATTATGTATCAGAATAAAACTTTGCATTAATGATTCCTTTATAGTATTCCACCTTATGACCAAAAATTGTCCAAATTCAACTAAAACTGTTCAAGCCCCTCGGTACCGAGTTTGTGGACCCCAGTATCTATAGTTGACTTTTGACCGAAAATATCGGTCAATGTATGGGATATAAAATTGAATTTCAGAGAGAATCCGTTCCTAAGAAAAGTAACTCTATGTATCAAAAATGGTTTGAATCGGCTCAATACTTCCCTGAGCCCCTATATACATACCTAATGTAAAGATTTCGAACTTCCAGGTTTATACTTTATACTGCATATACCGGCCAATATTTGAGATATATCAATGAAAAATGCAGAGCATGTTAAACTCATAACATAGTATCGTTGTGCCTTAAACGGATAAAATTGTTTGAAACTTGACCTAGCCCTCATATAACTATTACTTTCGTATATCCGATTGACTTTGCTCCATATGATTGGTGATTGTAGGTGAGGTACCTTAATAAAACCCGGAGAACATTCATTTAGTATGTGGCATGATAATAGTTAATAGACAAAATCGGGTCGGGGACTACCCCAACTTTCATATAACAATTTTCGTTTTTCTAAAAAACCTTATACAGAATATCTCGGTCATTGTATGAGTTCTATATAGTATATGTAGGTATTAGAGTGATTCAAAAAAAAAATATTTCTTTTTTCGTTTGGTACTCGAAAAAATAGGTTCCTAGACACCTCTAAGAAAGCCTCTCCAAACATGAGTTTTTAATTGTAACGGGAAGTCCTCCTACATACAGTTTTCTATTTTTTCTTATTATCAGATAGAAAAATTTATATCTCGCTTCCAACTACTTGAAAAAATATCTTGTTCTTTAGGTTTTGTAGAAAATTGAATGCTCTACAAGAAAGGTCTATTATGACTTTTTCGTAAACCCAAACATTCAAAGTTTAATTATTTTTGGGAACATTTTTTATTTCTTATGAATTTTATAACTCAATGAAAAACAAGTAAGGAATGGCTAAGTTCGGGTGTCACCGAACATTTTATACTCTCGCATGATAAAGTGATAATCGAGATTTCATTATACGTCATTTACATATTTTTCAAATACCGTATTTGTGTAAAGTTTTATTCCGCTATCATCATTGGTTCCTAATGTATATACTCGTATTATACAGAGAAGGCATCAGATGGATATTCAAAATAGCGTTATATTGGAAGAAGGCGTGGTTGGGAACCGATTTCACCCATATTTCGTACATGTTATCAGGGTGTTAAGAAAATATTATATACCGAATTTCATTGAAATCGGTCTAGTAGTTCCTGAGATATGGTTTTTGGTCCATAAGTGGGCGGCGCCACGCCCATTTTCAATTTTTAAAAAAAGCCTGGGTGCAGCTTCCTTCTGCCACTTCTTCCGTAAACACTTTCCAAAACAATTGCGTTCAAATATGCCCCTCCCTAATGCGATCCTTTGTGCCAAATTTCACTTTAATATCTTTATTTATGGCTTAGTTATGACACTTTATAGGTTTTCGGTTTCCGCCATTTTGTGGGCGTGGCAGTGGGCCGATTTTTCCCATCTTCGAACTTAACCTTCTTATGGAGCCAAGGAATACGTGTATCAAGTTTCATCATGATATCTCAATTTTTACTCAAGTTACAGCTTGCACGGACGGACGGACGGACAGACGGACGGACGGACAGACAGACATCCGGATTTCGACTCTACTCGTCACCCTGATCACTTTGGTATATATAACCCTATATCTGACTCTTTTAGTTATAGGACTTACAAACAACCGTTATGTGAACAAAACTATAATACTCTCCTTAGCAACATTGTTGCGAGAGTATAAAAATATTATGAATGATGAAACTCAAAGTTTTGTAGGAAATTAACTGCTCTATAAAAAATGGTCTCTTATGATTTTACGATTAAGTTAAGCGTTTACGAGATATTCATCGGCAAACATAAATGCATATTAAGGTGGATCAAAAAAAACAAATTTTTTTTCCTTTGGTACTCTGAAAAATAGGTTCCTAGACATCTCTACGAAAGCTTATAAGTTTCATCATTCATAATAATTTGTTTTCATTGAGTTATAAAATTCATAAGAAATAAAAAATGTTCCCAAAAATAATCAAACTTTAACTGTTAATATCTTTTAAACGTTTGGGTTTACGAAAAAATCAGAGTAGACCTTTTTTGTAGAGCATTCCATTTCCTACAAAATCTAAGGAACAAGATATTTTTTCAAGTAGTTGGAAGCGAGATATAAATTTTTCTATCTGATAATAAGAAAAAATAGAAAACTGTATGTAGGAGGACCTTCTCGTTACAATTAAAAACTCATGTTTGGAGAGTATTTCTTAGAGGTGTCTAGGAACCTATTTTTCCGAGTACTAAACGAAAAATTTTTTTTTTTTTTTTGAATCACTCTAATATGTATGTATATATAAAATTGCTTAGAATTCTATCCTCTGGTTGACGTTTTACATCTTAAAGTATAGGAGTATAAATTGGTTAAATGAAAATTATTTTTTCTGCATAAAAGTTACGAGAAAAGCATTTCGCTTCACCACCATATACTGAGAGTAAACACTCCACAAATAATACGAATGTGCTCGGGCGATGGCGTGTACATTTCAATAACAATAATGTAGGCAATGAGTTATGGGCTGCCTGTTGCACGATCTGGTTGTATCATATTTCACGCCTTCTCGTTTTGTTTAGTCGCATTGTGAAGGGGAAACAACCACAATGCGAGAACAGAAGCAACACGTACTACTTTTTTTGGAACGAAAAGCCAACCACTGTATGAGTACATAGACGATTTCAGAGAGGTAATAATTCAAAATAATTTGTTATTTATCACTGCCCTGGGTTATTATTTATATTATTAATACAATTATTTCGTTATTTTAGTCAGCCCAGAGACTCGCTCATCCTGTGTCATGCAGTAATGTACTGTTAAATGTACCGCAAGACAACAGGTGTTGCACTGTGAATAACAGGAGGAATGTCACAGGCAGATGTGGCGGGAAGCGAATGATTTTAACGCGCGCTTTTCTCTGAACAACTGTTATGTAATATTAAGGTCAATAATAAACAGCCTCGAACCTTCAGGAAAAGAAGCTGGAAAAATTTGTTCGAGTTTTTATGTATACCTTAGTATTTATAGATGCGAAAGCACTTCCACATAGCGATTTTTGCATTTAAATGAATTTATACATAATCAGTTATTAGTAACTAGAATTCTCAAGATGCAATAACTGATCCACACACGTATAAATGCTCTGAAGAAGCTTCCCATCTCATCCCCTGAGTATACAGTATTGCGATCTTTAGAAAAATCCATATAGGCGTAAGATTGCCAAAGACGCAAAGACAGATTGGCTGTTGGTGTGTTGACCCACGCATTACTCGGACAATATCGAAAGCCATACTCACACAGCCACATATATTCCACAAGCCTAGCACGTGCTGCGCATAAGTAATGCGTCTGCCTTTTTCGGTCAGTTAACCGTCCTGCCTACTTTGGCGAAGGTGTTAAACTAAAATTCAGAACTGAGCTGCAAATGCGTGTATTTTGGTTAGCAAATGCTTGAAACGCATGTTTCTTATGCCTTTTTATTTGTCTTTGCCCGACGCCTCCTTTAATATTAATTACAGTTACCTTTTGTATGTGTGCATGTGGATGCATGTGTTATTTGCTATTTATGTAAGCGAGTGCGTCTTCGAAAAAGTCAACGGCTTGCATTGAACGTACACTTCGGTCCGCCACGTAATTGGTGTCTTCGTTCTCTTGCCGCTTACAGAAAGCTACAAGTGCAAGTGCGAGTACATGTATCGGCCCAACCCTTAGCGCTAACCCCCGCTGGCGCAGTCAACAGTTGGTCGATAAGCATTTTTTGGCTTGAGCGCAAGCTTGCCAAAGCCAAAGCGTTAACATTGACCTTGACCACTAATATTGATTTCTTGTAGTCTTGTCTGTTGTTGTCATTGTTGTTGGGTTTTGTATTATCACTTGCTTTTGCTTGCACCAGTGTTGCACAGACACGCAGCGGGGCAGCCTATTCGCACTTACTGGCTGGTTGAATGTGTCGGCGCGGCCGACGCGAAGGTCAGAGTTCGCTGGCTACTGCTCACAAAATCATATGAGTGATGCCTCTGCATTAAGTATTCAAAAGACGTTGAAAATTTTTCAAAATTATTATCTTTAGATGGATTACAAGGCTAATATCGCTTCGCAGTTAATTATAAGTATGTCACGTTTGATTTCCATTGTGGCGTCACGTGCCAAAATGGACGCGGAAATATGTAACTTTTTAATTAACACACTTTGTGCTGGCTAACAACTTACACCTTGGTTCAGTGAATTTACGAAATTTGAGACTTACTGCTCCTGGTATTGCCGTGGTTAGCTAGGATATCACAAGATAATCTAATTATCAATACTTATTTACTGTTAGCCGAATTGTGCGCAATTTGCTGGACACCGAATTAGAACGTTTCGTTTTGGAATCGCACAACTTAAAGCACCACTGTGCTCACCGTATTTATTACCGTTACGTACAGCGCTATATTGAAAATAGAATATCACGCTTTTAAATGGATTTAAAGCCATCGCGGTCTAAATATCTACATATGCAGATTGTGCATAATGCAAGCTGGTAGTGGCCAGTTAACAGTCATCGGTGATGGAAGAAAGCTTTAGCTCAACCCTGAAATGCATTAACAGCAGCTTTGGTATGTATGCATTTGTTGCAGCTTCAATGTTGAGAAGCTTATTGACGTCACTACCCCAGGAGGAAACGAATGTTATACTGTTGCCGATGTTGTGAAAAGGACTATTGACTAACCTTTGTCTACTAGCAGTGCCTGTGTTGGAAAGTGTCTAGAGTTTGAATGCAGAACTTAATTCTTCGCCAATTTGTTAAAGTTGCTTAAGTCGACTTAAGTGACTGCAACAAGGAACATTATAACAAAAAAAGCACCCGAAAATTTTAATTAAATTCCTCATGTAAATGATATTTAAAAATATTATATTTTTCTAAGGTCTTAAGTCGTTACATCTCAGTAGTGCGTTGCGATTTTTACAATATCCAACAAAGAATTTGTCTCAAATTTTATATTTTTAACCAAATTTTGTATTCGAAATTGTTGCGAATGTTTGAAAAAGCTTATTGTGCTTAAGTTTTATCAAATATGCAACGAATGGTACAGAGCCTTCAAAGGCGGTCGAGAGATATGTAGTAGAAGACATGCCTCGTTCTTTCCGACCAATTGCCTCTTCAACTCATGAAAATATTAAAAGAGTAGTGCCTGAAAAGTTCAATGCAACATCAGGCAAGTGTTAGAGTGGAGGCAGGAGAGTTAGACATCTCTCCAAAGTCCGTTCGAATGATTTTGGCGGATATTTTGGGTAAGAAATTCGTTCCTGCTCGACTCGTCCCGATAAAGTTGAATTGTCTTTAAAAAGAGTACCATAAACAGGTCTGCTTGATCGTGCGAATTCCGATCCCACATTCATGGAGAGCATTCTAATTTCCGATAAGTCCTGGATTTATGAGTTTGATATGCAAACAAGTCAACAATCATCTTAATAAAAGGAAAAAACGAGCCGAAACCAAAACACCACACCAAAGTCATTTAAAAATCAAGCTCATGCTCATTGCAAATTTTCGGTATTCGTGGTTTGGTGCATCATGAATTAGTTCCGGAAGGACAGACGATCGACAAAGAGTTCTATTTGGCCGTATTGAGACGTTTGCGTGAAAACATCGAAAACGGCCGGAATTGTGGAAGAACAATTCACGGATTTTAGACGCATCAAGCCACTATTGTGATCGAATTTAAAGCCAAAAACGCAATGAATACCATCGATCAATCACCGTATTCACCAGATTTGGATCTAAGGGATTTTTTTTGTTCCAATTACTAGAATTGCCGCCACGTGAAACCCGTTTTCAGGCGATCGAAGAGATGAAACAAACTTCGCTGAAAAGTATTACATCTGGTTAGGTTAACTTTGAAGGCGACTAAATAAGTATTTATGAATAATAAAAAATGTTGAATTTTATTTGCAATTTCTGGGTACTTTTTTATCAAAATGTATGTCCAGACATTTACCATAATTCAAAATCACTCTCAATATTATCTTAATAAATAGTTAGGAAGGATCTTAAGTGACAAACACTCCCGAACTATTAAGACATGTGCTGAGCCCAAAGCATGCCTAAAATATTCTCTCACCACAGTTAGTTGGAGTACACTGATGATGGTTAATTTAATGAAAAAAAATAAAATTCTAAAACATTTGAATTATCGTACTTTGAACCGATTCTTCTGCGTCACGATTGTGGCTGTAGACAGTAAATTAAATGTATCTCAAAAAATTTAATTTGCTATAATAATTAAAAACAACGATCTAATTGGAACGCCTAAAGTTTATCATTTCCAAATAGTTTTTGTGCACTTTATTAGAATTAATGAAGAGCTTATCAGTTCAGCAAATATTTACCGAAGACACTGCCTATTCCGGTATCAGTCACCATCGATTAAATTATTCGCAAGTATGTTTTACTAATTTAATTGAAACCGAGAGATAAGTAGTATTTTAGGAGTATTTGTGAGAGTTCCTTAAACACCGGATGGCAACATACATACGAATGGAGGAAGCTCTAAAAGTGTGACATATGGACAGGTGAAAAGTTGTAAAATGGCAACAATAATCAGAAGCGAACTGGACGAAAACAACTAAATGGCCAATCGAACAAACAACTGTCTTTAACCAAAGAAAGCGACCTAATCTTACATAATTGGATGACGCTTTAATGAGCTACCCACATACCAACGAATGCTGAGCTCAATTGGTGAACTTTGTTGTTGCGTTGTTGCTTACAGTATAAATATATTTTGTAGAGAGACAAAAAGCCGGTGGTAGGAAACCGACGGAGTGAAAACGACTTTATATTTGAGTTTTATTGCCGGCATTCGTAAGGCATTATATATTTAGAAAAAAATAGAAACACTGAACTTTAAATATTAACAGTAATGACAAATAAAGTGAGAAATAAAGTTTTAGTGTCTGTTGTTTTGTTTGTTTGTTTTTCTTAATTATTTGCAGGTGTCAACAATATTGAATTTCAAGAGCGTCGTCTACTCGTAAGTAAGTATACGCTCTCATGAGTAATGTCCATTAATACGGCAGTATTCATTGTTTTTCAAGAAAATACCACAGGGCAGAATTTGAGCGACGACTAAGTACACAAATAAAATTTAGTCATAAAGCAATTTGTTCTACGTTACGTAAATGTTGATCTATTTATATTTCCACTGGCTAAGCAATAATTCATTATTTCGTTGAAACTCTCGTTTTATGGCGATTATTATTGTGTGTTTTTGCTCACAGTTATGCAAGACTTTCTTCCGCACAGTCAATGACTTTCGGAGGTGTGTTACGGCCACGATTTGCTGTACGCGCTAAATTTATTATGCTTCAAGTAGGAGATTGACAAATGCTGTAGGCCCGGTAGGATTTTGAAAAGCTTTTATTGGTTCCACAATTGATAATTCAATTAAAAGTATTACAAGTTTCGTAAAGGTTCCTGACAAAATCTTCACCTGCATAGACCTCATCCTGAGCCTAATTATTTAGCGTGAAATATTTCTTTAGTTTTCTCCCAAACCTAACAGTGGTTGCCTCGCAAACTAATTAAGCTAATTGATTCCTACAGGGCTTGCGTAACAATGAGCAACATGTTCATCTGTTTAATGGCAATGACATAAGCGCTTTTCGCACTTAATCAATAAAGTTTCAATTGAGTTTGAAAATTCAGTTTATTAATTACCGCGTGGCTCGGGGCAATGCGTGTGATAAAAATAAAATCGAAAGTAACTGCGTACGTGATCATGGATACTATTATGGGCTAACTAACCTTATCTTCGGGAGATTTTTAATACGAAAGCCCATTTATGCAGTATGGCATTTTCAATACAAATTGTGAATGAACCAGAAGTCAACGTCGGAGACCCTTAAGGTATATACATACATAAATGATCTGCGTCACGAGCTGAGTCGATTTATATGTACATGTCCGAATTTTCGTCTGTTTGTATGTACGATACGTTGTACACTGGTCTCTCGGTTCTCTGTTCGAGAAATGTTCTCCTAAAAATACTGCCCATTTGACGGAACGGCCAATATTGGACCACCACTTATATACTTATATAAACCGATCGATCAAAATCAAGTCCTTGTATTGAAAAACTTTTTATTTGGGAAGATATTTTCACAAAATTTGGCAAGGAATAATGGAATCGGTGCAAATGTTAGAAAAGTGATTCAGTTTTATCAAAAACACAAGCCTACAAGTGGTACCAAGCTTTCAAAGATGGTCGAGAGTTCGTATCGAGAGACATACCTCGTTCTGGACGATCTCTTCAACTGATGAAAATTTTTGCAAAGTGAAGGATAAGTGTTTAAGAGTTTGAAAGAGAGTTCGACATCCTCTCGAGTCCATTGGAATGATTTCGGCGAATATTCTGGGTATGAAACGCCTTCTGGCTCTACTCGTCCCGATAAACTGAATTATTTTCGAAAAGACTACCGTAAACAAGTCTCTTTGGACATACTTGATAGTGAAAATCAATGGAGAGCGTTATAACTGGCGATGAGACATGGTTTTATGAGTTTAGTGTGTATTAGAGCTCTTGGTAACCGGATTAGTTGAATAGTGGATAATTCGAATAATAACATTCGGTTTGCTGTATCCGGAGAGTCATAAGACGTCGATTATGCGATCAACCACTCATTTTCGACTATAGGGTTAACCGTTCATTGTTGAATATTCGAATAGTAAGCGTTCGACTTCAACAAACTTTTTCAGCGTGAACACATAAGTTTATAAACACTTTCATTGGATTTGAAACTAGTTTCACGAATAGTATTAATCGATTAATAATCTAACGAACGGTTGCAAACCTGATATTTGAATAAACGGTTTTCAGGTCATTCAAATAATCTTAAGACCTCTGGTGTGTGTTTTAAAATTAAAAAAAAATGGATGCATTATTTTCTTTTTGTTTAATTGTCAAAAGTCACCTAAGTGAGCCCTTTTTAAACACGAACATAATAATCATTCTAAATAATGTAACTAAAATATTGTTATAAATATAATTTCATGAACTCACCTTCTTTGTGTTGAAGCCCAGAAAGGATAATTTTCGCACGTTATCACGTGGTCCGCTCGGTCCGCTGAAACTCATTTTGCCACTGCACAAGCGCGAGCCACTTTTATTGTGGGTTATGTAAAACAATAAATAACGATAACAAAAACAACAAACTAAAAGAATCTAACAAAAGCGTTTCTTTTTTTCAATATTTTGAATTCCTTGTATTTTCCTCTGCTCTCAATATTCAATTTAAGGTACTACGGCAGACTTCCAAAACTCGTCTTTGAACAATCTCGGCATTCGGGCTTTTATTATATTTTCTCAGCTGGCCTAACTGCAATGATAAGAGGAAGGTTTGCGTAAGTTTGGTTAAGTTATAAAAATCGAAATTATCGTAAATCGTTAAAGTCATAAAGGTGCTTGCAACGGCAATTATATATTTTTGTATGTTCTTTTTCGATGTATGTATATGTTCTCGTGTGCTTTCTTATTTGGTATAATCTACTTAATTACCCAATATAAATACTCAATTGGGGATATTCAAAATGACTGGGCTGGGAATATCGTCACAATATCGGAAATAAAGAGAATAACGGTGAAATTTACAGTTTTGCTTTGCGTAAAGCTTCCACGGCTTCATAAGTATACAGTTATTTAGAACCATTAAACAATTTCGAAACGATTGCAATGCCTCACTCGACACACGACCCCCCTCCGTCACGAATACTTCACATTTTTAGATATAAACAGACAACTCGACTTCTTCATTAACTGCGATCATCGGTGCTGATCTAACGCATCTGTGCATCGCTACCAAATCATTCACACACCAATTTATTCTGTGACAAGCAGCCAGAGTTATTAATATGTGCCAGTGAAAAAACTGAACAACACTTCTTTGTCTATAATTTTACGAGTGTTTGCATTGTATTTTTATGCTTTTATGATTGCCTTAATTAAACGTCTGATACATTGAGTAAACTTATGATGACATACTATACCGCATCTAATGAGAATAGCTTTCAATTTATTGTTTGAAAAATTTCCATTGCGTTTCACAGCACAGTTATAAAAAGTGATGGCGATCATAAAAATTCTTTTGTAAGCAAAAGTGATTTTTGACATACAATAAGAGAACACTATCAATAACCGAGCACATTAAAGTGTAATAGTAAGTAATTATTCTCTGCTGAGAGGGAAGAACAACAATCACATTAAATTTCTTAAGAAAGAAAGTACACTTTCGCCCACATTCCAAAAAGGGTTGCCTACGCAAGACGGTGAGGAAGATATAAGGAACTAAAAACAACTATAGGACAGTTCACTGCAATGCGGAATACACACGGTTCGTCCGGAAAGTAATAGGACTGATTTTCTTCCGTCTGAATAGCTAAGCAATCAAAGAAAAGTTATTTATTTTACTGATCGCACAAGACAACCAAAGTCGTGCCGAGTTGTAAGGACAAAAATAAGACGAAAGTACCCGAAAATTGTAAATTAAATTCCCTGGGTAAATAACATTTAAAAAAAATATATATTTTTCCAAGTTGGTAGGACTGCCCTTAATTACTATGCGTGATATGTCAACCAGTTCATTTACAGCAGCTGCTTACGTCGGTACACCTCAGTAGTGCGTTCCGATTTTTACGATGGATAATAATATTCAACAAAGAATCTGTCTCAAATTTTGTATTACTAACTAAAAATCGTTGGATGTTGGAAAAGGCTTACGGTGATTCAGTTTTATCAAAAACACAAGTCTACGGGTACAAAGCCTTCAAAGACGATCGAGAGATCGTTGCAGACATGCCACGTTCTGGACGACCTTCGCCCTCTTCAACTGATGAAAATATTAAAAAAGAGAAGGATATACTGTTTAAAAATCGTTAGGAACGTGTTAGAGAGACGTCTGGAGAGCTCGATAGCTCTTGCAAGTACGTTGGAATATGAACATCGAAAATGACCGGAATTGTGGAGGAAGAATTTACGGATTTTACAAGCAACAAGCCACATTTGTGACCGAATTTAAAGCCAAAAACGCAATAAATACTACCAATTAACCACAGTGTTCACCAGATTTGCCTCAGTGTGATTTTTTTATTTGAGCTGCTCGAATATGTTTTGTATCTCTTTTGCCGGTCTACCCTTGTAACACATTGCCCTGAGAGTTCTAACAGTGGAAATAATTTCGTATTCAGTTAGTCCTGCCCGGTCGAGTTGTTCATGAGCTGGGACAACAGTTTGTGATTTATGCCATAGGAACTGCTGTTTGAATGAAGCTTCCTAGTTCCAGTAGTTTATACAACATTAATAATTACTTGAAAACTTCCGTCCATGGTCACCAGTTTAACAAGGTGCTATTGTCATTTAAAATGCACAAGTCTGATAAATAAACAATTACAACTTTGACCCGATGTAAGTTGTACTTACTGCTCTTTCCATGAACCCACAACTAAAACTTATTTTTCGCAAAACTTTATGTGAACAGTTTCATGTGTTCGGTCACTGGAGGCGGTGAACGCTTGGCGCCAACGAATTATTTATCACTGATTATCGATCTTTGCTTTAACAACACTATCATTGGTTGGTGGTTTTCGTTGTTTTTGTTTTGCTGCAACTATTACAGGACACTACTAAAATGCACAATAGAAATCGTAATTTTGAACTAACCACTGGACAGTCGACAGCTAACGGTCGCCTGTTGAACGCAGGTGACAAACGTATACGCGATGTGCTTACCGATGCTTGTCAGCGCATTAATATATAAAAATATTTACAAATATAGATAGAGCACTCGCGCCAGGATGTCGGGAATGTCGAATGTCGAATGTCGCGTGAGAGGTAAATCAAAACAACGCTTATTCAAAAGCACGCACTCAGAGTACACGAGTATAAAGTACCGACAACTGGACACCGATGGGTTGTGTTAGGCAATTAGGCACTTCACCAATATATGCACAGAATGTGGAAAAATTCAATACTCGCGGTATGGCAAACGACACGAAAACACGTCCGTCCGGCAATGCACGACTCAAACAATAGACAACAAGTCGCAGCGAGCCGATCGATCGAGCCGCTGTAATAAACGAATGCCTGGGTTGTGAACTTGTTGCGGGTGCTTTCTCGCCTTTTCACTTATTTATGGGCTCGGCTGTCGGCTGCGGCAGCGCTGCCGCAACGCAAACGCTGGGAGCAGCGCCGCGAAAAGCGCCCTCTTTTAGGAGTAGGCAGCACAGCGGCATTGGCGCTGACAGTGGCCTTATCGTCACACCTGATGGAGACAAATATTAGATGCGCTCTACCTACGTCACGTTAACCCATCAACGCCGAAGTTCGAGTAGTTAGAAACGAATGTGCGTGCTTTGAAATGAGCGTTTTTGACGACAGGTCCATTAGCGCTTGTCAAGAGGTTCGGCCTTGAAAGAAGTTTTCACGAACAATTGGAATGCAAACCATTTTAATGTATTTATAGAAATTAAATATGGCTGCAACAGGCATCGTGTCAGTCAGCTGATTTCGAGATTATTTACTGTAAATGAACTGTAAATACCGGAGGCAGACATAAGTGGTATAAATGGTATTTAAAAAAAAATAGTTTGTACCAACCCTTATTTATAATTGGCAAAAATTCGTTTCTTCGAATATGATAACTTAGCAGTTTGGAGTTTTAGGGTTAATAACTTTAATGTACTTCGTATGTAAATATGTTATGAAAGTGAAGAATATCTCTTTTTGCTCTTATCAGTTACGTGTATTTGTAATAAAGAACTAATCACTATTAAAACCATGACGGAAAGTTTGAAACGTTAACGACGACAGCGATCGTTCAACGACCTGTTTGCCGATAAGACACACTACGTTTGATGAACTGCTCCTACGAATACATCAGAGAAAGAGGTGAGGATTCTTTACCCAAAAGCAAGAAGAATAGAGAGGCTAATACCAACTGGGCAGCGACGTAGGCAGATTCCAAAAATATGACGTAGGCATCGTCTTATCGTAAGGGTGATTATTTTTAACCAATTGAAACAGTCTAAAATGCTCATTATCATACGTCATGCGAATTCAAGTGCCACTTGACACTTTCGGTAGGTGTGTGCGTGTGTCACTATATGGGCTTATCAGTACAGCAGAAGTTCTTCTAATTATTCGATTTCGCAAACTCTTAACATTTGTGATGTGAAATGTTACGTTCAAACCAATATAAACGGACAGACATGCAGGTAAGCTGAAATGTCAATATTTAATAGCTCTTAAGTAGCCATGTCCAGTTATAATTAATGGGGGTCTTCATTAAGACACACAAGCCGTTTTTAATTAATAAAGTTTAAACATGTTTACAGAAGGAAGAGTTTTCAAATTCGTTACCATACTGTTTGTTTACCTCTATCTCCCTAATTTCACAGATATTTGCTGAGGTTTTAAGGCATTGGTAAGTTATGTCATTAAGTCACATGCAGCTGTTTTTGCCTAATTCTTGAACAATTATTTGTACAAAATATTGAATTTGTTTATTCCTGGTTTTAATTTTCCAACTTCGAATCGTAATTGTGTGCGTACGTATATTGGCTGGTAGCGCTTGAAGTCACGCGTGACCACAGAAAGACGTCACCAGCGGTGTCGCTGTTGCATCGATAATCGCATTAATTAGCGCAGCAGACTGAGCATCGCGAAAATTCGAATGTTTTACCAACAAAATTTATATACATGCCACACATCTGTTTATCTTAGATGTAAGTTACAGAGCAATCTTTAATCGCGAAATGTTCCAAGACTCGTCTCAAACAGGTAGAAAGACAAGCTTAACAAGTAAGAAAGCGCTAAGTTCGGGTGTAACCGAGCATTTTATAGTCTTGCAACT
This sequence comes from Bactrocera tryoni, assembly GCF_016617805.1. NCBI lineage: Eukaryota > Metazoa > Arthropoda > Insecta > Diptera > Tephritidae > Bactrocera > Bactrocera tryoni. The sequence goes on along the minus strand of NC_052503.1, from coordinate 9,700,953 downwards.
TGCAAAATTCAAAGCCGGCTAAATATCTTTAGTTGTTGGCAATAATGGAAAATATAGCGAAAGCGTTCAACTTCATTGTTCGACAAAATCGTTAGAGGATTACAAACAAAGCGAACATTATACTAAATTATCTCAATCGATTTTATCTATTTTTGTCAATACTACATACTATTAACATTCCACATACTAATAAAGTGTTCCCTGGGTTCCCTTAAAGTGCCGCACATACCATCACCAATCTCCATCTAGTAAAGTCAGCCGGAGGGTCGAAAATTCCGTTACAAGTTATGACTAGGTGAAGTTTTCACACGATTTGATCAGTTTTAAGCATACTGTTATAAGCAAACATTGAGATAACTCACATATGCGGTATAAAACCACAAGTTCGAAAATCTGTATATTAGGTTTTTGGGAGACCGGACTCAAGATATTTTTGACATTCCGACATATCTATTGTCAGGAAACTATTTGGTCCGAATTTCTATTATATATCTCACACATTGACCACTTTTTTCGGGAAAAAATCAATTATAGGCACTGGGGTCCTCATACTTGGTATCTAGGGGATTGAACAGTTTCGGTTCGATTTTGAAAAGTTTTGTTTAGAAAATGGCTCACTTTATGATTCAAGGTTTATCCCCTTATATTATTTGGTCAGGAATATGGAAGAATGAGATGGAATTTCAAATTATATTATATGGGAAGTAGGGCACAACAGACCTTAGGAAGCGGTGAATACCTCTTTTATTTATCTATACGGCAAATAAATAGACGGGGTTGAAGTCCAATTTCGTCCATTTTTATACTGTAGTATAGAAATATTATAAGAATATTATGTACCGAATTTAGATGATATCGGTTGAGTAGGCCGAGATATGCAGATATATGGAGCGTGGGGAGGCTTATCATCCAATTTCGGTTATTCTCACACTAACGTAAGAAGGGTTAAACAATTTGTGCTGTGTAAATTTGGGTGATATAGCTTTAATGGTTTGGAAGATATACTACATTAATCTGATTAGGGAGCGTGATCTCGACCACTTTTCAAAGATTTTCAAAACATGTTCGCTTAATTGTGTTTTGTGGTCGTGGCAGCGGCCCGATTGTGCCCATCTACATACATAACAAATTTCTTATGATGCCGAAGAGCATTTAGGTGAGAAAATTAGCAAATGTTTGCAGATTTTTAGTGAGAGGCATTCAGTGGTCAAAATAGATCATAAAGGCTAAACAACTTTCAAGAAAGATAACTTTTTAGCAGTTTCGGTGGCGATAATATTTATATGAATATAATAATATATTTATATCCGTCGTAAATTTTATGGCGCTCTAATTTTTAAATTGGCATTATTTTGATTTCGGATTTTATTTCATATCTCAGCAGACAACAATTAAAGGTGCGAATCATTTTGTTTTTCTGGAAGTGTGTCATAGACGTCAACGCCCACACAATAAATGGAGATAAATGACAGAATGGCAGAAGATTGCTGTTGACTGTGACCACGTGACCCACGTTTGGCGATATATTATTTTGTAGATACATACATATATAGTAGAAACTATATTAAAGGGTGATTTCAAATACATTAAGGATGTATTAAAATACTGTTAGGAGATGCGATATAGCTTTAAGCCTTTTCTAGTATGGTTGGTAAAACTCAAAGCTTATCATACTACCACGTCATTGGTTAAAGGCCGAAGCATTCACCTGAGCTTAAATATTAATGATTATTTATACTTAGCAAGTTGAGCTACGAAAGGAATTTAGTTTAAGTTCGGTGTGTGACATTACAGTGGCGTCGTGGCTCCAGAAGCAGCAACATGTCGTCATTCGTTAGGAAACGTTTTCGAACGGACCGTTAGACAAAGTGAACTCACTCTTTACACACATATGTATCTTTGGATCGCTCTCGCACGGCAGATAGGAGAACGAAACGCAAGAACCAGTAATTCTTAAATTAGTGGCTAAGAAGTGTGTCACATATTTTTAACCGGATTGGGTGCATTATCAGTTCAACTGCAGAAAACGCAGAATCGAACATAACGTTTTTGTTGTGCATGCATTGCGACACTCGATTGCACTTAATGCGGCGAGACAGCGTGGACAGCAGACGGGCAGTCAGTAGGCAGTCAGGTAGAATGTCTTTGCGCAGCGTCTGTGCGGTGTTTTCAAGTTCAATGGCGATGTTTTGCCATTTTTGAGAACACGTTTAAGTACCGGATATATGTGATCTTGTGATTATATGGCATGCCTGTAAGTCAAGATAATATATTCTGGAGCGTACTCTACTAAATCACATTGATGGGAGCTGATTACGAGCAAAACCAGTTCCTGCTGAGCTAATTGAATAATTTTAATGGGACAGAGTCTTCTGCAACCAACGCTAAATATTATACACAACGCTTCGTAGCGCAGCTGACATACATACATACATATATGTAAATGAACTTTTATGTGTGTGTGTATAATAAATGCTGTTTAAAATAGTCGCGAAAAACACTTGCTTCTTTGGCCAAGTCTTTGTAGAAAATAATAATTATAATTTTCTAAATTTACTTAGACTCTTAAATAATTATAATATAGCATTTTTATGGCCTTAGCTGAGCAGAATAGTATTTCGTACTTTGTCAAACGCAGCTTCTGCAAATGCAGTCAAATAAAATACGAGAAACACAAACAATTCACACACACACAGTTTTATGGCAAGCCAGTGCATGCACCGAAAATTTAATTCTTGCATTTTTGTGTGGAACCCCAGACAGAAACGCAATTAAATTCACGCAAAACAAAATTTAACTGTCATCATGCCGAATGCTGAGTATTGAACTTTTACGTTAGGGTGGTCCTCATAAAGGACGGCGTTGGGTCTGTTCTTCATAGGGTCGTCCAAAAATTTTAATTTTTTGTAAATCGGTTTCCACTGAGTGCGAAAGAGAAAACAAAGGCAATAACAGGAACAACAGCGATATTGCAGCACATTTGTTATGTCACGTACATTGCGCAGCAGACGAACGAAATCGTGTTTCAAGGTTATACAAATAGTTATTACAGTTAAATACTTAGTAGAGTGATTGTTTTTTGGTAAGAAGTATTTGATGACAAAATAAATAAGTTAATCTGTAAAATAAATATTGGCATGAACATAAATTAAAAACATGTATGTACATATCTAAATGTAGTCAGAGCTTCTATATCGCATTTTGAGGAGGAGAAATTCAATGAGCAAATATTGACGGTGGTCTCGTCATGGTAAAACCGGCGAACGCTTATCAAATATCCACAAAAGCATGTGTCAATAATGCAATGCAATAAAATTATACCAGCAGATAACGGTAATTAATGTCAACAAAATAATGGAGTAGACTACGAAAAATGTGGAAAGATAAGTAATTTACCGTTAAGGAATTGAAATTTTGGTGCAAGCGTAGTCGGTTTTGTGGACTGTGTTATGCTTAAGACAAGATTCTTTCCGAGTAGTTGAAGGTCGCCTATGCTTTGTTTTAAACAAATTGTAATAATAATGTAATAAATAATAATTTGTCGTGTATAAATGTAGCGAGCAACTGTTAATAACTATTTTTTTTTATAAATGCCAAATACTCATCATTTCTCATTTTCTTAATCAACAATTATAAATCAATTACTAGCAAAGTATTTATTGCCTGCGAATGATGAATGGTAATTTGTTGTTATTACAATTATATATCAATATATGTATGTATATACATACATATTTGTTGCTGAAACCACAAAAAAGTTAATGGAAATTTAATTTGGCTCTAATAGTTAAAAGGCATTTGTGTAAGATGTGTTGTGGCTGTTTCCGTTTAAGAGGCTACATGGGTTTCACGCCATCAAAAAACATATAGTATGTGTTGCAATATTTGATTCTATAACATCACTAGAATATTTTTGTAAATTCTCAAGTTGGTCCCGGCAATAGTTTCGGAGATACAGCCTTGGAAAGTTGTGGGATCGAGGCCAGCTATATACCAAAGTCAATTACGGGCTTCAAAAAATCTTATCTTTTCATTGTCTTATTAAATTCCCCAACACCTCTAGAATATTGTTTTAAATTTTCAAGTTGATCCCAGTAATTGTTTCGGAGATACAGCCTTCAAAACTTGTGCGCTCGAGGCTAGCTAGGCTAAGTGCGTCGTCTTTAAACGCGTTTTTCTCGAGACTGTGTGTTTTGGTTGGCAAAATTTCTCGAGAACTACCCAACTGATCTTCATGAAATTTTACATAGGTCTTTGAGATATAATTCTTAAACACTTGGACGAAAGATTTTTTTCAATTACGACTATTTTAAAAAAATGTCGCCAAATTTTCACTGAAATTTTAATTTTTTTGTAAAAATGTCTCCCAAGAATGCAATGTTCACTTTTTTCCTTTGCCCAAGTTTCAAGTTAAGGTTTTAACTAAAATACGTACTTTTTCACTTTAGATAATCCTGTGAGGATTATGGCGAGTTTAATATATTTTTTACCAAACAATTCAGAATTTCTTTGTTAAAAGTGTATGTTTGTAATAAGAAAAAATTTAAAAAAAATATTTAATTTTTTATTTGAGAAAAAAATTGTGAAAACGGCTGTTTTTACTCGAGGAAACCCATGTGTAACCCCTTAAAACTTTAAAAATCGGTTTTCAAGATTAATCGCAAAAAACTGATCCAATCTTAATGAAATTTTACACAGGTCTTCGAGACATAATTTACAAGGTCTAAAACGAAAGATTAAAGATTTTTTTATTGAATTATTTCCATTTAATAAAACAGACTTGTCGAGAAGTTTTCACCAAAATTAGCATTTTTTGTAAAAACGTCTGCCAAAAATATAATTTGCATCTTTTTTTCGTTTCCCCTTCGACCAATACCTAGTTTAAGGGCTTAGTTAAGGCTCATATTGGGTAGTCGAAAAAGTCTTATCGTATTTCTAATCAAAATGGTATAACACAACGTGATTGGTAGCACTGGAGATATACGTCTGCAACGTCATCTTTGGGCAAAATACGAAAAGACTTTTTCGACTACAGAATATTTTTTTTTTTAGTTTTCATGATCCTATATGAAGTTCTGCTGTCAACGCGGAAACACCTTTCTCCCGAAGTACTGCTTGAAATGACATCTTAATAAACGAGTTTTGGAGTTTTGAATATTTTCCTTTGAAAATTTCCAAAAAATCTTTGCAAAATATATTTCTTTGAATAACATGAAGTTTAAATAAAATATTTAATGTTTTTTTTGGAAAGAAAATATTGAAAAGAAGTCTGTTTTTGCTCGACGAAACCCATGCAACTGCTTGATCCTTGGATACACTGACTAAAACTCTACTCTCCGATCGAAAAGCTGAAAGTAAAGACTACACAATTGCGTAACACATTACATCATTGCGTATAGTACTGATTCATAGCAATCTGGCAACATGGCACGCAACAAGCCTTTATCTACGATAATGTGTGTGTGTGCGATAGCTGGACGCAATCGTTTGGCGCGAAACTCAGCAGGTTGCACAACAACAACACACTCTTGTATATGCAATACAGACAATTGCAACAACTCTGAAAAATTGCATAATTAAATTGTTGACCTAGAAGCAGAATAAGACACTTCTAATTACTCACTTTCAATATCGCAAAGGTGTACAGGGCACTCATACAACTACAAAAATACTTTCCAATTATCATAATCGCGCATTAACACACACACACACATATATACACACACCAAGGTAATTCTGTTGGAAATACAAATGTACATATATGCAAAAATGCGTAAAGACACACAGCTTCTGCAGTCAACAGATTCAAAAGCGGCCTTTCGTTAAAAAACTATAAAAACAAGCGAGCGCTGATCACATGATAATCGCGCAAATGAAATGCCACATTCGTCTGTTCCGTTTTGTAACAACCGTTAAAAGTCATTAAATGCCGTCACTGGTTCTCCTTTTCTCAAAAACCGCTTTGCGAAACAAGTGGACTTTCGCGCCTACATACTAATGTTTTGATCTGATTTTACACACAAACACACACACACGTCTGTTGTAGGCGCCGTAGCAGGCACTTCCGCCGCACGTGATGCGGTCACCTCGTGCGCTCATTTGGCGACTGGGAGCGCTTTGTTTGATTTTACGCAATCCAGTTATGTCACCTCTTGACAGCCACATTCATAAATCCATATTCATCGTGTCCACGTGATTTGAGGGAACCGAATTTGGCATATGACTGAAGAATCACAAATCTTCTGAGAATTTCGCAAATTCTTTAGAGCAGATCTGCCGTTTAATTAGTGTAAATACGCTTATGTAACACTTTCAGCTGAGAATATGGGGTTTATGCCATTATATGTTATACTATGTATAATTTGTACAGGGTGTTCGAAGTAGAGGTACTTTTTTTAATAGTATTTTTTTTTTTTGAAGATCACGTGTGAGTCGTGTCAAGCTGTCATGTTATTTTTAATCAGTATTGTTTGGTACTTTATGATTGAAGGACTTGTGCCTGAACAACATTTACAAATCGTTCAACTTTATTACGAAAATTCACTTTCTGTTGTGTTTCGCGCGCTTAACTCAACTTATGGTCAACATAATCGGCCTACTGAGCGTGCTATTCGCAACACCATCATCCATCTTGAGACTCAAAAATCATTATTGGACAATAAACGACCGAATAGACCACGTCTAGCACGCAGTGAAAAAAATATATCAGCCATAGCTGACGAAGAGCGTGGGGAGTCCATTCGGTCCGTTCGCAACAACTCGACCTGGCGTATGGAACGACTTGACGAATTTGACATGAAGATCTTAAATTAAAAACGTAAAAAATACTGCGACCGAGCGACATCGCTTCAATGTTCTTGAAAAGTTCTAAGAAGATCCAACGTTTTCGAGCCAAATTTTGTTCAGCGATGAGGCACATTTTGGGCTCAATGGGTATGTAATAAATTAAAATTGCCCCGTTTGGGACTAAGAGCAACCTGAAGCGATTCAAGAGCTGCCAGTTCATCCAGAAAACTCAGCGGTTTGTGTGGTTTGTGGGCCGATGGGATCATCATTCTATAACGTTAATGGCGACCGTTATCGCCATGATAAATGACTATTTGATGCCTGGAATCGAAGTTCGTGATATCGACATTTGGTTTCAACAAGACGGTGTCACTTCTCACACATCGTAATGGATTTGTTGAGAGAACACTTCGGTGGGCAGATAATTTCACGTTTTGGGACGGTCAAATTGCCACCAAGATCGTATGATATCACACCGTTAGTCTATATAGACAAGCCGCTTCGATTCAGGCCTTGAAGCAAAACAAAATAATGTTATTTTGAATAATAATAAACATTCTCCATTAAATTTAAAGTTTCTGTGTTTTTTCTACAAAAAAGAAAGGTATCTCGAAATGGGAAACCTTTTATATATAAAAAGACAGTTTTGTAGCAATCTGATGAGCAGTCAGATCTCACATTGGTTTGAAAACCCAACCGCAGTGCAATTGGAAGACACAGACACTTGATATGTGAGCATTTAGTGTGGTTCGATTGATACCCATTTCAGACATATCAAGTTCGCGCTCGCAGAACTACATTTCAGCGGTGAAGCTGTCAGCAAACTATTTTTAGAAAATAAAATAAATAAATGTTCATAATTTCACATGCGGTAGCAGTTTGCAAGTACGTTTGACATTTCTTCGTTTTTCATGGTATTGACATTTTACTGAGAGAAAATCCACAAAAACTTCTCAGAATGTCTACTTTATACCTTTTCTAGAAACGCAAGCTAAAGTAAATTTGTATGTGTATATGGTTTGCCATGTCCAAAGAAATATTCGAACAGACACTTCATTGTTTACTTCACCTTCGCAGTAGGTGGCCTGGACTTTGCACCCAAGCATCCAGCATGGCTTTATGTTAATCTTGTATCTCTTCAAGAACTTAAGAAACTTTTGCTTTGGGCGAATAAAATAAATTTGCATTTATTTCACAAAAATCTCTTCAAATTCGTTTTTAATATTTCCAAACCTTTTTGTTTTAATGCTTCTATAGATGTAAATATATACAGTCGGTGCCAAAAGTTCAGCACAATAAACTAAAACCTATTATTATTCGAATTGGCAAGATCCGAGTGACATAAATTATTAATATTCCCTGTATACGAGTAGTTTGCTTAGGGTTTTTTTCTATTTTTGTTATATAAAGGTAAATAGTCTGCACCGCTCATTCTGGGTAGACCGAATTGAGTTCAGTTGTTTCTCGAGCTAACAAAGTTGGTATCAGCAAAATTTAATTTTAGCGTCGCTCGATTGCATGTCTCAGACCGAGCAAGTTTAATTTCAAATTTTAGCCAGAACCGACACCACTTATGGAACACAGAACTGCTTCGTTCGTTAAATTAAAATTAATTTTTGGGTGTTATTTTTCTGTCGTGGTTTGTTAAATCAATTTCGACATGTTTTTAGACTTGTTTTATAATAGTAAATTTGCTATTTATATCTTTAACAAGAGAACAACAACTACTAACAAACAAGCAAGTCGTTTGCCGCTGCTCAAGTTTCACGATTTATCACAATTTTACTCATTCATTTATCAGCTTTAAATTATTGATTTGTTAGACGTAGTTGTCATCAATTAATTTCAATTATTTCTTTTTTCTGAAGTTTTTTTTGCTCGCCTTACACTAAGTGTTAGACGACATAAAGGGCTTGATGGAAAATTCCCACGCAATATTAGTTCAAATGGTGCCAAGAGGTGCCAATAACAAACAATAAGATCTAGACCTGCACTAGAGCTTTTGGCTAGATGAATCCACTTGGCGGTGCGCAAAGAAAATTAAACTTATTTTTATTTCGTTGTGTTGCAAAGAGTAATCTGCATAAAGCTCTCTTACAGCAGTCGGCGTCTTGTTCTTCATCGTAGTGTGGCCGACTTTCCTACAGGGTGCGTATGAAAACACTCACTGAATTGAATTCAGTAGACGCAAACATGTCTGCGCGAGGCTGTGTGTACACCAGACACCGAGTACAATTGCTCGGCCATCGGCGTTGTCACTTTATCGCTGTCGTCGGATTTTGCGTGTGCGTTTCAATTGAAATTGAAATTAACTTCAATAATGGAACTGTGGAAAGCATAAGTAAAACTACACACGCACACACTGTGTAAATATGTACATTCATATGTTATGTTGATATATACTACATATACATATGTATGTGTGGGTATGTGGGTAAAATTTCCTATTCTTTTCAAATATTGACAGTTCAAAACTAACTCATTTGCGCTCAAATTGTATTTTAAGTATTTGTTTATGATATTTTTATTTATCGGTATTTTGATTTGCTGTTGTTTTTTTATGTCATGTGTGCACGCCCGCAAGGTCACGTTTTGTATATAACTGATATGCTATTTTTATCTGCAAAAAGCGTTTCGTTTCGCGTTTCGCGTTTCGTTCAGTGTTTTGTTGTGACAAAAAATACTGGCTTTCTGCTGAAAGCACTTACAATCGCCAGTCGTAAAATTCATTAGCGAGTAAACACTTCGGTGTATTTCCAAATGAATTGTGCAACTATTACTAATTTCATTGTAAGTGATTTATGATCCACTCCAAGCACTACGGGCTATTCAAATAGCCACGAGTGCGAGTATACTATGGACATACAAAAATACAATATCTACAAAATAAATATATATAATATATATGGGTATATATGTCTGCAAATGTGCCCACATTTCACCAAGATGCTTGACCACTGAACTGCAAACCCAATTAGTCTACCGGCTTCCTACTTTTTAAATACTTTTACGTCGCCCTACGTTTGGGAATTTTCAGATTTCGGTCAGAATCTACCAAAAAATTAAAGATATTTTTTTTAATGAAATACATTTTTCTAAATATCAAATATAATAAGTGCGATTTCAGATAGGAACCCCCAGTTGTAAGCCGATATACTTACTGAGTAGTTTAAAACTTCATTTCAGACTTTTTGCTCTTGTTTAGGTGTATATATAAGTATATTATAATCATTTTAACAAAGCCACACAATCTAATAATTTATTTGCTGTTTAAGGGCTTCCCTAATGTATGCAAATTGTACGCACTGTAGATACAAACCATCAATATCTAAATATCTAAGGGAAAAACTTGCTGTGTGTACTTGAGCACATTAGCGAAAGTGACTCACGTGCCCCTCGCAAACAATTGTCATTATTGGTGGAAAGTAAAAATAACAAAATCTCTCATCCTCCTGCTCGTTTCTTTCAATTTCAATCACACAATTTGTTCCTATTTGCTGTGTCAGTAAATATTAAGTATTTTAAAACTTAAAAAATAATACGCATATATACATTTGTATACCCTGAACAGGGTATATTAAGTTCAGCATGCTGTTTGTGCGTCACACTCAAAAAGCAACGTCAGAGATCACATACAGTATATATACATATGTATGTTTATAAATGGATATTAGGACAAGCTGAGTTGACTTAGCCATGTCAGTCTATCTGTCCGTCTATCTTTATACAAGTATATGCGAAAAGTCTCTCAGTTTATTAGGTATCGATCTGAAATTTTATACCCGCTCCTTCCTTATCAAGAAGCTGCTCATTTCGCGGAACGGCCGATATCGGAAAACTGTAACATATAAGTAGCTGCCATACAAACTGAACGATCGCAATAAAGTGCCTGTATGAAAACCTTTTTATTTGATTAGATATTTCGAAGAAATTTGCCTTGAGTTATGCCGTAGGCAATGTTGTAATATCCAAAAAGATTGTTGAGATCGGATTACTATATCATATAGCTGTCATACAAACTGAACGAACGGAATGAAATGCTGTTATGGAAAACTTTTTTATTTGGCTAGATATTTTTACCATATTTGGTAAGGCACTGGCAGCAATCAAAGTAACCTTGTACTACATATAGGCCAGAAGTGTCTTGGGAAGCAGGTCAATAGTGGAAAGTGTTGCCAGAAGTTAGCAACTTCACTTCTACTGGGTGCCAGGTCACAAAGGCATCTAGGACAACGAATTAGCCAAGAATGGTGTGCGGTTAACATCCGAAAACATGATCAACATTGGGAAACCCATGCATTGTCTATACGAAGATCTCGACAGAAGCGTGGTAAATAAAATCAAAACCCAATGAAACGAGCTACCTATGTGCAAGACATGTGCAAAAAGGTAGGACGAAAGTACACAAAACTCCTATTGAAATGATCGGAATACTATCTGATCACTGTCTGGTGGCGGCACATACCCGCAGAATGGGGCTGACAGATCGAGAAGACTACAGCAAGCAGGGCTCCAGGGAAACAGTGGAGCATCTGTGGTACACTTGTCCTGTATTGGCAAGTCTACGCTGTAAGGATCTGGGATCCCCACGGTATGATACACTAAAGGAGGTATCGATAGTAAGGCCGTAGAGTCTGTTAAAATTAGGGTCAAGCGCAATCATTCTTAAGGATAACTACTTCTCTTGGACCAAGGAACTGAGCTCCATTTGGTATGGCAAAAGACCGAAACTGGTCTATGCGTGGCTTATTGCTAAATCCGAAAGTCTCCTCAAAGCCGGTTTTTATTTTCTGTTAAACCAATGATTTTCGTAAATAAAGGAATTTTTACTCACTTAAATAGCCTAAAATAACTGCATTCCTAGTCAAAATATTCAAACTATTTTGGTAAATCCATTCAAGGGTGTTCCACTGTAGCTGTGTGTTTATTTTAAATAATTTGCTGTTTTTAGAACTTCGGTTTAATTTTATGCACACGAGTTTTGCGTATTGGCAGTTAAAAGTGGGATGCACGAAGCGCTGGGTGTTTGAAAAACGCAATGTGACACGGCTGGATGAGCACACCGCCTGTGGAATAAGACTGCTAGCAAAGGCCAGTGGGAGTCATGAATACATACATATGTATGTGTGTATCGATAAAATTGGAAACCACTTAAAATAGTGAAGCCCCTAAGCAATGGAAATATTCAAGTGCGTATTTTATGAATTTCTGGTATAAACACACATGCATTATTTATGTAATTAAGTACAAATGAACGTGTATGGCTAATTGACTTGCTCAACACACATAATTTCAGTTCTATTTCCCCTATGTAAGGTGTGCAGGTGAGTGTGTGTGCCGTTCCGTTGTCAGTGATTTTCCTTGGCATATCACTTTTTATATTCTACACCTGAATGTTTAAAACGCGTTTTGGTTGACCATGGGTGTTCCATTGATTTCATTAGCGCATTTCACTTTTACAGAGCTCCTAACTGGGAGCTGTTTATGAGTTCATGTCTGTGTATCGGTTTATATGGAAATACACACACCCCCGCGCGCATTTGGTTCCAGCGTCAGCGTCATTAATTCAGGCAGACTTGGTTGCAGAAACCGAAATACGAGCACAATATAAATGAAATTCACGAGAAGAAATAATAAATAACAGATATCGGAAACAGTAATGAAAATAAAAACAATGCGCCGCAAAATAAAAGCGAAAATAACGAAAAAGTAAACAAAAATAATAAGGTAAGGCGAAAACAAAGTGGTAACCAAGCAACCCGCCACAAAAAGAGCCAGTCGGGGCGCGGAAAGAGTGGTCAATGCAAATACTTAGGGTGGTTCGACGTATTTCGAAATGGGTTATGTTGGCAATAAACTAAAAAGTTTGGATTTCATATATTATGTTCTAATAATGAATACTGTTTAGATTATTCCACTTTTAGGCAGGCTGTCACTACAGTAAAATCATTATTTCCTAGCAAGTTGAGACACTCTCTTGTTTCAGTTGCCACTGCTAGCGAATTTCGACTCTTAGCGTGGTAGTCAAGCACTCAGTTCGCTCAGCTAGACGCTGTCAAAACCGGCACTGGTACCATAAATAACATCATGCAAACTAGCTGGACTCAGCCATTCCAGCTTATGTCGACATAAATTCAAACTCATGCTTTATTTTTCGTACATTTTTGGCAACACATGTGCATAATATGTTTTCCACAAGAATGTCGTCTGTTCTACAGAGAGCGCGATATTGGTAACTCTTGTGTCTTGACTTTCTATGTACATATGCACACGTGTATTTACTTGCACTGCTATTCACCGCTTCGCTTCATTTCACCATTTACAACTACGCTTACATACGATTCACTAGGTCATTCACTTCGCGTCGCACGTTTCGTTTGTTTTGTTCACTTTGCTCCACACATGTTGCATGTCGTAAGGCCTTGCCATTTCTCCAAAGCAAAACAAAAGCAGTAATAAAAGAAAACAAAAGGCAGCAATCTTCACAAAAGGTGTAAACATCTAGTACTACGACACTTAGTCACTGCTTGGGCCAATATCGTGCCCAGTTAGTCATTTAATCACTTCACTCACAGCTCATTTGCGTCGCACAACCGCGCTTTTGCCATATCCGATTTCATTAACATACCGCCCCAGGAAAAACAAAAAGAACCATTGACGCTTATCGCCTCACTACGAACACACTGGAACCCATTCACATGTACACAAACACACACATATGCACATTGGGTTCGTGGTATTCGTGCAGCGCTTAAAAATTTCGCAAGCATTCAGTTTTTATAAAAGCTGTCAAAACTATTGGAGGTTCAAATGTCGCCATGCCGGTATGTCTTCGCGATTCGGCACTGTTCTTATAACCAAAATAGCTACACAAGCATACCTACATACATACATAGGTGTAGGTAATTGTGGTATTTAATCGAGGGAATCGCGTTGGCTGGGGAAATTTATCGGCGAGCCCTGTACTCACGTTATAACGAATTGTACGCACTTCACGAGTATACGAGTATCGCACTGTAGATGTGTGTGAATGTGCGCCTCGGTAGATATGTAGCGTCGCGAAACTTGAACTTGTTGCCGCTTACACGTTTCTCACATCAATGATTTACTGTTGATTTTCGCAGCACGTTTTAACGTATAACAAATACACAAATACGGCAATACGGCCGATACAGAATACAGTGCACACAAAGCCCGACACTCACTTTGAGAAGCGGGCAGCAGATTGAATGGCGTACTCATTTATTTGCTCACTTAGTCTGCTCATGCTGAGGCGGCAGTTTGTTTGCGGGATAAACGCTTGTTTCGCTAGGTTAGACGGTTTTCCAAAGTGACACTCTCCACAATACGAACACACTTACACACACACACTACTCTAAGGCAGCAGAGCTCTCTCGAACATAGTGTGACTCGCTGACCGGTTGCACAAACTGATCTCTTCAGCGTAAGAAGGCGCTCAGAACTAATGTGACTGCAGCTAGGCGCTTGTTTGTACCTGCGTACTCCAATGTGTGGCATGAATGCACATCGCTTGGTGTCTCTCAACGCCAAATGCCATTTACTTGACATTAGCAAATATGCTTAGCACATGCCTCGGCACAGTGTGCTTTGGCAGATAAAAAGGTCAAAGATATTTGTAAAGCAATGCTGTGATATTTAAAACCGTTGGAACAAATATAAGATAGACAACTGATGTCCGCGCTCTAGTGGGTTTTTACTGGTTTATTTTCTGCTTTTGTAATTATTTGATGATTTTTATATGTAGAAATGCCATAAAGCGAAGGAATAAGCAAAATAAAAATTTTTGACAAAATGTCGGTTTCTCAAAAAAACAAAATATATTTTTGACCAAAATTGCGGGAAATTATCGGTGAGCAAAAATCTTCGTTCAATTTCTAAAATATTTGGGTAGTCGAAAAAGTCTTTTCGTATTTCTAATCAAACTTCAACTTATTTTATATGTATATTAATAAATAAATAAACATTTAGGTCGACCACTTTTTGCCATTTTTCCTCTAAAGATCAGTGTAAATCGAAATTTCCAGAACGGAAGCGAACGAACCATTGTTGGGCTACACGAACTGACACAGCACCGTCTCTGTAAACTTCACAAATTTCGGTGGTGGTTTGCGTTGCATTCTTCAATTTTTTATGCAAAAATTTCAAAATATAGCGAATTTCTTCTTTATTTTCACTCATTTTTGAGCAGCTGTAACTTTTTTCCAACTTCCCCGAATTTAATTTTAGCAAAATGAAGCTTAAAATCTCACCTTTCCAACACTATATGGTACGACACAATATGATTGATAGCACTGGAGATATACGACTGCAACGGCATCCATTGACAACATACGAAAATACTTTTTCGACTACCCAATATTTTCATTTTTTTAACCTAGAGAGAATGAATTTAGATCATTATTGGAATATGATAACTTTTTCATATTGAGACTCACATCTTGCCACATTTCGCACATATTTTCTGCATTCTGTTATATAAAACACTGTACTAAACGTTTAGTTTTTACCCTCTCTCGCTCTCACTTAGAAATTCAATTGATTGCGTACTAAGACTTACCGGCTTACTGACGTTCAGACTACATATTTCGCAACTCAAACGAATAGTATTGACAACCACCACCAGCTGACTTGCTGACCGACGGACTTGACCTAGCACATACCTAACTAAATATGTACATATGTGTGTTTCAGCAGATTGGGTGTACCTACGTATATTTCTTACTTTAATTCTTATTGTGAACGTTCGTGTATACAAATATATCGCATCTGCATGGCCCTATGTGAGTGCATAAATATACTGGCATTCCTTACTTGAGAGACACGGCAGCAATGCTGAAATGAGCAATCGCTTCAGAGCATAAACTGCTTAAATTCACATTGATGTTATTGCCACCACTCAAATTGCGAGAGAACGCTGTTTGTGGCGCAGACAGGTTTTCAAATGGTTACTTTGTTGTTTGTGGTATGGCATAGATATACATAAGTATCTGTGCAGGTATACGTTAATGGACTGGTCTATGGAAGTCGCGGCTGCCACACATAAATTGTACAGTAAATGCTGCTTATAATCACCTTCGTTAATGGAAATTCGCCTCAAATATCTGACAAACGTGAATGTGATGCTTCAAAGAAACAATTATTTTCTTTCCCTCTTTCAACGAACCAAAACCAAAGTCACTCATTATTCCCGTCCTGCTATATGGAAGGAAGACTTCCACTCCGTTGGAAAGACCAGATGAAGAAGGAATCTTGGAAACTCCAATTGGCACCACCTTGCGAAAAGAACAAACGACTAGGGCGCTATTGTTAACTCGGTTATAATCTCGTAAGCGGTGTCTACGCCAGTAAAGAAGAAGATATTATTAGTCAGAAATCTTAGAATTTTTTATTCGTTAAACTTTTCGAGGGGAATCAATCTGTGCACTTGCCTTTGATACTCTTGAGTTTTGCTTTTCAAAGGAAATTGGAACTTCGGGTCGAAAGGGCTTATATCTAGAACATACTGTACTCACCTTCAACCCTCCAGGTGTCGGCTAAAGGCAAAGTCTTTGTTATTCCGTCTATTGCCAATAATTTGCGAGCAAAAACAAAATGGCAATTAAGAGTGCGAGATATTCTCCCAGTACTATTCGGCTTTTTGCATTCGTATTTTTGTGTTTTTGATATGTTATTACTACAGTCATGCCTCTGTAGGTATATATGGAGAAAATTTTCAAAAGCGACGAAAGGAAACTTTTGATATTTGCTCAGCAAAACTTCGTAAGTCACTTCCCACTTCATAGCGAAAATTCTATCGGAAATATGCCATAGCCTGCCGAGGTGTAGTAATAATCGAAGAACGAATACTTTATGACTCTTTAAACAATTGTTAAGCTCAAGAAGAGGGTGGTTAGGAAATAGAAAGAGATCGGGAAAAATTCTTTTACATTTTTTTTTTGCCGTTAGCTAAATCAATAATCTCTTGCGCTTTTGATTCGGGATCCGCTTACATTTTGACAAACTACATATATATTAAATATGTGTGCAAAATAATTGCAGCTCAGTGTGGCATATCTACCAGAAAAATTACATCCAACTGCCATTTTTGACGAGAATGTGCTTAATTTATTAAACAACAAGCTTCCACCTTCAAGAAGTAAAGTCCATAAAATCCAGACAAACCCCATTTCAAGTATTCCATGTCAAATACTCTTTCCGCTTCGTAAAAATTCTTAAAATTGAAATTGATATCCATATCAATACGTACACTCATGTGCATGTGTATGTGCCCACGTGTAAGCAAGTTTATAAGTTCGATACTGGAGTACTTAATGGCGTTAGACGTGAGTGCTTGACATTTATGGCAGGGGCAGCACCCACAGAGTCATAAATAAATTTCATCGAGCACTTTTCTTGCTGTACTAATGAAAATTTATGGCAATCGATTTTTAATATTTCTAATTCAGAAACGATTAAAAACTCAAGACGGCTGATGCCCGCAGGCACAGAACGAACTGCATAATAAAACACTCAAGCAAATTGGCCAAATAGTTGACGGACTGGTTATTAGTATGAGAATACCGCAACACTTCAATTGTTTTTGTACCGCCTTCTCTACAGTCGGCGTTCGGCTTTGCTTCGAAGTGTCTAATGCGGCTGATAAGAGCAGGTGTTGACACTGATAAAAAAGGCTACGCACGTACATATGTATATACCATATGTACATAACTTGCGACCATTGAAGATTTTTCAGGCTACAAGGCTAACTGAGTGTGTCAGTTTGTTTTGTTCGCTTAAATGCAGGTGTGTGTGTATGTGTGTTTGTGTTCATGAATATTATGTTGTTTATAAGACTTAGTTCATATACAAATAAATAGT
Source organism: Bactrocera tryoni (assembly GCF_016617805.1). NCBI lineage: Eukaryota > Metazoa > Arthropoda > Insecta > Diptera > Tephritidae > Bactrocera > Bactrocera tryoni. The sequence continues at coordinate 9,683,289 of NC_052503.1, read as the reverse complement.
GTTTATATGAATATTAAAAGCTGTGAACTCGCTCACTTCATCAATCAAATCGTGGCATTATGAATAGTTACTTATTTACACTTTTCTAAAGCCACACGACGGAAAATTTCAATAAACAGTAAACAGGTGAAAATCTACTTGATGGAAGATGTTTTCAGAGGGATTTGCTCAAACATCCATAGCGTAAGCAGTTTCCGCCGAAGTGTCAAAGAAATAAAATTAAATTTTTTAAATTGAATTTTAGAAAAGAAAGTGTAAAAAGATTAAGTTACCACAAGAAAACCAAAACAAATGAAGGTCAAGTCAAGAATTAAGCTTACATTTCACTACCACTCAATAACAAAAATCCATGCGGTCCAGTGAAGCGAGGAACGCTGTTCGATAAACTCGAGAACGGTTTTACGCGACTTAGAAACAATTTCATAGTCTGAGATCAGAAACTGGGCAATAGTTAAGGATAGCATTCAAGGGCCTTGAAAACCTGTTGCTAACAGATTATAACAGAAATCGATGCTCAAAACAAGAGCTGATGAGGTTGTATTAAACTAGTTACTTACTTCGGTCATTAATTTTTGCGAAGTTATAGAACTAAATGTGGCCACTAAAAACTGAGCAGAGAATTTGGACCTGGCATAAGCCTTACAAATTCCAGAAAGAATTAAAAAATGTATGAACAACATAAGGGCTTAAAGAGATATACCTCTAAAGCGTTATCTGGATATTTTCACTTTAGACATATTGTGCAGAAAAAATTTAGTAATTTGTGCTCAAAATATAGCAACTAGAAAGATTTCCAACCAAAGCCAGCGATTTCTGAATCTGCCAGTCAATTTTAAAATTCCATTGCCCTGCCCTGCATGCTTCCGAAAGAGCCAGCGAATTCTTGATTGGGCAGTCAACAAAGAGGAAGTCATTGGTCAACAAGTGCGAAATACTCGAGCTTTCAAAAGTTTCCACTTTGGCGATATGTTGTCTTTTATTATTTGGCATAAGCCATAATACATATTCAGTTCCTCATGGAGATATAAAGCGCACCTAATTAATTCTCATTTTCCAGCTAAATTTTCACAAATTCATATATCGCTGCTAATTACGAAGATTGCAATTCACGCCACGAAATTAGATCTCCTTAAGATTAACGAGCACTATTAGCGTAAAACGTCTTGATGCTTAACCAGCTCAATCTCAGGCTAATAATTATATGAAGTATTTTTCGGTCCGATTGTCGCCCTGTCGCCGGCCCCTCTAGCACTTGCGATCTGTTGTGCTAAACCACAAATTTGTTTATCAATCAGCTTTTCGCGTTTCCATGCTAATCACTCCACAATAATGATATAATTGCGATAAACGGCTCAGTTATGCCCGAAGGAATTTCAAGTTTGCAACGAGCGCTATGGAATTGTGTTATAAAAATAACTAATTGAGAAATGAGAAAACCAAATACGGGAAAGTTTTCGACTTGGATACAATTTAACTTTTGCTCGCATTGAGTTCAGGTCACATATTAACTAGTAGACCCACGAATGCTCAGAATTATACATATGATGGGAAGTGGAGACTGCTTTATACACACATTGCTTCTTCCATTCATTGATCCGAAAAGTTTTGTTCCGTCTTCAACACCGAAACGACCTTTAGCTTATGCAAAAAATTTTCTCCCTCACTGATTACATTTATTAACAATCCCGTCAAGAATTGTCCCATAAAGGTTCACCTGGTAGGACTAGAATCCTTCATATGCATTGTTAGAAAATACAACGTGTGGCCACGCGCAGATTGTGGGGTCTCCCTCTTTGTGGATTGAGGAGAGAACGCTAAAATTCCAATTCTATAAAAAAAACTGATGCATGCTCTTTATCAGTTCTTCGATGTCGTATTTGAATAGCTCAGCCGGCAATCCATCGGACCTTTGTTGTTCTTCAGAAGGGTAATTGCTATTCGAACTACTGAGCGGACCATTCGTCATCGCTTGGAGAAACGGGTTCACCATCTCCTGATGTTATGCCTTCACTGCAATTCAAAAAGTGTTTCCTCCCTAATTTCAGTATGTTCTGGGTATCAGCCATTAGATCACATTTGGGTGTTCTACAAAAGTATAGTCCGGTCTCGAAACCTTCTGTTAGACGCCGCATCTTTTCGTAGAATATTCCAGCATTCCCCTGTCGGCCAGCTTGTCAAGCTCTTCGTACTCACACATTTTGGCCTCTCACTGTTTTTTTGTCTGCAAATGCGTCTCGCTTCCCTCTTCACCTTTCGGTATCTATCCCATGTCTATAATTTTTTGAAGTCGGAAGTAATAATCGTGGTTTCAAAAAATAAAGTCAACATCAGTTAGTCTGAAAAGAAAAGAAGTGAAAAGAAGTCATTATTTAGCAATGAGAGAATTATAATATACTACTTTATAACGGTGAATTTCCACAGGGTGTGAATTTCAAGTTCTATTTAATAATTTCATTAAAATATTAATTATTCTCTACACCCTGTGGTTACCGTCGATAAAACCGTGCGATTAGTGGGTGTGCTTTTTTAAGCTCAATGGAGCTTTCGCTGACGCTCTTTTGCAGTGTTGTTATATTATTATTGCAATGTGGTTTATTTGTATTTCTTCATAAATGTGCATAACGGCATTTAATTCCTCAAGGGACGCATTTACTATCTCTTAACATTTACTGTGAGTGCTTCGGTGATTTATAACGGCTTTGATTTAGTTGCATGTGCTTACGCACAAACAAACAATGAATGGAGTTGCGATTTTGAGTGGAACTACTATTAAAATTAGGTCCTTAGAGTAGAATTCGTTCGGAACTAAGGCCAGTTAGGGAAATTCGGTATTACTTACTTCTTTAGAGAACTTTTGGCAGATCCATACATACATACATATATATTTATTGACTCATAATACAGTTTTATTGCCTCGCAAACAGATCAGTGCCGCTAATTGTGCACCGTTCAAACACGAATTTAGCCAAAGTAAGTCCCCAGAAATATTCATACAGAACACTAGTAAGCAGCTACGTACATATCTTTTCTTTGCATTAACACAATTCGGATACATCCAGCTGAGCCTTCACTCCGGTCCACTTGAAGTCCACTTGAGGTAGGTCGCTTCACTTTCACTACAGGAAAACATCGCAACGAATCACTCAAACTGTCCCAAAGCATTCCATTTCAAGCATACTCTCTCACTAGAAATTTTCGGATGCCAACGAGCCGACTAGAAGCGTCGGCGCACCACATCAATCGCAGAGAGCGAAGTAACCCAATTGCCGCGCGGAATGGTGAAAAGCTGCTGGTGGCTTACGAGTGCCGACCGTGGCCCGTTGCTGATGTGCCGCTGTGACAATTGTTGCTGTTGCCACCGATTCGTTGCTGCTGTGGTTGGCAAAATTTTGCATTTCGACGACATTAGCCGCCTGCTGCCGCCACGACATGTGTGTAAACTTTGTGGTCGCCTTTTATTGAAATTAAATTTTTCGTTCTTATGAATGCGGCACTAAGAAAGCGGGGGATTGGACTTATCTGCACCCCCTGTTTCTTGGCAATTGCAGCGCTACTTATGGTGCTGCTGGGAACAATGTAGCTGCAGAGTGACTGTGGGTGAGTCGGTTGGTTAGATACATTCGAGTGCCATTTGTGTTATTTGTTCTGAGTATTTGACTTTCGGTGCATTTTACTGCGGTCGCCGTAGTCGCAGCAGTAGTAAGTAATTTGGGTAATTTCTTGTTAACTCAGCATTATTGCAGAGGCCCCACACGCACACACACTCAGTTATGTATGTTACTTTTAATACGGTATATATGCTTGCCTCATACCTTGTACAAGCGTTGCATAGATTACGGCGCTTGGCCTAGATTTTCAGCGCGAAAGCGAAAACAAACGGCTTTCTTGCCGCACTTCAAATCAAGTGCATACGAAATATCTTTAAAAGTCACACATGACACACATTTATGAAATACACACAGCCATTTGGGGGGCAAATATTTTGTTTGTTGTAAGGTCTAAGGCAAAACGGGGTGTGTGTTGGCTGTTAGGTCTCTTGCGTAATCCGTAAATATAAATGGAAAACGTTTGCTGATTTCAACTTTTTCGCTTGCATTCATATTTGCACAACAACTAGTTCTAATCGCTTCGGGTCACTTCGCTTGTCGAGTACAATTCAATTTTGAAAAATCTCAAACGTTGTTGTCCTTCAAGCGCTTCGATGCGTGCTGGAGTGTGTGTGCGTTGCGCACTTTAGCAAATAATTTCTTTTGTTGCATGCCACTTTCCTTGACCGACTCACCTCTGCGGCGCCAATAAAATTAGCTGCATGTAAAAGCGAAGGTGCACTGGTAACTCACAAACAACTACAAACAATTAACCCGTGCTCTTGGGAGAACTAACTGGCTTTTATAGGTGAAGATGAAACCAAAGTCTTGATTTATGTTCTCATCATTTGGTAGAACATTTATGAAGATAGATCAATAATTAGGTGACAAATGCATCGTGACCTAAGGTCTATTGTGCCCTATCAGATCAATATGGGGCATAGTTTGGGAAAGCTGCTCAAAATATTTCTCTACAGGGATATTCAATTGAGTGAGTAGGGCGAGGTACAGACTATAGGCAAAAAAAATATTTGTTGATAGAGAGAATGTGGAAATTCAGGATTGGTATTCCGTTCTCACATTAACTAGATATGTGAATAAAAGCGGGTTTTCGAAGCTCTGCGGATTCTTAATCTCCTTTTCAAGGATTGGAGGCGCATATATATGTATATATATAGTATTGGACATGATAAAGTTATTACTAATAGCGCTCAGTTCTTGCAGAAGTAGAAAGCCTCTGAGCAGCCTCCGAGTTTCTCATTTGTATATCCGTACCGTTAAAGAAGAGAAAATACAACAAATAGGGCATGTGTGTAGGTACGTTCCGAATATTTTCCTCAATACAACAAAATGGAATTATATACTACAATATATATAGCACAATTGCAATAAACAATATCTAAACTTGAGCTAAACTTACTTTGCCCTTTGATTAAGAAGCAATGTGGTACACACAAGTATGCACCGACCTAAACTGCATCTGCTCACGCACTCTAGCAAAAGCCCACCCAATAAACAACAAAAGCAAACGAATGAATCTGTAGAGAGCACTCAAAGTTATTTCCGGAAATGTGTGCTTTAGAAGAAAGCTGCTCTTCACTTCGGAACTTGTCTGAGAGCGATATTAATGAAAAAGTGTGGATTGGGTTCTATGCGATATATTTCCGAAGAATCGCACTTTATGCTAATCTACTCACTGTGAACGAATACAGAACAATTAAATTAAGGAAATACCGTGTCAATTCTAGCATAAGAATAATCTTGGAGAATCCATTTGCTTATCAAAAGAGCCATTCCCTTACTGGCTCTTTAAATATTTGCAAAGACTATCAAATACAAATGCTTACTGGGTTGTAGAATATTCAGGTGATTGCTTGGGAGTAGGTGGTCCACTCATGTATTTGTCTTTCACCGCCGTTTGACTGTTTTGTTATTCTTTTCACTGATAAAGCGAATTTGTAAAGTGCATTGTCACCCCTCTTCGATTTCCCAGGAAACTGTGAAGAACAACAGATAACGAAAAAGTGTGAAAAAATGCAATGTGCGTGGTATACGAGTAGAAGCAACAAAAAACCCTTTGATCGGAAAATAGGAACCACAGATTATATCTACATAGGTTAGGTTAGACCAATTTAGTACCTTGCGATACCAAATGGAGTTTAGTAGCTAGGTCCAAAAGAAGTTTTTACACAAATATAATTTATTTTAATATATTAATTCAATTATTTATAATAATATATACATTTTTAATTTCGCTCACTAAATAATAAATCACTCGTGTACTTGTTGCTTTTTTTAAACTGTATCGGTTCAAAGCACTGAACGACTACCAGAAGGTCAGCTATTGGATTCGTCAAAATATATCAATTTCTCATGGCCAGCCGACTTATTTCTCTACGATCCAGCGCATTTCAAACAATTAAACTATCTCATCATTACATTTCGGGTAGCTTACTGAAATATTTCCGTTAAACTGAATAGAAACGAGTTTACAATTCCAACACAGCCCACATAACCTCACTATTTCGGAAGTGGCTTAAAAATGGTAAGTGTATGTCTAGTTAGTGAGTACAAAGAACTTGGTAAGTAAGAGCAGTGTAAAAGCAAACAGTAGTAAAATGAAAGAGTACATGCAGGCAAATTGAAGGGAAGCCACTGCAAAGTTTTCTAAATATTTACACTGCAGTTGGTTAGGGCCGGGACTGTCCGTTTGGACAGCCCTTTAATTTTCTTACGGACCCTCCTTTATGTCCTCTATATAACCAGGCATACATACGTTTGTACTACCAGCAAGTTTTTGCGTATGTGTGTGTGTGCGTTAGTGTCCACAAAAGATGCAGCAATCGCCACCAATGGACTAGCTCAGCTTCTAAAACACAATATATAAGTATTTGTATATTTCTTGTTGTTATTGCCTAAGATATGGGTGTTCTGTTGTTCGGATGTGCACACGTACCGAACGGAAATGCAACTTTAGTAAATGTTTTCTTTGTGTTTCGTGAAACTTTTGCAGTTTCTATTTTCCTACATGCATTCCACCGCTCCCCGGTGTATTAGAAATGCACTCAATAGCCTTAGAAATGTGTGCATTGGCTTAGCCAGTTTGGCCTTCCGTATGTACGAGTGTGCATGTATGTAGGTTTACATATTTATATAAAAAATGGCCCAACAGAAAAACCGAGTAGTCACCATTTCCACCAAAAACTGAAATTTTAAACGCAATTAAGTAAATAGCGTGAACTAGAGCAAATATTTTTTTGATCCTATATGGGAAACGTAGAAATCCGTATGGAAAAAGCTACCAAGAAAGTTTCCTCTGCATAAATTAAAAATATGTATTTGTTCTCAACATAATTACATAAATAAGCTCAACTGTTAGTCGCATTGTCTGAAACCACATTTGGAATCAAACGGCTCGGAGAGGTCCTTCGTAATTCTGACCGAGCTTTTGGTATTGCTCAACGTTAGTTTACGCAGCCGTAGTAGTTTTGCGGCATAGAGGCAGCTGCTTTTCGTTCTGTCAAAAGCAGCTTTGAAATCGATAAAGAGTTAGTTTGTGTCGATCCTCTTCTCATGGGTCATTTGGCGAATGGTGAATATCTGGCATAAAGCCGCACTGATAAGTTCTTATCAGTTTGTTGACGGTGGGCTTTAATCTTTCACACAGTTGGGGGCAACTGCCGGCAATCCATCATCTTTGATCAGAACGTCCCTCTCTTAACTCGGGGTGTAGGGGAGAATCAGTGATATGTTGAAAAACTTTGCTTTAATGTTGATTGTAGCTGGACGTTCATCCACCATCATCTCTTATCCGCGACTGTTGTTTCTTTTACATTGGAGCGTTTTTACGTAGCGGGTCCCAACCCCAACGCACAACCCTGGGGAAGGATGGTTCGCCTTCTTACTTTAGCACTCCTTTAAACGGATGGCCTTCGGCTACCCAGCGGATAGGTTGTCTAAGACCGGAAGTCGTGAGCTGCTTGAGCCATGTGTAAAATGATCGTTTCTGGCCACTCCCAAGAGAATGGCGCACTTTCCTCACTTGCGTCAACTTCTACACATGAGCTCATCCTCAATATAGTCTATCACTTTGCTTAAAAGAGATCAAATTAGACTGCTCAAATTCCATTCAATATTAAAAACCAAATTCAATATCAAAAATCAAATTCAATATCAGAACTGAGTATGGGCACTAAGTGCCCAACTCACGGTTCTAAGGTTAAGCTGAGTAGCTCAATGTTCAATGCGCAATATACTTGTATGATGTTTGTTTGTTTAAACTTTTAAACTTTTTCCTGCCACTTTTATTTAAGCGGGTTTCGAAAACAACCGAGTTTGCTCACCAGTCACTTAAAAGTCTTAAATTCTGTACGTCTAGCGTACGCGTGTGTGCGTGCGTGCGTGTACCTTCATGCATGTGTAGTGGTGTGTGGAGTCACGCAAGTCCACATGTAGATGCAGTTTTTCTTGTTTGCTCTTTAATCTGTAAGCCGAACAATACAAGCCGTTTTTGTTGTTGTTTTGCCATGTTCTTGTCGGTTTTGTTCTGTGTACTTTGCCGACACTTTATTGTACTTAATTTTAGTTCACCTGCAAGAAAACTTTTAATCAGCTGCATTTCTTGGACCGAAAGTGCCGCTTAGAGTGGCTCTGCGTCGCCTTGGCTATTCGCTGGCCTGTTCTGTCCCGCTGCCGTTCCTCGCGTCTGCAAGCATTTGGTTGGAGAAGCAAGGATTGCACATAAAATTAGCATTGTTCTGCGCTTCTCGTTGATCTTTTTCGCGGTTTGGCAAACAAATGATTTTTAACTGTGAATTTGTGTGGAGGTTCATATATAGTAAGAGATTATCTATGATTCGCGGTGTAATGCGGTTTTTGCGAGCTGCGAAAGTGGAATTGCAATTGTATTATGTCCTCACATAAACTCGGTGTTCGAGGTCAGCAGAGGTGATTTAGGTTGTTGTGGGTTTTCACTCTTCTAATTTACCACGTGTTTTCTAATTACTGGAAATATTAAATTTAATGTTTTACTCTTCAGTTGGTTTTATTCATTTATTCGTCTCTCAATAGCAAACTATTTTACTATTTTGGCGATATAATCGGTTAAATATCATGAAATAATAAATCAGCATAATAACCCGCGGGCCTCTGTGAGTAGGTAAAAAGAGTTTTTCATTAATTATTTAGCTATACCATTTATTAAATTATTCTACACACACTTTTTGCTCAATATCAACAGGATTTCGCATTACAACAACAACAAAAGCAAGAAGTACTAAAAAGTTGCTATTCCAAAATATAATATTTCACCAAATAAACTCGCATGTGTGCGGTCATAAAACATATGTTTATAAAGCATCCGTTGCCCGCGCGTTGCATGGTGACTCGCGTACGTGAGGCGTGTGTGTGCGTGGGGAGCCAATTGGTGAATTTAGCGCGCGCCGCCACAACAGCGCTCAACCAGTAGCTAAATAAATAATGACCGTGCAAACAGTTTTTGATGCCCGTTTGCGACCCCAAGCGCACACACAGACACACACGCACTCACTGGGGCAACGGCAACAGTCGAAAGTGTGGCAACAAATGCAAGCATAACTGTGCAAGCGGATGAATAAATATAAAAATTCAGAAACAAAACTTGCAAAACACCGAACTCAACACAAAAACAGCCATTTTACATGGAGTAAAAACTTTTTAGCAAAATAATAAATTATAATACAGAACAACAGCAACAGCAATGGCGACGGCGACGGCGACGGCCACTGTGTGATGCCAGTAGCAGTGGCAACACCCGTCAGCGTCGGTGGCAACACTTATCCGCTCCCAAATGTTATACATGCATGAGCATTTTCGACCCAAAAAAACATTTGCATTCCTTTGTATTTACATACATACATATTGTATATCCCCACTACACCCCCACACACAGGCACGTAGGTGTGAAAGGCACACAGTGCAGCGTTGCCGCAGTGCTGCGAGCAAACTGCAGTGGCGCCTGTGACAACAGCTGCCACACCACTGGTCAACTCCAACGCCAAGCATGTGTGTGTGTGTGTCCACAGCTCTCTGTTGTTGGCTTCCAACGTTGTGCCACGTTAGGCACATACACACATGCATTGGTTGGCAGGTATCTCGTCGCGGTGTCATAAATAAAGTTATGCATCCACTAGTTGCCGTCAAATGCTTGTTCATGTTGCTGCGAATTTGTGGCAGCGCGGATAAGTAGTTACTACGCACACAACGCAACTCCGAAAATTTACATTAAATACCTAGTTCTGATGGTGCAATTTGGAGGGTACTTTCGAAAAGGATATATTGGACTCAAATATTCGCTATTGATTTCATTACTCTAAGCTTTATAATTTAATTTTTACTCTTGCAACCTGTTGGTATGGAGAATAATAGTTTTGTTCACCTAACGGTTGCACGTATCGCCTAAAACCAAGCGAGATAGACATAGGGTTATATTTATGTAAATGATCAGGATGAAGAGACGAGCTGAAAACCGGTTGGCTGTCTGTCTGTCCACCCGTCCGTCCATGCTTGAGTGAAAATTAAAATATCTTGATGAAACTTGGTATGCGGGTTTCTTAATACAAAAAACAAAAAGATGAGTTCGTAAGTGGATGTAATCGGACCACTGCCACACCTACAAATCCTCACTAACCGAAAACCTATAACGTGCCATAACTAAGCATGGGCGAAATCGGATAACAACCACGCCTACTTCCCCTATAATGCATAAATCAGGAAACTATTAATATAAAGGAATAGAACTTTGTACGAATAATTTCCTTAGAGTATTCCAAGCATTATGACCAAAAATTGGCCAAATCCAAGCAAAACTATTCAAGCCCCTAGTTACCGAATATATGGACCTCAGTAGCTATAGTTGACTTTTGACCGAAAATGTATGCGATATACAACTGAAATTCAGAGAGAATCCTTTCCTGAATATATAAACTCTTTGAATCAAAAATGAATAGAGTGGGGTCAATACGGGAAGTATTGAGCCTCTATCTACCTAATATAAAGATTTTCGAACTTCCTAGTGAAATTAAAGAACATGTTTTACTCAACACAGAGTAACTTTGTGACTAAATTGGATAAAATTGCCGAAAACTGGACCCACCTCCCATATAACTATTACCAGGATTATAGCTGAGTTAACAACAGTGCGCCAGTCTCTTTCCTTTTCGCTGTTTGGCGCCAATTGGAGATTCAAAGCGAAGCCAGATCCTTCTCCTCCTAGTCTTTCGGGAGTGAAGGTCTTCTTCTTCCTCCGATACATTGATTCCTACAAGTTACAAAAGTATAAAATGTACGGTTGTACCCGAGCTTAGCCCTTCCCTACTATTTAACTTTTTCTATGTTCTGAACTAGCTTATTTTCTATACTTGCGTATTTGTCGATAATATGTGTTGGCGTTTCTCATATATTTGGAGGTTTGCATAACATCAAAATCTGATAAATACTTAATTTCTTACTTCACCCTGGGTGGGGTTAGAAAGCGCGGCCCACTAGGGACGTTGTTCAGCGATCTCATTAAATCCGAGGCAAGGAAAGATGTGAACGATATTGAAGCAGAAGATCAAATTTAAATCAAAGATTGTGTTTCCGTCTCCAGGCAAATATAATACTCATACGACCCGCCACACATACAAGTTACTAAATTTAAATATCACTTGACATTAATACTATAAAGGACGCCACCGCGAAATCGCCGAAGTGCGTTAGAATGGGGTCTGAGCAAATGAAGCGATTTGGCGAATTTATGTTCCACGTCGCAGGCAGGTGCTGAGTTGTCCATTAGCAGCGCATTTGTTAGGGCAAATAAAGATGATAAACACTTGCCACAAACGAACTTAAATTTGCGAAGTCAAGCCTGCAAAGGAAACGGCGAAAACGTCGTGTAAAATCTATGAGTAACAAATTTTCACGCAAACCCTTCCATGGAAAGGGTGAGTGCAACGCTCTTCGGTGCCCAGCAGTGCGCTTACGCCGTTCATCACCTGCTGACGCGCATATGTGTCTTTGCATACGACGAAGTGCCAAAAACCCCGCTGCAGAGGGGAGGGGGGTCGGACTTAAGTTACGTGTGCTTGTGTTCCACCGCAGCCAAAACACGCCAAATTAATGTGTGTGTACCCTTTAATTCCAGGTTCCCTCTGAAGCGCTGAACTGGTCCCGCTAATGTGCTGTTGCTGTTGGCGCTGCGCTCCACACAAAGGCTCGTAGTCCCTCGACGAGCATTCGTATTTCTACGCGCCGCCAAAAATGGTGGAAACAATGGGTCAGTGGCGCCGTCTGCAAATGCAACTGTAACGACCACAAGTGAGTGCTGTGTGGCGAGGCGAGGGTATCATTTCAACAGCTACATTCAGGTGGAAATTTAAGTCTTTACTCGTTTGAGGTTACGGTGAAAACTTGCTGAATACGCCAATGTATTATTCATACACGTTCGGGTGTATGTGTGCGCACACAATCAAAACACAAACAAAACGGAGATTTTTAACCAACTTGGCTTTTGTGCTCGTTCGTTCAAGTAAGATTTCAATTTTCCACACAAAGGAGAATTAAAAAATAAACAACGGAGTGAATGAACAGCGCTCGAGTAAGCAACAAGCCGACGACTTATCGCTCGAAATAAAAAGTGTTGAAGGTGAGATATGGCTGTGTTTGTAATAGCAGTCAGTGGTGCAAGGGATTAAAAAAAGAGAGATACATTAATAAATTATTTTATGTGTCAATAGGTGAGAGAGATGGAGCAGTATTCAATAGCATACCAAAATATTTATGATCCCTGAGTTTAGGGGTCTTGTGCTGAAGTATTTTTTATGCAGTCGAGGCGCTCCGCTTTCCATTTATCAGCTGGTGTGTTAGAAGCGCTTTGGTGTGAATAAAAGTTATCGAAAACGTTGGCACTGAAGCAGAAGTCCAGCTGCGGCGAAACTATTAAGATAATAGCGCTTTTGTGTGCCGTTATGTAATTCTGTTAAAGCATTGTAACTGAATATTACTCAAACTAAAGCATTTGTTTAATTTCTTTCAGCTTACACTCTCTGAAAAGGTTTTTAAAACGGCAGATGCTAATATTGGCCAAAGCACAAACAGAACTGTGTTCAGTGCCATATTGATATGCTCGTTTGCAACTAATAATGTAAACTTACCACTAAGCAGTGCAATATGTAAGCTTTTTGTACCTGTAAAACGCCGCCGAAAGGCAGACAGCGACTGAAAAGTTTGCCAAAAAATATGGATACACTCAGCAGTGGCACCTCCAACCAAGCAACAAAGTTCTCTGCCACTTAACTAGCGGAAATCAACTACTCGCTGCGCAGCCACCCACACCCAGTCGTCACGTGCATAACTGCAGACGCCGGCAGATGTCAAGGTGGGCACAACGGAAGGCCAAACGACACGTAGACGCACACACACACGCAGCCGTGCGCTGGGCCATTGGTGTGTGCGAGTGTGCGCCATGTGTGTGAGTGTGCGAGTGTGCAACCAGGTGAATATAAATACATTTGCAAGCGGATACAGATTCAACCAGACGCACTTATAAATAGCTAAAAAGTGAAATAAAATTTTATGTTTTCAATTTCCGCTCTCGATGCCTATTTACCGGCGCAAAAGCGCTCGAGAAAAACCTACAATATATGCAAACTTTATGTGAAAGGATATTGAAGAGCTGTCCGCGTCGGCTTCGGCTGCCACTGCGAACGGCAGCTGTTATTGAGCATTATTTGCGGCCGTAATATTTTAATTTCTGCCAAGTGATGCTATTGAGCCAGCACAACCACCCGCACACACACACAGCGCGCCCGAACACCGAACGCCGAACCGTGTGCGAGTGCACAAATAATAGCGGTAAATGGAAAAGGCCACTAGAATAGCGACACCGCAACGTATTTAAATTTAAAGAAAAATACGCATAACTAGCAAAACCAATACTGTGCGCGCGTGTAATTAAATTTAATCTGCCGGAATTGGAAAAAGTCGAGCAAATAAGGCCTGCGGGCCCGCGTGTGTATTGATTGAATTTAAAATGCGCGAAAGGGCAGCAATAAAATTATACTTCGCGGAAATTAGAGACATATAAAGCTTTTAACGGGATGTAATCACACATACAGCACATATGCGTGTGTGTGTGTGCACAAAGTTTTTGAAAAAGTTGAAGTTTTTATGGCAATACGTTTAATCTACATGTGCGCGGTGTGTGTGTGTGTGAATTGTGTATTAAAATAAGCCATGAAATACGATAAAAGGAGCAAAACATTCATTGCACATTTAAATACAGTAATACAGTCGTCAACGTCAGCAACAACGCGCCATTGAACTGTTGCAATTGCCAATGTCCAAGGGCAACACTGACACATCCTGCCAGCGAAAGAGGTGAGAAAACCCAGTGGATATTGCGGAAAAACAGCAACAAAGTGAAAAAAGCGAGGGAAAACGCAAAACAAAAAGGAAACACTTATTCATCAGATAAGCTTAACGGCCAACAGTATTGTTAACAGTCGGGTTCCATTATGGCCTTAACTGAACCGCCGCACACACACACAGACACTGGCGCTGAGTGCCGCCGAATGCCGCGTACTCGCACACACAGACACACACAAAAAAATAGAAGCTCAAAAACTCTAAATACTTTGCTAACGAACTTTATTCAATTATGCAAAGAGCGACGCTTGTAAACCGGCTGCGGGCAGCGTGGGCAGCGTGTGTGGCGCGATGTTAGGGCGCCACCAGACTTAGCGCCGGCACCTACAGCGGTCAAACAGTTTATTCGCATAGCGCTGCACGCACACACACGCTCGTAAATATGTCAGCCCTTGCGACTCACTCGTGCAGAGGGCTTTGTGTGAGCGCGTTGCCAGCGAGGTTTTCAATTGCCGCCCTTTGTTTCGCATCGAATATGCCGGCACTGCATTTTCAGCGACTCCCGCGAAGAGCATTCAAACTGAGTCGGGGCGCTCGATTTGAAGTGCTAGAAAACAACAACAACTAACTCGACTCGACTCTGTGTAGACGCGTTGCTAACACCGCGAACAACCGACGGCGTTGCGACGCGCTGCAGCATGGCAGTGCTGGTGTGCCGGCGCACAAATCGGTTTGGAAATCTCTACACACACACACACATTTAGGACAAACAAACAAATCCTTTGTTGGCTAGCAATCTATGGGTACTTCAAAAAACATGAAAATAACTGGAGAAAACTGAAAATAACATCGACAACCGTATCGCGAAAGTAGCAATAACAAAACGTTTACCAAAAAAAAGAGTACAAAATGTTCTGGGGCGAGCAGGCATACCAACTCCATGCAACCGACGCCAGCCGACTTTGGTGCCGGTAGCAAAAAAATCAGATTACCATCAGATACACTAACGACAACTCATATCGCATTGGCGACTAGCTGCCGACTCGTACCCGGTATGTGGACGGTTTCGGCGCGGCTTTCATTGCCGCTTTCTACCAGCTCTCTGCCAGCTGTCCTGGACTTACTGTGCTAACAACTGACAAAATGTGGAAAAAAGCAAATGGAAAACTAGATAGGAAATTGAATGTGTGAGATTAAACCGACAGATAAAATGAACAAGTTACGAGCCACTACAGAAACCCATACTCGTACAGCCTCATGTACAGTTAAAGTTAAAACGTCCACTAGCTCAGCTTTCTTACGTATAGCAACGCCGAGTTGATCTGTGCCCCACCACTCCGTTGCCACCGTTCAGTATTTTTGGCGGGTTAACCCTTTGTTTGAGGCAACTACTGTTACTTTCCTATAGTTAATGGTTCTCTAGCTTTATGCCTTATAACTCTACTACTGCTCTTTAGAATCGCTATCAACAAAAGCATCTTCGAAGACTAGACATATCATTTTTGTTTATTCCCTTTCACAAAAGACATTCATGTCCTTATGTTTTCCTTAGTCCCTGCGGGTTTTCTTGACATTATCAATTTATCGAATCTGAAACTGTGCCAGTCTTGTCATTTAATAGAGCAATAACCCATGCGCTTTGATACGGAGTCGATGCCTACAATTCGTTGAAATATTTTCAGAAGGGTAATCCTACACTTCTTCTTCTTTATTGGCTTAGAACAGCGCGCTAGTCGTTTCTTCTTTTCTACAACGGAGTAGAGCTCTTCCTTTTCCACTGCTTCCCCCGGTGGGTACTGCGTCGAATTCTTTCAGAGCTAGAGCGTTTTCATCCATTCGTTTTCATCCAGCCGGGTTAGCCGCTGTTTCTTATTTCGCTGAACTATGTGTGTCAATGTCGTCGTCCACCTCGTACAGCTCATCGTTCTATCAACTGCGGTATTCGCCGGTGTCAAAGCGCAAAGGTCCATAAATCTTCGGCAGAACCTTTCTCTCGAAAACTCGCAACGCCGACTTATCAGATGTTGTCATCATCCATGACTATCCACCATATAACAGGATTGGTATGATGACTGACCTGTAAAGTTTGGTCTTTGTTCGTTGATAGCGGACTTTACTTTTCCATTACCTACTCAGTCCGAAGTAGCACCCGTTGGCAAGAGTTATTCTGCGTTGGATTTCGAGGCTGGTCTTTTTGTTGGTAATAGACGAAATCTACGACATCGATGTTATAACAGTCACGTGGGATCCATGTCGCGAGTTCTATGCTTAAGTCATCTTAACCCTTAGTATTAGAGCTGGAACTACTGATAAGTGTTAGACATCTTACAACTAAAGCTTGAACGGTTTTTATTTTTATTATTTGTTAATAATAAAGTGGGACCATCAGGCCAAGCTAAAAAATATGAATATATGACACTCTTAACCTTGTTATTATAAAGGCCAACAATTAAATTTAACCAAGAAAGCAGTTCATTCCGCATTTTACATTTTTACCTTTCAAGCGCTCGCCCAGCACATTTTGTTAATTACTTTTCGAAATCGGCAATGCCATCAGAACTGCTATACACGAATGGAATTTGCTCTACAAGCGAAGATCTGCTAAATTAGATTTTCATATTGTAACATACATTCCGCACTCGTCACATTCCTGCTTACATTGTATTAAGTGCCTTTGCAATTCACGTGCACATGGCAACTCTTTTCATACTCGTCGTCTTCCTTTCAGTCTGTGATGCCGCTTTCACGGATTGACGCCTTGTCAATGGAACTTTGCTCGGCAATACTCTGGTAAATAAAGCAACTTCAATACCACCGACCATCGATAGGTGTGGATTTTCGTCCTGGCATTTAAGGCATGCCAGCGAATGTAGACCGTTGTATGCAGCAACTCTGTGTGTGTGTGCTTGGCCAGGCAATTGTGTATGTTGATTGGGTAAGTGAGGAAAGCAAGCGGATATTTACTGCCCAAACAGCGGCGCATATGCATAGGTAAAGTGCCGAAAAACTTCAAACCCTTTCCATGGGACGCGTCCAAATAAAATGGCGCTGGCAAGCGTCGGCCAGCAGTTTGTGTTTCTTTTACTTTTACTTTGAGAGTTCGGCCTGTTGGTGCAGCGGCCGTTAACGAATTCCTCATGTGAGGCCTCGTTGTTGTTGTTGTTGTAATCCTCACAGCTTATGTGTTTTTGCTTGCATCCCGTGTGTATGCACCTCACCGGCGGGTGGGAGCGGGTGTGTGGCCGTTTTTATGCTCACACGTTTTTTGTGCGTTCGTGTGCGTGTGTGTCTTTTTTGCAGTGCTGAGGCCGTGTCCTTCGTTTTTATTCAATTGTTGAGACTGTTGCATTATCGTGTTTATTTCTCTGTTTGATTTTTGTTGCATTGTGCGTGTAACAGGTGAGATTTCTCTGTTGTGAATTGTGTTTGAGCCACTGAAGAGCTTTACGGACGCTTTTTATTCCATTTGCTGGTATGACATTGGCTCACATGGACACCAGCACACGTGCACACGTAGACACGTTGATTCAGGTAACAGTATTTTTTTCATGCATGCAATGGAAATCCCTCAATCTCCCCGGTCTTCTCTCATTGTGATGCATTGTTTACATCCGCTCTGTCTGACTTTTGGGTAATGTCAGAAATTCTTTTGGCTGCAAATCCAAAGTTGCTTACAATTCATTTTAAACACAGTTAGTTTTTCCATTTCCTGTTTGCTGTTTGAGAGTTTTGCAGTTTTTGTCACTTTGGATATTTTGAAAATCTTGTTTGTTCGTGTTTGTGATTTTATTCGAGTAAATCTCGTTGAGTTCGGAATGCCCAAGTGCTTTGCTCTTCAGCAGAAATTATCATAAATTAATCGGGGCAAGAGCTTTTTGCTTAAAATCGACATGTTGACGCTGTGGTCCAATGTATTAAACTTGAGCGTGATGCAATTGAAATTTGTGTAAAAATATTCCGTGTTTTTTCCAACGGACAAATTTCGAATAAGTGCCTCCAATTTAGTCTACTAATCGACACATTGATGTGGTCTCCAATATATTCAGACAAATTAGCATCCAACAGACTTTCCTCACAAGAGTTCCGCGGCGATTTCCGACCATAAGTGTTCGCTGCTCTCTGTCTGCCTTGCACTTACCCTTCTATCTTGTGCTGTGACTCAGGGCTGACTTCAACTCGAAGTATGAAAGTATGAGATGTAAAAGTTCAGACGCAAACTTGCTCGATATCCGCGCCAAGTCGATGAACATCAATCTTTCCACGTGCACTCTTTCTCGACCTAATAAACAATACTATCAATAATAAAAGTAAAATATGTTTGTGCTACGGACAATTTATTCAAAATTAATTAATTTTCATAATGGATATTACTTATGCGTGCTCTTCAATTGGCAGAAATATAAAAGTTTATTTTCCTATAATTTTATGGTTCTCTTTCCCCCACCAACCACGCGTTTTGACGGCAGGTGGAGACACTATTTTATTACACAGCCCAAGCAGCACGTTCCGACAAGCAGTCAACGGTTCCCACTCACACACGAACATGCACCAATATAACGTTAAGTGTTTGACTGCACTTTCCACGAGCGAAGCGAGAGCATAGCTTATTGCGAAGCGGGTATGCGTTTCACTCGTTTTATGGGTTGTAAGTTTGTCGCAAACAATCGTTTTCGTTGATATCGACGTTTGGCACGCAGCGCCCACCGGTTAAGAGCCACTTGCCATTGTCACCCTCCTACAGCGACCTATTGTTTTTGTAATTCGATAGCCATTGCGAGGATTGTTATCTTTAGTCATGACCGGAACGTGTCCGGTCTTTACTACGAAATAAGCAGCAAATGTGGTTAACAAGGCAAGCGGTGGGGGGTGGGTGGAAACTATGGTTAATGATGTCGTTTTTGTCGCTGCCTGGCTGGTCTTAATATCCTGAAATTAACACAAACTTCGGAGACCACTTCAGAAATGGGTTAAAAAGGCCAAGTGCATAACTCAACTCATCCCCCACAAATAGGTCTCATCATACGCGTTGTTGACACATACAACCATCTACAGCGCCACAGCAAAGTAAGTGCCTACTTGGAAAGAAAGATACATATATCCAGCACATACACATGCACACTGCACATGCAGAGAATAAACTCGCTGACTTGAAGTGGTAAAGTTAGTACTTGCTTACAATCCCTGCGGGAAAACAACTACTTATGTACTACTTGGCAACTAGTGCACGCAGCAAGCTCAACTAGTTCTCCAACAGCCGTTTTTCAGTCAAAACTATTAATTTTCAAGACCGTTGCGCAATGTGGTTTCACTTGTTCGAGTTCAGTCATAAATATACCAGTGCCGTACCAGTTCAAAATATGCATGGGAAACCCTAGTTCAAACACGTGCTATAAGTTTCGGAAGGGTGTGCTTAAGAATAGTGTGTGTTTGTGCTGCTTCGTTAATAAC
The DNA here is from genome assembly GCF_016617805.1 of Bactrocera tryoni. Taxonomy (NCBI): domain Eukaryota; kingdom Metazoa; phylum Arthropoda; class Insecta; order Diptera; family Tephritidae; genus Bactrocera; species Bactrocera tryoni. Next base: position 9,663,871 of record NC_052503.1, on the reverse strand, counting down.
TGTCTCGACAATGTGTCTAGCGGCGGCAACTTGCATGTGGATAAGTAGATGGTTGTCTTGCACATGAAACAACTCATATTTAACTCAAGTGGCAAACATGGAAACTTGAGGCACACACCCACAGCCATTAAACGTTCATACTGCTAATTTTACCGCCAGAGCCCCTCACCTGGTGTCTTATCAGTCAGCAGGCGCTGAGCTCTACATTTCGACCTTCTGTGCTCGCTTCAATAGGTCAGTTGTGTTCAATTGCTAATGGCTTTGAATTAGCTGCAAGCGTATGATTACTTCTGGCGGAAGGGGAAATGGAGGTACGAAGTTTGCATAAAGTGCATGATTATGGTGATATGTATAAGTATGCGTTAACTCGTAAGTAGTTATTCATGCAGTTTTAAGTATTTGTATTGAAAAGTGTAGTTTGAATTTATAAAGTGTTGGTAAGAAGTCAACGAAGGCTTGGACTGCAGTTTTTTGTATGGTGTCGGTTCTGGCTTCTTTATAGAAGTAGTAACTGAAGCTATAATACCCTTCGCAGAAACAAAAAATCCTTACAAGAACTTGTTTCCGATTGTTCAGTTCGTCCGTCGGCTATAAGTCATAGTTTCCCGATTTTCTCTGAGCTTGTATTATTGCCTTAGTTCTTAGGGTTAGGAAGAAATGTTTAATTAATTCTTTTGTCAGCTACATAAATTATTTGCAAAGTGCTTCCGAAGCTTTGCTTAGAGCTAGCAGCACTGCGATTTTTTCGGGTTAACCTCAAATCTTACATCATTACTTCTTTTTCTTTATTGGCGCAGACACCGCTTAGGCGGTTATAGCCGAGTTCACAACAGCGCGCCAGTCGTTCTTTCCTTTCGCTGTGCGCCGCCAAGTGGAAATTTCAAATGTAGCCAGGTTTGTCTCCACATTTTCTTTCCAACGGAGTGGAGGTGATTCTCTTCCTCTGTTTCCTTCGGCGGGTACTGCCTCGAATACTTTCAGAGCTGGAGTGTTTTCGGCCATTCAGACAACATGACCTATCTAGCGTAGTCGCTGTCTCTTTATTTGCTAAACTTTGTCAATGGCGTCGTATGACTCGCACAGCTGATTGTACCTAATGCGATATTCGCCGTTGCCAATGCGCAAAGGACCATAAATCTTCCGCGGAACCTTTCTCTTGAAAACTCGTAACGTCAGATGTTATCATTGTCCATTCCTCTGCACAATATATCAGGACGGGAATAATCAGTGACTTATAGAGTTTGGTATTTGTTCGTCGAAATAGGACTTTACTTCTCAATTAACTACTCAGTTTGAAATATCACTTCTTGGCAAAAGTTTTGTTTGCGTTGAATTTCGAGGCTGACATTGCTGTTGGTTTTAATACTAGTTCCAAGATAGACGAAATTATCTACAACTTCAAAGTTATTACTGTCAACAGTGACCCTAGTCCCGAGTGCGACGACTGTTTATTGATGACAGGAGATATTTTGTCTTGCACTCGTTCACTATTAGACCCATTTGCCTCGCTTCCTTAACTAGTCTGGAATACATCTCGCTTCCCTCTTCAACTCTCGGTATCTATCCCATCCCTCAGATGTTGTGGTCGATCGTAACATTGCGAGGTAAGCAGTCTGTTTTCTCTCCGCTGCGACACGGCACTCCTAATCGTACCAGCTGTTCTTTTGCAATGTCCGAAAACCAATGGTTTTGTCTACAACTGTAGGTAAGGAAATTGAAATGGCGTCTCACAGTTCCCTTTTACAAATTTGCTGATAAGTGCTCTCGAAGAGCAGGAGTGCCAACCGAGTAGAAAATAGTTCAGCTGTCTGTTGTGATTCTCAAATTATTAGGGGAATTTTCATAATGAAGGCTGAATTTACCGAGCGTTGTGGGAAATATACTTTCTTTTCCCATCCTGATCCACGTTTTTGGCATTGTCGCGGTTGCAACTCTGATACCTGCAGTCTAAGCGCTCATAGAAGCCATCTTTGGTCGCATCGTCCATCTCTTCCGCCGGGCCGTGGGCGCAAAACAACTATATGTTGAGGAACTTCGCTTTGATGCGGATTGTGGCTAAACGTCCATAGACCGGCGACGGAGTCTCTCTCCCGCCACGAATCTTACACTAAATTTGCGGTCGTTTATATGGCCACTGTAGTAAATTTCATAAGTACATACTCGTCTCGGTCCTTGTCCTGTCCTTTGCACTTCATAGATGGGAGTGTGTCAGCATTTACTTTTACGAAAACATCAAGCTGCTGGGCAGCGAGACCTTTCCAATTAAGGGTCCCAACATTCCAGGTGCATGTCCTTAAATCGTTATTCTTCATCCATTTGCCTTGGTCCCCATCAAGAGGAAGGTCTCTTATCCGAGGCCATTGGTTTCTTTTTACGTGGCGGGTTCTAAAGCCAGCGCACAACACTGGGGAGGGATGATTCGCCTTTTTTGTCGCCTTCAAATGGATGTCCTGTGGCTACCCAGAGGATGCTTGGTCTAAGACCCGAAGTCGTGATCTGCTTGAATAATCGTTTGTGGCCACTCCCAAGTGAATGGCGCTCAGGGAATTTTCCTCACTTGCATGGCGCCATTACTAGAAACTATAAAATGTCTATCAAAAAATCTCAATGCTTTTTCCATTTACATGCTTGCACCATTTACTAAAAATTTAAATCAAAATCGATTACTCTAAAAATACATTTCTTCCATCTTCAAAATTACTTTAGAGCTGATCATCCCAAACATTGGGTAACTTTATGGGAGAAGACAAGGATCCAAATTTAATTTAACATATGCCGTTATAGCTACTAGTTGTAAACACGCCCCCACACTATAAATTGACATTTTGACAAACGATGAAGGTTACAAGCTTATAATGATGTCCGCATAAACAGCAAATGTGCATTAACATGAGTAAGAATCTACACGCACACATGCTTGTTACTCTCTTTCGGCCACATACACGAGTATGTAACTAAGCGTGTGTGCCACCGACATACACGCGTGTATATCCATGTGGTCGAACATATTCACACGCACACACACACATACAAACCCACAACGATTTTAGTTGAATAGTTAAGTTTTGAATATGCGTGAGTGTGTGTATGTGTGCGGGTAGGTGTGTGTGTATTCACATGCTGCGCCAACAAGATTTATTTGCTGCTGCTGTCAATGTGACGTGACAATTGTCACTTAATTATTTTGCGAGTGTCGAGCATCTTCGCTCACGCGGGGCAATGTGTTGCTCCGCTAATGTTGCTGACTCTGCGGCGGCTGTCAACGCTGATGGTGCAGACAACTTGCACTGACGGATGGTTGTCTCTAATTAACCAATATACCAACACAAACACATACACCGCAAACTCAGCATATCCCCTTTATTTGGGCATGTGTGTGTATGTGTTCCGCATTAACTTGTTTGCTCTCGCACTGTTTTTCTAGTTTGCGTTGCACTATGAACACCGTCGTCAAAGTCAAGTGTCGGCATATTTGTCAATGTGACAAAATTAATAGTGTCGCGGCTGTGTTGCACACTGGCAAGGCCCACCCTCCATCACTAATAAGGACAAATGCCGCGGGCAGACACGAATGGCAGAAGAAGGCTGCACATCTCTGTCGTTAAATTAATCGAAGATCACTCAGGAACAGATACATGGATTCATTAAATACTTCACCTTGAATTAATTTGGTAAATCTTAATATGATTACCATCCATTCCGCACATGCAATGTTGCAAGCAGAAAATTTGATCAATGGGAAAACTTGGTACTAGTTTAGAAATGGTATTGAAAAAGCCCGGCTTAAAAGAAACGTTAGAGTAAAGTCCAAGAGAAATAAGCAACGAGTCTTAGGTAGATAGGTAGGTGTGCTGACACCATTTACTCGCTTAGCGCTGAATGCACCACTTTAATGCACTGTTGTGGGACCTTATAGTTTTGATATTTGTTGATATATTCTTCGAACTGACGTTTGGAACGACTTTACGCATTTTATGGCGAGATCCAAAATTGAGAGCGTACTAAATACAGCTTGTGCAAGAACTCGTCCCTCCCAAGCGACATCGCTTTGCTCAATGGGCTAATGAAAAGTTTCAAGAAGATTCGACGTTTACGAGCCAAATTTTGTTCATGAGGTTCGATGGGGCCCATTTTAACCTGAATGGGTATGCAAACAGGCAAACTTGCCTATTTGGGACGAAGAGCAACCTGAAGGGACTCAGCGCTGTCATTTTATCCAGAAAATGTTTTGGTGTGGTTTGTGGGCCGATGGAATCAGCGATTTATATTTTTTTCAAAAATGGCCTGAAATTGAAGCTCGTAATCTCGACGACATTTGGTTCCAACAAAACGGCTTCACTTCCCACATATGCATCAATCAATGGACAACGGTTCAGATAGCAGATAATTTTATGGTTTGGGCCGGTCGATTGGTGTTATCACACCGTTAGACTTTTTCCTGTGTTGATATGTAAAATCTAAAGTCTAAACGGACGATCCAGCTTTGATTCAGGACTTGGAACAAAACATCACGTGTGTCGTACGCCAGTTAGCAGTCGATATGCTCGAACGAGTCATCGAAAATTAGTCTCAACGCATGGACTATCTGAGATGTAGCCAACATTTGAAAGAGATAGTCTTCCAAAGATAAATTTCAAATAAGGTCCTTCGAATGACAGTAAACATTTTCCATTAAGGGGTCAGTAGGGTAATCTGGCCCGTTTTTTTTAACATTTATTTTTTATAGAAATTTTTATTCTACATACAATAGAACTTTTTTCAAATATCATGAGGTATATCGTGGAGTGTACAAACCAATTTTTTCGGAATTTTTTGATGACATCTGTCGGAGAAATGGCTGGGTGAATGAGATGCGTTTTTTCACTGGCGAACACGATTCCTCATGTTTGGATCATCTGAAACACAAAAACCCAATTTATTCTTAAAAAGTACGTGAATGGTTATCGTCCCTACTAGAATCATGAAAAAATGTTGATAAATAAAAAAGTAAACTTTTTTTTAATTTTCCCATGTTTTTTAACATAAATTTTGTCACAACGTTGTCAATAAATTATAAAAAATTACATAAAAAAAAATTAAGCAAATCGGTTGAGTAGTTCAACCAGAATCATGTCCGCCAATTTAAAAAAGTTTGTTTTGAGAAACACGCGTTCAAAGTTTGAGTTGTGCACTCCGAGCGCTCCGAACGTCGAGCGGTATTATTATTTTTGGGCCTTTTTGGAAACCTTCTTGTGGGTAAAATGGGTTTCTACATTAATTCTAAGGCGAAAAGGGAACCGAAAATGCAAAAAAAAATTTTTTTCAAAAAAGATTCAGTAGGGTAATCTTTTTTCAAAATTAATTCCTTAAATTTGAAGTTTCTGTGGTTTTTCTTTATGAAAGTAGGGAACCTCGAATTAAATCACCATCTATGTAACATCGATCCAAAACGGTATGTTTAAACCCTTAAACAATTAGGATTTTAATTTAAAAAGTATCTGCTCCCTCCGTCCCTGTTTCAAAATCTCCGTTAAGTTTTGCTAACTATACTTTGGTTGCTATAGGCGCAAACCATTGGTAGTAGCGACAAAAAGAGCTGAAAGCTTTATACTCAAAGCTGTTTTCGAGGTGATTCCCTGACCATTTCGTTCGCTCACATTCAAATACCACCTAGATTGGAATTTCAGTATGTCAGCCAGACTAAAACAATAAAAGGCATTAAAATTGGTTCGGCAAAGCCATTCCTGCGCCACCCAGTCGTAGTCCCATGGCTCAAACCTCGTGTAGGTACATATAGACAGGCAGGTCCGACTACATGTATAAGCGTGTTTCTATGTATTAGTCACTACTGCAGCTATAAAGAAATGACTTAGCGAATAGCAATAAACGTTTGACGGCACACAAACACACGGCGATAAGCTGGAAAACGTTCCCCGCTTCTCGCGTCGCAGCCTTTTGAAGGGCACAACAATTTCCAATTGAAACATTTCAATTGCAACGAAGTGTTTGATTAGTTGCACCAAATGAAATTTATCGTTGCTACGTTGTTCTTAAGCACACAAGAGCTAAATGGCTATACATGGCCTGCGCGCTAAGGGCCAACTGTTTTATACAAAAATATTGACCTCCACTAGTTGGCCAGTAGCGCGCCAAGCAATTGTAGGCGAAACCACTTTAACTTGCAGGCTTCTCGCCATGAAGGGCTAGCGCTCTACTCATGCATTATTGGCGGCAATAAAAGCAAAGGCATTTAATAAACTCTTGGAGCAGCTGCGAGTAAGCGCTTAGAGGTTCGGTTGTCTTCCACTTGTAGTGCCTTATAGAGTACAGCCGACAAATTCTTACATTCTCATGACGACCGTGATGTGCTACTAATATAAAGAATCTAATGACCGCAAGAATCGCAAGAAAATTCGAAAATATTTTTTGGAGAGAGCAGAGCAGAGCCGCTTATCGCTTCAACGATTTTCATAAATATTATAAAAATATGTTTAGAGGCATTCGAATGGAATTTGCTTTATTATTATGATAGTCTTCTAAATCTTTAGCCTGAATTAAGTAACGTCTTCAGCACGTAGACTGATATTTGTGATTGGCCTATGACATTTCCAAGAAGGTAGGATACATGTCAATTTGCTCTCTATAATATTTACCTATGAATAAAGTATTATTTTTCAACTTTCCTTCCTTTTTAATGACTCACATCTCAAGTTTGAATTTTCTGTCTCATTTCACGGTTATGCCACGCTTTCTGTTCGAGGAGCAACGTGCGTTTAGAGTAACTGTACAATGAATTGGGAGTTTTTGTTTTTATGTCCTCAACGTAGTAGAGTAACAAAGCCTGCGGAAAAATTTACAACTGTCGTCTGAGGTACACATTCAGGCATAAGACTGAGTAATCCAAGGTGTGCATCTCCTGAGGCATACACAAACATATTTATAATATACTTATGTAACGCTGCTTGGCGGTGACGACGGCGTTCATCCCAGCGGAAATTAGCAATGCCACAGTAACCGAAAAAACAAACGGGCATGCAATGAAGATATCAAGTGAATGCACCGCAGAACAAATGTAAACACCGTCACGCACATAGTCACTTGCATGTCAGCGGGTGTGCATGCCACAGCATTGCGTCATGACACACGAAATAGCAATGTTAACACATGGCGCTGCTGGGAACCGAGACGACGCGCTGTACGCAGCATGGCCGCCGCGATAGGGAATTTATCAAAATGTCGCCGACAGGAGTCCTCTGCCGACCATGGCTTTCCGCCACAACACAGCCAGGAGTTGCACGGTGTGTAGACGCGTTGCCTTTGCTATTGCAGACGCATTTGTTGAAACGGCAAGCGCGCATATAAACAAAGCAAAAATAAGTAGAAAACACAAACGTGAAGTCACAAGTGAGCAGTGGTCGAGGAAGTGGAGCAAAAAATGTCCTTAGACCAACACATTCACATGCGGAGCGGCTGCTGGCAAGCAAGCGCGTTTGTGACGAATGTTGCACTTGCAATGAAAATGTATTAATCCAGGTGCAACAGCCAGCGCTCGTGTACATCGCTTTGCCCATTACCAGCCGAGCAATTCATCAAATGCCGCGCTTTGCTGTGGCAGCGGAGCGATTGCGCTCCATGAATCTGCCGCGATTCGCCGCTCAAATGTTGGACTTGTTGCGAACAGTTGTGCGCTGATTCAGAATTAGAAATTGTAATGTGGCCTTAAGGCGCGGTTAGAAATGGTTTCTCAAGTTTAAAGTGTTGTAATGCTTCATACATTTATTTATATACAACATATTTGCCAGCCTCCTTAAATTCTGCATTAAGTCAGCATTTCAGTGGTGCAGAGCGCTTTAGCTCAATCTCTATGGGAAGCGCATTAAACATATGTGTGTATATATGTATATGTAAAAACTCCTAGTGCTCATGTTGGCACATTATTTTTGCTTGCGGTTCTAAAATTTATTAGCAAAAAAAGTTTGCGCAACAAATTGAATTCAATATCAAATGCCACACACGTGGTAGGCCACAAAATTGTTTTCACGCATTTATGGACGTGATGGAGGTTTCTAAACACAAATCACCACCCGTCGCCAGCCGCAGCACCCCAGCGCGTGCTGCTGCCGAAAATTTGTCTGAAAATATATAATAATTGTAATGCCAAGTAGCGGCACGCTCGCTCATACACGTACATACATATGTACGCCGTCTAATTCACTATGCAAGATTGTATTCGAGCGGCGCCGTGCAAAAACACGTAAGGAATTGGCAAGTGTGTGAGTACATAAACGGAAAAGTGTGCAAGGAATTGAGAACTAGCTATAAGGGCGTCCCAGCGAGGCTCAGTGTCGAAGCTAAGCTTGGCGCACTCCTGACGTGTGTCCGCCAGGCGAAAGTCTGGAATTTATTCGCCGGTTTTAAACTTAAAAGAATGTGTTCTGAAGGTAACGCTTTTAACTATTTTTGTGATCGATTTGAGACAAATATTGGCTAGTCGAAAAAGTCTTTTCGTATTTTGTCAATAGATGTGAAAGATGCACCTCGCTGTGATCGACCTATCGTTAAAACAGTCGTTGAAATTATGGAAAAGATTGACCGGAAAAGGCTGGCCACAAAAGGAAGATCGATTTTTGGATGCCACATGAATTGTCTGTGAAAAAATTAATGAACCGAATTAACATCTTCTTCTTCTCTACTGAAACGAAATGAAATGAAACCATTTCTGAAGCGAGTTACCACTCAAAGACGAAAATTGGATCAAATACGACAATAATGTACGAAAAAGATCATGGTCCAAGTCTGGTACGGCTCGTTAAGCCAGGATTATCGCCTCTAAAGGTTATGCTGAGTCATCCACTATGAACTCCTCCAGCCTGGTCGAACGATTGATTCTACATTTTACTGTTAACAACTGATGAAACAAGCAATCGAAAAAAACGGTCAGAACTGATCAACAGAACGGGCTTCGTATTCCAGCACGACAACGCTAGACCACACACATCTTTGATGACTTGGCAAAAACTGGGAGAGCTTGGTTGGAAGTTTTCATGAATCCACGATATAGCCCTAACCTTGCACCATCGGACTACCATTTGTTTCGGTCAATGCAAAACTCCCATAATGGAGTAAAGTTGGCTTCAAGAGAAGCCTGTGGAAATTACTTGTCGCAGTTTTTCGCCGAGAAACCAGATAAGTTTTACACTGATGGAATAATGTCTCTAGCAAAAGGTGATCGAGGAAAATGGTACATATTTCAGGACATTAAAGTTCATTATAAATAACAAAAATAAGTTGAAGTTTGATTAGAAATACTTAAAGACTTTTTCGACTACCTTGTGCTATTAATAATTCACATTTGAGTTTTGTTGTCAATCCTAAAATTTGGCAGTTACGCTTGTGGTAAAATTTCCTGGAGGCGCGAAAGCCTTGTGCGGCTGCCCGTCTTTGATAAATAAGCAGCTTTCGCAAAGAATTGTTAAAGTGTTTTGTAAATCAAATTAGGTATTTTGAAAACCGATTTCTACGATTGAGAATAGAATTCAGTGCCTACCACGAAAACACACACACGCACATGTCAATCATTTCCGCTGGTGCAAGAGAAGCGGAGGTCGGCGGCCGCCTGAAGAATACTCGAAATTTTATTTACCCCTAACCGATGCAGTACGTGGCCCTGTCGCTGCATGCCGGCAACTACCCATGTCAGCAAACTTATCATATGCCGTTATTTATAAACGAGTACGTGCATGTGTGAGAATGCAAGCGAATAGTGTGGCTTAGAAATTCCGTGTGTAACAACGGAAAAGTGTTTACCAGACCGCCCTTTTGCTTGCCACAGCGCGCGTGTGTGTGCTTCCCTTGTTGAGGAATTTGCAAATTCCAAAATGCGGCTTTTTAGTTAGAGTTTTTGCAAGTTATTGGCGTAAGCGTGGTGCTTGCGAAGCTAACGAATAATGGCGTATGAATGTTAAAAGTTGCATTTGGAAGAGAAATGCGGACTGGAGGCAAGGGGAGTTAGATTTAAAATGCTATATTGCAGGCAAACGAGTTTCTCACAGATCGAGTTTCTGCCACATATGTAATGCGCTTTGTTATTTTAGGGCGGAGTATCGTTCTGGGTTATGAAATTTGAAGAAAATGTTCCATAAAAATGTTATAAATATTAATAATCAAATATTTGATCAGATATTTCACAAGGAGATATTTATCAGGTTGTTTCTTTAATTTTACGATACCGGTGCCTAACAAGCCTGCCACGGCGTATACGCAACATACATTATTTTGGAGGAGTTCCTCACCCTACGCTGCTCAACTTTTCTAAGCGTGAACGCAATTATACTCGAAACCCTTTCCAATGCGAGGAGAAGTATCAGACTGTCTGCATCTCCGGTCAACATTGTATCGAACACAAGTGTGATTTCTTAACGCGTTTGTTTATCTTCCATTAATGTAATGGCTTTTCACACTTGTGTGTATTCGTGTGTTACTCTGTATATGCGCTTCAGCCTTTCTTCAATGGACGCGTAAATAAAAATATGAACCCCGTTCTTTTGAATATGTTATGCTCGAGGACTGCTGGCTATTATAAGTAGGTTATTTTCCATTTTCAATTTCTTTGCGGACATTTGTTTGCTCTGCCTTTATTTCGGAATAATCAGCGCTGGTGTGCCTGTGTGTGCACGACGTATGATTTCAATTGCTGCTGGCATCAAAACAGCAATGAAAATATTAACAAACGCAGTTGCATGTGTGGGCGCCTGTGTGTGTGTGTGTGTGGGCGTAGGCGAACGGAAGTGGGAATTGCAGTAAGCAAACATGAGCGCAATATGTGTGCTGCCGTGTGCGCCTGTGCTCGCATATTTACCACATACTAATAGATACATTCTACAACCGCTTTGACACAGCATACTCACACACACACACACACGCATTCACATGTGCTGGCGTCACCGCAATTATTGCTGCTGCTAGCTCGCCTCGGGGTGTTTAGATGTTGTTAATATTGTCGGTGTTGTTGTTGTTGTCGTTGTTGCTGCAACACTTCTGCAGTGTTATTACTTTTCGTGCAAATATTTGCATAACCATGTTTATTTGGGTGCCAACGCACACTCACTCATTCCCACACCCGTACACTCACACTTGCCAAAACTCATTCGCAGCCACATGCGCCGGCACATCCAAGCTCAAATGCACACCCGTGCTTACATAAATACATAAAGTTGTTTACTGCCTATACATACACACACATACAGCGTATATACACACACACTGCCGCAGTTTGTCCGCGCTCACAACCCGCTTTGCACTTTAAAATGGAATAAAGTCAACCTCATTTATTTTGCTTGATTGTAAGTCAAAGGTGTTGGCTGCCTGCACGCCCCTCACTCCCTTCCGCCACCCCGTTTGTCCATAAACAGTAGTCCCATAGCTTGTGTATATGTGTGTCCGTATGCAAGTTTACTTGGCATGTAGTAAAAGCAACTAGTTATAAACTAGTCTGAGACTGGTTTGAATCGCAAGCCAAACTGGGTAGGCTCCATGCGAACTGCTGTTACATTTGAGCTGTTGTCAATTGCTAGGAATTGAACGAAATATGCCACTCACAAGAGTCAAATATATTTTCTCAGGAACGATCTGAATTATGTTCATGACCTCCGTGGTTTTGGCGAAAGCGTATTTATTTGTCTTTCTTAACCGATTACCAAAAAAGTTGGTTCAATTCTGATGCTTTTCCGACTTTTCTGACTGAGTCAGTGACTAGTCCAGACTAGTTTCTGCCAGTCCGTTGGTCTGCAGGGTGTTTCTGCCTGCGTACGTACACCAGCCTTCGACACTGCTCGCTTCGCTTCGCTTCGACTGCTTGGGATTTCCTGAGTACTTAATCATGTTTGTATGTATGTATATGTATATATATCTGCTTGGTCTGTCTCATTTGTATGTTCGGCGGTATGCTTGGCTTCGGCTTTCCAACATTTTGTGCATGTGCGCCTGTGTGTGTCGTATTGCAGGTGTATCTTTGCTCGGCTTTTAGGCATATCGTACAAGTCCATATATTAAAAACTACTTACTAACGGCTTTGTGTTAGTATCTCAGCAGTGCGTTAGTGTCATTTATTAGTTGCGATTGTGTGCCGAGCAATACGCAAGCGGGGCCACACAGCACCACCGACTGACAGAGCAGTGGCTATATGCAAATGGAGTTGCTGTGAGCAGATTTACTCAGGATAAGATGTGTCTGTGAGTGTGGCAAGAAGTATGTGTCTTCATGAAATATTGCTTGGATTTATTTACCATGTTACACTTGTTTATTCTGGCACAGCAAATTTTGGCGAATTTCGGCGATTAAGGCACTAAATGTTGAGTGAAAATGAAGCTTGATAGTAAGATAGTTCAGCAGAACAATCAAACAAGGCGTAGAATTGTTCTTGAATTCAGCACGATAGGTTTTTCGTAACCAGAAAGTTTTAGTTTAGTCGCCTATTATAACCTTGGATAAAATCTAGATCATATGATGCTTTCATCACTTGTGAATATGAAAAAGGTTTAAACATCCTTCCACTCCTAATATTGCCATTGAAGTGAAAACTATCCTGCACATAACCGTTAATGAGCGAAATGCCAGTCAGATTTTCTATACCTATAATCATTACCAACTGCCGGACTTAGTTCCGCCAAAAATTAGCCCCTTTTAATTACTTATATTCCCCTTAACTTTAGTTATTTTAATACTTTTGCAACATATTGCTACAGAGTCTAATAGTTTTGTTCATCTAACGGTTGTTTGTATCACCCAATACTAATTGAGATAGTTATGGAGTTATGTATACATATATACATGATCTGGATAACGATACGAGTTGAATACCGAGTTCCGACTGTCTATCTGTCCGTACAATTGAAATTCAGATATTTTAATGAAATTGGTACACATGTTCCTTGTCACCTAAGGAGGGTTGCAGATGGGCAAGTGTGCGTGACCCCGCTTCCCCATCAAGCCATAATAACCGACGAGGTCAGGTCAATTCATCTTGGCTTCCCTACCCACCTTGGGAAAATAGGTGAATTCGGTATATAACCCCAATATGGGGCGAAAACGGTTTTATAAGAGATATCAAATATTGGCCTGCATTTAGGTGAAAATCAATATTCTCGGGATCTGCTATACCGATTTCACCCAAATTTAATAAGTAAAGTACCTTGAAATTCCAATAACACAGTGCAAAAGTGAAAGAGATATTATTGAAATTCCGAGAGAACCCTTTTCTGATCAGAGTATGACTGTGTGCCAAAAGTAGGTTAAATCTGGTCAATACTCTCCTGAGCCTGAGCATATATCGGCTCATATGTAAGCTATCTTAAACAAATTCAGAGAGAATGCTTTTTTCAAAAATATGTGAAACAAATTACCCAAAGTCCCATAAACTAAATAGCGGGTAATCTAGGTAGAGGTACCTACTCTTTTTTTATTAATCACGCATTCTTTAAAAGAGTGCCTCCACCCAACATTGACCTCATCAATATTTCTTTAACGCTGTTGAAAAAGTAAACCATTCAATTCGTCTGAATAAACTTGATCTCCTCGATTTTCACACAATATTTCTAAAATGGGTCGCTTCTTATCTTAGTAATAGAACTCAACAAGTTATACTTATTTAATGATACTTTTTCTGACATAATCAACGTTCCTCAAGGTAGCCATTTTGGTCCACTTCTGTTCTTGTTATTTACTAATGACATCTCATCTGTTACGATGTAACTATACGATGTAAAACTTTTTAAATCATATACTTTAAATAGTGAAAGATGTCAGTTGGAATCAGACTTAAACAATCTAGTTTCTTGGTGTGTTGGAAATAATATGCTATTGAACCTTAAGGGGTTATATACAGTTAGGATTTTCAAAAAATCGATTTTTTTTTGCGTTTTCTTAATATATATATATCTGAGTATGCACGTACAAAATTTCAAGTCGATCCGACGAATATTTTCGAAGTTATAGACAAATTAGTGATGGCGCGCCGACTACATGTAAAGTGCTTTCAAAACTTTAAACTCGTTTTTCTCGAAACGGTGTTTTCAAAATCGGTGAGCAAGATTTCTCAGAAACGGCTAAACCGATCGGTCTGAAATTTTTACACAAGCTTCTTAGCTATATTTTTTAGTAATTAATCGAAGGATTTCCACATCCGATGAAAATTTCTTATTTTTATAAACAATTATAGACCCGAATTTTGGTCGAAAATCGAACCTTTTGCTTTGAGTAGCCGCCATTTTGTCAAAAAATTTTTTTTTGCTAATTCCTTCGATCAATCACTAGATTATTTATTATATTAGTGAAATTTATTTGGTTTTTGCATTTTAGATGATCCAGTCCAGAGATATCGTGCTCACCGCAAGAGGCCTTTTTTTTGCGGACCTCTGCAAAATTGGCAATATCAACGTTCCCGATCATTATTTTTGGCAATAAAAAATATGTGAATATAGTTTAAGGTTGTCATAATATACCTGCCAAGTTTCAAATCAATAAACGAAATAGTTTTCTTAGAACAAATTCTTGAAAAATGCCTTTTTTTCGACCTCCTAACTGTATATAACCCCTTAAAAAAAGTAAAACGATGTGCTCTTCACGTAGATCTGTAGACCCTACGGCATGCTTAATACAAAACTTTAGCTTGGAGCAAGTATGCATTTTTGTTGATGTGGGAGTGACTATGGACTCCAAAGTCAATTTTAATCTTTTTTTTAAGCTAAAGGCGCTCTTGGTTTCGTTAAACGAATTTAGAAATGCGGTTTACTACAAAAATGCTATCAGGTTCGGAGAAGTTAGAGTCCGTTCAAAAACAATTTTTACTTTTTGCCTTAAATCATTAGCGTTGGGATTACAGGATAAATCTTCCCTTTATACTTACCGTTTAAAACTTACAAATCTCCAGGGAAATGCTTGGTATAATATTTCTTGTAAAACTCATGAATGGGTCAGTCTGTAGTCCATCTCTCTTATCTAATATTAATTTTAAAATTCCCGCTCGCTCTGCCAGGCAGTTTAGACTTTTACTTTTAAAATTTTCTAGAACAAATTTTGAGTTAAACGAACCATTCCGCCGTATACATATGTCACGATTTCAATTCTCATTCTAACACATTTGTTCTAACAGACTCATTCTTTGCCATTAAAAAACTATTTTATCTACTCTTAACAACTAACATTTAAAAATAATAAACTTACTTAATCTAATTTCTAATTTTTGTTTCTGTAGATGAGCAGTTTAAGATCGCAACGCTTAAAGCTCTCTTGCCTTTTATGGCTCGGCTAATTCCGCTCGTTTGCGGATTGCGCCCCTCGCGGCGGGTGAGTGGGAGGAGGGTAATCGTTGGGTATTATTATGAGTCGAATTAAGTTGACATGTTATACTTCCATGAGCAGCTAATTTGACGTTTTGGGACGGTCGATTGGCCACCAAGATCGTGTGTTATCACACCGTTAGACTTTTTCCTGTGCAGATATGTAAAGTCTGAAGTCTATACGGACATTCCTATTTCGATTTAGACTTTGGGGCAAAACGCGTTTTATTCGCCAACTACCAGTCCAAATGAGTCGAACGAGTTATCAAAAATTTGACTCAACGTATGAACTGTCGGAGACGTAGCTGCGGCCAACATTTGAAAGAGTTAATCTTCAAAAGATAAATATCAAATAATGTTCTTTTGAATAATAATAAACATTCTCCATTAAATTTGAAGTTTCTGTGTTTTTGCTTATGAGTTATATATTTATAAAATTGTTTGAAATTATGTCCTCGGTTATACATGAGTAATGCCAAAAGTTTGTGCAAACAGCCCAGTTCTTTATTGGATCCAATGTACCTTATATAGTGATTTCCGCCTTCCCACCTTTATTGAAACTGTTTAGGGTTGTCAAAATGTGTGGTATTTATTATCGGATTTGATCCTGTCAACTTCCAAGAGTTCGGACACCCCGATTTCAGCCCTTTCTTATTTCTTTAACGACAGTCTTCTTTAGGCTTCATCCATGAAGAAGGCTGGAATGATTAGCGCAGTGAAGGATCGCTTATAGTATAACTTGAAAACTATTTATTTTTCTCTTCAAAGATTTCAGTGCAT
The DNA here is from genome assembly GCF_016617805.1 of Bactrocera tryoni. Classification (NCBI taxonomy): domain Eukaryota; kingdom Metazoa; phylum Arthropoda; class Insecta; order Diptera; family Tephritidae; genus Bactrocera; species Bactrocera tryoni. Next base: position 9,647,777 of record NC_052503.1, on the reverse strand, counting down.
ATATTTTAAATATGCATAAATATACTCTTGATATTTTTTAAAGCAATTGATAAAGATATTTTTTATTTTCAAAAACCGCTTTTTTCGTTTTTCACACAAGGTTTGCCGCTTAAAAGTTTAATTTCAATACATTACAGTTTTCATCGCCTTTGATGGCAAATAGAACCGTATAACGGAATTCATGGCAATATGCGGCAGTGATGTGGAGATGAGGCACATAATCAGAGTAGATGCTTCTCAGGCGCATTAATGCACATGTTGCATGCGCTTTTAATCTAACACTAAGCCAACTTCTGATGCGAACCTGGCGACGCACAACAACGGCACACAACAAAATAAAGAAAGCAAATCATAATAACGGTAAGAATAAACTACTTACGTGTTGGCAATACAAAGTGAGTGTGAAAATTGTAGCGAGAAGCGAGGCGTTGCAAATAAAGTCGTGACAGGAAGCGAGCGGATAAATATTAAAAGCGGCACGGCACACACAGACACACACTGGCATAAGTGCGCATGCGATTGCTTAGACCTACGTGCGCCATGTTGTCCAAGTCAATGCAGTTGTGTACGCATATGTTAGCATGCATTTACATACATTTGCCATGCTGATTGCCGGTGTCGGGGTGTGCGTATGGATGCGCGAAGGGTGATGATGGTGATGATGACAGATGAGAGTGCAGTGTTTGTGAATGCCTAAAAGGCTTTTGCAATGGTTTATTGCCTGGCCCACACACCTCTCCGCGCCAAGTGATGTACGCATACTGCAGAGATGTCACCTGTCACATGTTCGCAGCAATTGACAGCTGAACTTATAGGCGACACAGGCACACGCACATGCCCATATTTACCATATGATTGTATAGCGATGCAAAGCTTTTATCAAGTGCCTGTTTCACTGCTTATACACCGCCTGCGCGCCTCCAACTCCACCACCGCCAACAGCAAGCCTCGCCTGCTGTTCTTGTTTCCATTTGCTTATTTTCATAATTCCTTTTTGTGCTTCTTTTTGCTGCTTAAAGAAATGAAAATTACATTCAAAATGAATGAATTGAGATGCATTGCGAATGCATTTGAAATGAATGCCGGCGCATGTGTGTGCGCATGAATGGTTGACTGGGTAAGTGAATGCCACATTCCTGCACTGTGCACCTTTGTGCGACACATCATTTCGTCGCTGCCGCCGCTCGGCAGCTTAACGGCCAAGGAATGTGCACCCTGAAGCGGCATGTCTGCAGACTCATAATAAGCGCGCTTACAGTGTGGCTGAAGATATTTTCCGCGAAAAATTAATATTAGTACTTCCGCAGATGATAACTGGTGCATGTAACCCATTAGATGTTAGTCAGAAAGGGTATAGCAGGAGAATTCCCTATGAACATCTGAAATATCTTCCAGAACTATGAATATTTTTTCCAAATAAAGCAAAAAGGGAAAATAATTTCAGTTAATCAGCATCCATTTGGACTCAAGACGCGATGCATGTTACTGTGCAGCGACACCCATCCGATGCAATTGTACTGGGCATTGCAACGAGCAGACGAACGGACTGTTCTGTTGGCGGAGCTGTGGGGGTGGTATATATATGCTGCTTCACTGTTGACTTGCATTCATGCTTAGAGTGCGAAATATTGTAAATTCAAACATTGCGAATTTCAAGTTGTTGATGGATGATTGGTGATAATGTTGACACAAACCACTTCTCCAGCTGCGCTCGGCTCTGTCACCAACTCCAGAATGTTAAAGATAGTGATGGAAAAGTAGTTAATGAATGCGATTGTCGTGTTGATGCGAGAATGTTTGATGGCAGTGTTGATCATCATGAATCATGCTGTATGTGCCATAATTGAGAATTGATGTAAACATCGACGCTGATGTATAAACATACTGAAATTACATGGAATGCAATTGAGAGCGCATGTTTAATTCATCTCCGGCGAGCTCTACTGTCATCGTGGTCAATCTTGCCTACGAAAGTAATCATTAACACTGCATACCTTTGATTTGTCAGATAGCTTTCATCAATCGCAATCTAATTTGTAAGCATTTAACACCATCGATGGTTTAATCAGCTTGCTACGGAATTTTTTCTTCATCTTCTTCTTTGGTACTAAGCCGTGGGTCGGTTCGGGGCCGATAATATGAAACATCGCCAGTTGTGTTTTTTCTCTGCTAGGTCACGCCAGTTGTAAATCCTTTGAATGCGCGGACGCCCTTGTTTCCGTTGTACACCCATGAGTCTCGAGTCGAGTCGAAAGAGCTTTCGCTACAGCATCATCTTCCATGCGAACGGGAGTGCGGTACCTAGTGGGTTCATTGAATTTTTATGCGCTTAACTATCTCCATTGTCAAAGCTGTTACCGTGAAGATCAAATATTCCAGCCGTCGATCTAAAGATGTCTTCTTGGCGTCGAAGTCATCGAGCACGATCTTAACATTGCGGCGGGGACATTTCACGTACGCATCAAGAGTTCATAGAATTGCTTTTCAATATCTTCGTCCTTTTCTTCAGTTGGGGCGCGAGTACATAACAGTCAAATATAATAGAATTTAGCCAAAAAGGGGTCTCTCATCTGAGGTTGTTGTTAACTTTTCATTCGGGGTGTTTCTTACGTGGCGGTGCCCAAACCCAGCGCACAACCATGGGGATGCATGGTTCGCCAGAAGATACTTCGTCTAAATTCGGAAGTCGGTACCTGAATCATTTCTGGTAACTCCGAAGTGAATGGCACTCAGAGAACTTTTCTCACTTGCGTGAACTTCTACACATGACACGACAGCGGCTACGCTGGCTTGGTCATGTCGTCCAAATTAACGAAAACACTCCAGCTCTGAAAGTATTCAGCACATTACCCGCTGGGAGAGCAGACAGAGTAAGAGGAAGACCTCCACACCGTTGGAAAGACCAGGTGGAGAAGGACCTGGCTTCGCTTGGAATCTTCTATTGGCGCCAAGCAGCGAAAAGGAAGAATGACTGGCGCCCTCTTGTAAACCCTCTTTTAACCGTAATCGGTTTTTACGGCAATCAGGAACAAGAATATGGAATTTAGCCTTGATGCGAATTGTGGTTATCCTTTCACTCCTCGGGGTGGATCTGGAGACAAGGTGGCTAAGCCTTCGACCAACCATAAATCCTAACTAAATGTGTGCAGCTGTAGTGCATATTTCGTGCAGCCAAGTCCCGTTCATCGCATTTTCTGGAGCGCGGTTGGCTTTGTATTTTTCGACGACATTTATCACCTGGATAGCGGTAGCTTCTCTATAAAAGGTCCGGACATTCCAGTTGCATATCCGTGATTCGTGTTTCTTTGTGAGTTTACTGTGGTCAACAGTTGGGGAGGTCTACATATATCCGAGGCTTTCGTGATCCTTTCAATGGAATTATACCTATTTTTATTATAATAACTGTGGAACTTTTTTCTTGTAAAAGGTTAAGTTCACGGGGAATTATAGGTCTAATTAGTAGTTGAGTGACTAGTTCGCTTAATACAAACAGATGGCCGGAGGAACGGGTAAACCGACGGACAAACAGACATAAGTCGACTCTGCTCGTCACGCTCAGCTTTTCTATCCGGTCAATAGGTTTGGTTATCAAGAATCAAAAGATGTTGTGATCGACCAATCTACACGGCTAATGGAGATATCCGCTTAACAGAGCGTCTGTTTTATAGATAGTTCACTGCATAACAAATATGGAGTGCAGGTGCGGATCCACAGTAGAATTTTAGGGGGGAACTATATATTTTTGTGCTTGATTTGAGAAATGTGTAACTGTAGACTACAATTTTAGTACATATTTTTTAATATTAAATAAATCAATACGACATTTCCTCATTACGCTAAGATTCAATTCAATGAATTTAAAATTCACAAGGAATCTCTCACGCAGTCCCTCCCCCGTGGATCCGCGTCTGGTGTAGTAGGATGCTCGATTGTCACCGAGAACGTTGCGCCACGACAAAATATCATCTCTGCCAACTTTTGTGTGCTGTACACATATGTACATGTCATAATCTAATAACTTATTCAAATATATATGGACATATGTACGTAGACTTGATCATATGTAGATAAGAGCTCAAATACAAAGCGTAGCACGATCACTCTCTCGCCTCTTTCGGTCGCTCTTTGAGGGCTTTAGTCGCGCAGCGGCACTCTTAAATATCAGGTGATTACCTTCAGCTGCTCAGCTGTTTGACTTAGACGCCACTTTACCAATTTTGTTACCTTGACGTGGAAGCATAAACACATTTAAGCAGTCATAAGCCAAGCAGGCGACCAAGCCAACCGCGAAACGCAGTGATCGGCAGTAAACATATCCACATTCAAACTTTCCTACATATAAATATGCTTAATAATAACGAACGTAAGGCGTACCGAGCGTGAAGCGTGAAGTGTTTTGTGTATGTATATTACTTTGTGTTATTCATCAGCTGTGAGCTATAAAGAAAGACAACAACTACTCGCACTCGGCCGTTTGAATTAGCCGCATTCGCACACAAACTACACATATGTACGTGGGTATACACTCATACATATTTACAGACAGGTAAATTCGCTTTAGGAGCGGAGTGTGCGATCGCTTGTTGACGTTGAGCGTCGAACGTTGAAATGTACATGACTTTTATTGGACGGTGTGTGACTCAGTCAGTAGCTTAGCGTAGTTTGGTAGCAGCAAACCGAGCGCACGCAATTTCGGAAACTACCACATATATTTGGACGAGTACAAGCGCAGCCGTAAACTGCGCGATGCAATTACGTAAGCACGGTGAATAAGAAGAGTGCAAGCAGTGGAAAGAAGTGAAAAAGTGAAACGTTCTAAAACAAGTTGTAAAAACCTTGTTTGTGTACCAAAATCGAGCAAATGTGTGATAAAGTAATTGCGCCAAGTTCAGTAAGTGAAGTGAGCCTTCATATCCACCCTCAGCACTCATCGGTTTGAAAAGCGCAGTGAATATTTTGATGAGGTATAAACTATTAAATAATGTGCTCTGATTTCCACCTACCCACCTTAGCTATTTTCGAATACAAGGTCCAAAATAATTTACTAAAAAGTGAATTGCTCACCTAAAACAAAAAGTGGAATTCGTAAGTTCAACACTGATAAGATAAGCGCAAAGGCGAGAGAGAGCAAACTTAGCATCCGCGCACTCACACACATACATATATTCCGTTGCATCCGTGTGTCGCGCAGCGAAAGCGGGGTAAGTTGCTTTATATACTTCTCATATGTAAATTAGCCGTATCGCTGCACACCTGACGTCGCATCAGCTGTTGTTGTTGTTGTCGTCAGCTAGACGCTTTGCACGTTGCTGGCGTATTATCTTACACCTACTCTACTTCATGAAATAAACACGCCGTTAGCCAAGCATAGAAAGCACTTACATACTTCCACCTTAAGTGCGAACAATGGCAAACTAGTTCTGCATTCTCTTTGAATAATAATTTGAAACAGCTGAAGTCCCACAAGTTGCACCGCTGTCAACGACTGAATTCAATGCTATTGACGGCAATCATCCAGTTGACAGTCACAACGCTACTATTTGCATGCTAGAAATGTGCGTACAGCCTCGGTACCAACACCGGCGTGAAATAAAAACAAGAAAAAACGTTAACTTCGGTTGCACCGAAGCTAAATACCCTTCACAGGTGCATTTATGTTAGTAACTATGTGTTCAGTTTGTATGGAAGCTATATGCTATAGTAATCCGTTCTGAACAAGTTTTTTAGAGATTACATTATTGCCTTAGAAAATAACATATACCAAATTTCGTGAATATATCTTGTCAAATGTGAAAGTTGTCCATACAAGAACTTGATTCCGATCGTTCAGTTTATACGGCAGCTATATGTTATAGTAGTCCGATATCGGCCGTTCCGACAAATGAGCAGCTTCTTGAAGAGAAAATGACGTTTGCAAAATTTCAAAACGATATCTTAAAAACTGAGAGACTAGTTCGTATATATACAGACAGACAGACAGACGGATAGACGGACAGACAGACGGACATCGCTAAATCGACTCAGCTCGACATACTGATCATTTATATATGTATATACTTTATAGGGTCTCCGACGATTTCTTCTGGGTGTTAAAAACTTCCTGACAAACTTAATATACCCTGTTCAGGGTATAATTAATATACAACAGGCTACACATGATCTGTGTTTTATCGTGAGTTTCCTTTAGACATACATATATACTTTTAATTTGCCTTGAGCTCTAGAACGGCATGATTAATCTTCTTCTTAGAGCCGAGTTTACAACAGCGCGTCAATCGTTCTTCCTTTTCGCTATTTGGCACCAATCAGAGCTTCAAAGTATAGCCGTGTTCTTGTCCACCTGGTCTTTCCAACGGAGTGGAGGTCTTCTTCTTCCTCTGCTTCCCTCGGCGGGTACTGCGTCGAATACTCTAAGAGCTGGAGTCTTTTTATCCATTCAGAAGACATGACCTACCCAGCGTACCCACTGTGTCTTAATTCCCAGAACTATGTAAATGTTGTTCTATATCTCGCGCAGCTCATCATTCTATCCACTGCGGTATTTGTCGTTGCCAAAGCGCAAAGGACTACCAAGCTTTCTCAGAACCTTTCTCTCGAAAACTCGTAACGACGACTCATCGGATATTGTCATCGTCCATGCTTCCGTACCATATAGCAGGACGAAGATGAAGAGAGACTTGTAGAGTTTTGTCTGTATTCGTCGAGAGAGGACTTTACGTCTCAATTGCCTTCTCACCTAATGACAAAAATTATTCTGTGTTGGATTTCGAGACTGACATTGTTTTTGGTGTTAATGCTGATTCCAAGATAGACGAAATTATCTACGACTTCGAAGTTATGACTGTCAACAGTGAGTTTGTTGGATAAGAGGAGATATTTTGTCTTGCCCTCGTTCACTATCAGACCCATTTGCTTTGGTTCCTTATGCAGTCTATAGGAAGATGAATTGATTTATTAAAGAACCTTAAAATTCTAAAGATCTGTAGAGTTATTATACGGGATTTGCTGCGGGATCGAGAGCAAACACATTTTTAGCAATCACGCTGAGACTTTTTTTACAAGTTTATTCATATACTTATAATTTTATATGTTTAGAGGCGATTTGAATGTTGTGCTCTGGCCGACCAATGTTTAAACACACATGCATGTTTCAGTATCATATTATACCCTTTATGCTCTGATTTGCATGAAAATTGTTTGGTCTTAAGGCCGCCTCGCCTAAGTGATATCATTACTCCCACTGACACACTAGCGTTTTCTTCACAGAGACAGACATACTTACATATGTTCTTCTGTGAGTTAGTTGCTCAAATGCGCTGATCACAGATATTATGTGACAAGCGTGTAAAGCGCGACTGGAATTTTAATCGCCATTGAATCCGAAGCGCACTTAAACTTAAAAACTTGGAATTTCAACACACCGGTGCTTACTTTACATATGTACATATAAGGCATTTATTATATGGCGATTTACAAAGTATTGAAACGTCATGCCATTGGTATAGTTCTTGGCGATCGCATAAGTGTGCGCATACAAATAACTTTTTCGACTACCCAATATATTCATCAAATATGTGACCGTTAATTCTTCACGTAGCCGCGCACTTAGAAATATGAATGAAGTCGTAAGTGATCTTGATGAACTTTGGCTTTCTTCAAACTATTGAGTGATAGGCCAGCAGGGGTCAATACATTCTTCAATAGCCTGCATGTAATTTTTCCGCTCTAGAGTTTTATTTAATTTCCGTTTTTTCCGCTCGTGGCTTTGTGTCACTTTTTACCACAACTTGGAAGACAAATTTTCTTGCTGAAGAGCCCTATTTGGGCACTGAACTTATATCTTTATTTCTAAATAATCAGTTGGATTTCGTTAATTACACTGGCTTGTGTAACTTTGATTTGTTACACATCGAATAGTTGTGGAGAAATAGTATCTTCATTTATTTATGTCATTAAAATGCATTTATCTGAAGAAATTCAATTTTCTTCTCATCAATGGATGCCGTCTTTCTGGCGATTGGCTTACACACAAACGCACTTAGCACTCGTAAAAGAAACGAAAAAGGAAATGCAAATTAATCAAATTATCGTTTTCCCTGTACAGATTGAACCCAGCAGACGATTTAAGGGTAGTGCAAGTCACAAGCAACTAATCTCGAAAAGTCCACAAAGTGGAACATAAGTACAGAGCACACTGTTAGTTGTCTTCGAAAGGTAATTTCTCTGCTCTGAAATTACAAAAATCTTTTTTCTTGTATTTTTAAGTTATTAAAATAAAAAGTAAAGTAAATTTTAACACAAAAAAATAATTTCTCCACTAAAGAAGAATCATAGCACTAATATGTAAGATTCAGAAGACATTTTGACGCTCCTTCACAAGAGCTGCCCGTTTGTACGATTCGCCGTAGAGTAACGCTTGGCGAATCGAAAATATATTCTCTATCATATTATATATAATCTCAAAGCCAAGCAACTAAAATCTGCATGAGACTAAACAGTGTAAAAATATATAACGTGAATGGAAATTTTTGTTATTGTTTCCATTTATTTACACTTAATACTTATGTATTTAGTTTTTCGCGAAAAAATATATTTGTACCATTTTTTTGCTGCTACAATTTGCAAAGCTCACTTTATATTCGTGAGGGTTACCAAAGCATAGACTTCACTACTGCAATTAGTCACATGTCACGACAAGTTCTGCTAATGACTTTTCGAAAGCGAATTTGTCACAAAGCAATGGATCTCTGTAAATCGTGTTAATGCTTGAGTTTATGTTAGACAAATGATTGTTCAATGACAAATGTCAATTGCAATCATTTGAACCGATGCGTGGGTACCCGAGTTACTTCTTAAAAACAAAATACTACTATGAGCAAAAAATAGTAAGGCTTTGTTCATAATTTGAAAATTTTTTATTTATTTTTCAAAATCTATGTTGTCACCCTTAAAGAACTTTCCCTTGGCCCGAACACACTTGTGTCAACGGTTTTTCCCATCCTCGAAACAGTTTTTAATGTCAATTTCCGGATTGGTCTTCAATGCGCTTAGCGATTCACGTTTCATGTTTTCTTTTGACTCAAAACGGTTTCCCCGGAACGGTCGTTTGAGTTTGCTGAATTACCAAAAATCGCTTAGAGATAAATCAGGCGAATACGATGATTGCGGTACGATATTGATTGAAAGTTTGGCGAAAAACTCACGAAGAAGCAATGCAATATGAGACGGTGCATTTTCGTGGTGCAAAAACCAAGAGTTGTCAGCTCATAATTCGGGCCTCTTTTTACGAATAGCTTCACACAAACTACGCATAACACTAAAATAGTATTCCTTGTTAACAGTTTGGCCGATCGGAAGGAATACGGAGTGTACCAACACTCGATAATCGAAAAAAAACTGCCAACATAATCACGATTTTTGACCTGCTTTGACGTGGTTATTCGATATTGGCTCATCTTCGTCACCATATTCGGCTGATTGATAGTATATTTCCGGGTCGTAAGTATAGATCCAAGACTCTTCGCGAATAATAATACGTTTCATAACAATTTGATAGTCGGAAAGTATTGTTGCCCTGACGTTAACGTGACGTTGTTTTTCAAAAGTATTGAGTGGCCCAAATGATCTTCCATAATATTTTTCACTGATCCTTCTGATATTCTAATCATGCCATTAAGATCTCTGAATGTTAATCGTAGATTCTACATAAATATTTTGATGTTCCATAAGTCGGCGGTTAACAGGAACCCTTTGAACCATGGAGACATATTTTTGGAAATAAATTTTAAGCCAATCATGAACAGTCAATAAATATAATTATTTTGATTGCATATATATTCTTCTTTTTCTTCTTTTTGGCATTGATTGTGTATATATTGATATTATAAATTCACCTCTTTCAACAAACACAATCTCCTTCACAGATCAGTACTATTTTATCAAAGGCTGCTAGGTATTATTTGTATAGTAAATATGTATATTTGGTGATTGCTTTCAAAGACTTAGCTTAACTGTAAATAACTTTTTATCATAGAAATAGGCAGGAAAGACATTGAGTGGCGAAACATACTTATTTACAGTGCTTTTAAGAAGCCTCCGACTAATCACACACACACACACACACATAGCTACCCAGTTAAAAGCCAAAGTAATTACTGCAACTGCAGATATTCAATATGAAAAATGAGCCTTGATGACACTTGATTACTTCAGGGTTGCTGCAGCGTTGCGCAGAGCTTTTATCTGTGTCAATTAAGAAGTTTTCGAAAAAAATATGTTGTCCACAAAGACTTGTGGTTTTATTAGTGGTTAACCGCGTATAAAACTCGGCTGAAAGGCACTAAAGCAACACACACTTGAACATGTGTGTGTACGTACAGCCCACCAAATACTCATAACGGAGTCTGTAAAATTATAAAGATAGAGTAGTGTAAGACCGAATGATGACTCATGCGCATACACACACACATTCATGCACATTGAAGTAGGCTTTGTATGAGGCCAGTATTCAGCCCATACTCGGCCACCAAAGTGCAGTTATGCACCTGCAACACTAGGCACGAGAGAGTGAATAAGAAAGGGGACACTTAATTAAAAACACATAATTATGTAATAGGCACAAAAGAAGTCTTCACCTCACCCCCACATGTGTGGGGGAATTTGTGATTGTCTGTAGGTGTTTGTTTGTGGCAAGCGCAAGCTGATTGTGCCCCCATTAAAGATTATTTGTGTCCATACAACTTCTTTACACGAAAGTCCTTCGCCATTATGCAACACACAAGCGGCTTTAACGGCTCTTGAGAAAGAATGTTCTTCATAAGCACCGGAGCGAGTTCACGCCGAATTCGTCAGTCACATATATCCAAGGTTGGTGTGGCTGTGGGTAGTCATATATTTACACGCATAATCGTCAGCAGATGTTGTTACATATTTTTCTGTTCCTTAATAACTTATACGCTCACTTGGCTGCTTAAGCACTGCCAGCTGTGGCAACATACAATTTAGCGAGCTTAAATATGCCCTCCTCCGTCGCCTATCGCCTTTCGGCTGTTGATAGTTGTTATTGCTGTTGCTGCTGTTGCAGTTGTTACAACTGATGCGCAATAATTGCTGCCAATGCTGCAACAATCCCCCTTTGACGTAATTCAGCGAAGCCTACCACCGTGTACCGTTATGTATCTGCACGCACACATTTACCTACAAGCTTGTACACATTTAATATTAACTTTTTCGACGCATGAGTTTTACTTGTAACTAAAGTTGTACATATGTATGTATGTATGTATGCATGTTTGCATGATAGCACAATTTTAGTCATCGTGAGTATCAACACTGGAGCTTATAGAAATACAGTACTTTTGGGCTCACTGATACGGTAAGCCTCTAGAGTGGGCTCTTCTTATACTTCTTATGTGTTTGGTCCACAAGAACGGGGCAACTTCAGTTGGACCACACCTGAACACCGCAAACTCTTAAGACTATATAAATGACTTCATTATTTCAAAATCTTTGATCCATCATAGACTACAGAGACTACAGAGATGGATATAGCGTTTCTGTGCTATGCTTAAATTTTAGTAGATATCACCATTTATTCAGCTTCTGACGACAAAACAGGTAAATTATAAAGCGTCGCTCAATAGATTAAACAAGATTTTCTACTTCTTCTTGAAGATTCCAAGTGTAGTTAGGTTATTCTCCGTCTGGCATTTACAACGGTCTAGAGGTTTTCCTCTTCCTCTGCTTCCCCCAGCAGGTACTGCGTCGGATACGCTCAGATTTGGAGTGTTTTCGTCCATTCGGACAACATGACCTAGCCAGAGTATCCGCTGTTTTTTAATTCGCTGAACTATGTCAATGTCGTCATATATCTCGTACAGTTCATCGTTCCATCAACTGCGATATTCGCCGTTGATAATGATCAGAGGAAAATAAATCTTTCGCAGAATTTTTCTCTCGAAAACTCGTAATGCCGACTCATCAGATGTTGTCATGGTCTCTACCTCTGCACCATTTAGCAGGACGTGGATGATGAATGACTTGTAAGATTTGGTCTTTAAACGTCGAGAGAGGACTTTACTTCTCAATTGCTTCATCAGTCCGTAGTAGTATGTGTTGACAAGAGTTATTCTTCGTTTGATTTCGAGACTGACGCTAGTTCCAAGATAGACGAAATTATCTACGACTTCGAAGGTATGATTCTCAACTGTGACATTTCTTAAAACGATACCTAAACTAAACCTTCTCAAGCAACCAAGGAATGTATGTAATACTCGACTGACTTAACCTGTCACCTTTTGGGATATAAGTCGTCTATGACAACGAATAATGAGTTTTTCCCACTTTGTTTCCATGTCTGCGCTTTCAAATTGTGTCCGGTATTATTACGGTGAAAAATGAAGCACGTTGTATCGTTAAAATACACCACACCAAGTTAATGTGCGGACAAAAGGTGTTAATTTATACGAGTGCTTAAATGTTGTGCTAGGGAGGTGCTCCCGCCGCAACTTCCGCCTGCTCCTCTTGAATTGCGTTCGTCGCTTATAACGCGCACTTGTGGTCTCACATAAAATCTTAACACATCCTCAGCGATTCAAGCAGATGCCTCTCCCGCGCAATATTGTAAAATGCTAGAATTAAAAATAAAAGTGTTTTCATCTATAATCGAGAAGCTTCCCTCTGAAGTTAAAGTGGATAAATAAATACACACACAAATACATATGTATATATAAGTACACACGAGTGGTGTTTTCATTTCTTTCTTCCGCTTTCGGCGTGTCGATGGGGTATCACTGGCACTTGTAGCAATTGCGGCAAGTGTTAAGCTCCGACTTTTAATGAGGTTGTTTTGCACGAAATTACCATTAATTGCAATAAATTTAGAAATAAAAGGGGTGCGATTATCACACATCGCTGCCAAAACAGGAAACCACGATAAATACGAACATCCATGCAGGGGGTACAGAATTTAACAATCATTTGGGTGAGTTTGCACTAGGATAAATTCGAATTACTGCATAATACCGGGTTCCCCTTGCTTTATAAAATAGTCGAGAGTTTATGACTAGCTTGTGGTCACTTTTGTTAAAAATATTGATAGGCGATAGGGAAGTTTGAAACCAATTTCAAACAAGCACATCTTTAAAACCGAGTATTCCCAATGCACTACTCAAAGTATTCAAACACATATAAGCATGACCCTGCTAATCTTCTGACCGAGTCACCAAATTTCCTTTCATTTGAAAGGCGAATCGTAGTTATAACGAAAAAGAGTAAGCTAACTGTGGAATAAAACGAGAAAGAACGATAACGTCGGCAGCACTGAATCTATAATGTCTTTTACAAATACAAAAGGTTGCTAGCAAGAACTCGTTTCAGATCGTTCAGTTTGTATTGCAGCTTTAAGCTATAGTGACCCGATCTGAACAATTCCTTTGAATATTCCATTATTGCTTTAGATATCTCATCAAAGTTTTCTATGCAAGCACTTAATTCCAAACGTTCAGTTTGTATGGCAGTTATAATCTCTAGCGATCCGATTCCGACATATAAGCAGCTTCTTGGTGAGAAAAGGAAGTAATGCACCATTTGAGACCGATGTCTCAAAAACTGACGGGCTAGTTCCCATGCAGACCACTTTTTGATATTTTCTCTCTAGAGACATTATTCCATCAGTGTAAAACTTTTGTGGTTTCTCAGCGAAAAACTGCGACAAGTAATTTTCACTGGCTTCTCTTAGAGCCAACTTTACTCCATTAAGCGAGTTCTGCATTGACCGAAACAAATGGTATTCCGATGGTGCAAGGACAGCGCTATATGGTGGATACATTCGAATTTCTCAGACAAGCTCTCCCAGTTTTTGCCGAGCCATCAAAGATGGGTGTGGTCTAGCGTTGTCTTTATGGAAGACGAAGTCCTTTCAGCTAATCAGTTCTAGCGGTTCTTTTTTCGGTTGCTTGCTTCAATCTCATTAGTTGTGGACAGTAAAATGTAGAATCAATCGTTCGACCAGGCTGAAGCAGTTCATAGTAGATGATTCCTTTCCAATCCCACCAAACACTCAGGATAACCTTTCGAGGCGTCAATCCTGGCTTTGCGACCATTTGTAGAGCTTCACCATACTTGGAACATCATCTTTTTCGTACATTATTGTCGTATTTGATCTACTTTTCGTCTCCTGTTACCATTCGCTTCAGAAACGGTTCGATTTCGTTTCGTTTCAGTAAAGAATCGTAGATGTTAATTCGGTCCATTAAAATTTTCACAGACAATTCAAGTTGTACCCAAACATCGAGCTTCTTTTTGTAGCCAGCCTTTTTTAAATGGTTCAAACCGTTTGATGATGAATGTTAAGTTTCATGTCATGTCATGGCTGCTTATGCGATGGTCCTGGTCAATCTTTTCTATAATTTCAGCGACTATTCAACGATAGGTAGACCAGAGCGAGGTGTATCCTTTACATCGATATTTCCAGAAGGGAAGCGAGCAAACCAATGTTGGGCTTCGTAAACTGATACAGCATCGTCTCCGTAAACTTCACAAATTTCATTGGTGGCATCTCCCTTTTTATACAAAATTATCAAAATATAGCGAATTTCTTCATTATTTGCACTCATTTTTCAACTTCCCCGAATTTAGTTTTAGTTAAATGAAGCTTAAGATCTAACCTTTTCAACACTATGTGCTGTGACACAATTTGATTGGTAGCACTGGAGATATACAACTGCAACGACATCTACTGACAAAATACGAAAATCCTTTTTCGACTATCTAATATTATGTGACTGCATTTCCTTACCTCCATTGTAATCTTTGTTAGATTCTAACTGTCAGCGTAGCGAAGAATCGACATCAAAAGCATTTAAGAGGAATTCAGTTAAATGTAAAGGCGTTCTGAGGTCAGTAAATCACAAATTGCCAACATACGCCCTGGGGCCCACACTAGCGCCTCGCATCCGACTTCCTGTTCGGCACACAAAATTCCAGCCCGAGTGTATGCTAGTGCTGCGCGCTCCCTGCAGCTGCTTTATTTCATTTTTATCATTTTCTATTTTATAGCATATTTATTATGATTCAACAATGATATCTGGGGAAATCATTGTAGCACTAATAGGAATACCCCGAAGGCGCAACATGACATCTCTCGTATAATTCCGGAAAATTGTAACTCTAATAGTTGCCCTCGCTTTCTGGCGCACATGACTCGCTGCAGACCGCAAGGAGCATAACACACATCTATATATATATATGTGCGGCCACAAGTAAGAACGTGAATCGCTGCCTGCCAAGAAAGCCAAGTGCGGCAAATGTGGAGGGGCTCTAAGTGTGCATGGAATTGACTTTGCGAATGACTACTCCTTATTGCATTTACTATTGCAATGTTCGCTTGTGTGTTTGCGAGTTTACAAGTAACTGTTTCACGGGCTAACCGACACGCACATGTGGAAGAGAGCCAACTAAGCGTGAAATAAATGAATAAACACACACTCATACATGCATACGTCTGCACTTTCTTGCGCGTTCGTCGGACAGCACAGCCCTACTTGTTGCTTCTTCTGCGTATTCTCGCATTTGCTGTGCCTGTGTTTGCATGTGTGTGTGTTGATGTGCTCAGCTGAAAAATCTCCACGTCAAAGTTTTTCAGCATGCAAATTCTGCTGTACATATTTTAATACTCGCATGCAATTTGGCAAAAATAACAATAGCAACTCTTTCTTTAAGACAGATTTAACGCGGCGGCAAGCGTTGATGTGCCAGTACTGGGTCCAGAGACCGATTGGTCAAACAATTTCAGATTCCCTATTAAAACTTGATGTTAAAATCGACGCACTCAAGAATTTCATTTCACTCCACGGCCACTTAAAGCTCATGTTCCATCTAAAACAACAACAAAGTTTCGGTTAAGCGCCCTTTAAGTATTTAAATACAATCCACAGTTCTCAAAACAACCTAGAGAGTCTTAAAGCGATATTCCTAATTTGAGATCTGTTCAATGCCATGATTTTCAGAGCTGCCACACTTTCTCAAACGTGACAGATGCATTCAAAGGTGTGAGGGCGTTACTGTAATCGCTTACGTTTATGCGCATAAAGGCTATCCGGTTTCAGAGCTAATGCCGCCGGACCCGCTTCGCACGCCGGATATTTATGGGCCGTTATCAATATTGCTAGGAGCGTTGTTGAGCCTTGTGACAATCATAATTTTACATTTTAGTTCATTTTCAGCCTCTTTTCTGCAATGTTGCCTTTTCTATGCTTCACATTGCCATCCCATTCATCACTTGCCTCTGCAAGTGCTTTAACCCACGAATACGGGGGTTACCAAGCGTATGTGTGCATGTGGTCGGACCCGTCGGCTGAAGTGCTAAAAAGTGGAAGACAGGCATTTGTGCCTAATAATAGATGTAATAATGTTTGTTTGAGTGCTGATGCCTGACTGTTGACGACCCAGCCACATCCCCTCCAGAGGAGTGAGTATTGTACTTTTATTTTTATCCTTTTTTGTATTACTGCCCTGGTGCAGGGACTTTTCCGGCCGGTTGACGTGACGGTTTGCCCAGCACGAGCGCACACAAATGAGATCTCGCCATTTATTTCATATTCTTCGTATGTATTCTTAATCCAAGAGGCCTCTAACATGTGGTCTCGTGCATGCTTGTGTGCGTGTGTATATGTGAAATGTGTGGCGTCGTCAACACATCCTTTGGGACTTTGTTTGTCAGTTAAAATGAATGTTGCCCGCAAATATGTAAGCGTTGATGGCTTTTCAATTAGGTTTTATGGTTTTTCTTTTATTCGACCCTTGTGAATGCTTTGCGTGTAGAAGTCGGTGAGTGTGTGATGATACATTTTGCGCTGTCTGTCCGGGCTGTCAATAATGATGGCGCAAGCGAATAAATTAATAAGCTGAGAACGCAGTTGGTTAGTTTTTGAGCGCAAAATACACGAAAACGCTATTACTGAGGTTTCTCTGAAATACCTGGTGAATGGCCTAAAAAAATATAGCCGGAGCCATTCCTTATAAAATCAAATGGTTTTCGGCATATATGCTCGCTTTTCTTGAATTTAATATTTTATTACTTACTCAATTTTGGACGACAATTTAATGAACCAGTGGGTATTGAACCATATAGGTTTTGTTGGCAATATATTGGGTAGTCGAAAAAGTATTATCGTATTTTGTCAATAGATGTTGTTGCAGTAGTATAACTCCGGTGCTACCAATCACATTGTGTCATACCATATAGTGTTGGGTAATGAGAGCTTCATTTGACCAAAAACAATTAAATGCGGGGAAGTTGAAAATAATGAAGACAACAGCTATATTTTGAAATTTTTGTGTAACAAAGGGATGAATGCCACACAAGACACCAATGAAATTTGTGAAGCTCTCGGAGACGATGCTGCATCAGTCCGAGTAGCACAACAATGGTTCGATCGCTTCCGTTCTGGAAATTTCGATGTAAAGGATGCACCTCGCTCTGGCCGACATATCGTTGAAAAAGCCGATGAGGTTATGGAAAAGATTGAACACGACCAACACATACGCAGCCATGACATCGCTAAGGGGCTTAGCCTTCATCACCAAACGGTTTTGAACCATTTAAAAAAGGCTGGCTACAAAAAGAAGCTCGATGTTTGGGTACCTCATGAATTGCCTGTGACAAATTTAATGGACCGAATTAACATCTGCGATTCTTTGCTGAAACGAAATGAAATCGAACCATTTCTGAAGCGAATGGTAACAGGAGACGAAAAATGGATCAAATACGACAATAATGTGCGAAAAACATCACGGTCCAAGCATGGCGAAGCTCAACAAATGGTCGCAAAGCCAGGATTGACGCCTCAAAAGGTTATCCTGAGTGTTTGGTGGGATTGGAAACTAATCATCCACTATGAGCTGCTCCAGCCTGGTTGAACGATTGATTCTACATTTTGCTGTCAACAACTGATGAGATTGAAACAGCAATCGAAAAAAAAAACTGCCAGATCTGATCAACAGAAAGGGTTTGGTATTTTTGATAACTCGGCAAAAACTGGGAGAGCTTGGCTGGGAAGTTTTGATGCATCCACCCTATAGCCTTGACCTTGCACCATCGTACTACCATTTGTTTCGGTCATTGCAGAACTTCCTTAATCGAGTAAAGTTGGCTTCAAGAGAAACCTGTGAAAATTACCTTTAGTAGTTTTTCGCCGAAAAACTAGAAAAGTTTTACACTGATGGAATACAGTCCTTAGTGGAAAAATGGCAAAAAGTGGTCGACTTAAATGGTTCATCAAAATTCATTATAAGAATAAATTAAAATTTGATTAGAAATACGAAATTCGTCTACCCAATACACCTGTCCTTGCAAAATATCCGCTTTCACAGGCCCTCAATTTGATTCATTAGTTGTTAAAACTTGTGATGATGCCACTTAATTACAATTATTATTTCCATATAAAGTTTACATGGTTGCATTGAATAACGATCAAAAACAGTTTGCAAAATATATCAGAAGGGTTTTTCGCATTCAGTGGCTCTTCGATAATCGTTGAAGGGTTCAAGTTCATTTCGGCGCATTTCAGCGTGTGACAAATTAATTAAAATTTGCCACTTAATTGCACTGATTAGTAACAATTTATACATATTAATATGCACTTATCGAAAAGCAGCGGAAGGTCGCGCATAATTCCACGCTGCTAGAGACAGAAGACACACACCCGCGAAATACATATCAATGCGCTTGATGCGTTTACAGTGAAATATTTCAAAGCACAAGTGCAATCGTTGCATTCAATAAAAAGCGCGCATTTGAATTTGCAATAAAAAACGTTTCGAAAAATACTAATATGAAGCATTGGATGAGCACACACACACACACACATGCACCGAAGGCATAACTGCATAGGTGTTGAAGCTTGCAGGGCCTAGGGGACTGTTCGTCGCACTTCTGGGGCGCTGCATGGCCGCCTGCCTGCGTGCCTTTGTAGCTGACTGACAGTCGTTTCTAATTAAGTGTTCGGTCGTTCAATTAGCGAAGTGCAATTGCTGCCTGCCATGCAATGTTATTAATGTACACATACACACACACACCCGCATACGTACACAATAATAAACATATATGGTGTGTGTGTGTGCATTTTGTTCATTTCGCCGCTGATGGATTAGCGCAACGTGTGATTTCGCTTTTGAAAAGTGCAATAAAAACAAAAGTTGCCACTGACAGCGGCACACGCGCGCCGATCTGGCGGAGCACGAAACATGGAGCACCAATTGTGGATTTTTCGCTGGCAAAAGTGTAAGTGTGTGTGCCCGACAGGAAACAAAGAACGCTCCGAAGGGAGTAAAAAGTTCAAATAATGACATGCGAGGGCATGAAAGCGCCCACCATAAAACGGTAGCAACAAGGCGGTGGCACAGCTGAGGGATGAGCACTTCCTGTTCGGTGTAGTGAAAGCCGAAAATATACTTCACTTTAGTCACTTTCTACAAGTGAGTGCCTGTATTTATAAAAAAATATATTTTAAAACTGCAGGCCGTGCTTAGATATGCCCATAAGTCTTTTACAAGTCCTCTACAAAGTACGGAATTTTGATTACCAAATATAGAATCAACAAAAGTCGCGGTTTCGGTTCTTGGAATTTAAAATTTCAAAACTCTGCTTTCTGACTTTCCTGCATTTCGGACACCCCTAATAAATAGCTGGTTATGTATGTGTGCAAGTCGAGGCAAAATCATAAACGGTGTTGCAAATAATGGCAAAAAGTTATTATTGCATTTATTACAGCCTGAAACGGCGGCAGCGTATGGCAACAGCACCAGCAATGCCAACACCGAAGGGCTTTATGTCGACAACGGGAAGCAATCGTTGTAGCAACTCGTGTACTCCGATCTGTTTGCTGGGTCACGCTCCTAACAATATGCAACACACCAAATGAGCACCCATCTCGCAAAAGCACTCAGCACACACACATACAAACTCCCGCTATCGCTGAAGCGGCGCGCGGCGAACGGGTGCGACTTCGTCCACAGCTCCAGAGCTACACACTCGCTCGCGCATAATGATGATGAGCATTGGGCACGAATGAAAACTAAACTCATCAGCGCCAAACAGTGCTACGCTATTGGGCTGTTGCCGTTGCCGCGCTGGTGGTGTTGACGCCGGCGCGGCGGAAAAGCGCAATGGGCACGAGCGAGCTGGCAGCGGCACAGCAAGGAACAACTTTTTCATTTTAATAAAATTTTAATGAAAATTTCTGTTTATAGCACTGCCGCAATGTAATGCCTTTTGTGTGAGTGTGTGTGAGTGCGCTTACAGCCGTTAAAGACACGGACTGACATGGGGTCAGAGCAATAATAACAGCGAAGGCAAATAACAACAAACAAAAAATTAAATTACAATAAAAACGGAGGCATGAAGATTTTAACACTTGCTGCACTGGGAGGAAGCGGGGCTGGTCGCAGTTAAAAATGCTTAAAATACACGTGGATTAAGCAGTTATGCAGTTGTTGCCATTGAGATAGCGCCGAACTCATAGAAAATATTTTGCAAATCAGATTTTTCAGGTTCCGAATAATTGGCGCCTTTGGAGAAATTCCTTTGTTACTACAAAAGCAAAACATTAGCACAGCGTTAAAGTAATGGTGAACTTGTCATAAACGTAAGAAGCATTCCGTTTAACCCTTAGTCATGTGAAAAGAAAGTCACATAAAGTCACTGGTCCTGCAATGGCGTGAATCGAAATCGGTTAGGCAACAAGTATCTTTTAGAAGTCATTGTGTTGTACAAGCGCGATGGACGGCCTCAATGGAACTCAACTGAGATAGTTAGCGTTGCTTCTATCGCAAAAATCCGTAATAAATCATTCGCTGAATGAACTCGCACACATACTTGGGCGCATGCCAGACTGTACACACATTTCACAAACAACTGCAATGCCGAAGCAGGTGGCGACTCATAAAGTATGGAGCCAGCAGCCGGCGGTCCGATTACACTATGTGCGGGTGTGTTTGTGTGTAGTGGAAGCCTTTGGAAAAATAATTAATGTGAAAATATTATTCCGTTATTAAAAGTAGAAAATATGAATATCAGGCAGCTGTAAGGAGTGCGCGCAAGACGAAGGCACCCTGAAAGATGTGCAGAGCAATTGAGGAAGAATAAAGGAATTCGCATAGCTGTGTTTAACCGCCGCAACGAGGCGAACGAAACGAGTGCCAGCGCGCCGCCAAACCAGCCACAATGCAGCGCGCTTATATCCATTGCAAAGCCAGTAGGAGCGGCTGTTTGGGCAGCGGTCTTCGAATGACACGGCCAGGATTAAGTGCCAAGTCAAACCGCAAGCCGACCGAGATGACAAGCCGTAGGATACCGCGCGGCGCGTTGGCGTTATGGAGTGTTGACGGCGGTTGCTTGGATTTATGGTAATCGCAGTCGCCGCAGCCGCGCCGTTCGTCGGTGGAGTGAGGCGCAATGTGCGAGGTGTGCGAGCGTGCTTTATTAAAAAGGCAATGGCAGAAGACCTGATAAAAATGCATTGGCGGTGCGAGGCATTTGATTCGAATTATTATTGCGTATTGCGTTGATATGCAGTTAATTAGAAAGAATGCGCGGAGCCTTGGCCGTTATTCTGTCCGTTGGTGAACGCTCGCGTAACTTCTGCTGATGATCGCCGCGCTGCGAGTTTTTTGTTTGTTGGTGTTGTTGTAGTCATTGCAATATAACGTGCGTGCATTTGACGTTGCAGGGCGGTTAGAAGAAGAGGAAAAGACGAATTTAATTTCCGTTAACGCAGCAAATTTTATCAAATAGAACCGTTAGGGCATTAATTATGATCATATTACAGACAGCAGAAAAAATGCGAACAATAAAAGGAGTTTTATTGAAATTTATATTGGAATTTCCATTAAATGAGCGCGCTGAGGATTTGTGTGCAGCTTTATTAAAGATAATATTTTCCGTTGTTCGATAAACAGGTCGTATACTTGTACGATTGTGAACCCAAAGGAAGTTTATCTAGAAGTTCAAGATGTGCACTGCTACAAACCCTTTAATAATAGCTCGTAATTGGACCTGCGGGACCGCCGTTAGGCCTTACTTCGCAGGACCAAGCTGGGCAAGAATGCCTCTTCACAAACTCTCTGCGGGATTTTTCAGCTGGTTTTAACCTTTTCCATTGCTGTTGTCTTATACTGAGTTCTTGGATCGCTATTGCGGCCCAATCTTTCATTTTCGCGCAAGCCAGCTATGATTGCAGCATGTAACTTATAACGTTGTCGGTCGTCATACTTTGGTTTATTATTCCTTCGATAGTAGTCTCTTCTCTTCATATCCCAAGCAGGAGAGAAAGATATGTTCGGCGTTTTCATCGGCACTGCAGCAGAATGAGCATTTTGTGTCATTCTCGTTGTCGCATCTGTAGAGGGTACTCTCTTCAACAGACATGGCTGTCAAGAATTGCGTCATATAAAAGTCTGTCTCCCCGTGTTGTCTCTCAATCCAGACTGATACGTTCTTAATGAGCCTTTGCGTCCGTCTTCCTTTTTCTGCTGCATTTAATTGTCTTTGCCACGCTTCGAGGCTCGCCTGTCTCTCCTTTTTTCGCTCGTGGGATGCAAGTCGCCTATTCATAGCTTTTGATTTTTGGTAGACTCTACTTAGCTGTGAGATCATTAAATCCGGCGGCATAAGACCAGATATGATACTGGTCGCTTCGTGTGAGACCGTTCTAAAGGCACAGGCCGCTCTAATGGAGCATGACCTGGATGCTGCCTTTGCCTTATTGGCATTTGTTTTTTGACGCAGTGCTGTCCCCCATATAGGAGCCGTGTATTACATCAGTGTAGGCTGACTGATTTTAGCTAGTAGGGCTCTTCTCCTTTGGCTAAGGCCACCAGTGTTAGCCATTATTCGTGACAGGGTCGCTGTCACTTCAGCTGCCTTGCCACTGGCTTTGTCAACATATGCTCTGAAATTCAGTATCGCATCAAGGAGTTTGGTAATGTTGTATCCATCCATCTGTATTTAAGGGAACCGTTTCTAGTTTTTTCCTTCTCGGGATAAGCACCGCTTCCGTCTTTTCTCCGGCCAGCTGCAGCATAGTTTCCGTGAGCCAATCCGTAATTTTTGTTGTGGTCGCATTGCAGAAGTTTTGGATTGGGGACAGTTCTTTCGCTATGACCGTCACAGCAATATCGTTCGCATAACCAATTATTTGAGTCTCTTTTGGCAGCGGTAGGCGTAACATTCCATGGTACAGTATATTCCATAGTAATGGATCCAACACGGAGCGCTGTGGTACTCCATCTATCACCACGTAGCGTTTTTGACCTGCATCGATATCCTATAGTGACAATCTGTCAAACATATTGCTAGTAATTCCTATCCAGCAGAAATTCCGATGTGTTTCTTGCCTCCGGAGCCATAATGATATGTGGCCACGTTGCAGAATTAAAAGCATTTTGCACGTCAAGTGTGACAACTGCGCAATATTTTTCTCGCCTTACATCCTTCTGGTTTCCTCCGTGGCCTTAGCCGCAATATCCAGCAATTTTCCGACTGCGTCTATGGTGGATCGATGTCTCCTGAAACTAAATTGATTTTTAGACAAGCCAGTCAGCTCTTCTTCGAGGTGGCATTACAAACGTGGGCAGAACAGCCTCTCCAATATTTTAGCCATCGCATTGATCATGCAAAATGGGCGATAGCACTCGGCTCACTCGCCGGTTTGTTTGGTTTCTGAAGGAGAACCAGGCGCCTCTTCTTCAGTACCCTCGGGAAAACACCTTCATTTAGGCACCGCGAAAACATTTCAGCGAAGGCATTCTTGCTGTGTTTAACAGCGACCTTAAGTGCCTTGTTCGGGATGCCATCAAGTCCAGGTTCTTTTGCATTGGCATTGTTCATTCTGCGAAGTTGGCCCCAACGACAAACATCGGTTGATAAAAATAAATGATTTTGATGATTTGCGAAATAAATTTACTAAAATGAAACTTTTGCTTAAACACAGCCAAACTACTTAACGTAGACTAGCTAAACTCTAGGACTCGGCAGCAGCGCAGTTTCCTCTAGCGCTCACCGAGGAGGTGTGTTTATGCGAAAAGCACGTCAGCGATCAAACACCTCATCAATTATAAATGCAGGTATTAAAAGTCATAAAAATATTTGCAGAAAAAGTGTGTACAGCCGAGCGGAGGTGGTGCCGGTGAGTGTGTTCGGCAAACTTTGGCTCGCAACTTTTGTGATTAATGATGTAACACTTTTAAAACTTAAGTGGAAAAGCGAGTAGTGCCGACGGCAAAAAGTCAAGCTCTGACCAAAACGAAAAAAAAATTAAGCAGTTTCTGGCACAAGTTGCATGTGACAAAAATAACAGCTATAATCGGCGACAACTGCGAAGCTTGTTGTTCTTGTCAAATGAAAAACCAAACCAATTTGGAGTAAATAATATAGACATGTGTGCAAAAAGAGCGGTACGAGGCGCCATCAGAAAGACCGCGTGCACACGAAAATCTAAAATTCAAATGGTAAATGAGAAAGCATGTACTCAGTTTCGGTAGGAAAGGTATGCACCACATTTTGAACGCCACTGCGTATAAGCGACATCGCACTTGAGCCCCTCTATGCCACAGCTGCCTGCAGCAGGCAAAGACGGTTTTCCTTTCGAAAATTTTTTTTTTGAATTTGAAGTAGAATATCGGAAAGGTTTTCAAAATTTCTGGAATAAGGCTAAATATTTAACCAGATCTATAACTCTACCGAAGTTATTTAGAACTGGACGTCAATTAATGATAAAGTAAAGCGAAACTTCATTATTAAAAAAAAAGTAGATTAACTCGTGCGCAATCTCCGTCCCGCATATTCGGCTCTCCACACAGCAAAAATCAAGCTGCCAACTGTTGTTTTTGGATCGCCGTCATATTTTTCTCAATCTACGTATGCCGTAATACAATTTATGAGAATGACAAATGGTAACTGCGCTGTCACAATATGTAAAACTTTACCCCCAGTTTGGCCAGAATACCAAAAAAAAAACAGTCGAAAAACAAAAGCACTGCAGGCAAAGCAAAGCAATTGAGGAGACACTGGAGCAGAGTAGTAGAGTAGTAAGGACGCTTCGCCTATAGAAGGAAGCACTCCTAAGTCATTGCGGTTGCCATATGAATGGGCTAGCGACTGCGGATATCCGCAAGTAATTTTCACACTTACGTATGCGTATGTGTGTAAGTATGTTAGTGTGATCGTAATTGTGGCTGCCGAATCAAAAGTTTCACCGGAAGCGATGGCGTTGGCACTCAGCAAAACCAGAGCAGGCCTCGGCGGCAACCGAAGTGGCTGCGTCGGTCCCAGCAGATAAGTAGCAGCAGTTGTGTGTGCATTAAGTGGACAACAGGCACCACCCCACACCCCGGTGCAAACCGAAGTCAAACTCAAAACAACACACGAAACTGCTTAGACATGCACATGTTTGTGTTGCCGAGTGTGTCGGTGAGTGTGTGTGCGTTCACACATACATATTTAAAAGTTAATGTGTTTGCATGAGCATAGCAGAGCAATGTGACAATCATGAGTGTTGGCGCTATTTGTGCAAGTGTTTTAGCCCCTTGGCGAAAAGTTTGTGTCAACGATTAAAAGTAAAGTAAAGTTGGCGTAAACGAGCATATGCCAGCCGAAACTGTCAGGAGCGCGCACACACACACACACACAAGCGCAAGTGCTTAGGAACGCCTGAGCGGACTGAGTCAGTGACAAAATTATGAAAAACTTTGCAAGTGTCAACCACTGCAGAGATAACTAAGCAACGGCTCTCCACATGGGGAGAACGGTCTGCCAACGGAAAAGTAACGCAAAAATCGGAAAAATAAGATACACGAGAAAATGCTCGTAGTCAGCGAAATACATACAGCGGCTGAAGTCACAGACTCGTGAAATGCGAGCTGGCGCCACACTCCACGCATTACATTAACTGTCACTTATTTGTAATTCAAACGTCGCGTCCGAAATGCGCAGAGATAAACAATTGAATTAGTGAAGCTCATAAAAGTCATAACAGATCATATAAATAATACACAATATGATTTCACTGCAATCACTGTAATTGGAGCAGGTCATTTGATAATTTGGCGATTGCGTGGACCTCAGGGGAGGCAATGGCGAGCAAGTCGGTACACGCACAATTTAGTATGGCTCGGCCTTCGCAGCCTGCTTAAGTCTTAATTTTCCTAAAACCATATAATCTTTCTGCTTTGGTAACTGCCTAAGTCCCGATCACAGCATTGGCGGGCATATGAAAATTTTTTCTAAAATAATGAATTCCTTTCTCCTTTGCCTAAGCTCTGACCGTGACTTAGCAAGAACTAGAGAAATTTTCCTCAAAATCATGAACTCATTTCCTTAAATTATACAAACTCGAAAACCCCTGCAAAATGCAGTTAAGGAATTCACCATGTGCCAGTTAAGCTAACTTCAGGCCTCTGTCCTCATTCTCACCCTCATGGTCATGCTTATTGTCAAGCTGCTTAATTGCCGAAATTACCACATTCAATTAAAAATAAAAAGGCAAAAGCCATGGACATAATTTCCTTAGTTGCTTTTGTACAGTTGTCTTGACGCTGTCGCATTAGCATACGAATCTTGCAAAGACGCTCCCTAATGGCTCTTTTGTGCCACAAAAATCGAGTTACCAGCGCACGCCACTGTCAAGTCTCACTTTTAGCACAAAACTACAAAAACTAAGGGCTGCCATGAAGAAACATGAAAAAATACTCTCACACACACACACACACTGAAAGCGGGCGCTGAATACATTAAAGAGGTGGTGAAGGATATAAAACTATGTATGTATGTATGTTTGTACGTATAAATAAAGAAATGGGAAATAAATGCAAACAACTGTAGTTTCGACAAACTTCATTGTAATTATTTCTTATTTTCCCTTGGCCTTCGCTCAAAATCGCCTGCGAGTTCTTTTTGCGAATATTCGTAGTTTTCAAAGATTTGTCTCAAGATAAGCTTATGCACCACTTCGCAGTAGACGCGGCTGCCGCGCAAAGATAAAATCGGAACAAAAGCGAAAAATATAGGCGAAAGACGAACTTTCTTCGATAGCGTTTTCCTTGCCTCACAGCCCAGTTCGCGCACCCTTCGGTTCCGCCTGCTGTTTGCCTGAGACAGCATTTCTGTGTGCAAATGAAGTGAAATGGTTACAAGTGCCGCGGAATTTGTTTTCTGCCTCTGCATTTTGTTGAATTTCGATTTCACAGTAGTCAAAGTTCGTTTTTTTGTTTTTTTTTACAATTGGAAACTGCAGCGTTAACTGTTCTACTAACTTTTGATGCTCGAACTGAGATTGCCAAATAAAGTGAAACATTTGCCGAGCATTGGCGGCCAAACGAGCGAATTTCGTAAAAATCTACTAACAACTTGCGCTAATTGACATAAAGTATCAAGCCATCAGATCCACGCAAAAAAAACAAAGTACAAAGAGCTTAGATGCAAATTTAAAAGCAGCAAAACTCTAGTTTACAGTTAAAATTTAAACGTTAAAATGAGAGCGACTACAGGGTTTGACCGGAAAATAATAGAAAATACCGGGACTGTATTTCGGAGCGTGCGCGCACAGAACGAGCGGCTGGTCAGTTGTCTCCGAGCTCCTGACGAGTCAGGACAAACATTTTCGCACGACGTGTTCCTGTGAGTGGTGCAAGCCGAAAATGCAGCGTTCATTAGAGCAGAGGTACGCGATTAAATTCTGTGTGAAACTCGGCAAATCTAAGACAGAGACGTTTGATATGATCAAGCAGGCTTACCCAGATGTTTCTTAGCAAAAAGTGGTTTGTTTCGGTGGAACCAGGCCTTTTTGGAAGCTCAGGAAGAGGTATCTGATGAAGATCGGAAGAATGGGCAAATCCAAAACGGAAACGATGTCCGTTGTCTTTTTGGACATCAAAGGCATCGGGCACCATTAATTAATGGAAGTCTTCAAGAAACTCTAACGAAGGGTAGGAAGGGTCAGCTGGGTCCGACATTGGATTAGAAGTTGTGACCTCTCGGACTTTTTTTGTTTTCTTGCCTGACAAGGCCGATGAAAGGCAAGCATTTTGAGACGATAGAAGGTATCCAAGTAGCACGCACCTCGGCTCTCAAGGCAAGTCTGGAGACTGCCGGCGCAGAAGGAGCCTTTTTTTCAAAGAATTGTAACGATTGGTTCAATATATTTTTATAATCGACTCAGTCCGAGTACTTACCGGTCAAACCCTGTATGTCACAGAAATTTTCATGAAGTCAAAGCGGGTGAAGACGATGACCATTTGCCGATTTCTCGGAACTTTTCGTTGAAAATTTTTAGACTAGGCTATTTTCGGAATTTGATAACCGTTACTTGACATTGATTGCTAAGGCTTAAAAATGTTTACTTTACATATTGCTTGACACTGGTTGCCACAGAGCAACATTTACATATAACCCCACAACCGTTTTTAGGTTATGACAACCTTCGGCGACGAGGTTGAGGAAAAAGCCACTTAAATAACGAACAAAAATTACGCTAAATGAATGAAAGGAGAGGAGGCAAGTGCAAAAATGAAGCAAAAGCGCAATAAAATTATAAAGGAAATTAAGGGAGAGATATAAAATAGAAATGCAAGTTGCACTCTATGAAATGCTAAGTAGTCTCGTAAAAGGAAACGAAATGTCGAACAAAGCAACTAATATAGTCGAGTGAACAAAAGAAAGGTTGGCGCTGCACCGCCCCTCATCCATGTAGGATAAAATAAAGAAGGAAGAGAAAGTTTTCTAATGTATGAAAATAAAGAACAAAGAGCGAAAAAGAAACGAGACGCTGCAACGCTGCGGAAGTTCCAATTACATTTGAAAGCGACACATAACTTCCGATGACTTCCAATTGCCGCAGCAGTAGAGTAGAGAGCACACACTCTTTGCGTGCTGCTTCTTGCTGTCATAGCAGCAACAACAATGCATAATTGTGATAGCGGTCTGCAAATGATTCTATTTCTGAGCTTTTTTTCATTTAACCGCGACAACGTTGACGAAATGCTTGACATTACGAGCATCGCTGGCGCCCGACCCCCGCCCGCTGTGCCCGGCAACAGCGCGTTGGCAAGGGCGGGTCGTCGTGTCGCATGCGAACGACAATGATGAAGTGGCGAAATGATAAAATGAATGGAAGCAAGGCAGGCAACTGGCAAGAATAGAATTTACGCAACCTTCAGCAATGATGGAGTATGATATAAAATCACTTTTTTCAAGTCTCAACAAAGTTAATGTCACATTGGAACAAATTTCGAAATGGCATGCCTGGCAAAAAGTGAAAAAGTTATAAAAATTAGCATAGCATAAAAGTGTGGTGTGGAAAGTGCAACCTCGGAGCTCGCACCTCGTTACGGCAATTTGTGTTTGGTCAGCATGAAATGTCTGAGAACTCCTCATGCTCCACTGGAGTTATGTTGCCCCAACGGCATATAAAATAACATGTATACAGGGTTTGGGGAAGTAATAGGACTTAGTCATTCTCCGGAATAGCCTTGAGAGCCGAGGTGCATGCTGCTTGGATGCTCTTTCATCGGCCTTTTCAGGCAAGGAAACACAAAAAAATCAGAAGAGGCCACATCTGGGCTGTAGGGTGGCTGCGGAAGCGTTGGGATGCCGGCCTTGGTTACGTAGCTATTCAAAAGGAAGGCGGTGTGAGCCTGGCCGTTGTCATGGTGCAACTTTCAATCGGTTGCGATGTCTTGTCGGACCCGATTGATCCTTCGTTTGAGTCTCTTGAGGGCTTCCACGTAAAACTTGGCGTTGACGGTTTGTCCAGGAGGAGCAAATTCATGGTGGACGATGGATTTGATATCAAAAAAGTTCATCGTTTTCACTTTGCATTTGTTCATTCTTACGGTCTTTATCAGCGACCTCTCCCCGGCCCTCCAAAAAGGCCTGGTGTCACTGAAACACAGCACTTCTTGCTAAAGCAACATTTGGATAAGTCTGCTTGATCTAATCAAACGTCTCTGTCTCAGATTTACCGAGTTTCACACAGAATTTAATCGCGTACCTCAAGTCTGACGAAGGCTGCATTTTCGGCTTGCACCACTCACAGAAACACGTCGCACGAAAATGTTTGTCCTGACCTTCCAGGAGCTCAGAGACAACTGACCAGCCGAATCCAGTCGGTACGCGCACGCTCCAAAGTACAGACGCTTCAGAAGAAACTCAGTCCTATTGCGTTCCGGACAAACCCTGTAGGAACCTGTCTCTACGAGTATACCCTGATACACTGTTTACGAGCGCTCATGTTGATTGCCCTAAGTGATTGTGGACCATATTAAATTTGTATCCATCCTCGTTTATCTTCCTTCTGCTTCTTGCTGAATGCTTTTAGGTTTTAATAGCTAGTCTTCTCCTTCCCTTCGTGCGATTATATGAATAATGTTGAAAGCCTTTAATTTAATGGCCTTTATTTATACCTTGAAATAATAATGGCACACAAATGGCGCTTTTATTCGTGTCCCGATGAATGTTGTGACCCAGTTGCAAAGTGCGTCGCAGTTAAGTGAAATAGTTTCCTTGTTGTGTTCTTTTTTCTGGTGCAAAGTCAAACTGCACTGGTATTATTACAATGAAGCGCCATTCATATTGCAGGTGAGCTAACTGCTCGCATTGCTTCGAGCCATTATTTAATTAGATTGAAAATAAATTAGAAGAGGAAGTCAACGGAATCCGTTTCGCCTGCGTTTGCGGTTAATTATTGCAAGCCCAGCCGGTAGACGCAGCCCTTCACATCTCCTCAAACTGATCTGTACTTACGTTCACAGGTACATATATACTTTACGGAAGAACTTTGACTCAATTGACTAAGAGTCTGATGGTTTATTAAATTTTGACTCGAAAATGGTAAGCGATTTGATATCTAATTCGTTTTCAGCCCTTCTTACTTAGACTCACTATGCAAAATCAGTGTAACTTAAATTACTCACATGCATAGTAGCGATTACAGTTACACAAAACTGCCTTTAGTTTATATTTCTAGGAATACTCATATTCTATAATTCATAACACTGTCTACAACTAAATTAAGTTTACGAAATTAAATTTAAGTAAATTAAAACCGAATTTCACCGTTATTTATTCTATCGAATATATCACGTGTTAATGTCTCATATCTGCCGGCAGGTGTTCTGTAGTAAAGCTCATCCTGTATGACATTCGGATTGTAGCCTTCTTTCTGCAGGTCCACCTTACGCAATTTGTATGTACCGGTGAGGTCAATGTTAGTTAGGAATCTCAAAAACTGCGGTCTGGCATAGACTGGCAGTGCTTCCGACATATCCCGCGCGAAGCGTTCGAGATCCACTTCTCGCTGTGGGTCATAAATCGCCGCCATACCAGCGCGCCCTTCCGTATGCGGTATTATCACGCCATATACGACTGTGTCCTTGTAATTGGCCATGTTACTGACCTGAGCTTCTACCTCGCTTGTGGACACGTTCTCGCCCTTCCAGCGAAACGTATCGCCGGTGCGGTCCACAAAGAAGAGGTAACCGCGTTCGTCAGATGTCAAGAGATCGCCTGATAGGAATGCCATATCACCTTTCTTAAACACGTCACGAGCTATTTTCTTCGTAGACGCACTTTCATCAGCATAGCCCAGAAATTCTCTGGACGGATTGCCCTCGATTATTTTGCCAATGAATACGCCGGACTCGTTAGGGCCACAGCGTTTACACAAACCATCGGCACCACGTATGGGCTCCCCAGTATCGGGGTCCGCTTTTATTATGGATATTGGATAGATTTGTGGCAGAATCCGCGAAACAAATCCTATTGCGCCAACAGTGTTGTCGTTGTTCATAATATTGGCATTTCCCTCTGTGGCTCCGTAGAATTCACCCACTTTTGGTATGTTGAAACGTTCAACAAAGCGCGACCAAATTTGCGGACGCATCCCATTACCGAAAATCATACGAATTTTGTGCGAACGATCATATTCCGTTGGGGGCGTGGCTAATATGTAACGTGCCATTTCCCCGATATATTGAGCTACCTGGAGACATTTAAGTTAAGTTATAGGAGATGGTATCTTATTTATTTGATTTGGCTTACGGTACAGTTGTAGCGCACACAGTCACTGAAATATCCCGAAGCGGAGAACTTTTTCCGAATAGCGACGGTCGAGCCGAAGAGCAGCGCTTGACCCATGCTCATAACTCCACCGGCTGTGTGGTATAGCGGTAGGGGGGTATAGTACACATCTTTGCTTCTGAAGTTCAAGGCGTAGTGAATGCCCGCCGCTATAAATAGGTACCTGCAAATATTAGTTGATATGAGAAACATTCGTACCCCCTCCTCATAAACTCATAGACATATTGGATAGTTTAACATACCGGGAATGGGAGATTACCGCAGCCTTAGGTAGACCAGTGGTGCCGGATGTGTAAATATACATTAGTTTGTCGTGATGATTTGGGTGTTGAATGGTGCTCGGTTGCGATGTGACATGTGTGGATGAGTTCATCAAGGTGGCCAAATCTTCTGCTGAGTTTCGGACTGCCTTATTAATTTCATTATTCAATTGATATAATTTTGCTGAAACTTCAGACGCAACGCTCTCCACAGTCTCCGCAAAGTCTTCGCCATAAATTAGAGCTAAGCATTTTGCCACGGTAATACTGTGCACTAGTGAGCGCTCCTTGAGGTTGGTGTTAATAAGTGCCGTTATAATGCCAAGCTTCGAAAGGCCCAACCATATGCCGACGAACTCGACGCGGTTCTCCAGCATAAGTGCAATCACATCGCCCTTTTTGTAGCCGTGACTGTGGAATATGTCTGCAATGCGATTGGCAAACTGATCCAGTTGCCGAAATGTCCAAGACTGCGTCTCACTAATGATTGCAGTTTTATCTGGGTACTTTGACACATTCATTTGAAATATATCACTTATAGAAACGTTACTGCGCTCATATCGCTTTATGAGCAAGAGTAGCTTTATGTAGGCCCATAATGCGCTAATGAGACGCGAAAGCAAGAGTAGAAATTTCATTAGAAATGAAAGCTTAGAGAATTAATTACTCACGTAATATCCCGCTGAGAAGTTACGGCCGCTATATAGAACCAACGCCAGCCCAATGTCACTAGCAATAAAACAATTATAGCGACAACCAATGCTGGTAGACCGCTTTTCCATCCAAAGAAACTCCACAGCAACGCGACGACTATAACTGCGGTACTCGCTGTGAGGACCACCAAAAGTAGTTTAGACTTAGTTGTGGTTTCGTCAGCTAAAAGCTGCTGATTTGAAGAGCCTGGACCTGTGCCATTTTGGATGCCATTCGAGCTACGCTGCTTGGGGTCGTCTCCATCCACGTCAATAGTAGTATGCGTCGTCCTTGGCGCTTTTTCACTGCTCTCTGCGTTGCGCTGTTCATCTTTTTCGAGCGGCAATTTAACCCCGACACTTGCCTGCTGATAAGAGGTAAGATAAGAAATCGTTACACATTGTCGCTGTTGCATATATTATTCGTATTACAGCTGCCTCAATCATATAAAATGTGGTAAATATTACTCTCTTAATGTATTTGAAATCATTATACAAATCACTTCTAATTTATTTAATTATGGGGTTCGACACCGCTGCCTCTGAAGTAGCTCCAGCAAACCTGCACTGCGACATGCTCACTAATACATGTAAAAATATTTATTTAGTCTGCCCTTTCGCGTCTAAGTCGTCATTCTAAAATGAATTATTTTGCATTACAAGTTGCTGGTACTTTTCCTACACTGCGAATAATCAAGGCCCCAAGTTGGCCAATTAGTTTACAAAATTGTATTGAAAACAGCGAATAGTGCGCCGCTCAGCACCGATTAAAATAGCTGTAGACCTCTACGATAGTGATCTCGTATGCACGATAAATGCGATTCAACCAGTTTCTTTGTTAATTGAGAACCACTTAAATGCAATATGATATTGATCCCATAGCCAAAGCGCCGCTTTGCTGACTTTTTGTACCCTGAACTCGATTTAGTCACTCAACTGGTTACTGAAACACAGCAAAAGACGCAAAACAAACAAAAAAAGCAACAACAAACGACAAACACCTTCAGTTCACTCGCAGCTCCAAAGTGCCATAACTCAGAAGCAAAAATAGTGCAGAAGGTGCTCACATACACACACACACATGCGCCGCCAGTAGTGCTGTTACACATAAGAAAGACATAACTCAGCTTAAGTGGCTGGGCTAGCAGTTTGTTTATTTGCTTTTGCTGTGTTTTGAAAGTAGAGATTTCAAACAAAAATGTCTGCGAGTTGCAGTGAAGGCCAGCGTGTGTGGCTGGCTTTGTGGTTACTTCTTTGGTATGTCTTTTAAGCGCGCCACTCGGCAGATGCGTGTCTTTGTAGTTGTTGCAGTGCTTGATGGATTTGTACACCTTGCATGGCAGATTGCATATGCTTTATTTAAGCAAGCTAGGCCTGGGTATACGTCTACATAAAATTGAGCGTGAACATGTGAATATGTTTTCGGACAGACTTAGTCAAAATTGCTGTGGCCTGAGCTGAAGTGTGTCAGCAAAATCGCGTATATTCTCCACAAATATGTTTTTGCATGTGTGTATGATATATACTTTGCTATTTTAAACGCTTTCCCGCTCGCTTTCGAACAACTCTACTTTATTTGCTTCAGTTCCATTTAACTTGGCCTTACACTTGCATCGATCTTATTATTCTGCTCATCAACGGCGTTGACCTCGCCTGACCCCTCCATGGCAGCACTCATGACGCCGGTTGTTGGACACTGCTGGGCACGTTCCTCCGCACACACAACTATCGCTATTCCACTTTAGATTCACTTATTAACACGCTTTCACGATTTACAGTTAATTGATTGCGTGTACTTATTAAATAACAAGCGTCTTCGAATGGAAGCGCATCTTTCGAGTTCAAATAGAAATTCACGACTTCGAAAACTCAATTTCATTCATGTAGCCACAGGTGGTACGGGCACTACACTGGCGTTAACTCTACTGTAGCAGTGCTGCGCGGATGCTGTACTGAGTCGCGGCTATGCGCACATTTGTGTTGACGGCCCGCTTTGCACGATTTCACTTTTAGCTGTGTCACAGACCGCGCGTCGTTTGCGGTCGGGCAAAGTGTAATCTTACACAATATTCACTACTGTCCACAGCCGCGTTCGCCGATGCATTGACTCCAGCCGATCTACGGCTGAGCCACTGCTGCGATTCGCAATTTCAAAAACAAACCCACACACACACACACCTCCAGTGCTTCAGTGCCTGCTAAACTGCTGCACACAGCTCAGCAAAACTCGTTGCTTTTGACTCACCTGGCCGGCGCGGCGACTATTCCGCAACATAAAATCATAAGTTACTTACTCCATACACATTTACAGTATGCACTTACCATCGAGCTCCATTATTCTTGTATTCTTACGATAGGGTGATCGCTATCGCCTCTACTTCAGAAACCAGTTTTTTCCAATAAGAAACTGTTGTGATGCATTCTTAAATGCTAATGCTGAAGCTTCCAATGAGCTACTGCGCTATACTACGTCTTTATTTAAGAAATAATTAGAGTCTAGTCGACCACAAGTTCAACTGATGTCATGTTACTCTCTCAGTGTCGTTCGATGAGTAATACAAGAACTATTTTTACTACTTTAGGCCTTGCTATAATCGCGATTTAAGCCCATATCTTTGTAGTAGACACAATGTCGGTTAGTGGCTTCTATAGTCTGACTATAAACTATATTTAATATAAAATTGGTCATAACAACTTGATAAGCTTTGAAATTAAACTGAAAAACGTATAAGAAAGCCCTTGCCCACCCTAATATTCGCATATAAGCATTCACGCGACTTCTCAAAAATTTGGAGTCGGTAAATTTTAGCCAGCGATAATTTAGTAAACGTTAACGATCAGAAGTTGAACAAAAATTTAATTGAAAGTTGTTTTTACAACACAATTACGTCGCGCATATAATTTTTTTATGAAGAAATCGCCAAAGCAAAAACGACTAGCGCAGCAGTCAAACCTTACACTTTTTTGCACACTTCTGTACACGATGATCGCCAATGAGCTAATTATCATTATCTGCTTCTCTTTTCTTTCCACGTTCGCAAGCGCAGCCCATAGAGAAAACAAAAACAAGCACACGCGAGTAGCACCGGCAAGCTTCGCACACGCGGACTACCACATATTTATCCAACATATGGCACATACATACATGAACATGAGGCTAGCGCCAAACTGGTGGGTTTTCGATTGAATGCGGACCATAACTGGTTTACGTTCTCTATGCATTCTGCAGCGAATCTATTTCTGTTTCGTCAATCAAAAAGTGATGAAATCGGGATGTGAATTAAAAGCTTCAACACTCGAAAGGTGTCTGGAGTTTCCAGAGTATTGATATAAACCGAAATAAGAACCGATGAAAAGCCAATCATTCAATTCAAATTTCTTACAGTTGTAGAGACCTATGCAGGGAGTGGCAATCAACAAAAGTATTGACCTGGCAAATAGATATTTGCCATTAAGTTAGGCTTATCTCCTTCCTTATGCAACAGAGTGGTGGTCTTCTTCTTCATCTGCTTCCCCCAACGGGTACTGCGTCGAATACTTTCAGAGAGGGAGTGTTTTATTCCATACGGACGACATGACCTAGGCAGCCTAGCCTTTGTCTTTTAATTCACTGAAGTATGTCAATGTCGTCGTATATTCTTACACTTCATCGTTCCATCGACTGCGGTATTCGCAGTTGCCAATGCGCAAAGGTCCATAAATCATCCGTAGAACCTTTGTCTCGAAAACTCGTAATGCCGACTCATCAGATGTTTTAATCGCCCGTGCCTTTCTACCAAATAACAGGACCGGGAATAATGAATGACTTGAAGAGTTTGGTCTTTGTTCGTCGAGAGAGGACTTTACTTCTCAATGTCAGACATCGCGGCATAAAGTCAGCTCCTTTTCGTTCTGAAAGAAAGCAGCTTTGAAATCGACGAAGAGGTAGTGTGTGTCGATTTTCCTTTCACGGGTCTTTTCCAAGATATGGCGCATGTTGAATATCTGGTCAGTTTTAGATTTTCCAGGCCTACAGCCACACTGATAAGGTTCAATCAGTTAGTTGACGGTGGGCATTAATTTTTCACACAATTCGCTCGATAGAACCTTATATGCGATGTTTAGGAGACTTATGCCACGGCAGTTGACGCATATTGTGGGGTCTCTCTTTTTGTGAATTGGGCAGAGCACACTTTAATTCCAATCGTCGAACATGCTTTCGTCTGACCATATTTTATAAAAAGCCTGATGCATGCTCCTTTTCAGTTCTTCGCGCCGTATTAGAATAGCACAGCCGGCAATCCATCGGCGCTCGCCTCTTTGTTGTTCTTCAGACGGATAGTTGCTATTCGAACTTCTTCATGGTCGGGCAATGGAACGTCCGTTGATTATGGAATCGCGTTCAGCATCTGCTGGTGTTATGCTTTCACTGCCATTCAACAGTCTGGAGAATTGTTCCCTCCATAATTTCAGTGTGCTCTGGGCATCAGTCACTTGATCACCTTTGAGGTTTCTACAAGAGGGTGATCCGGTTTTGAAACCTTACGCATCTTTTGATAGAATTTTCGAGCATTACCCCTGTCGGCAAGCTTGCAAAGCTCTTCAAATTCATACATTTCGGCTTGTCTCTTTGTTTGTCAGTCTATCTATCCCATCCCACGGCTATCGATTGTAACGTTGCATGGTACGGCACGGCAATTTTCATTGTACCAGTTGTTGTTTTGCCTTTCCCGAAAACCAATGGTTTCGTTTGCAACTGTACGTAAAGAGCTTGAAATCCCGTCCCACAGTTATACTTAGTAAGACACTTATAGTATGTTAATGCGATATTTTAATACCGTGGTGCCCTCTTTTTAACATTTAGTATGCTTGAGTTTATCACGTTGGAACTCTGAAGCATTCGCTTCATTGTGGTTCACAGGTATCGCTACCAAAATGAGATAAATCCATAGATTTTTCATGAAATACTTTTCTCTGACTATATTTTATCTTTATCTTTCCCTCGCATAAAACGCCTCTCACAATCTACAGGTATTCTTTAAAACATTTTTTGGTAAAGAGTATCTTCTTCTTCTCAGATGTACATATATATAGTACGTATATGCCAACCTCTGTATGTAGTACCTAACAAAACACGACGTATTCAAGCGTGGAACTTGGACCATAATCATAAATCTCAATGTCTTGTGTGCAAGCGAGTGTAACCTTTTAGCAATTTTCTATGTAATTAGCATTTAAACGACTCACATTTCAATTTAGTTGATCGTGAGATGAATCAGACGTGCATTAACTGTACAATCAAGCACTAAGTAATGGAAGTGCCTGTAAAAGTTATCGCTGTCGGGGATCAGTAAGTTCATTTTGGATATAAAAATTTCGACTCATATTCACAAAAAACGAATAATGTCTGCTCATGATAAAACAAGAAGAAAAAAGATCTAAAAATACATAAAAAATATACATTTGTATGAATATAGAATTCCAAAAACAAATTACTGTTCGGCTCATACAGACACAACCATGCAGCAAAAAATGTAGTCATCTGATCAAGAAACATAAAAATATATAATTAAAATGAGGCAAATGAAAGTAAAGGGAATAGCTTCAAAAAGAAAAACACTTTTCTGGGATCCTTTCAGTTTACTTTTAATCGATTTTCCAGTTTTCCACGAATTGCAAAACACACGCTCGTGTACTCACCTACAACAAAGCTGAGTTGTTGTTGTTAGATAAGTAAAACCGAAACTCAGCCAATCATGCAACATTACCGTTAGCAAATTACCTTATTACGATAAACAAAAAATAATAATAAGACTCGGTGCCCATAATGCATGGCTGTCTTCATTTATGCATGAGCATGTAATACATACATACATACACACAAAGCACCGTTGATGGCTAGCAACTAAAATTCGCCGATTTTCATTGCGCATTACCCGCATACCTTAACATAACATAGCATACCTCAGCGAAGTTGAGTTGAGCATGCTTTTGGCCTAACTCCGATGTGGAGACGAACTCATTCGAAATAAGCGCACAAATACGAAGGTGGATTAATAAGACGTCGAAGGCAGCAGCGAGACAACACATAAGCGGAACAAAAAACATCGTAAATTGGGTGCAGGATTATGAGATTCTTGCGGCGCCATTAGCGGCAGTTCGCCCCAGCACGAAGCTGTCGACTGGGGCGCACTCGTATGAAAAATCTCGGCTGGTGCGCAT
Organism: Bactrocera tryoni; assembly: GCF_016617805.1. Lineage (NCBI taxonomy): Eukaryota > Metazoa > Arthropoda > Insecta > Diptera > Tephritidae > Bactrocera > Bactrocera tryoni. The sequence goes on along the minus strand of NC_052503.1, from coordinate 9,608,493 downwards.
ACATATATGTTTCTGAATCCGCCACCCAACGCCACTCCAGGGAGTGTTTGAGTCGCCGGCAAGTGAATTATAAATTAGAATAAACACAGCGCCGTAGATGTCATTGAGTGCGGTTTGGCGCAATAAATTTCTAAGAATCGTCGTGAAATGCTTGCGCAGCTGAGCATTTCATTTCCACGGGCTAATTTAATTTTTACCTTAGCAGCGTAATTACACCACCAAAGGAGAAAATTGAATGCCAATTTTCGAACGATTGACTGGCATTGAAAGCAATGGCATGCAAGTTTTCCTTGTAGAAATTGAGCGGCATGTTGGAGCAAAACTTGCATCCGATGCTTTGCGCGAAAAGTTGGAAAATAACTACTTAGCGTAAATTGTTGGAAATCTCTAGGAATTTATTAATTTTTTTTGTTTTATGTGGGTTTTATATTCAATTGACCTTTAAAAAGCTTTTGCCGAGCCATCAAACGTTCCATTGATTAATTCAGACCTCCCTTGTACCAATATTCTTCAGAATGTCGAGCAAAAGCTCAAAATAAATAATCCCTTCGATAACATAACCCTTTCTTGGTCACTGTCGGCATTCGAAGTATTCGGGATGGTTCACCCTTTTTAGACTATGATCTCTTGCGCTTTACATTCTTGTAAATAACCCTTTTTCGCTATCTGTGTCAATGCGCTCCGAAAATTAATCAATTCTTTAACGTTTGATAAGAAAATCACAGTCGTTAATGACGAAGCAAATTTCATTGAACATGAGGAACCCATACGGTAGCGTTAGACAACTTTAATCTTTCAGCAATCTCTCGAGTTTTTATTCGACGATTTGCGTCAACCCACGACTTCATTTTATGCACAACGGCTTCAATAATCCTTTCCTTCCAAGCGTATGCCGACCAATAAACACGGTACATAGACTCACAGCAATAAGAGTAACAAGTGCTTTCCGAACTATATCCAGCGAAGTACTGAAGTACCATATTAGCTACATAGTATGCCACGCATAGACATCCTAGGAGATGATTTCACGAGGTTATATGAGCTATCGGCGCCAATTACAGAAATCAGAAAAGAAAGGAGAAAAAGAAGAGCATAACTATATAGCAGCAAAGGTGGCAAACCTCAACCAAAGGAAGGTGGACCCACTGACTTATACCTGACATCCATACGTGAATAACTAGACAACGTGGGCACATGGATTTCCGCCCGACCCAAGTGGGCATGGGTGCTTCAGAGGCTACCTATACAAATTTCAAAATGCCGTCAGTTCGTATTGCTCGATGTGTACAGCGTCCATAGAAGACTCTGAACACGTGTTTTTCCATTGTCCTCGTTTTCTGCACATAAGGGAAAAGTTAGAAACTGCACTAGGTGGTAGTTTAACGGTGGAAAATTTTACTTCATTTATGTACCAGTCCTGCGACAAGTGGAAGCTGTTCACGAAATGGCAACTTCCATCATGACATAAGACAGTAACAACAGAATAGCCGTCAGTCCGTACGTGCTATAAAATAGACGTAAAATGTTTTGTCAAACCAACGTAGTAATACCTTTTCTGATGGTTTCGAGAGAGATTCTTTAGTTGGCAGTAGGTTAGGTTGATTAAAGTTCCGCACTGCTAAAAAAAAGGCCTTCCAGGACGTAGGCAATTTCAAGATCGAAATTGTCGGAACGAAATTTTGCAAACTAATTTTGGCATTGCCGTTCGGTCATAATTTTCGCCTTGCGTGATCCTTTTGATGGCAAAAAAGGTCAATATGCCGAAAATAGTGTTTTCGATATTCCATCTTTGATAAGGCGGCAACTAAAAACTGTTACTAAAAAATTAAGAAACTTTGTATATACAAACCTTACTTTTACCGTTCAAATACATATCGGTAAGGCGATTAAATGCGAAGTTGACAGCGAAAATGCTCAGTAAGATCAGCGGTTGTCATCAAACAAAATTACTTAGTAAACGACCTTATGGATAAAAAAGTAGTTAGTTTCTAACAAAACAGGTTTCTAAATTGTAATTTATATTCTGTTTGTACTAAAATACAGTTATAGCCTGGGCGTATACATGTTGGGTAACAAATGCGTACAATATTGTCAGCAAACAGTTGTAGTTATTTATGGCTTTTGCGGAGCACAGGTTCGAAAGCCTCGCTATTATTTCACAAAGTTTACGATAATGCTTTGAGTCATTTAATTTGAAGAAAATTGTTTTCAACAGTCCCATTCGGCGCATAAACACAGCTCGTAATAATAAAATTTGATCAATAATTATTATCCATTAAAGTTATTTGCATAAAGACTCACGAGTGCATCCCTGCGGTTACATAAACACAAAGTGCTAGCTTGTAAGCGAAGCGTGCTTACACATTTGGCAGCAATTATGTGCAATAAAGTACAATTGCATATATATGTGTTTATATATGTGTGTGCTTGCATGTGGGTGTGATTACTGTAATTTGATGGTGCGTATGAGTAATATTCAGACGTTGTAAATGTTGTTCGACGTCAAGCGAATGTACATGTGTGAGTCCATGTGTGCGTGGGTAGGTACACTCCTTTACACCCTTACGAAGATGTGCCGCGAAGCACCGCACAGCAGTGTTGCAGTTGCTATAGCAACAATGAGTTCAGCGTCCTCCTCCGGGCACATTGATCTTGCCCATGCGAATTCATTGCCATTGTTGTTGGTGAATTTTTAAGAGACGTTAATGCTAGACTCTTTCCGCCTACACATCGGCGGCGAGACGGCTCATTGTTGCTGATTAATTGCTATAGGACACATGTTTGCATGTGTGTGTGTGTGCTTGTGCATTCGTGGGTCTTTGCAACGTGTTAATTGCCACATCGATCCTGTTAATAATGTTTATGCAAATTAGTGGGGTCGCAGGTGAGGTGTGCGTGGTTGTAAGTGTGGTCTATATTTGACATGTGTGCGCTGTCTACATACTCTACATATTCAAAGTCCTTTCTCAAACACATTCAAAAAAAGAACCCAACAGACAAATGCCTTTTTCGGTCAATTGCAACAATCTTACGGAATTAGCAGAGAGTTTTCAGCATTCCTAGCTTGCTATGCTCTTTTATTTTATAATTCTCAGTTCCTACCTTTCAACTCAATGATTCTATCATTTCAGAAATTTTCTTTCAAAATATACAAAACTATAAACATATATTTACTTTTATTGTTTTACAGCTTCTACAGCAATAACTGGCACAAAAATCATACAACAGTGGACTCAGCATTCAGCAACCGGGACATTAGCTTCCGTCGGCAGCCAAAAATCATAACTGTCAAAATTCAGCTACGAAAGTGTGTCGTCGCTGCGGAGCCAATGTACAGTTCAAACATTCTGCGGTAGATGCCAACAAATTGGGGGAACGCGGGACAACTGACAGTTGTAACGAAGAAACTCTCACAAACATCGAAAAGAAATAGAAGGCTTATGCAATAGATAGACACAATTGCAGACTACAAATAATCAGAAAGTTGCATTGGCGCAAAAGCTTCTGATTCGATAGCCAAAACTGCACTGAAGACTTTGCTGCTGATACGAGCAACACACAACAACAACTCAGGAAATTGCGGGGTCAATGCGAAATAGCCACTGTAATAATTTTGTAATAACAGCAAACAACAACAAGAAGCCTCTTTGAATACTTATGAAGCAAAGAGTAGGTTGCCAAGAACCAATAGCCCAGCAACACATCTCCGAACAATACCACACAGCTGATTTGCGACTTGTATAAGTAACCGGACCATTGGCAGCACCTATGGGCAAGTGTGTCTCAAAGCACCCGTCCGTACTCACAATAGCGCTGTCGGAAAAGGATTTGGCGGCGGCTAACCACATTTGGAGCAAATTTGCTGAGAGCACCGAATACATTGCGCTGAAGGACGAGCATGGAAATCAATTATGCGAATATTACTACGTGAGCGGCAAGAAGCGGAAGACGAAGCCAAAAACAACAAAGCAGCAGCTAGCGCCAACGAAGGGGAATAATGATGCGAATACAACAACTGTCGGCGCCACACGGTCAGACCAAGATTCAAATGAAAATCAAAACCAGCGACAGCAGCAGAGCCAGAAGAAGGGTAGAAACAAAAGACGATCGAAGACAACACAAAAGCAATCATCAACGCAGCAAAGTAGTGAAAACAAATCACAGCAATGGACAACAAACAGCGAACAAACAACAAACACAAATGGCACAGAAAGTTATACCGAAAGGTTACAGCAAGATTGTGTTACTTCACAAGCCGAGTTGTCTGCCCATGCCGCTGATGGTCTGACAACGACGACAGCGACGACTTCGACAATTGTGTACAGCAGTGTGAGTGGCTGTGAGTATTGCACCGTTGTCAGCACCACGGACGATGACGACGAGAGCGAGGGCGGGGACGAGGACGAGCACTGGCGCGGGCACGATGACAGTGACGACAGCGAGCAGTTGTTTGGTATTCACAACCATAATAATGCTACCGAGGCTATTGTAGTTGACAACACCAATAAAGAAACCGCCGTTGGTACTCATAAAAATCAACAACATTGTGTGGCTCATTTGCCGTCGCAGCCACAGGAACAGATTGCTGGCGACACGGTTGCCCCCGACGCCAACAATAATGCCGAAATAGCTGCGAAACATGAGGAATATGCTTATCAACCGAAGTGGCAGCAACAGCGTTTGGATGCCACCGAAAAAGGGCAATTAATAAACAGTGAAGTGAGCAAAGTCAATATTGGTGTTATTGGTGTCGAAAATGCAGCTGAACTTGACAATGTCGATGGAAACAGTGAAAGGTTAAGCGGCAGTGAACACCTAACGGTTGAAGGCAGCGACTATATGCAGGTGAGTGACTATAAAATCGCAATTTACTTGACAAAGTAATTGTATTCATTGCCGGAGATTTAATAGTCGGGGCCACGATGCGGCGGAGATGTCGCTCGTGACAATTTGTTCTCGCAGTCTACTGCGATTCCACAGATATATACTTGTATATATTTTCTTTTTCGCTATAACTAGTGATTGGACCGAAACATTGAAGGTAGAAATAACTCAAAGGAGTCTGAAAATGGTCCAAGCCAAGCGTTGCTTTTGGGGTCGTGTCTTGTACGTTCCAAACTTAGGTACTATATCAAGCAAGACAAAAAAATTTTTTTGTTGCTTCATTTTGACACATTCTTAATATATCTTAACTCTCTCTTCGATATATGTATAATATTTTTTGAGGGCTTTATATCTGTGATGCTGTCTATGGAACAATATTTATCCTGTTTTTCATCCAAATATTTTTCGAGATGCAACGGTATACTTTTTTAAAATTATTCACAATATAAAAAGTTATCTAATTAGTACTTTTTCAAAAGACTTTTTTGACAGCTCGCGCGTGAGTCTTGACAAGCTTCTGAGTTATTTATGTTCAGAATTGTTTGGGATTTCACCATAGAAAGACTTACGCCTGAACAACGTCTGCAGATCTTTCAATTGTATTACGAAAATTCGCGAGCTCTTAGCTCCACTTATGGTCAACATAATCTACTATTCGCAACATTCCATCTCGAGACCCTTCATTCATTATTGGATAATATTCGACCGAATAGACCACGTCTTGCACACCGTAAAGAGTATACAGCGGCCGTAGCTCAGAATGTAAACCACTCACGGACTGGCGTACAAACCGACTTGACTTGACTGAAGTCAGTCGACCTTCCCAAGTGACATCGCTTCGCTCCATTGGCTCTTGAAAAGTTTCAAGATGATCCGACGTTTACGAGCCAAATTTTGTTCAGCAATGGGTTCCATTTCCAACTCAATGCGTATGTAAACCAAATCAAAATTTGCGCATTTGAGACGAAGAGCAACCTGAAATGATTCACGAGATGACATTTTAACCACAAAAACTAACCGTGTAGTGGGGTTTGTGGGCCGGTGGAATCATCGGTCCGTATTTCTTCAAAAATGATGCCGGTGAGAACGTGAGCGTCAGGGCGAACGTTATCGCTCCATAAAAACTGACTAGTTGATGACTGAAATTGAAGCTCGTGATCTCGTCGACATTTGGTTCCAACAAGACGGCAACACTTCTCTCACATCGCATCAATCACTGAATTTATTGAGAGATCACTTCGGTGGGATGAAAGTTTCATGTTTTGGGGCGGTCATTTGGTTACCAAGACCGTGTGATATCATACCGTTAGGCGTTTTCCTGTAGGGATATGTAAAGTCTGAAGAGTCGACATGCTCGAACGAGTCATCGAAAATGGACTCAAAAACGGGCCACCTGAGACGTAGCTTTGGCTAAGACTTAAAAGAGAGAATCTTCAAAAATTAAATGCCATGGAATGTTGTTTTGAATGATAATAAACGTTCCCTATTAAATCTGAAGTTTCTGTGTTTTTTCTTTAAAAAAGTATCAAATCGAAATGGATCATCCTTTGATTGTTGTTATGTCTTATTCTGAACCCTAAGCATTATTCGCATTCCCATTTGTATGACAAGAAATTCGGTAAATAGGCAAGTAGGAATTCCACACTCCCGGTAATCACCCTATAAACTACCCCTAAGTTGTAAACGGAAAATACCGGTAGATGTCGCTGTTTCGTTGCGGCAGGATACCCGCACTCACAATCGCCAGGGCAACAACCACCGCTTGACAAATGCAGTAACGTGAAAAGTTACGAACACCGTTCGCCACGAGTGCGCATGTCCGTCTACAATGACTTCCACAGAAAACGGCCAACACAAAAGACCGTGCAATGGAAAACGAAAGGAAAACTCGCAGAGTTTTCGCTGCCACAAACATTACCGCTGTAACGCTGGCATTAAATGCAGCAAAGTTGTGAAAATCAATTTGGAAAAGTAAAAGACAGACAAATCTAAAGAAATATATATACACGAAAAAAACTGTAAAAACCAATAATTAATTAATTTTCGAAAGCAAAGTGCGTTCAGTGTGAGCTTGCGAATTTTCCAAAAAGTGCTTGCAAAGTGTGGATAGACATCAAGGAGTGTGCTTATTTTCAAGGACTTTCGCCGAAGCAGTGAACAAAGTGCGCTAGTGAGGTGCAGTTGGCGAAGTGAAAATCCAAATCGGACCTGCTGTTCATTCAAGTGTACACAATTTAATAAGCCAGTGATCTATAGAATGTTTCACAGCATTTAGTTTGTAAATTTTTTCCTCAAGCAATAAGTGAAAACTTGTATCGCTGATAAACTACTTATTTATCTACTTACATCGTTGGGTCTACGAAGTGCTCAAAACGGCGACCAACGGCAAGCAGAGGGGCATCAGCGCGCAGACGAAAGCCCACCCTCTAAACTGGGGGCTGCAAAACTGAAAGGCCAGCATTCAAGATGGATGAATGCGAGAACCTCGTCATTAACTTAGAAGACGCAGTCGACACATACGAGGAGCTCGCCGACAAAATACTACAACAAGAGGAAATAATCAATGATAACGACGCTGAAGTCATTCAATTGACGCAGGCACTAACCGAGGGCGACATAATGGTAAATCACACATAACGCTGCTCAAGCATTTCCCACGCTTACGCTTCAAATAAATTGCACAGTGCAATAAGTATGAAATAGACAAAGACTCTTGTACCATTTATACAAATCAATTTCGGGCTCCGCGCACCGCAACACTAGTATACACAGGCTCCACTTTGCTTTGCGTTCCACACTTGCCTCGCTGTTTCTGTGGACCTAGAAAGCATTTGCGCCGCATTTGTGCGTTGTATTTGTGGAATATAACAGGCGGTTTTGTCCTCAAATTTTACAACTGATCTGCTTAAATACTATTAACTTCCCGTTGACAAGACTGTTTGGACAGTTACCGGACCATAACGGTTCTTATATATATTTTAGTGTCTGCATCCATTTCACAAGCTCAGATTGCGTATGATTCATCGTATTTGCAATAATTGACGTATTGACGCAAGTGACGTGACACACGCCGCCAGTCGCGGGCACCACTACACCCAAGACCGTCCCCACCTTAACTGTGAAAAGATTGCGAATGTATTGCTTAAATGAACGCACATCCATTTGAGGTCGCATTAGGTCGGGTGCTTTTTGAGAACTGAATGTGAGATACGTGTGAATTATTAGAAAAGTCAAAAAGAAGAAAAGTCAGTTTCCATAACTAAAGTATTTGAAGTTACTCTGAGTGATTTCAAAATTAATTCAAAGGTTCACATACAGCGCTCGGTCTTTCAAAATTTCATCCCACCCTAGTCTATGTTATTATACAAAGGTAATATATACGCACATATTCATTCATATATATAAAATAGTGAGGCATTAGCTACACCAAGAGGCTCTTACTATTTACGGTGGATAAGCACACACTAAGCCTCATTCTCCTCATATTGTCGGCTTTCTAGGTAAAGTGGGAAACATACATACCTACAAAGGCAAAATATTTATACTCTGGCTTAATAGAAATACGCTATAGATGCAAATATCCTTTATGTAAATGCGTTTACTACTACTAAAATGGGAGTCTCGACCTATGTCAACTAAGGACGTATTTAATTTTTGATACTCCAATCCTTAGATAAAGCATATTACCAACACTTTGCAGATGCAATCTTTGAGTTTTGGTTTCGTTTTTGCTGATTTAGAACAGAAATATTGGTAGTCGAAAAAGTTTTTTCGTATTTCTAATCAAACTTCAAAATTTTTTTTTTTAAATACGAAAAGACTAGCCATTTTAATTTTTTCGAAATATTTATGTATGTGTCTATAAACTTAAACCACAACGCCATACACTCCCAAATAATCGAATTAAGCGTATGGTTGTCACTGTAATCGCGTTTAAAAAAATAGCCAATAAACCCCAACGCACCCACTAGCGGGTTTGTCGTCCGTTTTTGCACTTTTAAACTATAATTTACGTAATAACACTAGCGATTCCTTTACAGGGACAGGCCGAAAGCAAACGACATTCGAAGAAGCATGGCAGCACCACCAACGCCACAACAGGCACTGGAGTGGGCGCCATCGAAACTAAAGGTACGGCGATGTCCTTCGGCTTTCGCAAGAAGCTCAACACGACGCCGAAGAAGTTCAAGAAATTGCTGGAGGCCGGCGTTGGCGGCATGACTGGTGGTGGCGATGGAAAACGAAAACAAGACAAATGCAACAATATTACAACAACGACACGGGACGGCAACACACCTAGTGAGGATAACGCAAAACGGGCAACTGTGATAGATGGGGAGACGTTAACGGACGAACAACAGCAGGACGACAATGGCAATGCAGGTGAGTGCAATGACTTAGTGGTGCAACGAATTGCATGAATAATTTACGTAGAACGTAAACTCGGGTTACTTTAGAGTTCAATGGAACAAATCACCTGCAAAATAATTAATTTGACACAACAGGTGTTTGGGTGCGACCGACACCGCTATACACCTTCCAAACTTTTGCATGACCTCCCACATCCACACCCGGGCACGCACACACATACACACATTGCGCTACACTTCATTTTATTCCTTCGGAGTCTAATTACTTATATTTTTATTGCGCTCATATGAATGTCTGACACGCCAAAAACTTGCTGCTTTCTGTCTTTTTGCCTGCCTCCTCCTCTACGCCACCGTCCGCAAACAACCCTGCCAACACTCACCGAATGCAGAACTGCTGGCCAAGATACACTTTGAGAAAATGGGTGCGGCGGCCGCAACGACGCAGCGTTCCAATCAACAAGCCATGGCAGCCGGTGGTGGCGCTCCGCCTTCCAACCTGCCTGGCGTCGCTTCGCGGTTCGGTTACCGCGGCGGACACATGGTACGCCCGGCATCGGCAGGTTTAACGCAGCACTATCCCATGGAAGTACAGGAGAATGCGGAAAACAACAACACTTGCGGCAGCAATGGGAGCGACGCCAGAAGTGGTGGTGTGGGAGTTAATGGACAACAAAAACCGCTTGTCAGCAACTGTAAGTGGGTGCAGCAGTGCAAATATGTAGAAGGTCTAGTAATAACGAACAAAGCGTGAGGTACCGCGTGCAAAGATTCGCGGGGACACAATCAAGTGCTTGATGTACGCATGTACAAATAACTATTATAAGACGGTGCTACAATTTGTGGATGCCAATAAAATAAATCCACGATAGGCAATCTGATTTTTTTAACTTTAACCTGTTCAAACCCTGCTTGCTGTTTTCCTTTGACAAGGCTTCTTTCTCTTTTTGAACACAGCAGTTGTTTCATTTACTGTACGTTGAAACTTAGTCTCCTCTTCTTCTTTACTGTCGTAGACACCGGTACTCGGTTACAGCCGAGTTAACAACAGCGCGCCAGTCATTTCTCCTTTACGCAATGTTGCGCCAGTTGGAGATTCCAAGCAAAACTAAGTCCTTCTCCACCTGGTTTTTTCAAAGGAGTGGAGGTCTTGCTTATCTTCTGCTTCCTCCGGCGGGTACTGCGTCGTCCGTTCGGATGACGTGATCTAGCTAGCGTAGCTGAACTATGCCAATGTCGTCGTATATCTCATACGGCTCATCGTTCCATCGAATGCGATATTCGTCTTGTTTCAATACCAAAGAGTTACTCATTCCGGTCCACCAACATTTATTTCGAATCTTTCCATAGAAATCACCTTAAGAACCTTGTACAAGGAAACAGTTAAGTCCTTACCAATTTTACGATTGGATCCATCACCTTCCTCCAACCAAATTCACTAAAATGAAATGAAAACAGAGTCCATTGAGGAGGAAAAGGCTATTGTTAGGCATAACAGCATAGACTAAACGAAGGACTATGAACTGCCTTCATGTCAGGACAAAAATAAAGACTCCGCTTTAACAAAAGCCAGCCGAAAAGATAACATTATATACATCTTTGAACTGTTTCTTGGTTTTTTTTTCAAACGAAAGGCTCAATTCCTGACCGTTAAACGTATTTGCCTTCACTTTCCTAACCACACACACATACGACAAAATGTCTCTAAACATTCAAATATTTATCCACCGGTAGGTAATTGAGAGGGAAACAAACCAAGCCATTTGTAAATCATACCACAAGTTAGTTGTTGGTATTTGTTTCCACCACCTGTGAATGCTCACAAATCGATTTATTTCGAATGCCCCGCGCGCAGCCTCCACTTCGTGGGTAAAAAGTCGCCGTTCACTTCGGTGTAACGGTGTGACAAGTCCGTGAACTCAATTAAACAGCAATTGGCGGTTAGCGAGAGCGAACGCTGCCAAGAGTGGCGCTGCGATTATGTTGCAAGGTCTGCCAGCTTGCAAGTCTTGCGAATGTCAGTGCAATCGTGCAGTGTGTTACTTTCAAATTGGGCTAAAGGCCAATAAAAGCAATTTTAAAGTCACACAGAAATAAAAGCAGCCATAAAACGTGCTAGAGACAAACCATGTCCAGGGACTGCACTGTTGCAAGTGCAACTAATGCCCTCAATCACAAGTAAACTAAGATATCTTTGTGCTGACTTTTTGCAGTGAAACGCCGATCGAAGAGTGCACATGCCGGCAGGGCATTGACTTCAGGCGATGAGACTAGCGAGTCGGGCAGTTGCAGCGATGCGGCCGGTCGCCCAAAAATAACACAACCCAAATCTATAACGTTCAATTTGAGTCAGAACAGCACAATCGAATATCAGCGGCGACAGTTTTTCGAACAGCCCAACACATATGGCAGCTATGGAAGTGGACGCAGCAGTGCCGCCAACATTTGGACCCATCAACCGGGGCACCAGGCGCAGCAGCATCAGTCGCGAAATGTCATCAGCACGGGCATGCACACGAATGTTATGTGAGTACACGCACCATATGGTATAAACAATTAAACACATTTTCGAGAAATATATTGAAAACTCCCTTTCACTTCCACTCCTTCATTTATAGTGTCCGTCCGACACCACGCGCACCGCCAGCCAGTTTTTCGAAGTTCACACTGCACACAGTAAGTTTGCCAAAACCGGAGTTTCCCGTGGCCATCAGTGTGGGTGCTACAACTCCGACTACACCGAGCAGCATCTACACACCATCGCCCACCATGGCAACCAGCGTCGCGGGCGCACGTACCAAGGAAAACCAGCAGCAGCAGCACCCCTTGACAGTGGTAGCTTGTGCCACAGTGACACACTCCGCTTCCGGACATATGGATCTGAAGACGGCCAAGCAGATGGCAAACAACACGCGGCGTGGATTCTCAGGCAGTCGGGAGATATCAGCGGATTCAGGTATTGCCAGCATGGACATGGCATTGGATAGTTCGGTTTCGAGCGGTGGTGGCAGTCGCGCTGGACGCACAGCCTCGCCTAAACGGAGCCGCAGTCGTCCGCGCAATTTGCAAATGGTAATGAATGGTCGTCACAAATTTGAAGTACGTGACCTGGACGACCCTTTATCGAGTGAATCCAGTTCTATCGTAGAGCCGCTAGCTTTGCCGAAGCTACCGAACGAAAACCAAACAGTACCGCTTCCACTATGTGGTCTTGTGCGTTCCAATACGGTACTTAGTCGAGAGACTTATGAACGAAATGGCGGTGTTATCGGTAATAGAAGCGCTAGTGCCAACCCGGAAATCAAACAGGTTGATATTGGTAAGCCACCTTATTACACATATGTATATTTCGGTGTTTTTATATTCCAATCCAATTTACTGCAAATGTTTTAAAGGAATACGCCCTACTACGGCGCCTGCACAGTGTACCATAACTCGGAATTCGTCGGAGGAAAGTGAAGGGGTCGATGAGGAAAAGCTTTACTTAGACCGCTCAACTTCAGAGAAAGGAAACAGGGTAAGTCGCATCAAGCAAAATCAAAATTAAAATGAAAATGTTGGCTAAAAACCAAGTTTGCCTTTGAAGTTTAAGGACATCAATACTTGTTCGAGTAAAACATCGTCACCAGGGAGCTCCATAATGCTCTCGTGGTGCAATGCCGGAGAATCTCTTGCCGTAAAGGATTGTAGCAGCCTCAGTATTAGCAGCGAAGATAGTAATAAACTGCAGGGATTTAATCATCAAGATAAAGACACAGACACGGAGAAGAACGATTTGCAAAAATTCAAACACATGTCGGTCGACTTGAATGACGATGACTTAAGTGGCATCGTGACCGAAATGCAAGTTAGTACATTATGTAAGTATGAGTATAATTGAACCGAGCATTATTGTTCCCATACTAATTATTTATCTTCAAATTTAGCTTCCTTAACGGATAACTTAGCAAATGAAAACAACAATTCCGCACTCAAAACAATAGAAACCAACATTACGACCATTGCATCTACGGAAAATGCAAATATTGATAAGCCGGACCGGCCGAAATCGTTTTATAATACCCTTAATGAGACGAAATTTGCAGAGATGGCTTTAGCCGGCAGCACTTATCTTTTGGACGACGAGACCTCTCCCACGGATAGTCTGGTGAGCAGCACGGAATCAGAAGAAGCCGCAAGCAAGCAGAAAAAACACAAAATAAACGAAGAACTGCAAGAGAAGGACATCGATGAGATTTCACCTGAACTCGAAATGGGTAGTCCCATTTCACCGGGAACACCAACACACGCTTCACATTCACTATCACTTTCCGATTGCGGTAATTTAATTGATGACGAGATCGCTGACCAACCGGCGTTGCTGTTTAACAGTGAGGCGCATGATCTGGTGGATAGTTTGACGTCACACAAAGATAAGACAGAGACCCCCACACTTATGGAAAATACAGGTTCGATGCGTTCCCTGAAGAGCCAATCGAAAGCGCGCACTGCACTCCAGCAAGCAATAGAGTTGAGTCTTCGCACACCGCTCTCGCTGCGAAAGGCGGTAATGGAACGCGCCGAATCTCTCGATACTCTCTCTCCCTGTGAGTCGATATGTTCAGATGATCTAATGATGGATTTCGATATACATAGCAGTGTGGATTCCATCGATCGGTAGGTGCCATGAAGAGTTCTCTAAAAATAATACTCATATTGTCCTTTCTTTCAAAGATCTGGCTCCATAAAGAGTCGAAGTGGTTCGGATCTACATAAAATTGACGACACAGAATTATTTTCGGAGCTGGAACGTAAAGGGAGCGATGTAATGAAAGAACTGAATTCCCTCCTACGTCTTCGTTCCAATAAAAGCGCAGATAAGGATGTTGACATGTGAGTAGTAAAAAGTTGTGTTCAAAGCAATATTATCAGATTATTAAATAAAGATGTTTTAAACAATTAAAATGAATAAACTAATGACGAATTGGAACGCAAGGCCTTCTCAAAATTACATAGGTATCGAATCTTATGCCTTTGACGTCGACCGCGTTGCTCTTCCGGTTCTGGACACTTGTTCACGGACAGTCAAATATTTGACATTGAAAATTTTTTGCCCACATTTTTCGAATCAGCCAATAATGAAATCAATGTGTCCACGAATAGTTTATTATTACCACCTCTTTTTCCTGCCTAAATGGCATATTTATAATTTACCCGGAAGATCTAAAATTGATTTAGATTTTTCTGAAAAATATTCATAATTTTCGTTTCCCTCATTTTTCTGTTATTGTTTTTTGTCATAATTTTCCTTTCCTTCATTTTTTGTCATTGTTTTTGTTTTAAGTACTTCCACTGATCTCTCCAAAATTATTGCAAGATAAATAAATTTTAGAGCATTACAAATTACAAAGAAACCAATATGTGTTAAATTTCCATGTCGTTGATTTCCACCATATAATTGAAGCAGCTCATAAATAACAAGTAAGGAAAAGCTAGGTTCAGGTATAACAATCATTTTATACTTTGGCAACTTGCGAGGTTTTAAGCCAGGGAAGTACCTTCAAGCACATAAGGCTTGTTAATTAAATAGGGTCTAGAGCGTAGTTTGACCAAATTTGATTAATTCTCAGCACAAATGAGCACGGATATAAGAAAAACACACTCTCCCAATTTTATTTAAATAACACACATATTGATCGATATATGCGGTATAAAATCCCTCGGAAGTTCGAAAATCTTTTTATTTGGTATATGGGGACTCAGGGAAGTATTAGCCCGATTCAACCCAATTTTGATACACAGAGTTACTATTGCCAGGAAAGGATTTTCTCCGAATTTCTATTGTGTATCCCATACATTGACCGTTATTTTCGGTCGGAAATCAACTATAGATAAGGTGGTCCACATATTCAGTACCTAGAGGCTTGAACAGATTTGTTTGGATATGGGAAATTTTTGGTTGAAAGGTGGCACACCTGAAAGGTATTTATTGTGTAAAGTGCTGTTCTGACATATTAATTTATTCTTGATTTGTATATTGAAAAGTGAAAGTTTCAAATGGAATTTAAAATTATGTTATGTGGGAAGTAGACGTGGCTATAATCCGATTTCGCCCATTTTCACATTATATCATCAAAATGTCAGAGCAATGTCACGATTGGTCAATTGGTTCAAATCGGTCGGGTGGTTTTGGAGATATGTGATCTCAACTAAAAGTGGGCGGTGCCATCATACTATTTTGGCCGGCTCCTCCATTTCAATGGTAACATTTAATGTCTCTGACGTATTTAGTAATTGATTTATAGGGCTTTTAATAATTTTTAACAGTACCGTTACATAAGGAGTGGTCGGGGTTATCACCCTTTTTGAATGGATGACCATTTTTACTTTGTCGGTAGGAGTTGTGATAATAATTGCGCTAGACGAGACGGTTTAAGAGATATATACGTTAAACTTATTATGGGACGAGGCCATGCCCACTTTCTTTACATTTTTTGCACACAGATGCCCCTTACTATTGTGATCCTTGGTATCAAATTAGAGTTGTATATCCTAATTTAGTGCTTACTTATGGTACTTTATAGGTTTCCGGTTAATAACGTTTTGTAGGCGTGGCTGGGGTCCATTATCTGTTATCTTAAACAGTAATCCATGCCAAATTTCGTGAAGATACCACGTCAAAAGCGAAAGTTTTCCATACAAGCCCTTGATTCGATCGCTCGGTTTGTATGGCAGCTATGTGCTATAGTTAACTGATCTGAACCATTTCTTTGGAGATTACATTGTCGCCTTAGAAAATAGCATATACCAAATTTCGTTAATATATCTTGTCCAATGTAAAAGATTTCGTTCAGTTTGTATGGCAGCTATATGTTATAGTGGTCCGATATCGGCAGTTCCGACAAATGAGCAGCTTCTTGAAGAGAAAATGACGTTTGCAAAGTTTCAAAACGATATCAAAACTGATTTAGTAGTTCGTATATATACAGACAGACGGACATGGCTAAATCGACTCAGCTCGACATACTAATCATGTATATATATGCTTTATAAGGTCTCCGACCCTTCCTCCTGGGTGTTACAAACTTCGTGACAAACATAATATACCCTGTTCAGGGTATAAAAATTACATTGTTTGTCCGCGATGGACTCCTAAGCTACTGAACTGATTTTAACAACATTTAGCACACTGTGTTCAGTTCGAACCAACATAGAAGATAGGATAGTAAAACAAATGTATAAATAAAAAATACATTGAAAGCTCTATTAAATGGACGGTCTATTAAGCGGACAACTCTATTAACTAGACAGATAGGCTGGTAACAAGACCATGAGAAAGCAGCCTTAAATTCGTTTTTATCCAATGAAATTTATTTGTATGAACATATTCAAAACTAGATCTCAAGTACAAACCCTTGAATTCTTATACCGACAAAAAGGTTTTTGGGTTTATTCATAAATAAAATTTTCACTGTTTTGAATAGTTTATTATATGAATAATAGTATAAAATGTATACCACAGCAATGCGCGAACGGATCCACTAGTATACGCTAAGTTTTAGATGACACGTACAACCGTTAGCTGAACAAAACTATTATACTCTGCAGCAACATGTTGCAAGAGTATAAAAATTTCACATGACTAATTGTCTTACGTCTGCATTGTAGTTGATCTACCCATAAATTACCATGATGATGAAAACCGTAAAAAGTTTAGTACAAAAACATAATTAAAATCTGCTTTACACGATAAATTGCAAAGTGTCATCTACACCCACTAGTGAAAATGGCAGTTCCCTTTGAAGTTTCTATCGTTTAAAATACGAGGGTGGCCATATGCTCCTCAGGATTAACAGAAACATATATTTATATCTAATATGTATGTATATATATATATACATATATAAGTAACTTATTGGGAAACTGTAATATTCATTTATGCTTGTGTTCCCGCAAAAAGTTTTGTACAAAAACATAATTAAAATCTGCTCCATTATATTCAAAATTAGAAGAATGTAATAATTTCCACCGGGAAATCTTAATTTCTGCCTGCATTAATCTTCTAAACACACTTAACTCTTCTTTTGAGCAAACTAACAAATATTTCGGTGTACCGACCCTTGACAGAGAAATATTATCCCAAATGCCACTGAAAATCGGGTGATGAAAAACCAATAGTTATGGATCATACGGTTTCGGTGTGCAGCACCTGTAAATGCCCACATAAAAGTGCAGACTCACCATTCCTACTTGGTACAAGCTGCCTGGTTATCTACAAGCAATTGTTTCACGCTGGTGGGAAAATCACAAACACCGAACTCATTTAGCCGCGACCACGACAACCAGCAGATGGGAAATAGGATTGGCGTAAAAAATAGGCAAAGCCAAATTACACCCACCAAAAGAGATGGGAAAATTACGGTAATGCCAACAATAAAGAGGAGATAAGTGCAGCATGGAAAAGTAATGCAAATACATGTACACACATATTAACACAAGAGCTGTGTATAACCGCTATGCGGCCGCGGATGACCGCAGTGGGGTTAAGCCACAGCAAATAAACCTCGCGCTGGCAACACAATTGTAACAACTGCAGCAACAATGCCGACGGCAACAATCACCGGCGACCTTTCACGAAGCTTAACAAATCGACAAAGATTCCAACGCGACTAAAGCAGATGACAACAACAACAACATGGCAACTACAACAGCGCTGACAGCAATGACAAAAGCCAAACAACCAAAGCTCAGGCCGCAGCCGCAGCCGCAAAGGCCCGTTACAATAGCAGCAACATTTGGCAATCACCGAAATTCAATTGGGCTTTGAATTGGCCAAAGCTGGCGGGCGCCTCTCCAGCCGTTGCTAATGCTTTCAAGTGCATTCACAACCAGCAATTTATGAAATACACACAACCACATGCATCCATCGTATGCATGCTTCGCAGCACGCTTGCAACAGCAATGAGTCTTGGTGTGTCAGCATTGTTGCACTGGTTCGTTGCACTTGCCGCTGCAAGCGTGGTACGTGTAAATTGCCGGCCGGCCAGCAAGAGTGCATCCAAATGCCACCGCCAGCGCCGCTGCTTCTGCCTCTCCCCTCTCTCCACCTCTGAAGGCCCACGCTTGGCTTCTGGCTGTTCTTTTTTGCGCCAAGCGATTGCACGCTTCAGCAAAAATGCTGCGCTTGCAAGCGTTTACAGCGGAAAATGAAAATGCCAAAGACGTTTCAAATAAATGAAAGGAAATGGCGAAAATGCAGCGGCACGGTGGCAATGGCGAAGCATGAAGTATGTTTATGTGCCAGCGTGAATATAAATAAAATGTCAAACACTTTAGCAGCGTGCAGGTGACGTAGTCTCCCACAAGCGGGGCTTCCATCTTTCACGGCGCAGGCCAACACGATTCAGCATTTCAGCGTTGAGAAACGAGCTCGCCATTCATTGCTGTTAACCGTTAGTCACACATTCGCGTCTTCGCAACGCTCTTCGCCACCAGGTTCGCACGAGCTGCGGAGTAACCTGACGGCATTTTACCTCCTGCTGCCATCTCTTACACAATAAAAGTAAATTGTCTTGTCAGACCGCTATCGGATGTCGATTGTTGGCCGTCGACTGCCGATTGCTTATTGGCAACCGTTGCCACTTGGTACTGCTGTTGCTAGGCTATGCTATGCCGTGCACTGGCTCATTTGCTGGTTGTTGTTTGTCGTCGATTTGCTTTCTTAGAGAATTCAGTTGTTATTCTTATTGTCATACCCGATGCAGGTTTGCTGCCGTTAGACATGGTATATACATATGTACATATATGCTTAAATATCTACCTATGTGTACGTATTATATAAGTACTCGCATGAACATTGGTTTTGTTGTACACAATCAGATGGCATATCTCGGCAAACCGCACATTGTCGCTAATAAAATAACGCTACTTTATGTACCGTTAAAGCATATACTAAGACATATCTCAGCATTGTTAGCTGTTCGGTTAGCAAGAAATGTCTAATACTTAGTATCTGATAGACACAGCAATGTCAACCATTCGAGTTTCCTTAAAACATTTTCATCCATGTTTGCGAGTGTAAGTTTGTCGCTATGAAGCCTCGCTGAAAACCACAGACATCGTTTGTTTGAAAGTCGCGTGAAAGTTAACTCCAATTCTTACAAATTTATTATCTTGGACGACACATTCATTGAAATGGGAAAATGGTTCATATAAACCGAACTTCATCTCGGCTACTTCAAGTGAGAATAAACGACTCTTCGCTATTAAAATTTCCTTCAACAAATGCTATAGCCGTACTAGTGAAAATCTCTAGGAAATTACCCTCTAACTGTTGTGCATCGATTCCGCTATTCCCTTGGCAATGACTGCAAATAAAATTCGCTCGAAGACCTTGTTCCTCGGTGCTGCTATGTTAAATGTCCACATACCCCTCTAAGCTACAGCATGAATTTCGCTGACGTCCTTTTAACATTTTACTTCTTGCTTCTATTTAGTTGCCATAGTGCAAATATAAATAAACATACGCAGCCATAGACACATAGATAGTTTTGTTTTCCTAACAGTTGTACATTTCATTTAAAACTAAGCGAAATAGATATAGCGTTATGTATATATAAATGGCCAGGATGACGAGACTAGTTAAAATCTTAGTGAATGTCAGTCTGGCCCACTAAACTTAACTTAATCCACAACAACCCAATCGGAAGATGACCCCGCTCAATCGCCAGATAACGGTACTATTCAAAACTACTAAAAGAGATGGTATGAGAGGCCTTTATTGAAGCCGGGATCAAAACTGGGCGCTGGTCGTGGCACCGCTCACTTTTAGGTGAAATCACATAACTCGATACCTGCCCGACAATCTTATGTTATAGTGTGAAAATGGAGGAAACGTCACGTCTACTTTCCATATAACAGAATTTTAAATTCCGTTAGAAACCTTTACGTTCCAGTACTCAAATCAAGAATTAATTAATATAACAGAATAAAACTTTGCACGAATACTGCTTTTGAGGTGTGCCACCTTATGACTAAAAATTCCAAAATCCAATCGAGCCAAACCTGTTGAAGGTACTGAATATGTGGACCCAGTGCTTATAATTGACTTTTTACCTAAAATAGCGGTCAATGTGTCAGATTTATAATTGAAGTTCAGGGATAATTGTTTCCAGTCAATGATATATCTGTGTGTCTGGGTTGTTCCGGGTCAATACTTCCTTCAGCCCCCATATACCTAACATAAAGATTCTCAAATTTCCAGGCAGCTTTATACCGCATATATCGGCCAATATGTGAGTTATCTTAATAAAATTGAGAAAATGCCTTTTTCCTGTAACAGTGCATATTTGTGCTTAGAATGAATAAAATCGGATAAAAAGTCGCCTTAAACCCCATATACATAACTCACCAGCCATTTTCCTGAATGTACTTCCTTGGCTTTAACCCTTATAAGTTGCAAGAGTATGAAATGTTCAGTTATAGCCGAACGTAGCTCTTCCTTACTTATTTTATGCTCCTTTGAGTACGGTTTGTCTTCACGCCATAAATCGTGGCACACGTCGGCACATGCCTTTGTGTGGCAAGTGTCGTTCTTTGCACCAGCAAGACGGTCTAACTTCATTGCAATTGGCAATTCGTGCCAACATTAGTCGTGTGAATCGCTTAATGGCCACTGTACTTTGACTTTAAAAATTAAAATAACATAAATCAAATGTCAATGTTATATGGATCATATGTGCATTTGTACTATATACTATACATACCATACATACATACATATGTACATATGTGCATGTAAGCATGTGCAACGTTTATTGATACATTAGAAAATATCTTTGCCAACATTTTGTCTTTACTTGCTTTATTTGAAAGGGGAATCAATAAAATTACAGTAAAATCTAATCTAATCTAATCAAAAGTTAATCAAAATGTTCTGAAGTTAACTAATATTTTCAGTGTATTATGTATATAGAAATTTATATTTAGGTTGCACCTGTTTAAAATTCACAGACTATTTTCGTTCCAAGAAGCTTATCTCGTATTAATTTGTAATAGGTTTTTTTAAAGAAACAGTCGAGACACGTCGGTTTTTTTTTCTGTTTCAATAGTTCTTGCTCATTTTCTAACCCATATACATAGATAAGAGTTGTCCCTTTATTTGCAATAAATTCTTTTAATAACAACTATCAAGCGATTTAACTACTTGCTAGAAATATTGTTAAATGTCTCACTAGATAACAGATTTGTAGTCATCGGCACCGACACTTGGAATTCTTAGTCATCGTTCCGTAACTCGATCCCTGCTTCAACTTGGAATCTCATTAATACTGACTTCAAAATACTTTAGATATCAACAACTACGCTTCTCAAAGTGCATGAACCTAAGAACTATTTGATCTATTGAATGCAGACAATGGAATGTCGTTTCTGTGTTGATCATAACCCGACTTTGTTTATCATTTTCAATGCCTGTTAAAGGGCATTAACTGATAGCTTGATGGACTTGTTTATGTTAAAGAGCGGACTAAATTCGATGTTCGCACATAAAAGGCCTCAAAACAAGGAAATAACTGCAACGAATAGCAGATATTCTATCCGATCGACGAAGGCTTCAGGCTGCCATTTTCCGCTGAACTCTTGCACTTAAAACTGGAAGGGCGGCATAGCGGTAGATATTAAAAACCACAAATAACACAAACTAGCAAAACCATAGTGCTAAACAAAGAGCCACTGACTGGGGCAATAAATCAACTTGACGTCATCTCGCTGAGCGCCGTCGTGTCTTCTTGTTTTTATTTTCTATTGTTGGCGTTGTTGGTTCGTGTTTTATCTGACTTCAATTTCAATGTTAACCCAACTATTATAAAATCATATAAATGTACGTAATCTGACAAACTTGGTCGCTTATGTTCTTAAGTGAATGCAAAGACAAGACAAGAAAGAGAAGAGGAAACAACAGAATGTATAGCGGAGACAGGCCGGGAAGTATTTTCAAAGTGTAACTAAGAAATAGTATCAGCGCGTAACGTATACATATGTGTGTGTGTCTGTGCAACACTCACGTAAATGCAGCTGATAGAGAGCGCACGCACTGTAGGACAAAATAGTCGAAAATGAGAAAATTTGTGGTCAGTTGAGTAATAACACCGAGGCGAATGCTTCGAAACTCACAATAAGTTTAGAGGAACATTATTGAACGAGAGAATTTATGGGTTGGGTTCAAAGAATGAACAGAGGTTGACGTCTTCGTGAGGGCTATGTAATGAAGTAAATGTGTTTTCATTAATTGTTTGAAAATAAAGATTGGGGGGGTTACATGGAGGAAACTCGGATAAAAAACAGTCTTTTTCAACAATTTTTTTCTCATATAAAAAATGGAATTTTTTATTAGAATTTTTATTGTTACAAACATACACTATTAACAAAAAAATTCTGAAAATTTTGAGAAAAATCTTGCCAACCGACTTCAAAAACACAGTTTCGAGAAAAATTAGTTTAAAGACGGCGTACTTAGCCTAGCTTGCCTTGAGCGCACAAATTCTCAAGGCTATATCTCCGAAACTTTTACTAGGATCAACTTGACAATATTCTAGAGGGGTTGTAGAATTTATTAAGACAATAAAAAAAATCGATTTTTTGAAACCCGTAAACCCATGTAACCGCTCAAACTTTCTAAAGGCGATTTTAGGGCATTTATGCCGCCAATATGCCCACAGTGTAGCAATTTCTTCTAAAACCAATGCACAGAACTAACAACATTTAAGTGAACTGAAGCAATTGCTGCAACGAAAAATATTTATAGCAATAGAGCAAAGAGCGCCAATTCGCTCTCCGTGTGCTTTTGCACTTTTACTTTGATTGTATTTTCATTTGCTTTTGGCTTTTGGCCGCTGTCTTTGCCGTGGCCAGAAGCTGACGGCTCTTGGCTAGCTGCCGTTGTTGGCTTTTAGCCAGTGTTGACGCGCAATTGAAAGCGAATAAACGTACCGTTCTTCGTCGCGGTGTTTACTAAATTCGCCTTCTTTGATTATTGCTGAACTATGTATGTACATATGTCTGTGGCAAAGTGAAAAAATTCGGCAAATAGTTGTCTGCTAGTAATCAAAACGGCGAACGGCCTTTGAAATAATCCGAAAAATAATGTATTTATAGCGCAACAACAACGCGTTTGCATTTTTGTAACAAGAATAATTATATAAAAGTGTGATTTGTGTATATTTTATGCGCTGATTTATTATCGGAAAAGCTCAACACCTTCCGTCCAACAGAGTAAATGTGTAAAAATGTCAAAGTGTTTACTTGTTTTTGTTGGTAACCAGGAACGCTTCGTTGCCGGCAATGTCAGTGACTGCCTTTTACCACCGTTATGCTTGGTTTGCCGCGCTGCTGTCTTTTGTTGCGCCGTCCCGATGGATGTTTATGCAGAAGCGCCAGACTGGCTCTGAAACAAAGCCACATCGCTTTTGCCAAATAAAACCAAAAATTCACACACAACACAATATGACAATAAATAATACTGACATTTAGATACAAGCTAACCATATCCGTTTACATTTCGAAATAGTACATCACAAAGCAGCGGCCGCTTGACGCTTGCGCAAAAGTCATTGCCGAGTGAATTCTTTATAAGCTCTTTTTTTCATTAGGGACTTGCTTGAAATTCCATTGCGCTTAGTCAAGGTGCATGTGGTTGCTGTCGCTCCTTTTACTTCACTTTCGTACCAACGATTCTGTTTCATGGTCAATCTCTGCCTCTTCCACTCAGCGGTTTGGAAGTTAAAGGTCTAAGCTTCTATAATTGGATTTTTAATATTTTATATTACAAAATTAAACAGCGGTTACGAAATAAATAAACATAGTGGCGCTTTTCGATTGACATTATACTTTTCATTATGAAATTTAATATAATGCCTTTCTGCTCGGCAGCATCCGTCTGAGCTATTTATCGTAGCCCCAAACCAGAATTGAGCATCATAAATAAAACAGTTATTTGATAGTTTAATTTGTTCTTCAAGTCGCTTTATTTTAACAAATCTTAAAGTGCAGTATATCAGGCCTTCTCAAAAGCTCAGTTCTTCTATTTTCGTTCATAATCCATAATAATCTTCATAATCGTCACCATGGTTTCTTTTATATTGTTTTCCTTCACCTGTAAAATTTTTGAAAAGTGATGCTACGTTATTTTGCATTTTAAGTGACGATAAATAACATTTTACCATACTTTGCTTGCTCAATTTCAATCCAAACGTCAAACTAAAGAAAATCAATTGACGGAATAACTATTAAATAAATTTCTAAGCATTAGCCGAACCATTCCATAATAATTTTTTTGACTTGCTTCACTAAGTCTCATTCGTTTCCATGGCAACTCAGCTCTTTTCCAATAAATACTGTTCAGCAGGCATTTATCGATAACTGTCAATCTTTTATTGAAAACACAACAACTCATATAACCGTTATGTTTTCAGATTTCATAAATAACGGCCAATTTACATGCTCTACAAGGGTTTTATTTCTTTCGTCTTAGAAAACACTATTAAGCGCTAAGTAATAGTATTTAAAATTTCATAATCACCCTGCCTGAAAGTTAATGCCACTATTTTCCCGAAAGCTTCACATTAGTATGAAAACCCAACAGTGAAAGCGCTACACACTTTTTAACATTTTCGAAATTAGATTCCATGCTTTCGTGTTCGCTTCGGTGCCATGCTGATTTCTAAGCTGATTTCCATTTAAAGGTTTTTGATTTATTGATTGCTCTTTCCTCATACAAACCAAAGAAACTTACAAGACTCAACTACATGAGCAAGTCTTGCCGCTTATTGTCTAATGACTATCGTTGCTGCTGAGATGGGCTGGAGCATTAGCCGATCACTTTCAAAATCAATGCCTTTTATTAATACCATTTTTCGACGTAGCGGACATTAAGAACGCACCAACAGACAGCGTCCACACCGGTGGGCTCAACCATGACAATGAGCAATTTATGGTTTTCCGTCATTAATTATATCATCGGCGATGACTTCATACGCGGGTAATAATATGCTTACAACAGTTAAAAGTTAAAAGTAATTTGAAAGCAATAAACATATTGCTGTTGGCATCAATGTTGTCGGAAGATGACGGGCTTGCTGCTGGCTGTAATTTCTAACACGCATCAAATATGCGCTTGTAGAAACTTTGGTTAATTTTAGAGTGTCTTTCAATTCTAGTTTGAAATACAAGACAACTAAGCGCATTCATGTATCGCTCAGCGTTGCCATATACTTTATAATTGAAGTAATGGTGGTCGCTAAGAAAGTGTTTACCCACAAAGTGATAAGCAACTGATAATGAAAGCAAGCTTGGGTGTTCCGGAAAAGTTTGAATTGCTGTGAGAAAGAGGAAATGGCGCACCAATTAAAATCGCCGGCAGCTTCGCATAGATTTTTTAAACAAATTACAATTTGAACTATAAAAGGTCTCGATTGTGGCAATTTTCCCCAGTAGTAGTTTAGGTCGGTTGCCATTTGCGTTGATGAAGAAATTAGAGAGCGTCATCTTGGCGGCATATTCGCGTGTGTGTTAAGGTTGTGGTGTAACTTGGGACGCTGCCTGCGGACGCCTGCCACATTGTAATTCAACGCGAGGGCAGTGCCTATCAACTTGACTTTACATAAGCGATTATACACTAGTATTACATACATACATATGCGTGTGTATGTCTAAACTAACACTTTCCATTACTTTAGTCGCCTTACAAAAGCTGCGCAGATCTCAAATTACCGGAAAGCCAACAAAACAACACAGAAATACTCCTACATTGCTTTAATATGAAAATGAATATGAACACTTACCTTAATGCATTCACAGTTAATATACTCATATGCACAAATAACTTCAAACACTCTTGCGGCACGACTGACTAACCGTAATTAAGAGCGGAACTTATTCGGGGGAAACAACAAGCAATTTCTGCACAAACACCAACCTTCGATGCATTTAAAAAGTAAAAAATATAAAAATGTTAAAGAAATCTAAAATTACACTGTGAAATAAATTGAGTTTTCCGACAATTACAACAAAAGTAATTAAGGACAAAATATTAGTGTTGTAAACGCTCCGGACCCGTTCGTGATTGCAGTGCCTCATATATACACCAAAACGGATATATTTATATACATATGTATGCATATACATACATATGTACTAATATTCATTAGTATATAAACATTTCTATATACAAAGAGCGAGCAGCAAAATGAGAGATTGTGAGGGCTCTATGCTCTTAGAAATTGGCAGCTCAAATAATTGGTAAGAAATCGGAAATTTAAAAAACTACACTTTTTTGTTTTGCTAATTCCTTTTACTTAATATCATTCATTGCTGCTTAAATTTTTTTAAACGACATATCGTCACTTAAAATACAAAATAACGTATCATCAAAAAAAATCGAAAATCGCTAACTGATAAATAACCAATATATAACTACTTTATAACCCAAACTCAAATTTTGTTTCAAGTAGTAGTGAGTGTATGATAACCAATATATAATCATTTCATAACCGAAACTCAAATTTTGTTTCAAATAGTAGTCAGTGTATAATAACGAAAATAAACCATTTTATAACAAAACTCAAGCTTTGTTTCCAGTAGTAGTGAGTGTATGATAACCAATATATAATCATTTTGTAACCAAAACTAAGTTTTTTTCAATATGAGTGTATAATAACCAAAATATAACCATTTTATAACTGAAACTAAAATTTTGTTTCAATATGAGTGGTTTTATTATAAAGTCTTTTCTTGGCCTCTAAATTTATGAAAAGTGATGTTACGTTATTTTGCATTTTAAGTGACGATATATCTTCTAATATATATAGTAGACTAACGCATATACGATATATCTCCTAACATATAGTAGACTAATGCATTTATGATTTAAGTATATGTAACTTGGTGCGATTGAGGTCTAAGCTCAACTTGAATAATTTGAATATATGTAGGGCGGTCTACGAATATGTTTAACTGTTTTTTCAACACTCGACATTCGAAGATAAATTCCATTTATGAATGCTAGTCAACAAGTCCCACTAAATGAGATTTTTATAATTTGCTTTCGTTTGTCGAGAAGCTGCCGTTCTCAAGGTGAAGAACGAGACACTTGAGGAACTCAATTATGTTGTTTTCGCACCAATTACGCATGTATCAAAGGTTTCGCTCGTCGACTTCGACCCAGCTCTTATGCATTCGCAATGTGGTGGGGAAACAATAACATGGCGTACATGTGTACTCAGCTATTTACATATGCGATCATTTCCCCTTCCGTTGCGTCTTGATTGTAATGATGTTGCGAAATTATAAATTCTCATTATTCCTCTAGTTCCCTTTCTTTGAATTATTTTTTTGTGCTGAGCAGATCGTATGTATTTATGAGTGTACGAGGGAAGGGAAGGTTTGGTGCTGTGAAATTTCATTTGTCTTATGTACTATACATAGATATTATCTTTTGCGTCTGATTGTTTGTTGCCCGTCTTTTCGTCTATGAGAATCTAATTAATGTACCGCAGTTAGTTGGTCATTGACCAACCGCAAGCGCTGCGCATCAACTATTAGGGCTGACCAAACGACTTCCTGCTGAAAGTTCCATTAGAATATGTACTATATATTAGCTTTTTGCTTTTCAACTACTGGATTGGATTGGAGCTCGCTACATTCAGGTCTTTCATGAAATAGCGCGTCACTTCTTTGCTGAAAATATGACAGATCAAAAGAGAAATTTTCGAGAGATTGATCTGCAGTTTAGAAAAAATAATATTAAAACTGTCAAATAAATTATAAAGTAGTTATTGGCGTTATGTAGAGAGGTCATCCCAACTTGTTCTTTGTACATATAATTACTAAGGAAATTTAAGTCTAAACTTTAAAGTAAGACTCGGAAGGACTGGATTGCTTAGTGGCTCGCTTTGGCATCTAACTCGCTCGCATTTTCCTTAAAACGCCTAAGTATCGCATTGTGTTCGATTAATTTGCGCTATGATTGCTTTAAGCCACAAACAAGTCGTCTATGCGGCCTCAAAACATGATTTGTGCCACATACTCTCACAGTTGCTGCATTATTTTATGACTTTTATTGTCCGCAGAGGCAAGACTTGATTCGTGGGCTTTTGACAGCCGTTATGGCAGGAATGCTGTCTACCGGCTAACTCGCCGCCTTAATGTTGCTCGGCTGGCAAAGAACCAATTACGTGCCCCTTCGGCATGCAACATGATGCAAGCCGTCATCTGACATTTCGACGAATGTATTAAATGCAATTACGAAATAGCGCCACATCAAACAGCTTTCCTGGGGTTTCTTGCATTTTATGTTCGCCAAATCTTACTTAGTCGATGCCATAATACGGTTGTACATATGTATGTATGTATGTAGAGCGGAGCCATTGCGGTTTGTTGACAAATGACCATAAAAAATGCTAATAATGTGCTCTTTGCGAATAAATTACGAATCACTGACAGTTTCCGGCGCTCTGCTGTAATCTTTGTTTATAAATTTTTTAAATTTGAAGTTTTGAAATTTTTTAAAAATCACAAAAAATTCAAAAACAGTTTTTTAAACATATGGTTTATGGTCTGCTTGCCATCATGACCAAAACATTTCACTTTAATGACGATCTATGGGCTTTCTGGAGTTATATGAAGGTAAATAAGCTCTTATTTGTACTTATTTCATTTGGCCTGCGTTCTCAGCCATTAAAACTCACCAATAGGATTATATGGAACCAATACTATGATAAAAAAGTATTTAAACCCCAATAAAGCTTTCCAGAAACATTGTCTACTGGAAGGCTGACTCTTCCGTTCAAAGAATACTCATAACCGAGCTACAACAGCTGTTCGTGAGTGGGGATGCGGTAGGCATTAAAAGAGATTAATGTGCCTAATTGCCATTGACACCTTGACCAAGGCGACGATGAGATGACGCGTTACTGACGGCAGCAGCTGTAACAATGACGGTACCTGCTGGTGACGACTCTGACGCCGCGCTGAAGCTGACAGCAACAACATTGCCACTGGTGTTTCGCGGTTTGTCCAAGCGTTTCGTCGCATGTCAACGACACGGTTGGACGGATTAGTGTTTTCAGCGGCAGGTCGCGCGCCAGGCGTCGAAGACCTTGTTTTGCATCATTGGCGTTGAAAGAACGGCTTGGGAGCGCGTGAGTGTGGTAGTGTGTCGACGCTGTTGTGATTACTGTTGTCAGCAGCTGAAAGGTGTTAGCTTCGGCACGCATGCGCGTATTTGCTTAATTGTTTGTAACAAAATGCAGACCGTTGAGTGAAAGTAATCGAATCGCGTGCAACATGTGGCTCATTGACTTGTTGGTTGATTTGAAATGAAGTCGCAGAAAAGCAAGAGTTTCATAAATTTCATAAATATTAGTTACTTTCGATCTTTAAATAGTACCTAAATAGATTTTCATTTCAAACTATGCCAGCTGATATCGATAAAATATAAAACCCATGAGCTTATTTGTGGAAAGCAAGCTCAAATCTAATAATTTAAACATATTTTATCGTTTTAAGAAAATTTCGCTTTCTACAAACCCTACATAATGCTTTCATCTGTCTTTCCTAAAAGGCACGTTTCACGCTTCTTGCAGCTAGACAAACTTATTATATTCGCGGCAAATATTTTCTTCGATATTTCTTCCCTTACTTATTTCATTAAACAGTTAACATTCAACCGAAGTCGACTAATTTTCTTTTGTTTGCCTCAATTACCTTCTTTACTTTCTTAACGATGAGTCTTAGATATGCTATTTTTAAACATTTTTCTTAAAGCGTCGGTGATTTAAGTATTTCGTTTATATCTCTGTTATGAAAGAGTCACTGGGCAAGGGAATCAGTAGACCGAGTCGCTGGTGAGAACCGAAGAAGAAAGTCTTTGGTTTACTTTAGTTTTGGTGATTATCATAACAGCCTAGAACATACATACATATATACTTATATATATATACACTAGTGTATATACATATGTATAAGTATAAATAGAGCGTTTAACCATATAGAAAGTATTTTTCTTTCACTACCCAAACGAAGAAATCTGACGGTTATTATGTTTGAAGGAAAATGACATATAGTATATACATTTCGAGTTCCTTACTTTTTTAAAGAAAAAAACAAAGAAACTTCAAAGTTAATGGAAAATGTTTATTATCATTCTGAAGAATATTCTTTTGACATTTTGTTTTTGAAGATTATCTCTTTCTTGTTGATCGCGGCTACGTCTCAGATGGTCCATCCGTTGATTCCAATTTTCGAAGGCTCTTTCGAGCATTTCGACTGGTAACCTGCGAATGACATGTGTGACGTTTTGCTCTAAGACTTGAATCGAAGTGGGATTTTCCGCATAGACTTTAGACTTTACATATCTCCACAGGAAAAAGTCTAAGGGTGTGATATACATATGACGATCTTGGTTTCCAATCGACCGGCCCAAAACTTGAAATTATCTGCTTGCCGAAGTACGCTAGCCATAAATCCATTGATTGATTTGATAACGCTTACGTTCTTACCGGCATCAATTTTTAAGAAATATGGACTGATGATTCCACTGGTCCACAACCCACACCATACCAAACGGTTTTATTCTGGATGAAATGGCAGCACTTGAAACTCTTCAAGTTGTCCTTCGTCCCAAATTCGGCAATTTTGCTTGCTTATATACCCATTGAGCCTGAAATGGACCTCATCGCTGAACGAAATTTGGCTCGATAATGTCAGATCTTGTTGGAACTTTTCAAGAACTCATCGAGCGAAGCGATGTCGCTAAAAAAGTCGAGCGGCATCAAGTTGGCTTTTGTACGCTTTCAAACAAAGTTCTCGGCTGAGTTGCAACGAACGGCGCCGAATTATGTCATGTGCAATAGTTTATTTGTCATGTTTGTATGAATTTTTTTTGTAGAAATGCCAGCGCCAAATTGTGAAATGAATGACTGCATTGCTTAATGGTAAATCTGCTGAAGATTTCTTTGAGCAATTGTTGACTATCGGTAACAGTTGAGTACCTGTTGACGAATCGAGCGGATTGATTTCATTTCTCCGAAAATTTCAGTAACTTTTCCACTAACTAAGCAATTGAATATTTAAATTTCTTGGAAGAGCCTGGCTTGCCAACGCATAATTTACGCCTAATGGTTGGCACCGTAATAATAGTGCTTCGAAGCATAAACCAAACAAAACTAAGTAAATTGATGAACAATGTGATTTGCGTTACAATCCTCAAAAGAAGATTTAAAGGTGAGGGAGTTTTGATTCAGAGTATACCGATGATCCCAACCGATATGCCGTTTGAGATTAAAATACTTCAATTTTCGATTATGTCTTTCGTAATGGCCATTAAGAAATAACAAGGTCAATTTTTTAAAGTTTGTGGTTTGAATCTGGAATATCCATGCTTTCGCATGGTCATTTATATGTGGCATGTTCAAGGGATGGAAGGTCATCTGCGTTGTTTGTTCTTGCGCCTGATAATTAAACAGAAAATATCGTGCATCGGAAGGTACTTAACTGAAGAGTACGACCTCTGCACTAGAATACATGAATAAGAAAGAATCATTAAAATACTTAAATATTTTATTTGTATTTTTAAAAAATGACTTAACAAAATCCAAAACTTGTTTATTTGTTTCCTCTAAAGCACAACAGATTTCGCAAGGTCCTCTAGTCGAAAATACAGTTTCCACACGAAAGCCAATCAATATAAAAAATATGTTTTTTTAATTATTCAAGTAATAACTACGGTTTATTTTTATACTTCTAAGGAATGATTTAAATATGCAGCTCATGCAATGCCGTCAAAATGATTCATTTACGAGTTTATTAAAGCCAGCAGAAGAATATCCTGCACACACACAATGCAAGACTATATATGTACATATATACCTAAGTATAGCACACTGTCCTTGTTGGAAAATAATAGTTATGTGCCAGCATATGGACCACAACGACTTTACAAACTAAGTCTCTTTCATAAATTCAATTCTTAACGAAATTTTAATTTCAAAAAGGCAGAGAATACTCACTTTCATTTAGCTCTCGCATCTATTTGACACGTTCTTCTGTATTCTTTATTCAGTTGTGCATCGTATGTACGTAGGCTGGCACTCGATTTCCTACGGGGACGTTGTGCCAGAGCGCATGTGCGGATTGTGTCATACTACGTAAATAACAAAACTGAAAAGAGAAAAGGATTATGCACACAAAACGTTAGTCTCACATTTTTGCTTCGTTGTGGAGACAGCTATGCCACGCCGCTGGTAAAACTATTGGAAATCGGCAAATATTCAACAGACTTATATAGTAAACTTGATTAGGCGGATTCTACTCTGCAACACTCGCTAATATCAGTGCCTTCGTTTAACTCAAATGCTGTTGCAACATTTAAGGTGGAGTCATTGCTGTGGTTGTTGCGAATCGAAACGAAAATGTCCTCAACCCCAGAGAAAAAGCAGCAGCAGCAACAACAACAAAACACCCTGCCGCAGTCGCCAATTGGTGCACGTCGCGTTCGTACCGATTTGAAGACATCACAGAATATATTTCTGGCAACGGCGAGGCCGAGCATACCGCGCACATCGTCGCCCATCAATATTAAATCAGTCACATGTGGCAATATGCAGCCAGTGCAATCACCACAGCAGAGCACGCAACACACCCCCTCGCCGAGTGCGCAAATGTTGCATGGCATGCATAAATCACACCTGCCACATGCCACACATAAGCACAGGAGTTCAAGGCGAACGCCAACTGTTGCTGTTGCAGCAACTAAAACGATGACGACAACAGCAACAAAGTCAACGTCCACACTGAGCGGCGTGTGCAACTGTTGGTGCCACTGTGCCGCTGCAACGGTGCTTTCAACTAGCGCGCCGCATGCTAATGCCACATATCTGAGGTGCGCAGCGCAAACACTTTTCGTTGATTTTTGAAGTTGTTGTAGAATTCACAAATCTTCGCTGAACAATTGAAATTTGGAGTGTTGTATAGTTTTAGATTTAAGCTCTTGAGATTCGATCCATTATTTATTGTTTTAAGCTCTGTCGTGTGTTACAATGTTGAAAGTACTTATGTATGTGTCCCTCCTCTCTCTCTTTCTTTTCAGTGCTCATTTGCCCGCTCGCGCCACTCGTCTTCTAAATCGTTCGCGCCTGCAGCAACAACAGTACCCCTCCTCGATTGCCAGCGGTGTGACCACGAATGCGGCGACTAGTAGTTCGGTCTGCGGTGGCGGCGGCGACTCAGACAGCTCCAAATCAGCCCACAGTCTACGACGCAGCGCAGCCGCTTCTCGCGCCTCAAACGCTTCCACATCATCAACGAATGCGTCGCTGCCGCCGAGCACCCATTACCAGCATCAGAAACCATTTCAGCATCACTACTCACAACTGCATCGCGACTCGCACAGTTCTTCGGACGATCTAATGCTGTATGACAAATCTTTCCGAAATGCGATGATTCAGGATGTGTTGCAGTTCAAAAAACAGTTGCTGCGGCTTCGACGCATTCTACAGGACGTAAGTATGAGAGCAGTTCGAGACACTGATCCAATACTGGACAACTAAACACTAGAATACTCACTTAAAATAGTATTTATTGTGTACATAAGGTTAACACATATATTATAATACACTAAGCGAAATAGCCATATGGGGCGAACCATCTTCTTAATTTTTTATGTGAAATAGACATATAATGTTTTCTTGAGTTTAACAAGCATGAATCTACACTCGAACTAGCGGTAGTCTAAAATTCTTTCGTTTCTTGCTTAAAGTCCCATTACATTGGAGCATTGATTGAAGACTGAGTTTCTAAGAGTTATAAGAGACAACCCAACTTAACTAAACCTAAGATACACATTTCATCTTTAAAAGAAAGATAAAACGGTTAGAACGATTAGATGAAGTGAACATTCTCTTAAGGTTACAAAGAGAAGCATTCAGCAAATTTTGAGCGAAGATTCAAATTTAAAATATCAAAAGCGACTGGTTAAGCCAAAATTTATACCTCATCATTAAACAGCTCGACTCGAAATTTACAGATAATCATAAGCTCTGGGATGGTGAACTGCCATCCATAATTTTTAGCAATGAAAAAGATTCAATTTCTATGGAATCATCGGGTTATCAGAAGTATTTGAGAGATATTCTTCAACCACGACAAGTGCTCAACTCGCAAAATTTTTACGGAGGCTCTCTTATGACCTGGTCTGCTTTCAACTACCGTAGCAAGACACCAATATGTTTTATTTCTCATAATATGAAAATGTAGAAAGTTACGTAGAAACAGTGGATGAGTTTTTTTTTATATTTTGTCGAAGAACTTCACTGTGAGGGTTGGACTTTTCAAGAGGACAATTGAGGCAAAGGGAGTTTTTCACGTCGAAAAATAATGATGTGCTGGAGTAGCCTACGTTTAGTCCAGACCTTAATCCAATGAACCTCTGGAGCATTCTTAGCAAGCAAATTTACAAAGCTGGAGGCCAATTAGACACTCAATTGTAGTTTCAAAAGGCAAATCAAGAAGAATGGACAAAAATTCAGTGTCCATAAGTCACTCATATATTCGATGTTACGACGTCTAGTATCAGTCAGAATAAAAAGTGGAAAGCTGACAAGCTATTAAAAGTGGTTTCCTTGGCACTGAAGTTAATTAAATTTTTGTCCCATATATCTTATTCCTTCTACGGTCTTGAAAAAGTTAAAATTTCTAAAATAAAAAACTGAATTAAATTCTTAAAATTATTTGCAGTTTAAAAATATTTTATATTGATAATTTAAGGATAAAAAAAAACCATTTGTTTCGTGTCCCATATAGCTATTTCGCTCAGAGCATATATTTAGTTGTTGTGCATATAAATCACTACTCACTTTATTGTCATTAATATTTGTTTTGTCTTTTCTATTTGCATGTAACCTTATTTGGTTTTACCATGATCCTGGTTTTCATTTAATTTCGCACCGCATTTTACTTTAAAACTCCACATACCTACATACAAATGTACATACAAATACAAACTTAATACCAATGTATCAACAGGACGAAGAATATTTGATGAGGGTATGTCCAAGCTTTAGATATTTTTCTAGCTGCTAGAGGTGTTGGGCATATAGATCAGCCGAATATCGGCATAATTTTGGATACTTTATAATTTATTGTTCTAAATAAGTAAATAACGGTTTATTAGATAGCTGTAATATAAGACAATATTCAAGTGAACACAAATACTTTAATTCTTTTTTTTGAATTAGTGTTTATTTTTATATCCATAGACGAAGGCAAAGATCTTTCGAATCAGATTTTCTATTCATTAAAAAAATCACTTTGATTTTACTTTTATCTTGACGGAAATGTGCTTCAATTTCCACACAAAATTTTGCGAAATCATTAAAAGTCTGTCTGTAAGTGCATAGGTCTCATAGATAAACAGCAAACAGGAGAACAGAAAAGCGATTATGAATCGATTAAAAGGTTGACGACTTCGAGTTACAAGAGTTGCTTACTAGAGCACAGTTCCGTCTCACGTAAGGCAGACATGCTACATATGCATATAACGCAGCGCTGGTCGCTTCTAATTTTCACAAATATTTATGCATGTTAATACAACAACAACAATAATAACTAAACAACTAAATTCTTCGCAGACGGAGACTCTCAACCCATTCGATAACGACAATGGGCAACTCTTCGCCGCCTGCGGCTTGGACAGCAAACTACTGGATGACATGGACCTGGCCAGCCTGACCTCCTCGACCACAGATGACCCGATGTTGGAGTTAGCCGATCTACGAAGACAGGTGGTTTACCTTCAGGTATTTGCACGTTTTTATAAGTTTGCGTTGTTATCTTTTCATTTGTCCTGCCAATAAGAATAAACTATACTTTAAATTTAAGTTCTTCTCAAAACGTCTGTAAAGATTTCTCTTGAGAGACGGCAATACCTAAAAAGCGTACTTCCTTTCTACTTTATATGGCATTGCAAAACTGAAAATAAAAAATATAATTTTAAATTAAAATAAAATAAAAAGAAAATATGACAATCCTTTTAGAAAACCAACAGTTTCCAATTGAGTTCTTTAGGTCATGTATAAATTCCCGCGCTCTCGCATAGCCCATATAAAGAATTTCCAATACCTTAACCGCAATAATTACATTAAAACTAAGGTAATTTATACTTACTCACTTGCGACCAGTTGACTTTTCGACAAATTCAAATAAGTATTGTTCAGTTCCTTAAACTCTAAATTCTCTTTATTTGTAACATTTTGGATTTCATATTTGCATACAAACATCTCTATTTTGAATCACACCTTTTATATAATTATATACTATATAGTTGTAACTCCTTTTGATTACATAATATACAGCATGTAAATAAATGTACACCAGTATACAGTATGTAACAAAACGCACCGATTAAGCCCCGCCATGGTCCACATTCAAATATTCATGCATACAGTGTGTACACTGCGCGCCACTTGAATAGCACATGGGGGAACTATTTTGTTCTGAATATAAAGCTTGAATCTGAATTCTTTTATACTTTGGTTTAAATAAAATGAATTAAGATCCCTTCTTAAATATTCTGAGCGAGAATTTGAGTATTTACTCTGCTTTCCCTCTTTGTAGAGATAAAAAAATAAAGAAATTCCTCGAGTATCATGCATATCCCGACTAAACCAGTGGCGCAGAGCGTACGAACTGAGATTTTTTAATAGTGTATTGGCAGTAAAAATCAGGAATACCCTGCAGTGAAACATAAAAAGAATTAGAAATATATTTAACTACCACATAAATAATACATTTTTGGTCTTAACTATAAAATTCCTTAGTAATGATTTATTTTATTTTTCCAACTATTGGAAAATCTGAGGGTGAATGGATATTTTAATATTTGGAGAGTTGCGTCTGAGGTTTTCAACTAGTTCCCTTCACTGCAGGGTACTTACATACAAACATGATTAGGCATTGGAAATATTGCGCAAACAAGAAGCACAAGTTGAAATTGCTACCTATTTCACTAATAATGGCATGAAAAAAAAAATACATAAAACGCATTAAACTGATGAAATATCTGAAAAAAATGCAATTGGAACACGCTGCAATTCACATAATACTTCTCCGAAATATTTTCAAAATTTCTGCATTAAAGCTTTCCAAAAAGCATAAGCTTTCCACGAGCGTCGCTGCCTGCCATCCATTGCACCCATCTGTCAAGTAAAATTGAATAAAAAAAGAGTTAAATTCCCCTTTTCATAAATACACATACATATATACATACACACAACACATGTACATAAATGTCACGGAAGTGGCGAATTTCGTATAGATTTTGCTTTCCTTTTTTTCCGATTTTGTTACGTATACTATTGTGTTTGACTGTATATTAGTTCGGTAGTAGCGTCCACTGCTTGACTAAAGTCCTAAAATATCTTGGTATTGCATTTTCATAACGCTGCACAACAAACCAATCACGACCTGCTAATCTACATCTACTACAACAACAAACAAACGACGATAGGGAGAAGTTGAAGATCGCGAACGAACCATACGTTTGCAGAAAAATCAAATTGAGAATCTGGAATCAAAAAAGCCACCAATACAAAAGGACCACACAAAAGAGTTGATGAATATAGCAACACAAACAGAAAGGGTAAGTAATTACAAATCTCTACTTACTAGTATTCACAAAATGACATAAAAAGGGGAGCATATGACTCTGTCTTAGTAAATGGTTCATCCAAGTCAGCTCTGTTATCAATAAGTGTTAATTTTTGGGGGAGGGTTTCGTCGGCATACACACGCGATTAAATGAAATGATTGAGCTCAAACATATAACGGGTGATCCAAGTAGAGGTCCCTTTTTCAATAGATCTTTTCTGACCGATCACACGTGAGGCGTGACAAGCTCTCAAATTATTTTTGTTTAGTAATGTTTGGAATTTCATCTTGGAAAGACTTTCTAAAGTGACGACGAGGACCGCGAAGAGTCGATTCGGTGACATTCAAAGCTACTCAGACTAACGTATGAAATGACCTGGCGCAGTTTACGTCGAGATCTTAAATTGAAAGCATACAAATACAGTTTGTGCAAGAACTGAAGCCAGTCGACCTTCTCATCGTTGTATGGGCTTTTAAAATGTCCCAGGAAGATCCGACGTTTTCGAGCCAAATTTTGTTCAGGGATGAAACCCATTTTAGGCTCAATGGGTATGTAAACCAGTAAAATTTCCGCATTCGGGACAGAGAGTAACCTGAAGGGATTCAAGAGCTGTCATGTCATTCAGAAAAAAAACGGTTTTTTGAGGTTTGTGGGCCAGGGGAATCATCGACCGTTATCGCGCTATGATAGCTGACTATTTAATGTCTGAAATTGAAGTTCGTGATCCCGTCGGCATTTGGCTTCAACAAGACGTCGTCACTTCCCACACATCGCATCAATCAATAGATTTATTGAGAGAACCCTTCGGTGAGCAGGTAATTTCACGTTTTGGAACGGTGAATTAGCCACCACGATCGTGTGATACACAGTTGTACCTCTGCCTGTAGGGATATGTAAAATTTAATAAATCCAGCTTCAATTCACGCCTTAGAGCAAAACGTCACACATGTCATTCGCCAGTCACCAGTCGAAAGGCTCGAACGAGTCATCGAAAATTAGAATCAACGCATGAACCATCTGAGACGTAACCGCGGCCAACATTTGAAACATACAATCTTCAAAAAATCAATGCGAAATAATGTTCTGTGGAATGATAATAAACATTCCCTATTTAATTTGAAATTTCTGTGTGTTTTCTTGAAAAAAGTAGGGAACCTCAAAATGGATCACCCTTTATAAAACAGTGAAATATTTTTAAGCGATAATATACAGAAGTCTTTACTAATTATTATTTCACTAATAACACTCTCTGTTTATATCCAACAGACACGACCACTTTCATATGGCCTAGATGGACTGTCAAGGTAAGATCTAGGAAATAATTTAGAAGCATAGACACTATGAAATTTAGCCAGTTGGTTGACCTAATAGTTGCAATATAAATTTGAAGTGCAGAAAAAATGAGTTTTATCACAGCCCACTGACAACCAAATTTTAATTCCTCTTTCTTTTTACTTCGATTTTCGCCCCACAGCGTTACCACGCACCCGGACAGCCAACTTCAACCCACTTGCGGTTGCACAGAAAAGACTTTACATTTTTTCAACTATCTCAAAACGAAAATACCCAGAAAACATTTCGCCCCCTGCCAGATACTAATCACATCCATCCCGACAGCCACACAGCGCTTCTTCATTATAATTCACCGCAAATTGCAACATTTCAAAGACAACTTCGGTGGCATTGTAATCGGCTGCCTAAACGGCTTCGCTGCGCCAAGTGGCCGAAGTGACGGGTGCGGCGGTGGTGGAGACGTCACTGCCGTTGGCAGCAGTCCGTCGTGCCTTAGTCGCAGCGCTGGCACCTTGCAACGGCTTGCTGCATCTGCATGCGGCACTTTGGTGCGCTTCACGCGCTGTTGCGCCGATTTGCATAGTTGGCGCTTTTTGCTGGCAAATTGTAGACAGCTTTCGTGCAATATTTTGACATGCTACAACAGCAACTGCACTAACTGCTGCAACTACATGCATCACCATTACCGCGGCCTAGTTGCACGTAGCCAAGACGCGACCAATTGGCTCAATTTTCGTGTTCGCAGCGCTGTTGCTTTGCTTGCGTCGAACATCTTTTGCTTCTTTCACCATCTGCAACGTATACTGCCGTAGGCAAATTGTTTTGCGAAATCACGTGAAATTAGGAGGACAGCAAATTCTGCTGCAACAACACTAACCAAATCGCAACACACGTGAATTTGCATACAACAAGTGTTTTCTTTTGTGTGGCGTTGCAGTTAGCATAAATTAATTAGCTTCTACTAAAACTCGTTGCCTTACACACACAGAATTAATTACTCTTAGGGATCAGTTACGCCCTCCGCGCTTACACAACTTATTTACTGTTATAATACATAGATTTTCTAGCTTAAGCATACACTACTTATATATCGAATCTAACTTTGCGATTTTCTCTTTCATGCTGCCTTTTTGAATGGGTTTTGTATATTGTATTTTATAATAAAAAATTAACAAACTTAAATACTTTTAATTACACACACACACACCCACTCACATGTAAAACACTCTCTCACAAATCACAAATGCCCACCAATCGCTGAATCGTGGCCACTGGTGAACAATTTGTAGACATCGCTATGGTGAAGAACAGGTACTGTTTTGTGATCTTATCATGGCTGTCATGGTTCTATGTGCCATTAACATTATCTGTATACTACATTTAACCTACTCATGTATTGACAACTGTTCCTCTTGTCTATGAAGTTAATGCAAATTGTTGTTATGTACTTAAGTTTAAAACACTGTACAATAAAGTTGAATAGTCTAAATAAGAAACAGTAGTATAACTTTAAAATCAGCACTCAACGTCTTACTTACAAACAAAATAAATAGGATTCAAATATTTGAGCTTCTTTTTACTATTCATGGAAAGCGCGAATGCTTCAGCTAAGCAGAGGTACAATGAACAGTTATAGCAGAAACAGCGAACAACGTAAACCCGCAGCCCGAATCAGCTGATACTGCCTATCTTATGAGAGCGCAATGTAAATGATTAGCAAACACCGCTTCTACCGCCCGCTTTACCGTACGATACCGTAGAATTTCCCACGATTTGGATTTTTCCCGAAGAAACGAGTCAGCTGATTGCTCTCTTACAACGCAGGGTTGCCAATCTCGATATACTGTATTCATTATAAAAATTGTCTTCAATATGTTTGAAATTTTATAAACTAACTCAAAATCAGAGTCGAATGTCATTATTTATAAATATTTATTTATATAAACTATTTTGAAGAGTTTGATTTCAGTTTTGATATTTTCTATTATGAAAAATTATAATTGAAAAGTTAGATGTGTACAAAACCATATATAGTACATATGCGTATTGAGAAATGGCAACATGATTTAAATGAAAACAAAAAAATAGCTGATTTCTACGGGCTCAATTTTTGACAAATTTTGTTTACTAAGGACGGTAACTAAGGAAGGGAGAAGCGGAATTCGCTGTTTCTGCTATTATAGGAGGAAGTGGTATTGACTTACAGTGTGTCTATACTTAAAATAAATTAGCATAAGTCATCAGTATTTGTGTGGAATCAACAAATTATAGGCTTAAGTGTGGATTGAATCTTAGTTAATCGAGCTGAGTTGCGTTCTTTCGCTGTGACTCAAAAATTCTGTTCTGGCCCTAACGACATACGACGTCTAAAGTTGCCTGCCAACAAATTAGGTTAAAAACTACAATGAAAAACCTATTATTGTATTATATTTATCACTTTTAGTATATCGAAAAGTAAAGTGAGAATTATTTTTAAAATATTTAAGGGGTTACATGAGTTTCGCTGTCTGAAAACAGCCTTTTTTCAACATTTTTTTCTCATGTAAAAATGAAATATTTTATTATTATTTTTTTTATTTTATTGCTACAAACATACAAAGAAATTCTGATATTTTTTGGAAAAAAATATTTTATACTCGACCATTGCGACGCCATTTTCGGAGTCCCCTGGTATAAAAGATGCGCCCGCGTTGGCTGAATAACTCCTTGCAGGATCATTTAAAGTGAAAAAGATACGTTTTTTAGTAAAAACCTTAACTTAGAACTTAGATAAAGGAAAATTGGATTTTTGGCAGACAGTTTTACAAAAAAAATGAAAATCTCGCGTCATTTTCTTTCAAATAGTTGTAATCGAAAAAAAAACCCTTCGTCCAAGTCTTTAAGAATTGATTGTATCTCTAACAGCTGTGTAAAATTTCATTAAGATCGGTTGAGTAGTGCTCGAGAAATCTTGTCAACCGACTTCAAGTTTACAGTTTCGCGAAAAACGTTTTGAAAGACGGCGCACTTAGGCTAGCCAGCCTCGGGCGCACAAGTTCTCAAGGCGGCATCTCCGAAAGGATTACTCGGATCAACTTGAAAATTTACGATAATATTCTAGAGCTATTGTAGAATTTAATAAGACAAGAAAAAATCGATTTTCTGAAACCATAAGCTCATGTAACCCCCTAAAAAGCCGGATTATAGGATACCCGGTTTCTACCGCTCCGAACATTTATTTCACTTAGTTACTAATATATATGTTTTTAAAGATCAATTGAGGTTAAAATTAACTAACTAAGTATAAATGAATTTTACATAGATCATACTGAGGTTCATATGTGTATGAATTAATAAACGATATAGTAGACATTTAAAGCGAAAATAAATGTAATATTTATAAGATGTAAAAAACAATTCTTTTTGCAAAAATAGAAAATAATTTATAAAAAAATTATTAGTTTATATATAGTACAATGTTTCATATTTTTATTCACTATGGACATGTTAGTCTCGATTACTCCTAAAGTGTTCGTGAAACGCTCTTAAAAAGGGTGCACAGCTCTTATGTAACTAAAATGAAAAACAGACAAAAAGTATATACTAAAACTGCTGAAACTTTTTAATTGCATGCGGCAATTAAACAGACTTGTGAGGTAATGCCTTTCTGTGATCAAAAATTAACCACAAATACCCGAAAAGTGCAGTGCAACAGGGAGAGCTTGCAAGGACTTGCAGAGTGCTTCACATGTGTGTAGTCTTTTTTGGCACAGCTGATGAGTTGAAGCAAACAAAATCTGAAGCACTTCGGCTTAACTGTTGCACTGCGCAGTCGTTGACGGCAACCGAATGCTTGTTTAAAGAGATCAAATACCGTTTTGAGATCATATTTTCAAAATGAATCAAAAAATTAAGCTTGACGCTTTGACAGAGGATAATGAAAGTACATATATATATTTATATATGTATATGTGAGTAATTACAAGCATTCATTTGCACCGATATTGACGAAGAGAATATAGCATGCGATTAAAAATCTACAAAAACACACACATACACTAACCCATTATCTAACTAAATGCTCTTTGTTCACCACATTCTAAATAACTACATGGCAGTGATTGTCTAGACAAACACTGGATAATTATGTTGCAAACCTGAAATAATTTTCTGTGCTTTTTTTTCTTTCCTCACGCCCGCGCAGAAGTAAGCCCGAGTACACCAGTTACACCACACGTTATCACCCGGTCGCCACCTGTGAAAACAATAGCAATTGCAATGGCGCCAACAACAGCAATAACAGCAACAACAATTTATGCACATACCAACAACAGCACAACTGCTGCAATGGCAGCAACAACAACCTGCCAGCGACCGCCACAGAAGCAGCAGCACAACAAATACGCCGTCACACCATCATATCCACCACTCTGAGCAATTACAATCAACAGTCGGCACTGGCCCCGCGACGTGCCTCGATCGCGTGGGAAAAACCCACAGCGCCTGCACCACCCACAACACCCCCGCTCGCACAGACAGCGACTGCGGCCGGCACAAAACACGCGCCACCAGCCGCCACCACCTACAAACCCGTGAAAATCACACTGATCGGAGAGCCGCTCAAGCAGTGGCAATGGAATGCCGTTGGCAATGGGAAGACTTCTGACAGCCACGGCCACACAGCGGCCGACAACCATAGCGACAAAGAGGGCAAGGCAAAGCGCGAAGCGAGCGATGGCAATAATAAAAGTGGACGTAACAGCAGCCGGTGTGGTGGTAATGGTGGCAGTGGTGGCGTGTGTAATGGCAAGAGTAATGGTGCGAATTGTGCGAATGGCAGTAACGGTTACACAAACGGCACGAGCAGCCAGACGAATGGACGGAACGAGGTCTCGGGCAATGGGCTACAGAAGGAAACAAGCCAACAGACGAACCATCACTATCAAATGCAGATTAAGCCGTATATGCAACAGGCGCTGACACAGCCGGGACAACAGC
Source organism: Bactrocera tryoni (assembly GCF_016617805.1). Classification (NCBI taxonomy): domain Eukaryota; kingdom Metazoa; phylum Arthropoda; class Insecta; order Diptera; family Tephritidae; genus Bactrocera; species Bactrocera tryoni. The sequence continues at coordinate 9,564,291 of NC_052503.1, read as the reverse complement.
AGCAAACACGTGTACAACAGCAACAACAACAACAGCAAGTCTATCACACAACAAACGGCAGCAATGGCAATTTCAATCCAACAGTTACTATAGTCTGAGCGCAAAGTAGTTAGTTCGTAATGTCTGATATTGATATACATACAAACATACTTATATATACTAAAATTGATATTCAGATACAAATTTTGGAAAGTGAGTGAATTATGTAGAGGCGATCTTTTAGCGTACAGTTATTAGTAAAATCTACATATGTGTGCATGTTTGGACGGTCAAGTTATCTTAAGCTTCGGGAAAATTTAAAATGTAGTGCGCGAGGAAATTATGTTACATAACTATACTGTGCAATAAATGTGCAAAATATGTATGTATGTAGTAGTTAAATGTGTAGTAGATTCTCTGAAGCAAGAACTAATGCCAATAAGGGTTTTCTTCACATATTATTCTAAATACTTCTAAAGAGGCATCGTAATGAACGGAATGGACGCAGTTTTCCAATTCTTCACCCCAGATAAAGTGTGTGCACAGCAAGAGGGTTTAATGAGGCTATTATATACTATTTCTCGTTTGCTTTAGTTCGTACTCGGCGGCAAAGCAAAAAGTGCTGACACACATTCCTCGGTCACTTCAGAAATTGACGGTACCCAATATATCGGTTATTTATTATAATCTCTTATAATAATATTATTACTATTATTACCATATTATTGTTATTATTACGTATTATTAGTACTATTATCATTATAATCATTATTATTATTGTCATTATTATTATTATTATTATTATTATTATTATTATTATTATTAATATTATTGTCATTATTATTATTATTATTATTATTATTAATACTATTATTATTACTATTATTATTATTATTATTATTGTCATTATTATTATTATTATTATTATTATTATATTGGTATTATTAAAGAATTATAAACGAATACACTTGCAATTTTTGTTAAAAGTTCATTAGAAACATTACAACGTCCAGGACTTTAGGTTCGCAATAAATGCATAAGGGGTTATTTACAGTTAGAAGATCGAAAAAAGCGAATTTACCAGAATTTTTCAGAGAAAACTTATTGATTGATCAAAAACTTTGTACATATTACGGTATCTTTTAACTGTATTTTGGGACTTAGTATTAGTAAAAATATTAATTTGGTAAGGAACTACAGCTAAACTTCGGGAGCTTCTCTCAAAACAGACGACGTTGAACTGGATCCTCTGAAATTAAAAAACCAAACAGATTTCGTTAAAGTAATGTTAAAGCTAGTAATTAATCGAAGAAATAAGCAAAATACAAATTTTTTTGACAAAATGGTTGTTTCTCAAAAAAAAAAACAAGTTTTTAACCAAAATTTCGGACTTAAGTTGTTTATAATAAAAAAAAACACATAAATTACTAAAAAAAATGAAGAAGCTCGTGTTGTTGTTGTAAAATTTTAGACTAAACGGTTTTGCTGTTTTCAAGTAATGTTGGTCAGCATTTTGAGAAAAACGCGTTTCAAATTTGGCCTTATACCTCCAAGCACTCTGAAACGCCTTTTCAAGCTTTCGTGTAACTTCGAAAATATTCACCGGAACGAAATGAAATTTACTGTGTGCATTCTTAAATATAATAAAGAAAAAAATCGAGTTTTGAAAATTCTAACTGTATATAACCCCTTAAGGAAATGTGTGATCAGCTCCAAAAGAAATTCCTGAAACAAAAACAGGCGAAACACTGAAAGACATTCTCGTTCTTGCACGCCATTTCAGATGTTTGTAGCGCTCCAAAACAGCTGCATTGATAAAGCTCCGCTAAGATAGCATTTCGCTTGATTTCACTATATAAAATGACTCTTAAAAAGTTCGTCAGAATTAATATTTTTGTAATAATCAAAATATATTATACTTACAACGCACACTGATCCATTTATACTAATGACCACACATATGTACATACATATATATACACTTTTAAATTTACATAATTTAATTAAGAAACACCTTCCGTAAACTTGCTATACTGACTAATATAATTATTATTATATACATACATACACATATACATGTATTGAGTAATTAATCAGGCAAAGCATGCGATTCCGATGTTATTGCATATACATACATATATTGAGAGAAAGTGTAAGCCAAGAGCAGAACTAAACTGAAAAGTATTAATTTAGTGCTTATTTAAGCTTGACACACACACATACATGCAAGTACATAAATGCAAACAAAGAACAACTTGAATATATACTTATACAAACAGATTGTGGAAAACCTTAGCACATGCATACTCACATACGCATGTGTGGGCTAACATACATATATATAAATATTGACAGCTGCATTAAAGTATGAACTTGATGAAATGCAGCCACTAATTACACATGCATATATACACACACACATATATATACTATATGCAATTTCTTTGAGCGAACAATAAATGACAAACATACAAACATATGTACTCACACTAGGCATTTAGCATTTAGCGTTAAATAATTATCATAATCGTCCGGTAAGCGTGTGGCAGGCATAGCTTATCTCTAAATTACTTATAAACATGTGGATGTATCTATGACCGTACGATCATGAAGCATATAGACGCCACACATCCCCCGCATAATTTAGTATTAATAGCTCAATCTGATTTAGCTTAATTTTGTTATCAATAAGTCCATATTTGTGAATCAAGTTGAAAATACATAATTAATTAACTTAAATTATACCAAAATTGCATAAATTATTGATCATTTAAGTTTCGACCCGAAAAAACTGAAAAAGGGTTATCTTAAACCCTAATTTTACATGTTGCAATCACGCTTCATTGATTGATTGTTATTAAGAAGCGAAGATAAGTTTCGAATCTTCGCCGAAATAAACGTGAATTACATGAGACTCAAATAAAATATTAAATGCATATACAGACATTTAGAAGCTGAGTTTTCCTTATAAATATTACCTCTATTGTAACGAGTTAGTTGGCATAAATCAAACATGGTAAATACATAATAATATCTACAAATATTTTTGGGTGGAAAAGTCGAGAGCCCAGAACAAGGAAACATTCTTCGCTAAGGCAGTTCGATAGTTTAGCATATACAAGTACGCAAATTGCAATTAAATTCTCCCAGGTAAATGATATTACAAATAACCGTATTTTTATAAGTTGGTAGGACTGTCCTGAATTACTACGCCAAATATGAGCGCGATCTGTCAACCAGTTTCTTTACAACAGCTATTTAAGTCGGTACACCTCAGTAGTGCGTTGCGATTTTTAATGGATAAAATATGAAACTAAGAATTTGTCTCGATTTTGTGTACAGAATCGTTGCGAATGTTGGGAAGATTTACGAAGATTGAGTTTTATCAAAAAACCAAGCCTACGAGTGGTACAAAGCCTTCAAAGACGGTCGAAAGATCGTTGAAGGCATGCTTCGTTTTGGACGATCTTCGACCTCTTCAACTGATGAAAATATTAAAAAAGTGAAGGATATGGTGTTTGAAAATCGTCAGGCAGGTGTTGGAGAGATGGCAAGAGAGCTCAACATTTCTCGCGAGTCCGTTCGAATGATTTTATTGGATATTTTGGGTATGAAATGCTTTCTTGCTCGACTCGTCCGTATAAAGCTGGGATGTTTTCAAACATGTCTGATTGTGCGAATTCCGATCCCACATTCATGGAGAGCATTATAAGGCATTCTAACTACCGATGAGATATTGGTTTATGAGTTTTACTTGCAAACAAATCAACAATCAACGGAATGGAGGGAAAAAACGAGCCGAAACCAAAAAATCACACCAAAGCCGCTGAAAAATCAAGTGATGCCCATTGTTTTTTTCGCTATTCTTGCTTTGGAGCATCATGAATGCATTCTGGAGGAACAGACGATCAATGAGGAGTTCTATTTGACCGCATTTGGGTGTTTTCACGATGATAATGAACCATCGCATCGACTGTGATCGAATTTTAAGCCAAAAACGCAATGACTATCAATCAACCTCCATATTCACCAGATTTGGCTCCGTGTGATTTTTTATTGTTCCCCAAACTAAAATTGTCGCTCCGTGGAACCCATTTTCATTCAATCGCAAAGAGAAAACCAAATTTGCTTAAGGAGCGACAAAGTGTTTTGAAGGCAGGAAAAATCGTTGACATAAGTGTATTCCATCTGGTGGAGATTACTTTGAAGGCAACCAAATAAATATTAATGAATAATTAAATATTTTGAATTTTATTTACAATTTCCGGGTGCTCTTTTGTCTTAATATATACTATATGTACATATAACACAAACGCACTGATCCATTTGCTATTAAAAATGTATGGAGTCTTTTGGGTGTATTTTTAGATAAAGCTCAAGGTCTAAGTTCCCCGAAAGTTCGCACTAAAACTATCTACTAATTAAAAGTATAGAAACCTATAACTCCCAGACACCTCACTTCACACAACAATCACATATTACATTAATTAAAGCAATACCTGTTAGTTTCTCGCGTTTTTTCACAATAAATGCGAATATAATCTCTATTAAAATCTTATTCAAACTCAAAGAGAGTCTATTTCACCAAAAGCGACATGAGTGCACACTGCTGTGAACAGAAGTAAATTCCAAGAAACTGCAATATGCTGTACTCTCTGCTTTACTCAACTGAACATTACTCAAACAATGCGAGATGCCGTCAGTAAACAACTGTGGCTGAAGGAAGACGCTTCGACCGGCTCTGAACCATGAATCACCGAGAACTTGCATTTGTTCTGATTTTATTCATAACATTTGGCCAACGCTTGCAGTTGTCCGCTGCACAGAAATGCAAACCACTAAGTGGCTCAAACAATTTCGGGATCTACAGATGCCAAGGTGTGCAGACGCTGAGCGAGATAGAGCAAGAGTTAATGGCTACTTGGCGTGGCATAGTTGTGAGCAATCGCAAGGAAGATTACCTCGACTTTACACGTAAGTTAGTGCTCGCATGCATGCTAGTCGTTTGTAGATATTTGTATGTGTGTGTATGTGAGAACATGTGAACAACATTTGCTTTATCACCAGCAGCGCAATCGGGCGAGCAGCAGACACAAACAAAGTGGGCGCAGATTACTGATTTGGACTTATCGCAGGCTGGTGCTTTAAACCTCGAGGACGGTAGCTTCAGCTCGTTCACGGCTTTAGAGCGTTTAAACCTCACCAACGCACAATTGGACGGATTGAAGCCACGGTATTTCCCTGTTGCCTCAAAACTGGAGTTGCTGGATGCGAGCGGGAATGATTTGCAGAGCTTAAGAGCAGTGAATTTTCAGCATTTAACACAATTGAGGGTGGCGAATTTTTCCCATAATAATATAAAGTTGGTGGCAGCAGACGCTTTAGCGGTATTGGTGCATTTGGAGCAACTTAATTTGGAGAACAATGCGCTGACGAACGCCTCCGTCGGTACCTGTAATAATCTGCGAAAGCTAAAACTCGGGCATAATGACATAAAAAAGGTATGTTAGATCAAATGATAAAAAACTAAGTCCTAAGGCTGTGAACTTCTTTTAATTCCCTTTTTTAGATATCTGGGTATGAATTTGTTGGCTTGCCGCAACTGCGACATCTCAGCCTGAGCTTCAACTCTATACACAGCATCACCGATGGCGCGTTTCAGGCGCTGACCGCCCTTACCGTACTCAACCTTTCCGGCAATTCATTGCGTAAGCTTTCCGCAGAAACATTTCAGGGCATGGAGCGTATACCACTACAATATCTGGACCTCAGTTCAAATGATTTGAGCAGTTTGCCGTCTGAGCTCTTTACACCTCTACGCCAATTACAAATTCTGAACCTCAGTGCCAATCAGTTGGAGTCTCCACCGTCCGGTCTTTTCGTAGGACTGACGCAGCTACGTAAGCTGTATATTTACGACAACGATATCGGCATATTTCAAGCCAACACTTTTGCAAATCTCACTGCTCTCGACACACTGGACCTATCTACTAACCATGTACAAGAACTTCAAGGCAACATTTTTGGTACAACAGCCTTACCGCGCTTCCGAAAGCTTATGATAAAAGCCAACAACTTGAAGCACCTACATCCACTAGCGTTTGATGTCTTGCCCTCCATGGAATACCTTTCATTGGGCTACAATGAACTGAACACTCTAGACAGGCGTATGTTCGAACCGATGCGAAGCTTGCGGAAACTCCATTTGGGTAATAATTTGTTTGAAGAAATAACTTTGGACGTGCTGCATGCACTTAGCGAGCTATCAGAACTATTGTTGGATAATAACAAGCTGTCATTTCTGCCGAATATGGCAGACGTAGCATTTCCCAATATGCGGAAGTTCTCATTGGAAGGCAATCCATGGCAATGTAGCTGCCTTGACGAGGTCCTGGACTGGTTGAATTCGAAGCAAGTGGACTATTTCAGAGCTCAGAGCCCCTATTATCAGGGCCAGAGATCTCTGTGTGTCGTGACGAGTAAAGACGTATGCGTTCGGAATTTGGCTCAGGTGAAAGAGGAAGGTTTCGCTGAATTACAGGAAAATTTTATTGAATAATATTTATTATTGAATAAATACTTAGGTTACTATATAAGAGTTTATAAAAAGCTTTTAATTTTTAAAAAATTACAAACGTTATATGGTATTTCCAGACAGTGTGATAGCACACACCTCAATGAACTGAATGATCTAACCGTTGGATATAAAAAATTATAGACAAATTTAATTAATTTAATATACTACTAGAAAAAAAAGAAGGAACATAAAAAGAAGGAAGGACAGAAAAAAATGTTGACTTCCAAAAGAAAAAAACTTTAGAAAGGAAAACTACTAATTTGTTCGTATACCGAAAGCCTTAATCCATCCTAAATAGAGAACAAACATTGGTTTTAAGGTCGCACAATAGTAATCAAAAAAGCCACCAGCGCCATCTATTTGTCAACTACACAACTCAGTTTGTCAATTATCAAGTTTCGTTACTTATACTGCCGGGCGACATCTATGTATAACAACTATAGTGGTGTCTAAGCAAAGTCTAGAAAAAATTTAAGAACAAAGTGATACAAAAGAAAAATTATTTCAGCTTGTCGTTGCTTAGTTTCTTCAAAAAAAAAAATTCATCATCCAATGAAGGAAACGGGAAAAAGACTATAAATGTACACAAAGATTGTTTTTATATGTCTACGGTACAATTTCTTTGATATGAAAAAAATAATATAAACAACAAGCAAGGAAGATCTAAGTTCAGGTGCAACCGAATATTTTATACTCTTGCAACTTGCAGGAATCAAAGCACGGTGTATAACGTCAACCAGAGGATCGAAATCTAAGCAATTTCTTATATACATACTTATACCATATATAACTCATACACTGACTGACATATTCGATACAGAATTTCTTAGAAAAACAGAAATCAGCTTACGTAGTACATACATACATATATGAGAGTTGGGGTAGTATAGACCCGATTTTATCTATTAACTATTATCATGCTACATACGGAAAAATTGGTTTTATATTGAGGTAACTCACAGCCGGATCTTCGAAAATTCTGACAATAGTTATATGGAGGCTACGTCGTCACCCGGAAGTTCATAAATCTTAATACTAGGTATAAGGGGGCTCAGAGAAGTATTGACTCGATTCAACCCACAGAGTTGCTATTATCAGGAAAGGATTTTCTCCGAATTTCAATTGTATATCGCATACGATATTTTCGTACAAAAATCAACAATACATACTTGGGTCAACATATTGGGTACTTCAGGGCTAGGACAGCAATTTTTCGTCGCAAGGATTAATTGCTTCCTGATTTGTTTACTGGAAAGTGAAAGAATCAAACGAAATTCAAAATTGTGTTACATGGGAAGTAGGCGTGGTTCTGACCCGATTTCTTCAATTTTCGCACTGTGATATAAAAATATGAGAAGATTGATAAGTACTAACTTTAGTCGAAATTGGTCATTCGGGTTCTGAGATATGTGAATTTACGAAAAAGTGGGAAGTGCTACGCCCATCGTCCAATTTTCACACCAGCTTCCATAAAGCCCTCTCAATCCATCTCGGAGGTAAAATATAATGTGTCAGGTAGTGAGTAGGTTAGTTGCTGAGTTATTGCGCTTTGTTTACCGTTATATGGGAGTGAGCGGAGTTATCCTCCGATTACATCCATTCCTATATAAGTGGGAAAAGTCAAGGGATGAGCGGAGAGTTTATTTTAGAAGTGAAATGTAGCAATTTTGCCCACGTAAACAGCTTAGAACACCTCCATCCAACAAATTAAAGTTCTGGGCACCATTTTTAACTTGTTGGTGTAATACTAGCTATCTTCGATTCGCCATTTCGATGCTCGTTATCTTAAAAAGAAAATTCGTGCAAGAGAGTATGCGGAGACCACATTAAATTGTTATAACTGTTTTTTCACTAGGATCAAGTTTTGTTTTACATATTTTTACCACTGTCAGTGCCTCAAATGCCAATTATTGTCAAAAAAGAAAGTTAACTCAACTTAAGACTTGAAATCAATTATACATACAAACTTTTTGATAGGAACAAAATTTAGATGTTGCTAAACACCCGCAACACTTTTGGGCATGTGACAAAATGCATGTTAATGCAGAGTTGCACCGTATGGCTTGTTCGATTCGCTACTCTCCATCGCGACAGCTATTTTATTTATACTTTTACTATAATAAGGCTTAAGTAAGTTCCTGGTGAACCCCATAAAATAGTTCCTACAAGATTTTGATGACAATTTTTATAACTTTTGGCTTTCTATTCTCATTAAATTCACAATTATAGATATCTAAACCTACAAACATAAAGGATTTGTAATATTTATTGATGTTGTCTGGTGCAAACCATGCAGTCAAAACTGAAATGCGGTTTCAATCATCATTTAAAAATGTTTAAAGTTTCACCGTCATTGGTATTTCTCTTCAACAAATTTTCATTAAAATTGCAATGCCTTCGATTCAGTCCTACCTTTCGCTTAATGGCTCTTTATTGCTTTTAGTGACATTTTTGCTATGCACTTCTAATTCCTTTTGGTTGCTGACTACTAAATTAAAACCATTGAATATGCTGCTGAAGAACTTCTACTCACTAAACAATTGCCACATAACAGTACTTGAATATCACGCATTGACTTCTCCAAAATAATTGGTATACTAGTACATTACCTTCTGAATGCGACATGCAAGGAGTGAAGACTGCCATGAATTCTATTTAGATTTCCATGTTCGGAAACTTCTAGTCTCAATGAAAGACACAGAGAAATTTTGCGCGGGACCATAAAAGATGAGAGCGACAATTAAATCGAATCGGAATGCTTTGCTCATGTTTTCGAACAATGGAAATACTTTGAAGTTACGCCTTTCTCTCATGTGTGTGTGTGTGTGTGTTTGAATGTGTTTTTCTTTAACTGAGTTATTCGAGAAGACGTAAATTCACCTCTCTATAAATTCCACGATATTTTTTCCACAAATGCGGCAAATAAGTCAAAAGGTTGAAGGCTGGTCAAGTTCACCTAGAAACGGCCGCTCATCAATCACTGGTGAAACACAACACCAAACTCACTTACGCAAACTGGAATAGTTCTTAAATATTACTCACCTGGTAAGTGCTGGTAATACCGCCTCAAAGCCCACTCTCAAGTAAATTTGTTGAGCGGCAAATTATGCACTTATGCGGGACGAACATACATACTTACATACATATGTATATAGTATAGTACTTGTATATTTCATAGCGAGAATACGAAGCAAGAAAGCGAACTGCGTGCGAAACGCTTGAGGTGTCTCCGTGGAGTGCAGGTGTGACACAAAATATGGCGATATATAGCAGAGCAATACTGTTAACTTGTAAAAATATATGCGAGTATTGAAATTTTTGAGCGATTGCAAGGTAACGGTTTCTGCCTTTGTAGAAACCGACGCGAAAGAAAGTTGGTCCTTCGCTGCGTTCGGTCGCTGGTCCATTGTTGCTGCTTACGCTCGCTGCTTGGGGGCGTCTACACTTACAGCGGTACAGGTCAGCGGCAGGTATTCATTTAACGGTCTATATGCAGGTGCTTGTGGTGCAGTTGCTGAATAATGCAACCAGAAAGTTGACTTGTCGCGCGAAAGTCTTCGTGGTAAAACAGCAATGTGCCGAGGGAACGAATGACAAACTTTGTTCTCGAACACACACACATACAAACATCAAGAAACAAATTAATTTTACAAGTTGTAAGCGTGTCTCCTTAGCGATGGCAATAGTTAAGCGGAGCAGACAAGTGGCAAAATTTTATTTTTTTCAAAAATCGTGTCTTAAGCTTAAACTCATTTTGCACAAGATTTAAAAGCGTGAGCTAATTCTTTCGTTTAAAATACAACCGTTACAGCTACAACTCGTGTACTACAAGTAATAATCATCGCTGGAGTCCCGCATTACTTGGCATAAGGTTTCCTTGTCCGCTACGCATTTTACCCTAATTAAACAGCTTTTCACACAGAAATACATCCAATTTGTTAAGAAAGTTTCAATTGACGGTGATAATTAAATTGGATGCTTATAAATCTGCAAAAAGAAACAAACCGAAAAGGGCACCTCGTCAAAGAAACGGTAGCTGAAAGGCATAAAGACCCGCAATTTAAATAAATCAATGTCTAGGAAAAGCTGGAGTAACCTTGATTACACATCTCTCCATCTAATGACAGACTCATTAATTTCGTTTTAACCCCAAAAAGCCTACCCAAATCGCTCTACTTTCGTTGCCAGCAATGAGATTAGGCTACATTAATATACACACACACACACACACACACACACACACACAACTACATATGCATAGCCACCGGTTGACAACACTTTCGGTCAAGAGATCAGACAGCTAGCAGGTATGATAAGGGTAAATTAGAGTTCCAAAGGAAAGGCACGGCGTTGGCTCAGAATGAAGCGTGGCCAAAATTGCCACAATATGTCAACAGCATGATTTTGAAGTTAATTACATTTCAGCATTCTGTCACAAAATTTACAAAATATTGTAATAATAAACTGCAGCCATTCACATACATACCTACATACATAAGTACGTATACGTGTTCACCTTTCAGGTGTGAAGCCTGCTTCTTTCGCTAACAGCTTGTTGCGCGAGACGAAATTATCTATTCGTGCAACACGTGAATGAACCAAATACAAGTGTCTTAATTAAATGTGTGTTAAGCAACCCACAAGCGCCAGGCAAATTTTAGAGGAACCATTGTCTTCCAGATTTGTATTCAATTCTCATACTTTCTTAATTGAAAATCAAATAGACAAAACTGGAATCATAATCAAGTTTAACAAATCGAAATGTACCAAGCAGTATGCCCAAAAGAGGAAAGACGGTAGGCTTCTTGCGGTTCAGTCTTATATGTGCAAAGGAGAGTGATAAAAGTTGTAAGATATTCCCAAAATCAGTCAATATCTATTTTGCCCAAATATTTGCGAACTGTAATGTGCTCAGGATGGAGGATGGAGCCATGTATAGAAGTTCACGCAAGCGAGAAAAGTTCTCTGAACGCCATTCGCTTGTGAGTGGCCAGAAACGATTATTTTACATTTGACTCAAGCAGCTCACGACTTCCGGTCTTAGATCAAGTATCCGCTGCGTAGACAAAAAACATCCGTTTGAAGGCGAAGCATTCACTCCTCAGGGTTGTGCGCTGGGTTGCGACCCACCACAAAAAATACCCTGCTAAAGAAAAAGACCCAACAGCCTTGCCCCCCTTTTGATACGGCAACAATATCAGCCTCGTAATGTAACGCAGAATAACTGTTGCCAACTGGTGCTAGTTCGGACTGAGTACGCAATTGAGAACTAAATTACTCTCACCCCGAAAAAGACCAAATTCCACAAGTCACTCATTACTCCGGTCCTGCTATATGGTGTAGAGGCATGGGCGATGAGAACAGCTGATGAGTCGGCATTATGAGATTTCGAGAGAAAGGTTCTGCGGTAGATTTATGGTCCTCTGCGCATTGGCAACGCCGAACACCGGTGTGGATGGAGCTATGAGCTGTCCGATATATACGACGACATTGACATAGTTCATCGCATTAAGAGACAGCGGCTAGGTCATATCGTCCGAATGGACGAAAATAATCCAGCTCTGAAAGTGTTCGACGCAGTACCCGCCGGAGGAAGCAAAGGAAGAGGAAAACCTTCACTTCGTTGGAAAGATTTGGTGGAGAAGGACCTGGTTGCACTTGGTATCCCAAATTGGCGCCAAATTGTTAAAAGAAGAAACGACTGGCGCGCTCTTGTTAACTCGATTAAAATCGCGAGTAAAGAAGAAGAAGAATAATTGAGGTGGAGAAATCAAAGGATGCCTTAATAATTTCTGTGATGAAATGAAAATAATAGTCATCTAAATTTTGCCTGAGTCTAACCATGTGTTTGAGGACTAAAGTTTTGTTTCACTTTTCACATATTTAGTTTCACCGCTGAATGCGAAAACACAATCTAACGATATTACCAACTACTTACTCTTTGAAAGTAATTACGTAGACACGCATATACTATACATATCTCGTTGGCATAAGCGAGACCACGGAGTATGCTTATCTTTCATACGTCTACTCATAGAGAGCACCGACAGTTAAAAAGAGCAAAATGCGCAACAGATCCGTGGTCCGTGGTCCGTCCACTCGTGTGGCCATTAATTAATTTACAGCTTTTTAACTCATTACCGGATCACCTGCAGGGCGGCAGCTGCCAGCAGGTGGCCGGGCATGCTAATGATGTGCCAAGCATTTGGGTAGCTAGTGGTTAGTGGCTGATGGCTGCAGCTCATTGATGTCTGAATATCCAATGAGATTCCGTTGGCTGCGCCCGGTATTGCTGTGGGAATGCTAGAATCCGAGCTGCAAGCTGCTGCAACGGTAAATGGAGTCGTGCGTTCAAGGCAACTCGTTAGCAGTTGTTGTAATTATGTAATTAGTGGAATTGTAGATAGACTTACTAACAACCAGTTCAATATTACTGCTTTTAAATGCTATAAAATTGAACACGCACAATTCCAATTATTGGCAGGGACTTAGAAAGAGAATTTTCACTGCGGACCAGCAAACACAAAAGTGGTATTTTTCCCCATTTACATTTTTGGTAAGCTATTTCATAATTGTACGCCGTTGTTGAAGACGCTTAGGCGAAATAAAGAGTCTTAATCTTTTTTGTTGCCATGCAGAAGCTTACAGCAACTATTGCTCGTGTTCGACTCAACAAAAACAAATTAGAACAATGGCAAAACTGAGAGAGCGAGTATAAATGTAATTGAAAATTAAATTACGTGTATAAATAACTTGCACTTAACTAAATTCAACTCAACCAAAAACCTAATATTGGCTAAGTGGGCTCGCTACAATTTAAACTCAAACTTTACGGCAACAAGCAAAAGCTGTGAACACACACACACACTTACGCGCAGAGTCATACGCCGGTACATGTCTGTATGTGAGCGTTGATAGCACGAGCGCTGAGAGTTTCCGTGCCGCCACCGAATATCATCCTATCCTTCATCTCATTCGCAGAGAATGTTTGCCCATATTTTGTGGAGTAACCTAATCGCCCGTACATACAAGCGAGCGGTCAGAAAAAGCCACTCAAACGGCCGGCGAAAGTTTTTGCTGTCTGCGCGAACGTTAGCGCGAGCGAGCGATTAAAGCCGCGCGCAGCAGAGCAACCGCTTTCCCGCTGTTTTATTGTTTTACTCAGCAGAATCGTTGAATAGATTTAGCGGCACACAAATGCACACAACGTTCGCGCGTGTGCATGTGTTTGTAAATTTTTAAGTCGGCCCACGCTGTTTCACCGGCCGCAGGGAGCACTTGACAAACTTGGCTATAAATCAAAATCGATATTCTAACAACTTTGGCAAATTACAAAACTTTATTCATTTCAAACACATCTCTAAGGCTTTGTTTTTGTTTTTTATGCGCTCTAACAACAAATATAAATAGCCGATGGGGCTGTGTACATGTGTATGAACGGTACATTAACCCTACTTACATACACACACATACACGCACATACATATCCTATCGATAACGGTTATTTGGCACAATGCGCCGATGAAGCGCGAGGCTTAGCAGTGTTGGCGGCTACTCCACGGTCCCGAACCAGCTACAGGTTGGCTGTAATAATTCAAGCAGCAAGTGTGTACTCGTAGGAAAGGAGATAAAGTGCCGCGGCATGAGTTTACTGCCCGCGAAATAACGGCTGTTTGTTAACTTGATGAGTCTTGCAATTATCCGATTGTGGAGATGCACAATTTACTTCCCCCAAATACTAAATGAAATCGAATAGATAGATTTAAAGTTTAAAACAAACACCGTAGCTATAATGTCATTCACATGTGCATTCCTTATAGCATAAAAGGGTATCAATTTTGAGATACCCTACTTTTTAAGGAAAAAACACAAAAATTTCAAATTTAATGTGAAATGTTTATTATCGTTCAATAGAACATTCTTTGGCATTTATTTTTGGAAGATTATCTCTTTCAAACATTGGCCGCTGCTACATCTTAGATGGTCCATCTGTTGAGTCTAATTTTCGAATACTCGTTCGAGCATTTCGAGCGAATGACCTGCGTAATGTTTTGCCCCAAGGCTTGAATGGATGCAGGATTGTCCACATCGATTTTAAACTTTATATATCCCTACAGTAAAAGGTCTAACCGTGTGATATCACACGATCTTGGTGCTAAATCGAACGGCCAACAACGTGTGTGGAAAGTGGCGCCATCATGTTGAAACCCAATGGCGTCAAGATCACGAGCTTGGTTTTCAGCTATCAAATAGTCGGTTATCATGGCGCGATAACGGTCACCATTGACGGTTATCTTCTCATCGGCATCATTTTTGAAGAAATATGGACCGATGATGCCCCCGGCAAACAAACCACCCAAAATGTTGTTTTTTCTTTATAAAATGGCAGATTTTGAGTCTCTTCAGGTTGCTCTTCTTCTCAAATATGCCAATTTTGCTTGTTTACATACCCATTGAGCCAAAAATGGGCCTGAAAGCTGAACAAAATTTGGCTCGGAAATGTCAGATCTTCCTGGAACTTTTCAAGAACCCATAGGGCAAAGCGATATCACTTGGGAAAGTCGAGCGCCTTCAATTCTTGGCCAAACTGTATTTTATACGCCTTCAATTTAAGATCTCGTCGTAAAATGCCGTTCCATGCGTCAGTCTGGGAAGCTGCGAACTGCGCCGAATTGACTCTTCACGGCCTTCGTGTACACTCTCAGCTACGGCTGCTATATGTATTTTCTTCACCGCGTGTTAGACGTGGCCTATTCAGTTTAATATTATACAATAATGAATGCTGGGTCTCTAGATGGGTGATGGTGTTACGAATAGTATGCTCCGTAGGCCGATTATGTTGACCATAAGTTGAGCGAAGTGCACGAAACGTGAATTTTCGTAATATTCGATTCGTAAGCGTTGTTCAGACGTAAGTCTTTCCATGACGAAATGCCAAACAATACTGAACAAAAATAACATAACAGCTTGACACGACTCACGCGTGATCCATCAAAATAGGGCTACTGAAAAAGTACCTCTACTTGAATCTTCCAATATTTCGCTTATATACAGACAGACCGACTCAGTTTGTCACACTGTTCAGGACACAATGATAGGCAAACCTAAACTTAGGAGCTCTTGAGTTTAAAATCAAAAACGCTGCTTTGAAACCGAGTTTAAGCAGTCCACTTTTAGGAACACCCTTTAGGTTCCAATATACATATCTTCTACCGTTTACCGTAGTTTCCATTAATACAATATAAGTAATTTCCGGCTCAAAAGTACTCGTTGACCAAAACTACCCACAATTAATGCACTTCTATTATAGTGTCTTATTAAAAAAGCGCTGACGGGCATGTCTAATCAACCTACAGGTTGAAGGCAATTTTTGACATGCAGTTCATTGGCATTTCCGTCGTGATATTTTCTGCATTTCCGGTATTTCAATCCGAATAAAGGGTGTTTAATAAATTATTGTACTAAATAAAATTTGCTGAAAATAATAAGTTTTCAAAACCTTAGCTTTCATAATGTTTTAGGGAAGTGATCATTTATTTATACCATACCTTATACCTTCTCTAAAGTACTTGCAAGACTTTTATATGTACACCTAAGGGTTACTTACTAAACACAAACTTAATTTCACGGCACCCTGTGCTAGCTGCCTACCTTCTCTCGCTTGCTATCCTGCCTTCGCGGTAGAAAAAAGTGAAAGGCGATACCGACGCTCGAGAAGCCATTTCCGCAATTAACGGTTGCAAATGCGTTGTGGCATGCTACTATGCGGTAAGCGAACATGGCCGCGGGGAGCGAGTAAGACCATGACCACACTAAACCAGTTCAATAGACACGAAGATGACTTGTGTTGGTGCGGATTAAAGGACAATAATTGCTGTTGTGCGGTTTGTGTGGGCGAAATTAATGCACAGCGAATATAAATTTATATGCCACACGCCGCTGCACACGTGACCTTCTCAAGCTCATTTTGCCCCTGCAAAACTCAATTTGTGGCAGACACTCAAACATACATACAATGAGGGTCGTCTTTGCCACGTACCGCCACAGCTGCTCCGACTGTCGATAAGAAGTTAATCAGCGACATTTAACACTTCATTAATGCGCGGGAAGGACGTTGCCATCTTTTGTTTTATTGTGCAACATTCGCTCGGTCTAGACACTTTAATGGTCGCAGCAGAAGTTGCGGATGAGATGCACGAAATAACGGTGAAATAATATTGATCGTGCAACTAATGGAGTTAGAAGGAGCTGACATCTAGCTACAGTTCGAAATGTGTGTGTGTGTATATGTGTGTGTCTATGTAACGCGCAACTGAATTTCAAATATTTTCAGAAAATTAAACAAAAAACTGCTTTGCCGCCTCACTTTTACTTGTTGCGTGCATTTCGCACAAAACGACGGCGAAGACAGGCTCCAATGGCAACATTTAAATAATGAAGTTAGGTCGCTCAGCGAATTGCAAGTGGAAAGTGTGCAAATTACTGGAAATGGAAAAATCAGCGAAGTAATTGACGGAAGGATAGTTTGCTGGAAACACGAGTACGTAAAATTAGCGAGAAATTCATTCATTTCCCCATTAGCAGCACTTAACGTTGAGTAGTTGCCACAGTGGTGATTCTACTTGGCCACTTTCTTTGATTCACTTTTCATTCCCTTTTCCGTTAGTTGGCAGTGAAGAGAAGAAGGCCATTAGAATCATGTTCTAATAATATAGAATTAATTAAAAATTTGGGTCGGTTGAATAGTATATGTGAATTATGAGAAAAAAATACCCGAAAATTGTAAGCAAATGCAAAATATTTAATTATTCATCAATATTCATTTTGACGCCTGCCGCCTTCAAAGTAATCCCCACCAGTTGTAATACAGTTATGCCAACGATTTTTCTAGTCTTCAAAACACTTTTCATAAGCTCTTGGATGACCTTTAGCTTCTTCAGCGAATTTGGTTTTATCTCTTCGATCGACTGGCAACGGGTTCGACGGAGCAGAAATTTCAGTTTGGGTAACAAGAACATCGTAAAAAATCCTTGAATTGTTCTACTATTCCGGCCGTTTTCGAAGAATGTTCAAACACAAACGTCTCATTACGGCCAAATAGAATTCCTTATTGACCGTATGTTCCACCAGACAAATTCGTGATGGACCAAACCACGAATATCGAAGAAAAGCGAAGAGCATCAATTTGATTTTTGAGCGGATTCGGCTCGTTTTTCCCTTCCGTTCCAATGATAATTGACTTCTTTACATTTATAAATCCATGTCTTTTCGGTAGTTATAATGCTCTTCATTAATGTTGGATCGGAACTTTTAATTTAATAATTCATCTTTACGAGTTTTAGAGAGAGAGGTTCTGCGGAAGATTTATGGTCCTTTGCGCGTTGGCCACGGCGAATACCGAATGCACGAAAACACTCCAGCTCTGAAAGTTTTCGACGCAGTACCCGCCGGGGAAGCAGAGGAAAAGGAAGCCCTCTACTCCGTTGGAAAGACCATGTGGAAAAGAACCCAACCAATAAAAATAAATTACAGAATAATGTCTGTAGAATATGTGAAAACATCACTTAGGCATCCAATTGAGTTAGAGGTTACACGAGTACTACTTAGGAATATTTTATTCTCATATTTTGTTCAGAAAATTTGAAGATTGAGCGTTATTTTTTCCGAGCGGTGGAGAAAAAAGGTTCCAGGAATTTTCCAACTAGAGTGCAAAGTTCACGCATTGCTATTGACCTTAGCTTTTATCCAGTCATGATCTTATACATATGTAACTATTTGCAAATACTACTTAGGTGTAGTTATGTTATGGGATTGATGTGATTGAGCGCTACATTCTTCTCTTGGAGGCACTAATAAATCACATAGATTTGTACACGAGAAAAGACCTTGTTAATGCATGAATTTCGAAAATCCAATACACGCTTTGAGGCTAGTAAAATCCCAATGGCAAATTCAAAACTTTTTGTCTTGCATGCTTCTGAGCATGACAAGTGTGTATGTATGTGCGGTGCTGAACTGAATGCGACACTGCAATGAAAGCGTAAAGCTAAGTGATGAATTTGCCGGCAATTTAGACTTTTCTTGGGCTAACTGACCTTCCTATTGACTCCGACTCGGACGACTCGGCTCAACGGAAATAAACACACAACTGCGTCGAGTGCCTGCTAAACTCTGCGCTTACGAGGGTTAGTCGAAAAGTCGTTCAATATAAAAGTGGTAATTGTGCTCATAGAATAAATATTGTGTTTATATTTAGAGAGAGTGATGAGAGACAACCGTTACTCAGAATAATAATGCTGCTAACAGTAATAGTTAAACTACAAGTTAATCGAACCTTTTGTAGGTTTAAGAAATTTTTGTAGAATATTGGGATTGGTCTTTAATAAACCTATGGGCCAAAAATAGTAAAACTTTGTTCATAATTTTAAAATTCTTAACTTTTCTTCAAAGTCTCTGTTTTTTTCCTCAAAGTAATTTCCCTTGGTAACAACACACTCGTGCCAACGCTTTTTCCAACCCTCGAAACAGTTGTTAACCGTTAATCGACCTTTGTATCAGAAATGATACATTTCGATGTTTGTAGTACCGTAACTTTTGGAAAGAAAAAAGTTAGATACCGCCTTCTTTGTGACTTTGTTTATTTTCGCATTGTCGTTATTTTAAGCCTTAATTTGAAAAACTTTTGCAAGTAGGCCATGAGAAATTCAAAAACTTCATAATTCGAGCTATGTATCAATTTTGATACATACATATAGCATTTCAAACGTTTTTTGGTGCGGTGCACGTCCTTTGCGACGCTATTTTTGATATTTGTGTTGTGTTTTATTAGGTGAAGTGCTTCTTTTTTGAATATTATGTTATTTTCTTAAATTCTTGTACGCGTTCGAAAAAATGGCTCGTCCACGGTTCTTGACGTTTGAAGAAATTGTGAATGAGGTACTGGATGAGAGTGAAAAAGATGAAGATGCTTCCGATCCTGATACTGAAATTGAAAGTAGTTCGTTTGAAAGCTGTTTATCTGAACCGGATGACATTATTGTCAGTGGTTCAGTTGATGATCCTTTGTATATTGCAAAAGATGGTACTACTTGGCGTTGCGAGCCTTACGCCACTGGTCGGTTGGGGAGAGAAAATGTTTTCAACTTGCGCCCAGGTTGGTAACAATTGTTTACCAAATTATTGTAGAATTATGATACTTGGTTTTTAGGTGCAACAAGATTTGCATCAAGCCGGGTAAATAACATTCGGGATTCATTTCTGCTACTTTTTCCATCTTCACTATCAAAAATTATAATTGAAAATTCGAACAACAACGGAAAGTATTTACATGGATCCAACCACCTAGAAATTGACGAGGAATTATTTCATGCCTACTTAGGCATATTATTACTGGACGGTGTGTATAAGTAAGTATTGCAAGAGAAGAGCTTTAAAAAAAATTTAAATGCTTCTTACTATATATTTATCAGATCCAAAAATGAAACTTTGCATGATTTGTTTGAGGAATACTGTGGACGCCCTATACTTCGGTCGATAATGTCTGAGAGAACATTTTTATATATCCACAAAATCATTCGATTTGATGATGTGCTCACCCGACGTGGCCAAAGAAATGATGACAAATTCGCACCAATCAGAAACCTTTGGGAAAAGTGGTCTGAACAGCTTCCTATATTCTACAATCCTAATGATTGCGTTACTGTGGATGAACAATCATTGGGATTTCATGGTCGTTGTAAATTTTGGCAGTATATTCCATCGAAACCCGAGAGATACGGTTTGAAATTTTGGCTACTTGTTGATTCACGCACGTGCCATGTATGGAAAATACAACCATACTTGGCGAAAGGCGTAACCGGAAACACTGAGAGGAATCAAGGAGAACGAGTCGTTCTCGATTTAGTTGATGGGTTGAAAGGACATAATGTCACCATGGACAACTTTTTTTCATCTCACAGCCTTGGCCAAAAATTATTACAAAAGCAAATAACAATGGTTGGAACTATGCGCAAAAATAAAAGGTCTATTCCTCCGAAGCTACTGAATTGCAAGAAAGTTCCACGATATGAATCAACTTTTGCTTTCACTCCTGATACCACTCTCGTTTCGTATATCAGTCATAAGAACAAATGTACAGTTGTTATGAGCACATTGCATCACGCACCTAATATTGAGAATGAGTCGAAAAAGTTGCCCGAAATCATTTCTTTTTATAACTCAACGAAGGAAGGCGTGGACACGGTTGACAAAATTTTGAGTTGTTACTCTTGCAAACGTAAAAATAATCGTTGGACTATGGAGGTATTTTCCAACATAATCGATATTTCCGCTTCGAATTCGTATATTTTGTATAACGATATTGATCCGAATTGGAAGCAAACTCAAAAGCACAAAAAACGTAAATGTTTCCTGCATGAGTTAGCAATTTCATTGGCAAAGCCCTATATGGAAAAACGAAAAAAAGGCCCAAGGAACGAATTATCTTTGGCGCTGCTTTCCAAACTGTCACCCCAGAATATTCCTGACACTAGTGATAATGATGCTGGCCCATCAAAAAAACAAAAGAATGATAAGTCATTCTGAAGAACATAAAAATAAGTGAACATCGTCATTCTGCTTCTTATGTAAAAAGCCGTGCTACAACGACAGACATGCCAAAAATATTTGCATAGATTGCATTCATAACACATAAACATGTAATTATTTTAATTATATTTGCCTGAAATTTATCAATAAAAGTAAATGAATTAAAACTTTAAAGTAATAACTACTTTTTTCCTAGGAACTGTAGTATGTATCAAAATTGATACATAGCTGGAATTATGAAGTTTTTTTAAAGCTCGATCTACGGTTAAAGTCGATTTAATGTCTTCAACGGTTTCCCCGGAGCGGTCGTTTGAGTTTGTTGAATGGCCAGAAGTCATGCGGTGCTATTTCAGGAGAATACGGTAGTTTGGTTGTAAGTTTGGCGAAAAACTGACAAAGAATCAACGCAGGATGCGACGGAGCTTTATCCTGCTGCAAAAATCATGCTTCTTTTTACGAATAGCTTCATATAGTTTTGATGTGGTTTTTTCGGCTTCGGCTACCTTTTGTCACGATATTTCGCCGATTGATCGTTTGCTTCTGGGTCGCAAGCATTGATCTAAGACTCATCGAGGATAATAATACGTTTTACGACATCGTGGTCCGGAAAGCATGGTTTCACAGTCGTTAACGCGACGCTGCTTTTCGAAAAATTTAGGGATTTTGGAACCAATCGTGCTTTCACTTTTCTTAGGCTCAAATTAGCTTTCAAAATGGTTTTTACTGATCCTTCCGATATTCCAACGAAGCCAGTAAGATCTCTGACTGTTAATTGTCGATCCGCAAACACCAATTTCTTTATTTTATTGACGTGTTGCTTATCAGTTGATGTTGATGGCCGTCCTGGGCGTGGTTTTTCGCCAAGGTGTTCTCGGCCCTCTTGGAATAACCAAGTACCAATAAATAATACTTGCTCTCGACATGTGAGATATTTTAAGGAATTTCTTAAAGTGTATCTGCCTCGTATTTGACAGCAAGCTTTTTAGAAATGGCTAAATGTTTTAATAGATCTATAAGTCTTGTCTACAACCTTAATTTTGGTCACTTTTCTACGACTGAGCTCTGATTTCTGAATTTACTAGAGGACTATTTTTTGCATTAACTGTTCTTTTCGACCCTCCCTGTAGTTCACACATAAGCACAAGCAACGTTAACACTAGCTTGACGACATACTTCCTGGCAGAGGCGAACTGGACGACTCATGTGCTTGACCCTTGTCAAATAAACACCAGACGAGCAGAAGTTAAGACACAATTAGGGTCCCTGCAGTGGTTTCCAAGTGAGAAAGGCAACGTGCTTATTCAAGTAATAAGGTTTGCTAATCTAATAAGCAATTGGGCAGTCAGCCGACACAGACACAGACACAAACACACACATACATATTTACAACAAGCAATGGCTCCGCTCAGTTTTGGGTCAATTTTGTCACTTTGTTGCTGTTTACCTTGTAGTTATTGTTGTTGCAGCACAGAGTGATTTATTCAATTTTCTTTTTTGACTGCCTAAAACAATAGAAAATATTTACACTCTGCATTGCAGCAGCTGGGAACCCCTTTTTTCTTGGCTTTCACACGGCTTTTGTTCTTCTTATCTAATTATGCTACTGACGAGGGGGGCGAAAGCATTTTTGTTTTATTTACAACAACGGCGGTCGGTCAGGTCAGTGAGCACAATGTGTGCACTAAATTTGGACGCATTTTGTTCGGGCGTGTGTGTGCATTGTATGCATATTTTTCTCATTTTCTCGCTTGGTGTGCTGTGTGTGGTAAACATAAGTGCCCTGGTGAATGTGAAGATGTGTCAAGTTGGCTTACTTTTGTGAAAAATTTCTTTATTTACAATAACAATAGTTGTTTGAATTCAAATTAAATGCGTGGCTTTGAGTTAGAAGATGCCAGATGAAAAAAATTCTTTAAACAAAGCTTTCTAAATGTTGCTGATGAGCTATGCGGCTCGAGACATACAATTAGTAATCCCTTATGATATAAAGTAAGTTATACATAGGTTACTACAGTCTCTTAATTTCCATTTTAAGCTTAAGCATGAAAACGCTAATATTTGCACCACAAACGATCAAGTGGACCCCCTAATAAATTCCTTCTTAGAATATGTCATCAAAGCTTGCTTGCCGTGCTCATCTTTAACCGTAAGCTCATTGCGATCTATAAGCTCTGACATGAACGTACACACACATGTGTACATGCCGTTAGTTGTTTACTTTTCCCAAAACACTCGAATCGCACGCTTCAGCTGTCACAAGAAATTCTCCAGTCATTGCTTTCGCATGGATTGCCACAAGAATTTACCGCCGCTGCAGTTGGATAAATGACAGACTGGCACGGCATCGAACATGCACATACATACAAGCGCGCATACTGAGGCACAATAGTAAGTTGTCATAAGTATGAACCTCCCTGAGCTGTGTAATGAGTGCCAGTGCAACTTTGGTGGGTGAGCGGAATGTGGCGCTCCTTCCTGTTGCAGTTGCAACCAGGCGCTGCTTGAAGCGGGCTGCATTTTTCTGGGTCTTTGCGGCAGTAGCGTTGCATGTCGCACCATTACAACGACATGCCGTCCACAGCGTTTGTCGTTTGCGTGCAACACTCTCATAAGCGCGAGTGTGTGCGTGCGAGTGTCGAGCATGTGTCGCTTGCTGCCGTTAGTGCCATTTAACTTTGTTACAAATATAACTCGGAAACTGACAAAATGATTTGCAATGTTGACAAACCGGATGACATAAATAAATGCTCGCTTTTCAACTCGTTCAGCGTGCCACGCAGTCCACAAGTTGCTTGATTCTTTTCGTCGCACTAAAATAAAAATGTAAATTTATGCATGACAACAAATGAAAGGACAGCAGCAACAACAATGACAACAACAACAATTTTATTTACGTCTATGGATGTGTGTGTGAGCTCAGATATGTTTACATTTGTGTGTGTGTGTTTGTGTTGGCTGGAGATGCTAACAAGCTGTTTCACATGCAACCGTTAGAGAGCCATTGGCAGCGTCTGCAGCAGTGCAAAAGCTATGAATATGTATGTATAGGTGGAAAGTATTCTTAAGCTATTTGAGCAAAACAACCTATTGGCTATAGAAGCAGTTAATGTTTGCTTGAAATTGGTTACTATGCGTTTTGTTCTGCGGCGAAAGTTTGGGACCTTGGGACTCCAATACACAAGTCTTTTGCAAAGTCAGTATTCTATTGCACAGTTGAATCTCCATTATCCTGTTCTCTCTACCTCCACTTAACCTATTTTCCCTAGTTCTCTTGAATAGTTGAATAAGTAAGATCCCAAGAGTTTTGAAATCTTTAATCTCGCAAAGCCGCCTTAAGTCCAGTTGCCTCCTTCAAAAACACTTATCATAGAAGAGAAAAATATAATAATTTCAGCAATTGTCCTGTGCGATTTGTCCTTTACGATTTACTGCTTGGTGTCGAGAGCTAAACCTCACTTTCCTATGTACTAATGCACTGTATAGTATTTGCATCATAGTTGAAGTCGATTTAATGCAATTTGTATGCCGGCAAATTTTCAATGCAATAAATATCAATAGTAATTTTTCATATAGCAAATTGCAATTTCTTTTCCACACATTCTAATATATTTACTCGCAAAGCTAAGAGCATTATTTATGGCTGTTTTTCTTAGCTACCAAATGGTGCTTTGAAAGTCGACAGAATTATGTTTAAACATTGCGAATATTATATTTGAACTTGATGTGAGTGCGTGTGTATTATAAGCAGCTCTAATGGGACAAATGCAAATGACGTATACGCCCTGGAGGCAGCAACTTTGGCGCATTTCAACAATTCGAATTTATTACCGAAAATTTACGTCTGGCCCACCACTCTCGTGAGTGGTTGCAATAAATACAAGTGTAGGCCAAAGCTTGTGATAATCCGCTAGAAAACTTTCTGTAGTGTGTCGCATAAGCTAGTAAGCGTTTACATGAGCTTCGCTGACTTATTGACAAAGTGGCGAAATTTGACATATTTGACTTTTTAATATATAGTAAATCGGCTGGAAAAGACAATTTGTGTGTCATTAGAAAGACGCCGCTGTTATCGCTTGGCCTTACTTTATAGGTGACTCATTTCTGACACATTACCTTAGCATTCGTATAACTGTTGTTTTCATTCTTCTGAATAATTTTCAATTTAGATTCATTTCCATTTTATGTCGCACCAATATTTTGAAATAAGTTACCAACGCTAAATGTTCTCCGTTCAAATTCAATGCAATCCTAGCAGCATTGTGTACATTCTAAGGTTTTGGCGACAGTTACAGGGTGCCTCATTTTTTATGCCGGTATATAAATAATAAATAAATTAATTTACAACTTTTTTCATATTTAATATTTTATTCTTCATTTAAAAAAATTTTCTTCTACAATGAAACAGGTTACTTCTATTATTGCCTCAATAAAACCAATAAGTTTTGCTACCTTTTCCATCGAGCATAGCCAATGATGTTGCCATGAGTTCGTCAAGCGTTTGTAGACAATCGTATAAAAGGAAATCAAGCGGAGTACTCGTGGTGACGATATAGCGGCAGAAATTTTGTCAGTTGGCAGTCCCTAGCCGGATAAAAATTCGTGTCCTTTCCGATTACGCAGGCCCGACTGTTATGGGAACGTAGGAGAACTCGTGATATGGCTCGTCGTTTCTGTATGAACAGAAGTTTCTCAAACATGTTTACTTTCCGTCTTTTATAATGGCGCACCCTGTCAACATGAGCGCAAAGCTTTCTTGGCTCTTAATAGAGTAAGCTGAGAAAATGCCAAAATCTTTAAATTACTTTGCAAACGAGAAGCGTCATAAAACTGAAATGCCAAATAAATAGAGGAATAAAAGCCCTAATCGAGGAAAAAAGTAAACGAATAGCAAATTCTACGAATTACCAGCACTACAAAATAGAGTGACTGAATTATCAATTGTGATGTCATAACCGTCTACTTTTGAATTTTTCAAGGAGTTTGGAAATGTTTTAGAAATATAGTTTTACAGAGTTTGTCCGGGGGTAAGACTGAGTCGATTTAAAAAAAAATTTATTGAACCAATCGTTACAATTCTTTAAAAACTTTCAGAATAGGCTCCTTCTGCGTCGATGCAGCGCTGCCAGCGCGACTTCCAAGCATGGAAGGCGTCACGGAAGGCATTTTCCGGAATAGCCTTGAGGAGGTGCCGAGGTGCATGCTGCTTGGTTTCCCTCTGTCGTCTCAAAATGCTTGCCTTTCATCGGCCTTTTCAGCAAAGGAAACAAAAAAAGTCCGGGGCTACATCTGGGCTATAGAGCGGCTGCGGAAGCGTTGGGATGCCGGCCTTGTTTGTCCAGGAGGAACAAATTTGCTCATTCTTCCCTTTTTTGGACGAGGAGACGCCGTTGTGTGCCACTCGGAAGATTGCCTCTTGGTTTAGGGTTCAAAAAGGCCTGGTGCCACCGAAACACACCACTTCTTGCTAAAGCAACTTCTGGGTAAGCCGTTTTGATCATATCAAACGCCTCTGTCGCAGATTTACCGAGTTTCATACAGAATTTAATCGCGTACCTCTGCTCTAGCGAACTTAGCTCTTTCGGTTTGCACCACTCGCAGAAACACGTCGCGTGAAAATGTTTGTCCTGACTCTCCAGGTGCTCGGAGACAACCGACTAGCCGCTAATTCGTTAGTTAGGAGTCTTCGAAGTCCGAAGTCGCCGCGGAAGAAAATCAGTCCTATTATTTTCCGAAAAAACCCTGTACTTGCCCAAGCATGATTACTCTCAAAACTGTACATTTCTCTTTAATCTCTAAATTCCTCCGGCGTTAGTCGTCTCACTCGACCTCCTCAGTTCAAAATATCAAAGTATATGAATATTTAGAAAAACCGTTATTTGAGAAGTAAATAAAATGAAGACGAAGTGTAACTCGCATCAATGCCAAATGCAATGCAAAAGGCGATCAATATTAATTATGAAATAAAATGAAATCACAGAATAATTGCGACGCCGTTGAATTCTGTCGCGAAACCACTAGGGACCGAGTGGTCTATGTACTTGTATACGAACGTACATAAGACGTACAACTTAAAGTACAAAATACTAATGCAATGAAGGAAAAATGTTTGGTGAATATTTGAGCAAATAAAACCAAAACAATCTTATATACTATGTATGCTATTCTTATATATGTATATATAAATATATATTTAATGATATAAATATGAAGTCTGTCATATATATGTATGTATGTCCAAACATTTGAAAGCAGCTGATGCCCGAAAACAGTTGGATAACGGAATGCTAAACTAACGATA
Organism: Bactrocera tryoni; assembly: GCF_016617805.1. Taxonomy (NCBI): domain Eukaryota; kingdom Metazoa; phylum Arthropoda; class Insecta; order Diptera; family Tephritidae; genus Bactrocera; species Bactrocera tryoni. Next base: position 9,536,851 of record NC_052503.1, on the reverse strand, counting down.
ATCTGGCAGCAACTCAAGCGAGCGCGATGAAGCGTTCTGCGGACGCAGCAGTAACGGTATTTGGAGGTCATTTAAAAAAGCATTAGCATTGACTGGTAATGGTCAAGAGCAGCGGCGTCGCCATCGCTGCTTGCTGCAAACGAAATCGTGTAATTTATGAAATCCCTAGCCAACTTAACGCTTATTGAACTCATGCCGGAATGTGTCCACGTTTTTGACTAGCAGCACGGTGCGGCTTGTACAAAGGCAATCCAAAAGTCATTGTACGAGTATAGAGTCTGTTCCTTAGCCTTGGTGCTTATTCGTACCTCGAAGTGGTAAGAGTACACATATACATGCAAACAAGTTTGTAAAGAAATATGCCTCTCTTTTATGTATTAACTGTTTAAGTCATAATTCTGGTTCCATATTTCATACGTTTGATACACGCGCCTATAGATCATTTCTTGATAATATGAAGGTAAATATTTGTTTATTTTTTATCTAAAAATTAAGTTTAGGTTTTCATTGCAAATGCCGTTTAGGAAATATTCTTCAAATGTTCAGCATCCCGGCTTAGACTCGTGAGAGATCAACTTAAAGCCTTCGTTGACATGTTGAACTGTTCTCTGTCGTTACAAAAACCAATATACAAATACATACATATGTGTTTGTTTCGAGTATCTTTATATATATGTCAGGAAAAGAGTTTCACATAAAAAGCCAATTTCGAGCAATGGACTTGAGTGTAATTACGAAAAATAACCGCACACACATACATATATACACAATCGTTTGCTTTGAAACACAGCAGAGTGCCACAGAAAGTGGGCTAAAAGGGACACCAGCAATTGGCATTGAATGTGGACACAAAAATTACTGTTCATATCAGAACATACACTTACATGTGTACATGTGTGTGTGTACATCTAGAATGGGAGTTCATATACATAAACATAATACATGGATCAAGCATATCTAATTATTATTTACTGTGCTTAAATAAGAGGAAAATTGGATTGTAATCAAAGACCGAACAGAGAGACATTTCAAATCGAGTTTTCTTATGTTGACTTTAGTGGCAGGACTCCAACGATAGCTGTGAGGAAACTATATTTCACCAAATATCAATTGCGCAAGCATTTATGTTTGTGTGTGACTTTGTGTATGTAATTTACTGTAGTCGATACCGTGCTAACATTTTTTTTATTTTGTTGTTGGCTTTTGCCTTTACGATTATCAGCAGCAAAAATCATTTCACGGTGACTCAAATAATCCCAGCGTATGGTCCACAAGGCAAAATCAGAAAAGAAATGGCGACGTTTTCAGTTGGCGGCATGTGTTACCCTCTTCTGTCACACGAAATCGTTAAAACGCTTTTTGAAAAGGAGAAAAAAATTTCAGGATCAGTGGACGGTAGTTATATGAGCTCCTTATTGTGAAAAGATTTGAAAATTTAGCTCTGCCATATGCGGCTAATCCTGAAATCAATCATTATACAATTCGATACTCAGCTAAAACTGCCGTAAAACTATCTTCACTTCTCGATTTAACTCGCGTTCTTTCCACCAATTTCATTTCTTTCATACATCGGCATTTTCGTCGGATGGCTTCAAGAACTATTGACATCCTTCTCTATTATGCTATCAAACTACTTCCAATAATTTGAACTAATGCTACCAAGCAGCAGAGCTTAAAAAAATTACTCTTTCCAAACTATATTTTACTTTAAAAAATTTCCTCAGCTTTCATTCCCACCGTAGAAGGAGACATTTCAGTTTGCCTTCCCGCTGTTTCTAACGCAGATTCTATTACGCCAATGAAAAGTAAGTGGAAATAAGTTAAAAGCAGCTAACAAACGGCTTTTCAAGGATTTCGAAATCTGAATTAATAATTTTGCAATGATTGCTTTAACAAAAGTTTACCGAGATGCTAAAACACTCGTTGCCATCCTTCATCCAGCCTGCCTCATCGCGCTGCTTCCATCGATCTGCATCTATATTCACTTCATTCATCGCTTTTTATTGCAACATTATTAATCTTGCAGGAAAGTGAGAGGAGCGCAAACTGTTAAATGGAAGCAAAGGAAAAAATTATTTGCTTTTAGTAATTTTCCATTTCAAATGCAAATTGAATTTCACTTCTTGTGCGCCGACGGCACGTGCTAGACCGGCTGCTATCACTTTACCGGCGCTCTTCGGCCACACCAGGGGCACCAGTTCTCAACTACTGCGAGCAGTTTAGCTACGCAAACATTCACGCACACATACACACATATAGACAAATAGTGTGGAAGTATTCAGGTCCATTTATAGATGCACGCTGTGGAGCCCGGCAAACAGATGACAAAATAACGCAAAATATTTTTGAAGGAATTGTGATAATGCCTGCTTGTTTTCGAAGTCGATTCGTCCATCGGTCAACGCTGGTCGCTTCTGTCACAGTGTCCCTCTGCATTCAGACTCGCTGATGATGTTCTCTCCCGCCCCCGCTGAGCTGCTGTCTCTTGGTGTTTTCATAAAACAATTCGTTGTAGCAGAACGCTGATGAAGCTTCACTGACGCTGCGTCCTGGACGATTTTGATTTGCCGCAGTTGTTATTGTTGTGCTGCGTGCAATCATTCGGTCGTCTGTTGGATGGTGCAAATGCTTCTGTAAGTTTTGTTTACCGCATTTTAATGCCACTTTCCTTCATTGCCGCAAAATTCTGGGATTTGCACAAGGCACTTACTTGATGCGGATATAAATGTCAATGGCAAACGGGAATAAATAAATTGTTGACATTACTTATCAATTCGAAAGCGAAAATCTCTATAGCTTCTGTTGTTTAAGTGCAAATACATGCTAAAGCGTGATACTTACAATATAAGCAAAGAAATATTGTAGCGAAGCTAATGCGCCAATTGATAAGTGACGTTTCTTGCCGTGTAGTTGTTGTATGCCTAAAAGTATGCAAAAAATTATGCTTGAACTTGTGGAAAGTACGATCAGTGATGTGTAAAATTTTCACAGCTGCAACTTGTAGTCTTTCAGACTACTATAATGACAATTAAGTACGTGCTAAAATTGTGGGCAGGTTTTTATTTGCTTTTGAAATTAAATGAAATCCTGGATGCAATAAATAGAATTAACAATTGCTTTGAAGGCTTGAGTAACAATATCTCTCGTAGGGTGAGATCCGGAGTTTTACATATATGTATATTTCAAAAGATATTTTGTTTACTTTATTACGTTTCATATATTTTTTCTTTGGCTTTGGCTTAGTTTTTAATTTTTTTATTTTTCGGAATGTGGCCCTTATTATCTCTCATCTGAGTATGCGAGGCGCAATAATAAACGGCTTTCATCGTCAATATTTAATCTTAAAAATCTATGTTGGGTTGCTAGGAAATGAAGAAACCTGAAGAAAAAATTTGTGACTGATGTGCTGAGAGGTCTTTGGGGTATTTAAGGGGGTATTCTGGTTTAGAAGCATGAATTACAGGTCATTTTTAAAGTGTCGTAAAAAAAAGCGAATTAATATTTTTATTATAGGTACATTTTTTTTCATAAGTTACATATTTGTTAATTTCAGAAGAGTACAGAAAAAAATTAAAAACTAAAAAAGTAAAAAATTACAAAAATTATGAGCTGACGAAGTGGGGGGTCTCTAAAAATTTCCAAGTGACCATACCCATGATTTCAACCCTCCTAGTTATCTGAAACCAAAAAAAAAAAAAGATTATTAATCTAGAATAATGTCGCAATGGCCGGAACAACGGAAAAGTGGGAAAATTTTTTTTTCACAAAATGGCGACTGCCTGAAAAAAAAGTTTTTTTGGATCACTTTTTCTGACTATTTCGAATTTTTTAAAAATAATAAAAATAAAAATTTGGGGACGGGGCTAGTTCCAACCATAGACAAGTCTATAAAGAAGACTCTATACAAATTTCAAGTAAATCTGTCTAGTAGAACCTGAGAAATCATGGGTATCGTTCCGAAAAAGTCAGTTTTGAAAAAAACGCGTTTAGAGTTTCGCGTCAAGCCTTTTGTTCGATTAGTTGCGGCCGAACCAGTTTGGATGCCGGGTCAGAAAAATGCCTATATCTCCGAAAATAATTTGAATTTTGAAAAATCCTCTTGTACACATATTCTTGAATAGTTAAACTTTGAAAATATAAAAAAAATCGATTTTTTTTAAATTTCTAGACCAGAATACCCCCTTAAGATGTTCTGATTATGAATTTGAGTTCCAAACATTTTTCATCATGCACTGCTATTTTTGTCATTTTAGTAATGGTGGTGGGTTAGGAAATTTTTAGTATCATTTTCGGCTTTAGTAACCCTAAATTAGGAAGAAAGAGCCTCTAACATCACAGTCACCAAATTACTGTAAATTAGTGTTAGTAACGGGTTTTTCAAAAACGACACGATATTTTTTTATTTATATTAAAATTTTCTAACAAGCATCGGAGTCAGTGGCCTCATTTTTAAGAGCGCTACGACCAATTTATGGTCATCATAATCGTTTTGCCAGATCAACAATTGAGCGCCTAGTGGAAAAATTTGAATCCACAGGTACAGTACAAAATGTTCCCGTGTCAGTGAGGCAAAGAAGTGTCCTGCTGCCGCCAGCGCATCAATTGAGAAAACCCAAATTAGTCTCTCACACTTCGTCTTCAAGCATTGGGCATCTCTGTGACGTCGTTATGGCGAATTTTGCGAAAAGTTGTTGGTCTACATTCTTACAAGATCAAATTGACCCAAGAACTTCAGCCTCTTGACCACCAGAATCGTCGTATGTTCGTGAATTGGGCTGAGCAACAACTTGAAAATGATTCGAATTTTCATCGAAAAATCATCTTCAGCGATGAGGCTTATTTCAGGTTAAATGGCTTCATCAATAAGCAAAATATGCGTTGTTGGTCAGGCAGTAATCCACACGTACTCTATGAGTCGCCATTGCTTCCCGAAGTAATTACGGTTTGGTGCGGTTTATGGACCGTACTTCTCGTGATGATCAAGGCCGGTATGTTACTGTGAATGGGAATCGCTACCGCTAAACGATAACCGAATATTTTTGATCCGAATTGGGTGATATGGACTTGGACAATATGTGGTTCCAACAGGACAGCGCCATAAGCCACACGGCGAATGTCACAATCGATTTAGTGAAAACGAAGTCTGCTTAACATGTTATGTCACGAAATGACCCGGCCAATTGGCCGCCTCGGTCTTGCGATTTGACGCCGTTAGACCATTTCCTGTGGGGCTATTTCAAGTCTATGGTCTATGCCAACAAGGCAGCGACGATTGATAAACTTCGTCGTACGAATATCGAACGTGAAATTGCTGCAGTATCGGCCGATTTATGCTTGAAACCCATCTAAAATATAAGGAAATCGAGTTACATACATAATGGCATCGAATGTACTCCTATTAAAAAACCCGCTATTAAGCAATGTTGAAAAACCAAATGAATAAAGTTCTTAATTTTCCCCGCCTACAGATTTACTACCGAATTTCTGAAATATTCACTGGCCCATTTTCCATAAATATTTATTATTGACGCTCCTGATTCGGAACAACAATTCGCATTAAATACTTTCACCTATAACCATATTAAAAAACGTTGGTGCACATGAATAAATGCAAATACGTTTTCAATGCCGTTGGATAATTCGTACGTTGTCAATCATCAGCCAAGTTTCACAGAAGTCACTTTGTATTCGATGACTAGCTTTTCGGAAAACATCAAATCATCAAAGCACTTATGTAGAGCAGCGCTTGGGAATCACAAAAATTGTCACCGCATTTAAACACGCCGGCCATTTGTGTTTATTTCCGCAGATTTCGCGGTCAAACGGAGCCACTATTGGTTGAACGGAAGCTATTAAATGCCAAGTGCTGATTCAGAGCCATCTGAGCCACTTAAACTGAAGCAAAAACTGCGATCTGTGATGAAGCAGTTTGGAATGTTTTCAACATTGTTTTTGTGGTTACGAAACAGTTTACAGAGCTCAAAGTAAAAGCTGATGCTAATCGAATGCAAATACGTCCAAGAAGGCTAAGAACCATTAATAACGAGTGACGTGTATTGTGCTGAAGTGCTAAATGACTACTAATGGGTTATGCTGTACACCACTCTGTAAAGATGAAAATAAGAATTATTTTTCTTCTTCTTTAGTAGCGTAGAAACTGCTTACGCGGTTATATCCGAGTTGAGAGAAATATTCACATATATATTACTGTGTTTTTACTAGTGGATCATATTAAAATGTCTAAATATAAGAATTGAATAGTTAATAATAAGGTACGATATGAATAAATATGCTTTGCTTCTAGAAGAGATCTTCTTCGTTTTACATGCGGCTTTGGCCACTGGTTGATTAACATCACATCACATGGCGACCACTTCTATTTACATGCGCTGTTACATCGGTATGCACATCCAATACTGATGGCTTTGTACATTTGTCCATTTGTACATGGCAACATACTGCCATACAAAACACTTTCATCGGCAGGGAAAGAAAGAGAAAGTGCCGCCAGCAGGTTTCTTTAAATAAATTTAACTTGTAGTCGCTTCGATTTCGAACTACTTTAAATGCATACGCATGAGCGTACCCACATACACATACACATGGTGTACACACTCAGCCACGCACATGTGTTGCCTTCAGTGTTGCCGTCTTCAGTGTCGTTTCGTTTTCACGTTGCCTCTGTTTGTGTCTTCGTTCACTATCAATTCACTCCTCAGAATGTACATTTTTTCTTCATCTGCTTTGCTGTCTACGAATCTTATGGAAACCGCCGAATCTTGTCTTGCAGCCGCCGTTGTTGCTGCTGTGCTCCCTTTAAAATTTTCAATTTCTTCATTTTGCGTTCGACTTAAGCTGGCTCAATAACTTTTGCTTTCTTTGCCACACCTGCCGTCCATTGGCCTGTGGGCAGAGTGATTTTTAAGCGTTAAGTGACTTAGCTTCGGTATAGGCACATGAAATGTGTGTGTGAGTGTGTGTGTATTAAGTGTGAATAACTTAGATTTTCCCTGACGCTTGAGATACACCAGAGCGCTGTGAGTTTGCTGGCTCCCGGCGTGGTTAAGAAATTATAAGCTTAAATTCGTTTTATTCTCGGCAAATATATGGCGTGCATCTTTCACAGCTCATCGTCCAGCGTTTTATATGGTGACGGCATCTGACCGATAATTTTCAGTTCTGTTATAAGGTATTTTAGTTGTAATGTGGCCAATAAACTTCACAATTAATATGCGGATTGGCACAAATATGCTTGAAGTATGCCAGTAAAGGGACAAAACTTTCTTTCGAATATTTTGTCGCTTGCCCAAATGCCATTTGCCTGACTACACACCAGCTGAATAAATGAGTGTTTACTCTGTCTGCTGCCTGCTTCGATGTTGCGTCGAGGCGTTAGCTGCGTTCGTCGCTCGGTGTGTTAACGTACGTTCGGGTGTGTGTCGGATGTTATGTGGGGTATGGGCGCATGCGCATTGTTCGCATGTAGGTATGCGTGTTCAAAACAACGATTGGCTTAAGTGTGTGCGACAAATCGCAATGACACGAACAATAAGTAAGAGTTTACGCATACTGAAGATGCCCAGTCCACAAATATACACTTTATAAATTTGAACTATTTTTGTTTGTCCATCTTAGTAAGGCAATCTTAGTGGGAATTTCAATGGCTTGAAATGAAACGAATATGACTTTTGCGGAGGCGGGTATTGCAGATCAGCCTCGTTTAACCTTGCAGGTCTACAAAATGATGTTATTCCTAAATGTGTGAAGTAATTTAATTCTGAAAATGGAGTTTTATATATTTTAAAAAGTTGTCGTTGTTGTTTAAGTTGTTTCAAAAATATAATTATTTTTTTAACGTCTTAATAAATTCTCCAACACCTCTAGACTATTGTCCTAAATTATCAAGTTGATCCGTGTAATAGTTTTGGAGCCTTGAGAACTTGTGTGTTGGAGGCTAACTAGGCTAAGTGCGCTGTCTTTAAACGCGTTTTTCTCGAAACTGTGGTTTTGAAGTCGGCGGCGCCATTTCCGTTGACATTCGCGGCATTTTTTTCAAATACTTCGAAGACTTAAAGAAGAATTTTTTTTCACTTACAACTATTTGAAAAAAATGCCGCGAATGTCAACGAAAATGGCGTCGCAATAACCGAGTTTAAAATATTTTTTTCCAAAAATTTCAGAATTTCTGTGTTAATACGAGTAGTGTATATTTTTAACAATAAAAAAATCTAATAAAATATTTAATTTTTCTATAAGAAAAAAATTGTTGAAAAAATATTGTTTTTTTACCCGATGAAATCCATGTTACCCCTGCGTTATATATTGGGTAGTCGAAAAAGTCTTTTCGTATTTCTAATCAAACTTCAACAAATTTTTTTTTGTATTTATATGGTATGACGCAATGTGATAAGTAGCACTGGAGATATACGACTGCAACGACATCTATTTATAAAATACGAAAATACTTTTTCGACTATCCAATATATTGCAACAATAACTCTTACAGCAAATATTGAATTTAGATAAAGAATTATATAATGTCAAACTAAAAGATATCACTTAAAAATAAAATAACCTGGACGGACATGAAAAATTTTATAATTCCTAAGGAATTCCTAACCGAAAGTATACCTCATGAGCTTGTTGCCCGATTTAAATCGTATTTTATACAAAACCTGTTGAACAATCAAACTAGCTATGGCAAAATTGAGTTAAAAACGACATTGAAATATCAAAAGTATTCAATAAAGTGCAAAAATAAAATAATTCTAAGCCAACGCAGCATAATATGAGCGATTATTTTTATGTTTCCCTAGTAGACTCGCAGCAAAACTTTTGCAGATAGAAACTTTTCTTTATGTACGCCGAAACAATTGACGTTACTTTACTTGACGGCAGCGTTTTGTTACCCACTTCACAAATACACACACATGTGCGAATAAAGTGCCGTGTTGGTATTTGCCACTTCCGCTCGATTGCCTGGCATACAATTAAATTGATTGCAGTGCTAGTGCTCTAGCCCAGTTTTGCTGCTAAACTTTAATTAAATGCAATAAAACTTATGCAGATTTACATTAAACAAGCCTGCAAATGCTGAGCGCTTAAACGGTCCAATGCCACTGCTGAGTCTCTAATGTGGCATCCAATAAAACAGGCTTCAAGTTTCATTTGGAAATTAATCCAAATACACCTGAGTAGGTATTCGCTGTTTTCACTGGTCATTAAAGTTTTCAAACAAATAAATTGTTAATGAATGTAAGCGGCAAACTCTGTGCAATTGACATGTGTGTGTGTGTGTGCATCTTCGGCTGTTTGCCATGTTTACGGAATTCATTCACGTTCAACCGTCAGATAATGGCGCAACACCGGAATGCACTTGGCAATGCCTCCGACTTTGATGGCGACGGCAGCAGCCATTGATGAGCGGCAGTAACTTTCCAACGCAATTCACCGCTATCCAGACGTACGCACATTCAACGCCACGCACGTGTATATGCACGCTTACATGTTTATTTCGGTTCATTGTTATTGGCTCATTGCTATTCATGCTGCGGCTGGCGAAACTTCGACTTCGATCGAACGTCGCTGAGCGCGCTTACAGTTGACATTGTCAGCGCTTTGCTTGTCGTATTGGCAGATTCTATGGGCAAACGAAAGTGCCCTAAAATTCAGCAATTTCGTTTTCTTCATATTTGGAAGACAGTGGAATTTTCGGTTTTCCTGTGTCCAATAGATATACATATGTATATGTATGTGTGTATATATGTTTGTGCAACAACATTTAATACATTGTTTTTTTTTTTCTGCAAAATGCATTTTTGAATGCGACGGAGACCTATGAGACCATGTAGCAATGAGTTTATGAGCTTATGGAGCATAAAAAATCAGTGAATCTTGGGGTCTCTTCTTCTTTAAGTAAATTTTTTTGATTAAACTATTTTAAAAGAAAAATAACATAACATCACTTCTCATAAGTTTAAAGGCGAAGGAAAAACGATATAATAGAAACCACTCACATTTGAGTTTTGGTTATAAAATGGTTATATATTGGTTGTATATTGGTAATATATTGGTTATAATTGACTGCGGCAGCTGAAAATTTTATACATCCATATACATATGTATATATGTAATATGATGTAATGAATTGTAAGCAATAAAAAACTCAATTTCGATTTTTTGATGATTCGTTTTTTTGCATTTTAGGTATTCCTAACTAATGAAGAATTGGTACCTAAATGACAAATAATTTTGGTGATAATAGAATAAAAGTATTTCAGCAAGTTTAGTTATTATTAAGCTTTTAATTATACACTTTTCCAACAACACATGTGTATGAATTCAAAAAATTCCTCTCTTGTGTATTAGTTGTTTCCTGCCTTGAATATCATCACAAAGGGTTTCGTGGCAGTAACGGCAAATAATCGCTTAATCTTAACAACTTTACAACTCGTTAGCAGCTAATGACTGCCATAAATTTTAAACTCAAAACGCCCAACCACGAGCGTGTTTTTCACTCCTTTCTTGCTGAACTCAACTTCATATTAACGGGCTAGTGGCTTCGTTAAACATATGCGTATCTAAGTAGTATTTGGACTTTTCTGCCAATAAAGAAGAGAAAAGATACCCCGAAAAGTATTTGAAGTTACTGTTATATATGTATTTATGTATATGTGAAGCAAATCCAAGTGATATCGCTTTATGCAAGTAGCAACTGGCAAAGTCAGGCAAGCAGCGACTGATTGAAACCGCACTAAAGATAGCAGGGAGCGAAGGCGATATCCACAGTCGGCAATTTACGCGCTTATGGGTGGGTATGGATGGGTCCAAAATCCATTTAAAACGGTTTAATTTTAATTACCAGCCAAAAGTCTGTGTGCAACGGGCATCGGAGCTCACGTCTCCGCCTTCTGTTTGCTTTTCACGCTCTGCTCGTCAAACGACCCAATAAATCAGCACAAACGCTGAAATGGCTTGACCCCCTCCCGGCCATTGCTAATTCCGCGCTCCGTGGTAAGCATTACCGTTCCGAGTTTTAGCCTGTTGCATTTGTTATCTACACCAGCCGGCTACCGCTTACGGCAACGACTGTGTGTGTGCGCTTAAGCATGTTTGCATATGTGTGTGCATCTAGCAGCGGCAACGGCTTGCTTGATGACTGCCAAGTCCAGGACACCTGCTCCCGTCATAGCGCTCGCTTCATCATCTTCAATTCTCCGGCTACTATTGCTCCCGCTTAGGGTAAATAAATCACTGAACCGTAAGTTGACAGACTGCTTGGTGGCAGTCAGTCATTTCTACTAATTAATTTAATCACAGTGACACACACAATTCTTTCTTTTCCCGCTCGCTTGCTCGCCGCGCTCCGCTGATTTTGGTGGCAGATTGCGGAGCGCGTTTGACTGGCGGTTACAATTTTGTAGGTTAGTAGCACCAGCAACAGCGACAGCGGCGGCGGCGGCGGTAGTGGCTGAGGCTGAGGCATCGCCACCACAAACATCTCCACTAACTTTGTGCGGTTAATTACCGCAGTTTTTCTCCCGGAACGAATGCCATGAAGAGTAAAGTGTGAATAAAATATATTGTATAAAGCACGGATTTAGAAATAAGAGAGAATGGCAGAACAGAAGCGTAAATGTTGTAATCCCAGCACAATTGTTGTGGTTTTAAATGCAACTTTAATCTTAGTAACTGTATGGCAGTTGGCGTCGGCTGCGGGCCGAAACAGATATATGAATTGAGAAATTTCGTCACACGAAATGAAGTACGGTTTCGTAATCATTAATGAATTATGAAAAATAACTGTTATTGCATTTATAAATTCCATAAGACACTCTGGTAATGTAATAGAAATAGTTCTCTTATCATAATATTGGGTAATCGATAAAGTCTTTTCGTATTTTGTTAATAGATGTCTTTGCAGTCGTATATCTCCACTTCTAGTAAAGTAAAGGTGAAGTTCTAAGCTTCAGTTAGACAGACAAAAATTAAATTCGGGGAAGTTGCGAAAAAAGTTACAGATGTTAAAAAATGAGTGAAAATAATAAAGAAATTCGCTATATTTTGAAATTTTTGTATAAAAAAGGGAAGAATACCACCCAAGCCACCAATGAGATTTGTGAAGTTTACGGAGACGATGCTGTATCAGTTCGGGTAGCACAACAATGGTTCGCTCGCTTCCGTTCTGGAAATTTCGATGTGAAAGATGCACCTCGCTCGCAATGAAATTATGGAAAATATTGACCGAGGCCGACACATAAACAGCCATGACATTGCTAGGGAACTTAACATTCATCATCAAACGGTTTTGAACCATTTAAAAAAGACTAGCTACAAAAAGAAGCTCGATGTTTGGGTACCACACTCTTTGCTGAAACGAAATGAAATCGAACCATTTCTGAAGCGAATGGTAACAAGAGACGAAAAGTGGATCAAATACGACAATAGGATCATGGTCCAAGTGTGGTGAAGCTCAAAAAATGTTCAAAAAGCCAGGATTGACGCCTCGAAAAGTTATGCTAAGTATTTGTTGAGGTTGGAAAGGAATCATCCACTATGAGCTACTCCAACCAGGTCAAATGATTGATTCTACATTTTATTATGAACAGCTGATGAGATTGAAGCAAGCAATCGGAAAAAAACGGTCAGAACTGGTGAACTGAAAGGGTTTCGTCTTCCAACAGATTAACGCTAGACCACACACATCTTTGATGACTTGGCAAATACTCGGAGAGCTTGGCTGGTAAGTTTTGATGCATCCACCATATAGCACTGACCTTGCACCATCATTTGTTTCAGTCAATGCAGAGCTCCCTTGGCTTCAAGAAAAGCCTGTGAAAATTACTTGTCGCAGTTGTTCGCCGAGAAAGTTTTACTCTGATTGAAAAATGTCTCTAGCGAAAAAATTCAAAAAGTTTTGGACCAAAATGGTACATATTTGGTTTATATAAGTTCATTATAGATATAAAAAAAAAATAGTTGAATAGGATGCTGAATCTACAACTCCAAACCAAACGGAATCTTAATTTTCCCGATACTATCCGTTCTTGAAACTGCAAGATTTGGTAATAAGAAAACCTGTGAGCACAGCATGCACTCACACATGTGCACATCCGTATCACGTTACTGCGAGAATCAACTTTCAGCGTTTAGTTAAATAATGGAAAGTGAGATGAAGTTAATGCAGCAGCGTTTAAATAATTTTTAATGACAATTAATTGTTGTCCCCACACGCGTGCCACATGATCTCGCTGAAACACCGAAAATTTATTACAAATAATTGCGTTCAGTTGACGGCAATGAAAGTAGAAAACTTTACGCGAGACCATCAAGCTACCGTTTCGATTCGGTTGTGTAATGCTGTAAAGCGTTTTGGTTTTGTAATGAGAGCAATAAAATGTTATGAAGTGAGTTTTGCCTTTAACAAATTGTTTATTTCCAACGTGAAACTGGCTGAAGCCAAAAAACGTTGGCAAGAAATTGCTGAAAACTTCCACCAGGGAACGAAATTGGATGCAAAAGCCGCTTTCTGCATTTACTACATAGAATGGACTAGCACTTGATAAGTAACCCGTTGACCCGCTGCTAGTTTGGGACTGCATGAAACTGTTAAAATGGTTTTGCTGAAATTGCTGTCGTGAACCCTCGCCTCACCCACTGGCCTGTCGTTTGACATGAATACTTTAAATGGCAAAAGCTTGCATTGGCATTGCAGAAAGTAGCATGACAAGAACAAAAGACTACATGTAGATGTGCTTATGCAAATGTGTTGGTGCTGGCAGTACCTGCGGAGAGCAATGAGCCAGGCCATTGAGTGCTTCAATCCAGAAAAACATGTTTTATTGCAAATTTTGCTAAAAATAGAGGAAAATCACATGAGTTGGCCTAACAATATGCGCGCGTGTGTGTGTGTGTGTTAGAAAATGCCAAAGCAAAACATTGTTCATGAGAAGTGGGCAAAGCGTAAAGAGCAAAGATGCATGGGAAAGCAGACTTTTATTTTAATAACTGCACTTTGCAGTAGACATGCCATCACACATCAGCGCTCACGAAGCCGTCATGTTGCTGTCGGGCGATGGGGTGGGCATTCGCTTGTTCTTCTGCAGGGCCATTCATTCCTTAAATTGGCAGTGAACTTGCAAGTTGGCTGCTTGCTGCTCGTCAAGCGTACAATCCGCACTTGAGGCGCGCCTATGCTTCGTTTGCCACCGTCTAGTTGCATGATTCTTTCGTATGCATTATGTATATATTTAAAGGTGGTGGTTGAGCACTACAAGCCCACTGTTGGACTCCTATGAAAATGTCTAAAAAGTTGAACGCAAACAGAGGAAGACTTAAAATGCTAGCTGGGCATCCGCCAATAACCGGGTCAGTCAAGTCATCTACTGCTACAAGTCGTGCTGTACTCAATTGATTTGGGAGCGTTTAGTCAACTTATGGTTAAAGAGCGTTTTGGAATGCATGTACTTGTCAATGCTGACAATTTCTGAGCTCTTTTATTATCAAAACCTTGATATGTCTTGTAGAACTGTAAAAATTATAATGCGGAATTATATGAAAAAAAACTTCCTTGAATCTCAGATCCGAAGGGCTTGACCGAGCTTTTTCTTTTACTTTTATTCAGCATTCAGTGCTTCGAAGAAGTGAACGTTACTGAAGTAATACTCAAGTCCAGAATTGCGCGACCTCTAGTCACATACCAGTATTACTAGTTTTTTGGAACTTAACTTATTCACGTAACATAGAGCCATCGAAAACACTTGCTGAAAATGCAAATGGAAAGAGTCTTGACACATGGTGCTTTAAAGCTAAAGGCACGCGCGCAAGTGCGAAAGCCAACGATTTCACTTTGTTTATTGGCGCCATGACTATGATGTTTGTTGTAATTGTGGTCATCTGTAAATATGTACAATTTCATGGCAGAGCGCGATGTCTTATGTACACATACACACAAATAAAGTGATATGCATTTCTTCTTCTCCTTTATTAGCATAGACACCGCTTACGCGGTTATAGCCGAGTTTACAACAATGCGCCAGTCGTTCTTTTTTTCGCTGTTTGGCGCCAACTGGAGATTCCAAGCATGACCAAATCCTTCTATACCTGGTCTTTCTAACGGAGTAGAGTTTTTCCTCCTCCTCAGCTTCTACCGGTGGATACTGCTATGAATACTCTCAGAGCTGGAATATTCTCATCCAATCGGACGACAGGACCTGTCCAGCCTAGCCTGACTGTCAACAGTGACGTGGAAGCCAAGTCGCGAGTTCGACCACTGTTTGTTTGAAGACAGGAAATATCTTTCGGCTTGCCCTCGTTCACTGCCAGACCCATTTACTTCGATTCCTTATTCAGTCTATAGGAAACAGAACTAGCGGCTCGGTTGTTGAGGCCAAGATATCATTGTCATCGTCGTACGCCCACAGCTTTACACTCTTATAAAAGGTTGTCAAAAAAGTCTTGCGGTATTTTCGCTAGTTGGCGCTGAAAGCGCGTAGTTCTAGTTTCATTCGTCGCATCGGGTCATGCTATACCTTTTTGGAAAGCTCATTTCACGCGCTAACACGTGATTGATTGATTGTCGTTTCTTTTAAGTCGTTCGTGAGTTATAGCGTCGCAATCATGGAGAAAAATAAAGAGAAAATACGGCATATTTTACAGTACTACGAGTACTACGATAAAGGCAAAAATTCATCTCAAGCCACCAATAAAATTTGTGCAGTTTATGGACCCGATACAGTTTCCATTTCCACCGCACAACGATGGTTTCAACGTTTTCGTTCTGGTGTAGAGGTGGTCGAAGATGCGCCACGCTCCGGAAGGCCTGTTGTCGAAAATTGCGATAAAATCGCTGCATTGGTCGAAAGAGACCGGCATAGTAGCAGCCATAACATCGGTCAAGAGCTGGGCATGAGTCATCAAAAAATCAAAAAAAAAAAAAATTCAATAAAAATACCGCAAGACTTTTTTGACAAGCCATTAAAAGATTGTACCTTCTCTATTCAGATCTGCAGCTCGAATTATTTTCTCCAGGAGTAGGTTGAAGAAGTCGCATGAAAGGGAGTCGCCTTGTCTGAAACCTTACTTTTTACCGAACCCTCTCCGAGCCGTCCTTTCCGATCTTGACGGATTTTTTGGTATCGTAATAATTTTCCGGCGAATACCAAATTCAGACATCGCGGACGTCGCGGATCGTGCTATTAAAAGCAACTTTGAAATCGACGAAGCGGTGGTGTGTGTCGATTCTTTTTCCACAGGTCTTTTCCAAGATTTGGCATATAGTGAATATCTGGTCAGTTGTTGATTTCCTAGGCATAAAGCTACAATGATAAGGTCCGATCAGATTATTGACGGTGGGTTTTAATCTTCCAGACAGCACGCTCGATAGAACCTTAACGGGATATGCAATGTTGAGGAGGCTTAACCCACGGTAGTTACCCCAGATTGTTGTTGTTGTACTTGCTGAATTCTGCCGTGTTGACTCTCTTTGGCAGGATAAAAATTCGGATCTGTTCCGGTTACGGAGACTGTTGTGGGAACTTAAATTCTAATCGTAGTGCGTGCTTTCGTCCGACCATATTCTACAAATCAGTTCTTCGGCGCTGTATCTGAATAGTTCGGCCGGCAATCCATCGGCCCCCACCACTTTGTTGTTCTTCAGACGGTTAATTGCTTTCGTATCATGCTATATGCCTATGTACCCGTGTACTTGACCTTGAAACCCATTCATCTTGAATATATGTAAATATGATGTTTCTGTTAATTAATTTGTAATTGGGCAATTATTGCAAAAAATACCATGGAAGAGAAAGTGGTTGGAGAATATACGTAAGGGCTCATACAAGGTTGCATAAATAATTCTTAATAAAAAATTGAAACACTTTGAGGCTCCCTAAAGAATAATTTCATGAAATAAGATTACAGCTTTGTTGCACTTATCATGCTCTCATGTCGTTGTGTGCTACAGAGTTCCCACGGTGTCGGTGCCGGTGTAAGACCGCATCATTGCGAAGTTTTCAACTTGAACGCGTCGCCATTACAGCGCTCAACATGCACTTAACTGTAAAATGTTGCTGATCCGACGCCAAGTCGCAAAGCCAATTATATTTACATCGAAGTGCCGCAGTCACCGCTGCCGCTGCCGCCGCCGCAGACGCTGCTACGAACCCAAATAGCAAGTGGCCAAACTGAGGAAAGGTGTGAAGCGCGCCAAGCGAAAAAGAAAATCAACACCTTGGCAGCGCTGAAGGCACAACGAGCGTGGTGTTATGGTAAATCAAATCACGAACAGCGATCAGTTGCAGACTTAAGCTCGTGTTGAACAGTTGTGCGCATGCTCGTCGCGTCGCTAACAACAAATCGAATACTCAACCAACGATAAGCCTGAAGTAGCCAATTGGATATAATTCAAAAGCGAATAAGCGTCGAAAAGAAGACGCGTTACGTTAAACACAAGCATACACACGCGATATTGTTGCCGTCTACTACGCACAAAACACACACGATCGTTGTGGTAACCAGTTCCCGAAGAAAGGTAAAGAGCTACATACTTACAGCAGCGACAGCAAGAAAGTCTAATTGTAACATACGCACACACACATACATTTACACATATATACTGTGCGGAAACCAGCTGCGCAGTCGCAGTGCCAGCACAGTTGGATAAGAAAGCGGTAAAAACCGTAAGAGAAAACTTTTACTGACGTTAGTCGTGCGGCAATCGGCCAAGAGTGCAGTGTTTGTGGCAAAGGTGGCAAACAGTGTTCAAAAAACACACGAGTGATAAGCTTTAAAGTCATATTGAACAGAAATAATAGTGTTCTTACGCCGAAGTTTAAACGTTTTACGAATCATATTTTCAATTAAAGGAAGTTTTGGTTTTGAAATCGGCAGATCGACGATTTTCGTTAATACAGAGTTTGAATAAACCCATTTAGGAGAAAGGTAGATATTATAACATTTTGCGCTGATTAAGAAAGTTACTGAAAGTAGTGAGTGAAAAGACCTTGACAGAGAAACCGTTAATACATATAAAAAAACTGCTTTCAAAAGTTTTGGAAATGCTTCTCAAAACACAATGTTTATTGAAGTGCTAAAAAAGATGAAGACTACTAACATAACATTAATTATTATTTGCCGACTTTGCTGAATTAGAAACCTTTGGTGGTCCATATCGATTTTTTCTTATTATTTGCCAATTTTATTAAATTGCCGAACACGGTCTAAAAATTATTAAAGAAGACCTTCAATTAAACCCAAAAATATAAAATAAATTCTTGAAGAGAAACTTTTCAATATTTCACGTGCAACAGTAAATTCGAACACATCTACATATGTGCACTTCACGCCGGAGGCACTTTCGACCACGTTCAAGTCATATACTTAAAACGCTCGTAAATAACCTAGTGAAAAGGAATTCCGAAACGGTCATGCGCACAAACATACACACACACACAGAAGTGTGCGCATTTATGCTCATACAAAGACGAATTGTAATGTCAGAAGAAAGTGTTACGAATTGGGTGTGTTCGAACTGGTTCGATAGCCGAAAGAAATGCTCTTCAGCGCTCAAGTCCAAGTGTACGACCGTGTCTCTGCTTATATGAAGTTCGTGTGCAAGTTTACGCGCTTTCAGCCCATTAGCGTGCTGAGCATGCGCAATCACAGCGCCCCATAACTCCATTGTCGGCAAGTGGACGAAGTTGTCAATGGGCTGACTGTCGATACTGACCCACTTTTCACAAAGTTGCATTGTTTTCGTAATTCTTTGTGTGTCGTATTATTGTCGTATTTAATGGATTTTAAAGAGTTGCGTTAATTACATTGATATCGTTCACAGCGCACTTGCACGAGCCAGACTGGGTAAGGTCTACGTAAATATATGTATAAATGTATACGAATATATATAAGTAGTTAAAGTGGGTGACTCTGGCACATCAAATGTCTTAAAATTAAATATTAGGGGAGCAGAAGGGGGCTTAAAGAACTAAAAAAATCGAAGCATTGGCGAAAATGCCTTTTAAGCAGAATTTCGACACCATGCACCTTAACATGGGTATGTGCTTTGATGCAGGCGCTTAAGTGCGCAACAGATTCCGCGAGTCTTACTACCGGGCTTGCACTTAGCAGCCGCTCTGCAAATGTACTTTTCATTTTTTAGCGCTTGCATTAAAAGTTCCTCCGCTTCTTCGTATTTGTTCCAAAAGGGCGCGAAATAAGTAGTCAACTTAATTTCGCTATACAAACAATGGCCAAGCCTCAACTCATGACGTCCGTCTCGCACGGCTTAAGACAATTCAATTTCTTAAGTTGTTGTTCTTTTATTTTTGCCACTTTAGTTCGTCGTCGTGTGCAGTTGCAATTGACCCACATTTAAACAGTGTATATATGGCCTCATGAACACACACGCACACACACTTATGTAAAAGCAGACGTGAAAGTACAAATCTAGCAGCGCCAGTCTTTTCATGTGTTACAATTATTTGTATTGCCACTCAAGTGCGGAGTTAAGAATTTTTCCGTCAGCGCGCAGTTAGCTAAAAGTGCTCACACTCATGCACGTCAGTAGCTTTCAACGCTTTCATCGCTGTGCGATTCTGTACCACTCCCACTTGCTTCACGCTCGCTTGGCTTGTGTGCGGTGTAGATTTTAATGTTTTGGCAGTTTCAGCGTCTTCATTAGCGAAGCCATAGAACAAAGCGATTTACTTGGGCAGTGAAGCGATCAAATGTACAAGTAAATAAGGATGCTGGTTGTGGCAAAGAGAGTTCCTTTCAACAAAAAAGAAATACTTCAACTGGCATCATATCATCTGTTCGTATTTTTTTTAGAAATTCGTTCCATTACAGCGCTTTTGTCTCTTGACGATGATCTTCAACGAGGTCTGTCACAAGCCCGAAGTGCCGTTTGATTAAGAGAAGTTCCTGGACACAGCGTTATGGTTTCTTCAGTGATTAGCAATAGAAGTATAGACTACAGATGCCTTCACATACCTGAGGAACTACAATTGTTGCAGCCACAATTCCTGGGGCCCAGCGCATTTCCCGGCTTTATTATGCACCCAATTTGCGAACGAATGTAATGTATGCGCACATTCGCTTATCGCCGGATCGCGTGCAGGGAGGTGTGTTGGAAAATTCGTATTAAGTGCACTCGCTTCGCAATTTGAACTTGCATCCGCGCACAAAAAGAAGCTGCAGGGCGTCGCAGCGAGCTCCATGGCATACGAAATTCGACACTTTGCGTATTATATGCCGTGTAATATAACCCTAACTGTGATGCTTTTGTTGAGCGCTAGTGTGGGGGTAATGAGTAGACATGTGAGGGAAAAATGCGCGAAATTCTGTGGTTCTTCTGCATTTTTTGCAGCGCTTCAGAAGCTTAATGAGCAAAACGGGCAAAAACTTGCATAAAATGAACAACTTTTCGAGAAGAATTGGCGTTAAATGAAGAAAGCGGCAACTTTCTTGTGGTTCAATGGAAGGTATTTTAGGGTGTGTCTTATTTGTACTTGACTTGAAGTCTATGTTAACTGAGCGTTAAGACTGTCTCGCAGTAAATATTTCGGCAGCGAAGTATTAGAGTGGGAAGATGACTAAATAACAGTAGTTTGCTCACTTCATACACTCAAGACCTCTTCAATGTACATCGGTAATTCGTGCGCTGAGTGTTCTTCAAAGAATTGCATTGCCCCGGCGACGCGTTCATGTGTACAACCGGGCTAATATATTGGTATGTAACTGTCTGTATTTGTTCGCAAGTAAAATGGCGCATTTATTTATTTTTCACTTGTATTCCTCACCACCAACGCTGTTGTTGTAATGCATTTTAAGTTTAACAAGTAAAGAACAAGCACAATTTGCAGTTTCATTCACGCTTCTTACACAGACACCATACACGGCACTCCAGGCGCTTCCATACTCGGCACCCTCATCCTCAACGCCGCACTGTGCTTATTTGAAACGAAACTTTGCTGAGGCGGCGGTGTTGTGCTGACATTGCGTATACGCCCAAGTGTCCCAACTGTGTAACAAAAGTTTTCTTTGTCTTATTTTCAGCACTTTGATTTTGTTCTTTTGGGTTTTGTGCAATTTTCGCACACACTCACATTTACACGCACACACTCGCAAGGACGTACACAGATTCCGACTTGTTTAACCCACTTTTCTGCATACGTCCGTGCACAAACAAGCTTATAAACTTGCTTCAAGTGAGCAAGTGTGTGTGTGTGTGTGCGAGCGTGGCGTTATCTACACCCAAATCGACGCTTGCACTTTCCAAATTGTTGTTGTTTTAATTATAGTGTTTACACTATGCTTCAGCAACTATGACGACAACAATGAAAACAACAAGGGACTATAAATGATGCATGCAACGACAGTGCACGCCTGCAACATGCCATTTACGGTATTTGCAAGTGGCGTAAGAGTCTCAACGGCAACATCACAGGCTAAAAGAATAAACGTAAAACGGAACGAAAACAACAGAAATAAACAGCATAGAAGCCAACAACAAGAGCAAACACATTAACAGCGATTTTCACCTTAATTCCCGCAACGTGTGTCTGCATTCCGTGTCGTCAACGAGCGCCGACACCAGTTGACAAGCGACACATTGGCGAAGCCTGTTGGCCACGGCCGGTGGCCCCTAGCAAATTTTCAAATTCTGCAGGCGCCGAACTCGTCGCTGTAGCCACGATTCACCACATTCGCCATTCTCATTGTCGTTATGCGCGCTCCATCAACCCAAGACGAGCGCCGGCGACGCGGTCGCTTTAACTATCGAAGGGGCAACGCATTGAGCTTCGATTCCAGTTGCATTTGGTCTTTATTCACGACCACTTTAAGTGCCATTTACTAGCGCCACGCCACACCTTGGTTCTTGGGCGTACCGCGAAAGGCAGACTTTTTCACTCCAGCATTTGCAAAATAAGTCCTTCGCTAGCTATTTACAAAGGAATAAGTTGAAAGAGCGGGGCGTGTGACTGCGCTCAAAATAAATATCCGGCAACAATGCTGTTAACAAGTGCGCGACTTAAAGTTCTGTAAATAGTTTCGAGTACATCAGGCATCACATGATACGATTCCGTAAAAAGTTTCGCCAATATTGACATACTTTGCAGGAGACAACATCAACTTCATTTTCATTTGATGTAGTGCTCTGTTGTGGCTTTTTGCGCGAAGAATTTGTGGCAGTGGCATCTAAGGGCTTTTTTTCCGTTATTTATAAAAAGCCTGCGGATTTCGACTTTTTTCAACTTCCCCTATTTAATTTTTTTTTTGATTCAATGAAGGCTAAAATCTCACCTTTCCAATACTGTATTGCATGACACAATGTGATTGGTAGCACTGTCGCTATACGACTGCAAAGAAATCTATTGATAAAATACGAAAATACTTTTTCGACTACCCAATATTTGCAATTTAAAGTCAAAATTCATAATTTTTTAAAAATAATTTTGAAAAAGCCTTACAGGGCTTGAAAATCCATCATTATGAGTGAATTACGTAGCTAAATTAAAGGGTGAACTTATTTTGATTTTGTTAGAATTTTCTTATAATCTGCGATATCTGTGTTTTTTCTTTTCCTATACAGACGCACTCGCTATCTGCCATTGTATCAATTAATTTCAGTGCTCCAGGTCAAGTCAATAGCAGATTCCGAATTTTATAGCTGTAAACAAACGCTTGAGCCACTTGTGCCAGCAGCGCTCGCACCGCAAGTCTGGCTGGGTGAACTTTTCTAATATACTTTTATTTTAAAACATGGCAAAGAGTGCCTGTCGCGCACAACGGTCCGCACCACCAACACATGCGCCAGCAGATGCTTGAGTAGTAAAGCACTTTATATTGAACTGCACGCAATATTATTAAGAGTCTCTGATACAAAACAAACGGCGAAGTTGTCAGGCACATTGTCCACTGCAGCTGCCTCCACACGAGCATGCCACTGGCATCCGCGCTGATAGCGAATGTGCAGTATGTGCGCACACCCACGCACGCACACAAGTGCGCAGGAAAGTTTCAGTAAGTGGTAACAGTTGGCTAAGTTTCCTAAGCATCCGGTGGTGGGAGTCGCAGGAGTCTCGTGACCCATCGAAGATGCAGTTGCAACGCTTTGTAGGGTGCGTGTGGCACTGTGTTAGCACATATATTGTAGTATTAACGGTTTTAGTAGGTACTTGGCTTTTCGTATGCTGTTTTGCTGAAACTGCTGATGTTGCTGCTGTTGTGGAAGATGGCATCGCAAGCAACTCGTGACACACACTTTTGTTTACGGTGAAGTATTTCCTAATTTGTGTATGTGTGTTAATACATATTGTTGTATGTTCTTATACATATGTATGTGTGTGTGCGCGCTTAAGTTCAAAAGTGGTATTACAACTTTGTCAATTAGCTTAAGATGCGGCGTGAAAGCATGCGATACACACGCACTTACATTTTGCTGTTTGTAGAAAACACAATAAACCAAAATGCGTTGAAGCCATCGCCGAAAACTTAAATTTAACAAAAATGTTGGTACCGTTTTTCGCTGCCAGAAGCGTTGTAGATTTTTATAAATTCAATTTATGTAGATGGAAAATCTGGCATACAAATAAACTAGTGCGCAGACAGAAGGTTTTGTAAGTGAACTGAACTTGTGGAACGTTTCATATA
This sequence comes from Bactrocera tryoni, assembly GCF_016617805.1. Classification (NCBI taxonomy): domain Eukaryota; kingdom Metazoa; phylum Arthropoda; class Insecta; order Diptera; family Tephritidae; genus Bactrocera; species Bactrocera tryoni. The sequence continues at coordinate 9,513,199 of NC_052503.1, read as the reverse complement.
ATCCAACTCGAAACTCATATTTAACCGAAATCACACACACAAAATAGCAGGATTCCGATTTCGAAGCAAATTTGACTTCATTCAAACTACTGTATTTCAGAATGCAAAAACAAAACAAACAACAAGGTGAAATTATTTGCCACTAATTGGCTTGCAAGCCTAAGATCTCACTCATAATATGATATACCTGTATGTAAATGGTAATGTAAACGCGTACGGCTTTTCGAAAACATTCAATACTTTGTAGTTGACGACGATTTTCTCTTATCGCTGCCGTCTGTAAACAACAAAACAACAAACACCAAAGGCAATAAGCGCGCTTTTGACTGTTGGACTTTCACTTCTTTCAAGCCACACATCGAACATAAACAACAACAACGAAAGCCAGTTCAGCCAGTCGCTCATGTCACTTATGCACATACATATATACGCACCTGTACATGCACACATAGGTGCATGGTGGCACATAGTTGTAAGCATTGCCAAGCATTTATGCTGCCGTTGAAGCTCACCATACTGAAAGTGTAAACGAGTTGCGGTCGAATGAAGACGTATGCGCAAATGTGTGTTAGCATATTTTATGTAAATGCCAATCATATTTAAGTCCTAATTGCCACATCAATTCAATTGTAATTTGATAAATGCTACGGTTTTCATTTCACTTCTCTGCCGCGTCCAACGGCCAATGAAAACATAACGCTTTTTGTTGTTATGGTTGTTGCTTTCCACACACAAGCAGCGTCTGCTGCAAAACCATTGCAACGGCAATATGCATTAACACACACACACTCACATTCCAGCGCTTGTTTGCCTTTATTTAGTTGCTTGCTTTAAAAGAAAGTCGCCCGACTGCACACGGAGCGCACTACTCGCATACCCAATGCATGTGTGAGTGTGTGTGTGTGTCAAATGTGCGGTATGTGAGGCACTGGGCCAAGTGGCAGCGGCAAATGTGTGTCAGCGCCGATGGAGGTGTGCGATAAAATTATTGAGCGAAAATTTACTCGTGAACAATTGATACTTCCCGAAGTATGCGCGCGTTCCTTGAAGCCTCACAATGCAAGTCTGCAACTCTAAACACAACAATAGGCATTGCTTTAGCCACTAGTTCTTGGAGCGATATATTATAGCAGTTGCCTGAGTAGCAAATATTGTAAAATGATACAGACATGAGTTGGGATGTGTGCTGACATGACGCAGAGTCAAACACAATGGCATTCCACAAGTGACCGGATTTATTGCTGATCGTTGGTGAGGCAGAGAGCTCTAAAACGTGCTATTGAGGTCAGAATATCGCAAGCCGAAATCGGTGAACCGCGCTGTGAAATGCATAAAAGAGAAAGGGTGGATGGGTGGTTTATATAACAGAAATTAAACGGTACACCTGTAAGGTATTGAATTTAAATGCGTCGGGTGAGAATAATGCTACATTAGCTCAAAGCTCAAAGAGCTCCAATGTACAAGCTTATATAAAATCTTAAACTCAATTCAAATAGCACGACCAACTCAAAACTCGCTTTGAAAAACTACTTCTGTATAAGCTACTTTTCTAAATATATTTTCCTTCTTTCTGCTTGCAGCACCATGAAATTCGTCCTACTCCTGTGCATCCTTAGCGCTGTGCTGCTACAAATTCAAGCCTCCCCCGTCCAGCTGGTCGAGCGCCAGGAACGCGCCATCGCGCGGCAGCAAGCCGTCAACGATGTAGCGCCCGCCGCCGCGCCGGCCGATGATGACGATGATGACGACGATGATGATGATGATGACGATGACGAGCCCGATCTAGGCGATCTCGTGGACGATGACGATGGTAAGTGCACGCAAAAGCTAGTCTCTTCATTAGTCTCACACTTTCGCATCACACACAATAACTTCACAAACAAGTATTTACGTATTTAGTTTTCGGCTAAGCAAACGAGCAAATTGAATCTAGCAATTTGCGCTTTCTCCACCTGCACCCTCTCAAATGGACACTCTACTGCAGCTCTCTAGCACCTCTTCGTCACCTCTTCTCCAACACTGCAGTGAGGACCGCTGACGACTTCGCTGACTTTTCGTAAATTGATTTGTTTGTTTCCACCGTTTGGTTTATGCGCTTCTATCCGCTTTTCGATTTCTTTTCTGTTTTCTGTTTTCGCTTGTGTTTGGTTTTGCCACTTTTGTTGTTGTAAGCAAATGCCAGCATTGTATAAGCAATGACCACTTGCAACATTGCCACAATAGTTCTCTCGTGCTATTCTTGTTATTCTTCGCTCATTCTCACACTGATTGTGTGCCATTGTCAACTCGACTTTCAACTTTCAACTTTAAACTGAATCAACTCAACTGAACCGCACCGCACCAAGCTTTAACCAGCGCAGTGTAGCACCAGCATCAGCACCATTTCCACCAGCACCAAATCTACTTCTATGCATGTATGTATGTAGCGTCGGTCACAGCACTGCCACGATTTGTATGAGCACGCACCGCCACCTGACAGTCAAGCAGCCAAAGCGCAGAGAGCGCAAGCCAAGCGCACGTCTTGCAGAGCTTAGCTTGGTTGGCATTGACTGAAGGAATTTTATTAACTGTTTGTTTGTTTGTCTAAAACCATTTTGTTTTTTCTCTTTCATGTGTTTTCGCGCTCTCTCTTCTCTCGTATGTGTTTTAAAACAGTTGTATTTCTTTCGGGGCTTTCAGATGACGACGACGATGATGAGGAGGACGACGATGATGAGGAAGACGACACGCCACAGGGTCAGGCGGCGCCAGCTGCCGCTGCTGCCAGCGACGATGATGAGGAGGATGATGATGATGATTATTTGGACCGCTTGTTCGATGATATTTTGGGAGGTGCGTACAACATACATACATATATACAACTAGAAGTATAGTAGTAGTCTAGTCATATACTTCTACATATAATTTTTTTTGATTGTTTCACACTTAAAAGCGAATACTTAAAATGAACTGGTTTCACTAAACTTCTTTGCACGTGTCTTCTTGCAGATGACGATGATGAAGACGATGACGACGAAGATACACCCGCCGTTGCCAGCGCACCCGTTGCCGCCGCGCCCGTACCAGCCGCCCCCATAGAGGACCTCGCACCCGTCGGCCAATCGGCAGTCAGTGGCGGCATCTCGGATGGTGTTGATCTACCACTCGAAAGCGGCAATGCTGCCGATGCTGTAGCCGCCGGTAATGCGGCCGACGATGCCAATGCTGTGTCCAGCAACAACAACGAAGGTGAACAAAATGTTTTTTACGATGAAGAATTAAGTAGTAATGTTGTAGAAGATGGCGGTAGTTTAGAGCCAATAATAGAAGAAGAAGAAGAATTTGAAAGTAGTGTCGTTGATGGTAGCGATGTTGTTAGCGATAGCGATAGTAATGGTAATATTGCACCCAATATTGCCGCACACATCACCAATACAGATACGCATCTCATACCGCATCATACAAATACAAATACAAATACAAAAATCCATAACAGTCAATCACCAATATCAGCATCCACGCCACAGAAACTCAGTCAAACTCATACTCATAAAAAAAATTCGCTGAAAAAAGCAAGCGCAGCAACAGCAGCAACATCCGCCACGCAAACAATAACAAAGCCAACAACTAATACAAAACAAACAAACGGTAGTGGTAGTAGTAGTGCAAATAAGAAGCAACAGCTGCCAGCGCCCAATGCGGCCGGAGGAAGCGTTGCGTTCGCCGCCAAGCCGGCAGCAGCAAGCGCCAATCCAGCGGCCGGTGCAGCAGCTGCCGCCTCGAATTTGAATAACAATAGTAATGTTGAGGATGATGATGATGATGATTACGATGAGGAAGATGATGATGATATTGATGATGGAGTCGCTGAAATTACAGGTGCCATAACAGGTGACGACGAGGAGGAGGACGACGAGGCCGACGACGATGATGACGACGACGACATCATCGGCGAGAATGTCATTGAAGCAAGACGCGAAGCACGTGAGTCTAAAAATCAATCAGCCACTAAGAAACACGTAGCATCAGCTAAGGCCAAAAAATCAACAAGTGCTTTGAAGAGCAAAAAGGCGCTCAAACAGTAGACAAGCCAATGAATATAGCGTAATTAACTGAATTTAATTAGAAAACAAAAGTAATGACAAAGGACTTGAGTACATACACATACATACATAAAGAACTCTATTCAATTATTAGCTATGGAAATTAACGAAATCGAAACATAACATAAACCACGCGAAGACAGTCGGTCGCTCGGCTCTTGGCTTTGAGCTCATTTTTGTTACACTTTGTCGCATTACGAATTCTAGAACAACAAATTTGCTTAGAACTTACCTTCCGTTTTGTTTCTGCTCCCGTTTGGTGCTAGTCAAATTAACCGTAAACACTTTGCACAATGGCACAATTCTCTACACAGCAGCCAGCTAAGCTCAAAATTCACTATTGAAAAATACACTTAATTGTAAAAAGTAACGGCAACAAAACTGTTTAATGTAAATTGCGATTTTATTTTTCGTTGACATTTAAAGAGCTGCTTGTTCATACACTGCACTTGTTAAAAAAAAAAAAACAAAAACAAAAAATTAAATCAATTATGATAATGTGTAACTAATAGTTTCCAGCTTAAACGAAACATTGTAAAAATGCTACAGAAACAACAAAAAATTTAATTGAAAATTAAGCGCATAATTTGTATGGATGGCGGCAAATCGCCTAAGAGCCATTGGTTTAGCCACCAGTGTTTGCTAGTTAGTCGCTTTGCCGCGCCAACAAACAATAAGAAACCTAAAATACATAAAATAGAAAGTGTAATATTTTAGTTCGTAGGTTAATTTATTTATTTTTGTAAATTATTTATTAATTTATTTATTTATTGTTTTTCCTCTCTAAGCCTTTAAGTACACATTGTCTGTCTATTTGCTAAACTAAAAATGAAAAAAATACTAAAAAATAGTGACTGTAGTTTGTAATCTCTCTGTGTAAATCGTAAAAATTGTACTGGTTCCCAACTATTTCACATATCATTCATGCATTCACACCCACATCAACAAGTTCATAGCAAAAACCGTTACACAACGGTTGTTGTAAGAAACGCATCACTTCATACATCTTTCTGCGCTCGTCTAGCTGGCTTCTTCACACTCTTTGGGCTTCACCTTCTACTCTAAAAAGAAAACCTATCACTTTCACTTGCTCACACTTTCACACGCTTCTTCCCGCACCCGCGTCAGCTATTGCTGACAAAACGCTTTCTAATAATGCCAAAGGTAAGCCACAAGCGTTGTGGTTATGCAATGGAAGTGCGTAAATATTTTAGTAAATCAACGAAGGGTGGCAGTGCGGTGTTGGTTCTGATGCCGAGACAACGCTAGAACAAAATTCAAAGAGCATGCCAAGTACCTACATGTGTACATACATACCCGACCGGGCTTGCACGCGAGTATGCATCTCAAAAAAAAATCGTAAATGCCATAAAACCAAACAAAAAAAAAAAAAAACAAAACAAAAGAAAAATAATAAAATTTTTTATTTACAAAGCAAAGAAGCCTTAAATCGTAGTAGACCCCATATCCACACACATAGCAGGCGAGCGCAGCACATTGCCCCACAAAGCGGTTCCCAAGCAACAAAAAAAAAACAAAATACTTGTATCATCTGTAAACAGTCAATTATCTAACAGCTGCAAATAGAGCAAGTCTTACGAAATGAGATACGCAGAATTCATTTATAAGGAATAAGGAGAAAAGTGAATAAAAGTTAACTGAAAGTATTGCGCTTCCGAGAAAACAAAAAAAAACTGCGTTTTATTTCACCTAGCTGCGTATGTATGTATGTATGTTATGGTACGCTTGCATGCGTGACATTGAGTTGATTTCAAGCTTTGATTGGCGCCAGAACCCACCAACGGCACTGTGGTGAGACATTAGCTGTGGTGAATTGAAAATTAACAATAATTTTTTTCTTTTTTATTATTTTTATTTTTAATTATTTATTTATTCTTTATAAATATCTTGTTTGATTTCTCTTACTTCTCTCGGGGTTTATGGATTTTCACTAAAGACTTTTGCTATCCTCCTACTATACGTAACTGTAAAAAGTATGAAAAGTGTAAAAAGTAATCTGATAAATGTAAATAAATGCTAGCAATGTAAATCTCACCTAAAATTACGCGCTTTAGGCAAACACGAAGTAAGTATTAAGTAAGCACCACATCAAACCCTGGCAACACTCATTCTTATTTGTGTTAGGCAACAGTAATTGTAATTGTTTTTATTATGTTTACCCTTTGCTTTTTAGTTTTAAGTGGTCTGGGACTAACAAGGTTAACGATGTTTATAAAAAAACTAGATTTGAACACACGAAAAATAGCGTCTTCATGCCTGCGAAAGACATTGTACAATCTTGACCCAGCAAAGTCACTCCACTTTCGAAATACTGTCAGCCACTTTAGCATATTGCTATAAAAAAAAAATTAATTTTTTGCTCTGTTATTCTCGTATGATATGTATAGACTGGCACATGTTATTATCAAAGCTTTACGCTTGTCCCGTTTTGCCGGCCATTGGAAGATTTTCTTTAACCCGCTCAGAAGTGGAAAAGTATTGCTAAACTCCAATTGTTTTCGCACACCTTCCCACACCGCACAGAACCAACTTGTAAACAGGTAAAGCCGACACTCACCACCATGTTTACAAGCCCAACCTGTGTTGGCTCTAATTTCTGGTTATTAAAAATTCTTTGCGAGAAGTTGGCGATAGCGCGCTGAACAAGTTCAAACAATTGAAATGGAAATTTAAGAAAACTTGCACTTTTGCTGATTGTTTGCAAATTTTATTGCTGTGTAAAGTTTTCCATGGCTAGAAAATTTTTCGTGTTGCAACAATGTTGTTTTATTAGTAAAAATGCCATCGTTGCTGACTGAAAAGGAGCAATTAAAAGTTTCTCACAACTGCCAATGAAGATGAGGCATCAAATGCTCAGATCTTGCTTTACATATAGAAACATGCATTAAGGATGGTGTACAAACATCTCGTAAACGATAAAAAAATGAGAAAGAATTTGTGAAGCAAAGGAAAGCTAATTTTACGGCTGTAAGTCGCTCGAAATTTCTTGCTCTAGTGTATCTCTTTGCTTTCGTGAGTGACATAATTACTATTTTGAACAACTGATGACATATATAGCTTCCATTATTATGTCGTATTTTAAGGGGTTACATGGGTTTCCTCGGATAAAAATCTGCCTTTCTTCCACAATTTTTTTTATACTCTCGCAACAATGTTGCTAACGAGAGTATTATAGTTTTGTTCACATAACGGTTGTTTGTAAGTCCTAAAACTAAAAGAGTCAGATATAGGGTTATATATACCAAAGTGATCAGGGCGACGAGTAGAGTCGAAATCCGGATGTCTGTCTGTCCGTCCGTCCGTCCGTGCAAGCTGTAACTTGAGTAAAAATTGAGATATCATGATGAAACTTGGTACACGTATTCCTTGGCTCCATAAGAAAGTTAAGTTCGAAGATGGGCAAAATCGGCCCACTGCCACGCCCACAGAATGGCGGAAACCGAAAACCTATAAAGTGTCATAACTAAGCCATAAATATAGATATTAAAGTGAAATTTGGCACAAAAGGATCGCATTAGGGAAAGTGGGCGTGGCCCCGCCCCTACTAAGTTATTTGTACATATCTCAGAAACTACTATAGCTATGTCAACCAAACTCTACAGAGTCGTTTCCTTCAGGCACTTCCATATACAGTTCAAAAATGGAAGAAATCGGATAATAACTATTGCCCACCTCCCATAGCCACAAGGTTATAATTTCAAAATCACTAAAAGTGATAAACTCGGACTAACAAAAAACGTCAGAAGAAACACTAAATTTTACGGCAAAGAAGTGGTTATGGCAAAAGGAAGCTGCACCCAGGCTTTTTTTTTTTAAATTGAAAATGGGCGTGGCGCCGCCCACTTATGGACCAAGAACCATATCTCAGGAGCTACTAGACCGATTTCAATGAAATTCGGTATATAATATTTTCTTAACACCCTGATGACATGTACGAAATATGAGTAAAATCGGTTCACAACCACGCCTTCTTCCAATATAAAGCTGTTTTGAATTCCATCTGATGCCTTCTCTGTATAATACGAGTATAAACATTAGGAACCAATGATGAAAGCGGAATAAAACTTTACAAAAATACGGTATTTGAAAAATATGTAAATGACGTATTATGAAATCTCGATTATCACTTTACCATGCGAGAGTATAAAATGTTCGGTGACACCCGAACTTAGCCCTTCCTTACTTGTTCTTATATAAAAAATAAAATATTTTGATATAATATTTTATTGTTACAAACTTAATAGTTAAAGAAAGAAATTCTGAAATTTTTGGAAAAAATATTTGAAACTTGCCATTTCGGCGCCACTTCTGGTAATCCTTCGGAAGAAAGATGCAGCCGCGTAGGCAAGAAACTCCTTAGAGAATCATCAGGAAATGAAAAAACTACGTGGTTTACTTACATAAAACCTTAACTTTGAAGTTGTCCGAAAGAAAAAAACTGAAAATTGGATTTTTGTTAGACACTTTTACAAAAAAAGAAAAATTCAGTGAAAATTTCGCGATTTTTTTTTCAAACAGTTTTAATCGAAAAACAATCAATCTTCCAAGTCTTTAAGAATTGTATCTCAAAGATCTGTGTAAAATTTCCTGAAGATCGGCTTAGTAGTTCTCGAGAAATCTTGCCAATCGGCTTTAGAAACACAGTTTCGAGAAAAACGCTTTTAAAGACGGCGCACTTAGCGTTGCTAGCCTCGAGGACACAAGTTCTCAAGGCTGTATCTCCGAAACTATTACTCAGATCAACTTGAAGGTTTAGGACAAAATTCTAGAGGTATTGCAGAACTTAATATGATAATAAAATGAAATCGATTATTTGAAACTCTTAAACCCATGTAACCCCTTAACGACAAGATGACTTATATAGTTTAACATGGCTGAGGTTATATTTACTAGCGCTAAATCACCTCTAGGAAAAATATTAACTATTGTTAGGGCAAGAACTTTTTTTAAATTAAAAAGTAATCGGGCACAAGAGGACACTCAGTACGTGTAAAAGCACCACTCACTGCACAAACTTCCTTCATATTTGCCTTACGACGTTACATCTTGTTCAAAAAACAGGGATAACAAGCACGAACTGTTCGAAGCAGCCCTTGACCTTTGTCAATAATCCAATTCCAACTCTGAAATAAATCTCTTATGTGTCAAACCCATAAATTCTTTCCTTCCATATGTGTTTGTGTGTAACACTAAACGTATGTCATTAATTTATTAAACCAACGAAAGCACTTTATACATATGTATGTATATAAATATCTCACATAATTAAAACTATTAACATAAATGGCGTCAAATATATTCCTCGCACTTAAAGCATGAATCTCACATTTTCCCACTACACTTGTGTGTGCGTATAAATGCACTTGGGTTTGCTTAAGCTTCACTCAAATGAATATTAAAAGTTTCACTCTCGCTTTGTTGGAGCTCAGCAGGATTAGTTGTCCGTTTCGCTCACGCAAAAACGACATTAATTCCGCATTTCAAATGCGCGCAAAATAATTCGCATAATGACTTTAACGCATACACTCACTCGCGCACACCAACACATGGACAGCATTAAAATAATTCATAATTACATCAAAAGTTTCAATTTCCGTGCTGGCAATTGGTCACGGCGGGCTAACAAGCGCATATCACTGCTTCAATAGCGTTTCGTTTTCATTCACTGTTGTTGCTGCTTGAAAGAGATACGAAGTGGGGAAACATCTAAATGTGGGAGAAGACATTAATCTAATTTTATGCATACAAACATACAAGCACATTCATATTATAGTGTATATCATAGTATATATCATGGCTGATTTGATCGTTATTGCGTGCTAAGCTTTCTGTTTAAGGTTAGTTTATATTAATTAATATTTGCTGTGGGTCTTCGTAGCTAGACTAAAGCTTCTGAAAATTTGGAAACACTGACAAAAAATCTTCCTTCCTATATCTGTGCGCACATTTTAGCAGAATTTTGAGGAATATGACGTTGTCAGGTTAGACACTTGTACTCTCTAGTTCTTCTGCAACCCTTTAATGACTTCAAAGGGGTTGTATTGGGTAGTCAAAAAAGTCTTTTCGCATTTCCTGTCAAACTTCAACTTATTTTTTTTTAAATAAACTTGAATAGACCAAATATGTACCATTTTGGTCTACCACTTCTTGCTATTTTTCCGCTAGAGACATTATTCCATCAGTACAAAATTTTTCTAGTTTCTCGGTGAAAAACTGCGACAAGTAATTTTACAGGCTTCTATTGAAGCCAACTTTACTCCATTATGGTAGTTTTGCATTGACCGAAACAAATGGTAGTCCGATGGCGCAAGGTCAGTGCTATACGGTCGAGGCAGTAAAACTTTCCACCCAAGCTCTCCCAGTTTTTGCCGAGTTATCAAAGATGTGTGTGGTCTAGCGTTGTCCTGAAGGAAACCGAAGCCCCTTTCTATTGATCAGTTCTGGCTCATGGTGGATGATTCCTTTCCTATCTCACCAAACACTCAGCATAATCTTTCGAGGCGTAAATCTTGGCCTTGCGACCATTTGTTGAGCTTCACCACGCTTGGATCATGATCTTTTTCGCACATTATTGTCGTATTTGATCCACTTTTCGTCTCCTGTTAGCATTCGCTTCAGAAATGGTTCGATTTCATTTCGTTTCAGCAGAGAAACGCAGATGTTAATTCGGTCCATTGAATTTTTCACAGATAATTCATGTTACACCCAAACATCGAGCTTCTTTTTGTAGCCAGCCTTTTGTAAATGGTTTAAACCGTTTGGTGATGAATGTTAAGTTCCTTAGCGATGTCATGGTTGCTTATATGACGGTCCTGGTCTATCTTTTTCATAATTTTATCCACTTTTTCAACGATAGGTCGACCAGAGCGAAGTGCATATTTCACATCGAAATTTCCAGAACGGAAGCGAGCGAACCATTGCTGTGCTACACGAACTGATATAGCATCGTCTCCGTAAACTTCACAATTTTTTTTTTTATACAAAAATTTTAAAATATAGCGAATTTCTTCATTATTTTCACTCATTCTTATCAACTGTAACTTTTTCTCAACTTCGCCGAATTTAATCTTTTTTGGTTAGATGAAGCTTAAAATCTCAACTTTCCAACACAATATGTGTTTTCGACTACACAATATGTGTCCTGCTACCGAAGATACCGATATTTGAATGCTTTGGGCAGCAACGTGGTAGAGGCTTAAACTGCAGTCAACTAGAAATACAGAAGTCATTTGCATTCTCCTCGTAGAAAATCGCAGACGCATTGAGTTAAGATTTCCATGATGTCGTCTATGTAACTGCTCCAACTCTTAGGTTAGAACACCGCTTAGATTCATTAGTAATTCACTTTCATAACCTATGTGTAGATAGCCGCTGGTATTGAACACACAATTCCAATGTAAACACGTCAATTTATAAGAGTGTGTGTGCGTGTAGACGACATACTTGTAACTGTTTATACGCAGGTTCGCAGCTAATTATTTTTGTAGCTAATTTACTTATAATAATGCGATTTGCACAATGTCAGTCGCAGGCAGGGAGTCTGACATGCTGCTGGCCCCCAGCTGTGCTGAAGCGAGCGAACTGCACACACACCTGGGTGGTTGGACGAAGTTTCGCCAGCGCGTAAGTGTGTAGTGGAAAGTGGCTAGCATCCTTTTAATAAGGATAGCATGCTAAACTGCTTAGGCTAAATGATTCCATTGCATTAGCATATGTTGTTGCTTGCCGGTGTAAACATGTGCTTATCATAATGAATTTAATGAGCAGCGGCTTATGGGGTTGGCAATATGGTTCGAACGCGAATAGTTAGCCTTAAAGGATGATTTCAGTCTTTAAGCAGCGCAGATGGCTTTTAGTTTGAAGGAATTTTTAAAATATATTTTACTTACAGTTCTATGCATCAATTTGGTCACGGTATATATTTTAGAGAGGCATAGAAATTATTTTATGTGAAAAATATACTAAAAATGTCGTTTGCTAAAAACTAGTGGAAGTTAATTTGTTAAGCTCTCCAGTAGACTTTGGCTAACCACTTAGTTATTAAGTGGGTATTAATCATAACCTTCATACTGCCAAATATACGCAATTATGGCGCCAGACTAATCACTCCTTAATTAATAAACTGTTCAATGGCTTAGTATGTGCTTGGTTAGTGGCTTCGCAATGCTTTAAGTCAATACTAAATTGGTGAGTGAGGTTAAGTGGCTATTAGCAGGTGAACGTCGGCAATGAGTGCTTACTAATTTTAGCTTACAAACGCAAGTTATGAGTTATTTGTAGCGCAGGTACATGAGCCCATATATTAAATTGAATGATTACATATTTGCCATACTAATCAGCTTGTTGGTCGTCGATATTTAGGAAACCTGAAGAATAACATCATCGAAATGAGCAACGACGCCTTCCAGGAGCGACACAACCAATTCATTGATTCGATATTCTCGCGCATCAATCGCATTGTGGCCGACAACTACGATCCGTTTGTTGTGCGCTTGCACGCCCGAGCAGCGACCAAGAAAACCGGCGCCGGCAGTGGCAGCTCAGCAGGATACGCAGCGTCGGTGACGAAGGGGAAGCCGGCAAAATCATCCATGACAACCAGGCATAAACTGTGAGTACTTGTATTGGCACTTTTTCGACTTCAATGGCTTGGCTGATTGAGAGCAGTCACCGAATCGTGGCAAAGCTAACACACACATATATATATACATATGGCCACTAAGTAGTGTGGGGCTTAGCCGATGTTGTGATGCCTTCCCACCTACATTCATTATCGATTTTGCAGTCGATTTTTAGCCATTTTCTGAAATTGCTAATATACTCCTGAATCGGTTGGGCTAAATTTATATAATTTCATTAGGGGTCTTAAAAACACAGTAAAATACCTTTCTGTTTACAATTACGAGTACTTAGTGTGCCTACACTCACTCATTCGTATTTGATTCACGCATGTAACTCTCAATGTGGCCATATGTATGCATGTGTATGTAAGCGACAATTTAAAGTCGCTTACAAAGGACATTGTCACCATTGAAATCAATTTCAACTCGATTGCTTCCACTCTTACCAATTTTGTCTCCATAGGAAAAACACCAAATCAGAACCACGCGCCCTGGATGAAGAGCCACGCCGCATGGAAGTGAGCGATGCTAAGGCACAAAGCAAATTACAGGAGCAACTGCAGCAGTTACAATTACAGCAAGAGCAAAGCATCAAAGCAGTCGCGGACGAGAAAAAAGTGGATGGGGGTGATGCTAAATTAGCGGGAAATGTCGGCGACGCTGCCAACGCGGCCGCTACATTGCCGGAAATGCGCACCGTATTAAACGGGGAGGCCAACAAGGCCAGCGCCAGCGGCGCCGGCACAAAGAAAACTTCAAACAAAGCACATAAGACACACACGAAAAAAAGTCAGGGCAATGCTAACAGCCACAACAACAGCAACGCTGGCACGAAACTAAAGCAGAATACCAAAAATAACGGTAATAGTAACAACAAAAACAACAACAATGCGCATGGGGCCGTTGGTAGTGGCAAAGAAGTTGAAAAGCTGCAAAAAGCCGAAGGCAGCCTCTCCGGCTTGGCTTCGTTGAAGCGTGTGGGCAATGTGAAAGTGGTCGCCGATCCGGAAGGCTCCAACTCAACCATAAAGGCCAAATTCACTTTGGGTCCACTGACTTTGCGCGTAGAAAAGTCATTCAAACGCGGCAGTGTGCACAGTGTGAAGAGCGCTACAGCGCGCACCAACGAGATGATTGGCCGCATCAAATTCGGCGTCGTCAATGATCGCGCCACACTCATGTCCATCAAGGTGCAGCAGCCAAAGCAGGTTGGTTGGGTGAGATGAAATTGAGTTCTTTTTTAACCCATTATGTATTAACTATTACCCAAAAAGACTAGGCACATAGTGCCTTCTTCTGCTGTCTAGTTAGTTGTGCTAAATGTTCTATTGTCTTTCTCTTTGGCAGGTGGAGGTGGAGAGCAAGGACAATCACGACCGTACACGCGAATTCGTTTGGCGGCGCACACCGAAAATCGCCAAATTAGTTAACGAAAAGCTGAAATTGGCCGCCGAGTCGCTATTCACAACCCAAGGCGTCGAAGTAGTGAGGCTATAGATGACGGCCAGGCTCCGTAGTTAATTATATATAATTTTACGCAAATATTTGGGTGCGAGGTACTTATGCGGGTCGGTGAAAGTTTAGGTCGGCAGTATAGTTCTACCGTGTTTCGTAAGAATGGTAATCGAGATTATCTCTAATTTTGTTAATTATAAGTATTTACAAATATTTGACCTTAATTTATTATTTATTTATTCATGGTATATTTATTTAGCAGCATTTGTTTATTTCGTCATCGAACTATACAATTTATTTAATTTATTCCTTTGAAGCTAATTGTCTTTAGTAATGTAGAGATCCTGCTATATTTTATAGACAAAAATTTACAATAAATATAATGAATCCTCATTTAATTTGTATTTGCCTTTTAATGATTATCTCGTAACGTGAGTTATATAAAAGGTTTTCTTGTTTATGATTGAAGAGATTCAAAAAGCTATTGACATATATACATACAAGATCAGTTTTTTTTCTCTTCTAACCTTCGTGAAACTCACTTCAGGAGTTGGAAGTTGGAATAATGTGACTAAATTCAGATAACTATCTAATTTTATGTAATTTTGGCAACATTGTACTAATGGAATACAAGCCAGTCTGCTTCTTGGTTCTGTGGTAAGCTTATAAAGTGTGATCTCTTTCAAATGTTGGCCGCGGCTACGCCTCAGATGGTCCATCCATTGAGTCCAATTTTCGATAACTCGTTCGAGCATTTCGACTGGTAACTGGCGAATGACACGGGTGATGCTTTGCTCCATGGCCTGAATAGAAGCGGGATTGTCTGACTGATGCGATGTGTGGGAAGTGGCGCCGTCTTATTGAAACCAAATGTCGCCGAGATCACGAACTTCAATTTCAGGCACCTAACAGTCGGTTGTCATGGGACGATAACGGTTACCATTGAAAGTGACGTTCCTACCTGCATTATTTTTGAAGAAATATGGATCGCTAATTCCACCGGCTCACAAACCACATCAAACCATTGCTTTTTCTGGATGGAATGGCAGTTCTTGAATTCTTTCATGTTGCTCTTCGTCCCAAATATGTGTTTCAAGAGCCCATAGAGCAAGGAAAAGTAGCTTGAGAAGTTCGAGCAGCTTCAGTTCTTTCACAAGGTGGATTTTGTACGCTTGCAGTTTAAGATCTTGACGAAAAATGCGCAAAGTCGTTTCATACGTCAGTTCGAGTTGCTGCGAATGGCGCCGAATCGACTCTCCACAGTCTTTGTGTACACTCTCATTAACGGCGAATATTTTCTTCACTGCGAGCTGGACATGGTCTATTCGTTCGAATATTATCCAATAATGAATGCTGGATCTCAAGATATTGATGGTGCTGCGAATGAGTAAAAGTGACTTAACAGCTTGACACGACTTACGCATTATCTGAAAAAAGGGCTATAGAAAAAAGTACCTCTACTTGGATCACCCTTATTTTTGTCTATATTATGTTACCTACTTTTTCTATAAGTCAATAGAAATGCAACTTTAGTTGTTTTATCTGCCATGTATGCGCGCATGTTGGCCTTCAACTGACTTCGCTTCCCTGTATCGCGTTGCATTTTTTCACACAGAAATAATTTACTTCGTGCGTGACCTTTAAATAAATTGAATATTCAAGAACTTTTGGTTTTGGGTCCGGTCGGTATCCATACGCGCTATGGGGTGTGCGTCACATACAGCGCGAACAATGAGACCAACAGTAACAAAAGCTCGACTGCAACTGCCGCAAACTGCAGTTTCGTGTGTGTTGTGCGGTAAATAAATATGAGCAATGTACAAAAAGTGTTGATATCTGTACTTCTAGAAACTGCATATATCTGCATACTGGCATCTGTTTACTGAGAAATATATTCATTCTACATATATGT
Organism: Bactrocera tryoni; assembly: GCF_016617805.1. Lineage (NCBI taxonomy): Eukaryota > Metazoa > Arthropoda > Insecta > Diptera > Tephritidae > Bactrocera > Bactrocera tryoni. The sequence continues at coordinate 9,497,108 of NC_052503.1, read as the reverse complement.
ATATGTATATGTATTTATGCATGCATTTGTTGAGTTGCCCTTGAATAAGTCCCGTGAAAGAGCCAAAATGGAAAGGTGAAACGAAAACTTAAAGTTCTTGTTCGCAGTTTCCCATAAATCCATTGTTATTTTATTTAGCGGAGTTCACGGTTGAAATAAACCCAAAATAATTTGGAAGCGGGTTTTGAACCAGTTCTTATTAATATACGCAGCAAAATTTTAGGTTTGTTTCATGTGTATTTTAACGCTTCATCCAAAAAATTTCTGAGTATCATAAATTCCACAATATTTTGTTATTTCAGATCTTCAGATAACTTAAAGCATGACATGTAATTTTATAGACGGATATATGAAGAATACATATATGTATGAGCGAATGATAATGTGTCGAATATTGTCCTTGCAAGCCACTTTATTGAATGGGCATATCCGTAATAAATTGCGCTCTTCAGAGTCTTCAAATTACACACCGCCAACGAGTGAAACTTGTGATTTGCCAATCGATAAAGCAAAGTGTTAAATATCAAGAGTTCACCAGTGACTACTAAAGAGCAAGGACACCAACGAGCCCGAAATTTGACGAGAATAGTTTCTACTGATTATACAAGCAACCATGCCTTAATTATGCAACATTGTGGTAATTATTTATTTAAAGGGCCGGTATGACGTTCGTTATGACATCACTCTCGAATAAGTACAAAAAGCTACTTTTGAGGGGTATAATTGAAATGTGTATATAAGTTACATATTATCTAACATGCTTGTTAAGTGTGTCAATAAAATGCATAATTGGATGAAATTTGTGTGAGTGTAAAGTCACTTCGTTTACTGCCTACGAGGGAAACTAAACTACACTTCAATAATTTATGTTTTGACACTCATTATTGGTTAACTGATGCAAATAACTTATGCGTAAGCTGATAACATTTCTATGTATTACCTTTCGAAGGTAAGTGTTTATATTATATATGTATATGACGTCTTAAAATTCACAGAATAAAACTTAAATTAGTTCTTCATTTCAGCGTCTGAAAAAATACTAATTTTTATTTTTCGTAGTCAAATGTCAGCAGTTTCTCTGATCCAAATTATCTGAAATAAAAAAAACAAAAGGATTACTTTTAGGATAGATAAATACGAAAATGATCGAAGAAATAGCCAAAATTTTGATTTTAGAAAAAAATCTTTTTTGCACGAAAATTTACACTGTAAAGTGACTTAAAAACTAGAAATTTTGAACAGAAACTTTATTCCTACGATCAGTATCTAAGAACATCTTTTGAAAATTTTAAGTCAATCGGCCGAACTTTTTCAGAGAAATATTCCTCACCGACTTTGAAAACATCGTTTCGGAAAAACGCATTTTGGCTACTCCCGGTTACGGTTCCGCCTACTTTCAAACGCTCGGAGACGTCTTTACAAATACGCTCATTACTCCGAAACTATTTTACGGATTATTTTGAAAGTTACAGGCAATATTCTAGAATATATATACATTCAAAATATGCAAAAAAAATTTCGATTTTTTCTAAATTACATATCCACTTGTAATAAAAATCTTATATTGACGATGTACAAAGTCGCAAACCATCAACTTCCGTCTAAATAAATTAAGACAGTTACAGCAGAATGGGCATCAGTCCGTTCGTGCCATAGAGTAGAAGTAAAATAATACGCGTCACATGAAGTAATACCGCATCAGGCGGTTTTGTGCGAGTGTCTTGAGTTAGGAGTAGGTTGGGTTTGGCAGATTAAAGTTCCGCACTGCGGCGTACGATGCTTCTCCCTACTATAAAAAAGGTGCGTTCCAAAGTAAACAGGACTTAAAAAGAACAAAACAAATGGTTTTTTCGGCAAAATCAATTTATTTTATTCAAAATAGGCTCTTTATGCTTCAATATAGCTTTTTGCACGGTCCAAAAGCATGTCGAACGAGTGTTTTAGCTCGTTTTTGAATGGCCTCTACGTCTGCATAAGGTTTTCCATTCATGGGCAATGAATTTTTCCGAAAAGGAAGAGGTCGCACGGTACCATATCAGGTGAATACGGGGGGTGATAAATGGTTAAAATGTGATTTTTGGTCAAATAATCGGTCACAAGGGTCGATCGAAGAGAGCAATTTTTGGTCGTCAGTCAATTTGTCCGGAATAAACCGTGCACACACCTTTCATAAGCCCAAATGTTTGGTCAAAATGCGATAAATCGAAGTTTTGGAGATGTTCAATTCCATTTCCAAGAATTTAAATGATGATTTCGGCTGATTTTGGATGAATTCACGTACAGTTTCGATGGAATGTTGATCGTCATTTATGTCCTCACGACCACTTTGAAAACGCTGAAACCACTCGTGCACTCTGCTGCGGTATACGCAATCATCGCCATAAACTTGTTTCACCAATTGAAACGTTTCGGTCAAATTTTTAACAAATTTTAAAACAAAATTTAATGTTGGCTCTTTGTTCGAAGCTCATTTTCGCACAGATGACACAAACATACTGACACAGAAAATGCAATAACTTCACTTCAAATCAATGAAATGTCATGAAATTTGCACTGGACAATCGATAAAGACAGCAGATTTCGACGCACCAGTCGACATATAGATGGCGCCACCAGGGGGCGCTAGGTACAAAAAATCCTGTTTACTTTGGAAAGCTCCTTGTAGACTTATTACAGTTAAATCCAGCTGTAGTTGGAAGAGTCAGTGCTCAAAAATCGGTGCAGGGATAACTGAAGTCACACAAGGCTATGAATGCAAAACGATGGATTCAAGCACTCCATAGGGCATAAGCAATTGGCAGGATCATGAAGAATTTTCACCTCTAACGCCACTTTCCTACTCCCAAACGTTTACCAAAAGGTTTAATTTTGCGGTATTTTACTGCTAGAGTTAATATTTCTGGTTAACTATGACTTTGTTCGATGTTTTAAAGAACCGTTGTAAGAATTTCGTTTCGAAAAATCAAAAACTACACATTCACACAAGGAAGACAATGTTAAAATTGACTTTTTACTTTACTAAATTGGTCAAATATTAAATATGCTTGGACATGTTTTTCCACAACGTCGCTGTGGCGGGCGAGCGTGGCACTTTGCGCCAGTCTTTGCTGCATCATCATAATTTTCACGCGTTTCTAATTCGTTTGTCCTTTCATTCATAGCAGTCGTTTTTCAAGGTTTATATATTTTCGGCAACACGTACCATGAGCCACCCGCGCTTATGTTCGCACGCTTGTACGCCAGCATAAATACCACATTCCTGGCATTCAAGCGCTTAGACCACCATATGACGACTGGATTTTTAATGAAAGTCACATTTGGCAAAACGGAAATAAATCACTAAGCCCGACACAAAAACAACGATGGAATTAAACAAAACACACAAAATTTGTGCTTACAGCATTGTGTGTTCCTATGAATGTGCTTATGTGCTTATGTACAGTTATAATGTACACATATCGTCCTTGACACATACATACATGTTTGCGACACACATACACACTTCACTTGAATGGATATTTATAAATAACACTCTTTGGCGGAAGCGCACTGCCTCACTCCACCCCTCAACGCGGACGTACGTGTAGATTACTTTCACTGCCCCAAAAAAGTGGCTATTTAACGCAACACTAACTGGCAGCACATGTTGTGGCCCAAAAAACTGACCTTTATACCCAACGCATATTTCATGGCCACATAATTGATGAAAGAGTTTGTTAATAAAGCGAAATTCCGAAAATTGGAGTCATTTTTCAATATACCATATTATCAATTATGGGTTTCTTCCTTTGCCAGTTTTTTCATTTGTTCATTCGATTTTTTTCACATACAAGTGTACATATATGCTTATTTTTCAAATTCAAAAGGAATATTGCACTTAGAACAACTTTGCGTTGGGTTTAAAGAATGAAAAGGGAAAATACAATAAAAAGTTAATATGTGAAGTATTTGGAAACGGATTAGGAACTGTTGTGCAGATAAACGAGTATTAAATTCGACTGAAAAAATACTCACTGTCACTATTCTAGATCATTGATATTATATGTGAGAAGTCAGATAAAATAATGGCATTAAGTAGAAACAATAGTTTAACTATTTGCCTTTGGAATTTCTATAGACTTTTTCTTATAATTAATATGGTATAAGAATAAACTAGTTAAACTAAATCAGATCTTCTAAATAAGAAACATTAATTTCACAAATTTTCACTTTAAAACATAGTAGTGTGAAGAAGTATTAAGCAAAAAGTATTCAATCCGCGTAAATAACGTGAGTTCAAATTATGTTCAACGTCGAATTAGCTTCTACCCGAAAAAAAACTTCGAACTTAACGAGTATGAGAATATCAATCCCTCAGCGTTATAACTATAAATCACCCTAATACCTTAGACGCATGTATATGAAACGATTGATGTTATCTGTACTCTCCAGTGAGGCGTCCGACAACTTTTAAGCCAACCTTTGGCGATTTATTCAATATCAAATGTTATACGTGTACTAGATTATATTTTTCTTAGCTTTTTACACACGCTCTGATAAATATATTTTGTCATGTAATATGCCAGTTCGAACATTCTTAACCAACAATTTCATACAAAGTCATTAAATGTACCGGTAGTGGACTAAAGTAATTACTCTAGCCTCACAATAAGCAATAAAACCTCAAAACAATTGTTCAGAGTATAATAATTTATGAAATCTCTGTGGATTAACTATATTACTGAGCAACAAGGAAACCTCCAACTTACTAATTATGGTAAATGCGGAACTAAATAATGTGTTCAAATATGATGCAATCATTTATTTAGATTTATTCCTGTATGTGTTTGCACAAGAAAATGATTTGAGGGTTAGGCCCTCACAACTAAAAAGTATTGATGAATCTTTTCAGAAGGCAAAGTTTGTATGTGCAACTTGCAGGACACTAAAAACCTCCCTCTAAGGAACTGTCACCAACCCTGTAACCGCGCTTGCATTAATTGAGGGTGGTGTTTAATTCTTCTCATTGAAGTCCAGGTCCCACTTATTTCAGAGTAGCAAAATTGCTGAGTATTTCTGGATAATCCCCAGTTTCAACCTTCAGCAATACACTAATTAAATTATCAACATTTATTTTGCCAAGCGTAGAAGACGTTGCGTTCCCATTGTTATAGCACACTTTTAAAGAATGTACAAGTCGCCTTCTCCAAATTCGCGACTTGTTCATAAGTTTAAATCTATTATAAATCTGGCCGTCCAGCTGCCGTGCCTCTCATTCTCCTATCTTCATTGTCATGCTGATATAGTGTCTTTCTTTATTCAGTCAATTACGCTCTTGTTATTTTCATCTGCTTTCTTTGGCTCTCACAGTTTTTTTCTTTCGTGCGCTAGAAGGTCAATAGGAGCATTAACACTTATGACTAATATTTCATTACCTGTTATAGTTCGGCAAGCTGCTGCAACTCTGGGGATTGTGATGCGCTGCATTACCTTACACCGGTTTTCCTTTTTTAGCACATCTGTCCTAATATCTGCTCCGTATAGTAAGACGCTGGTGGTTGCTGACATCATGACCTTTCTCTTTTCTTATGTGGGTCCTTCTTTGTTGGCCATCAGTCTTCTAAGATGGGATGTACCCGAAAGATAAAAGTGGGGTCCAGTCTTAGGCCTAGGTAATTCACAGCTTGTTGTGTCCTTGGAATATGCTTAGTCGTGTGCATGCTTATTACAAGAGAAATGTGCTTGTTCCTCAGCAGTAGTAGCTCTGTTTTTTCTGTTGCGAGCTGGAGATCATGTGAGTAAAGCTACGTTTGTGTCCGAATCATGACCTGATTCAGTTTTTTTCGGGCGTCCTCTATGTCTCGGTTACTGCGATTACTGGTACTATATCGTCCGCGTAGCCAATTAAATATGATTCGTCTGGGCGAAGAACACCAATTATTTAGACTTACATATATGGAGGCAATTAGGCTAAACTTGCGGAGAAAGAATATACTACGGTCTATTAACATATGTATTTTGGAAAAAAAAATTACAGAAGAAATAACTGGTAGATCTTCCCCACCATGAATATGGGTATATGTGTGTATATGAACTGTAAAGGAATGAAAGGAAAAAAGCAGGAAATATTTCAAGAAATAAGGTTTCTACGTAGATTGCCTTCTACGTGTCGGGATTTGGTGGCCTTATTGTCGCAACTGCATCGTAAAGTTCGGCATTTTTGATTTTATGCATACTCATAATATTTTGACAAACGAGTGCTATTTGTTTTCTTTACAGTAACTTCAAATATTCTTCCCAACCAGTTCTCATCTTTTTTAAATTTCGACGTAGATTATCTCAGCAATCGTGTATCGATGAACTTGATTCAATTTTAGGCAATGAAGCTCCAACACATGTACCCTAAAAAAAAAATCTGTTGACAAAAAAATTAAATCAATTTTGTCCGCCTACAATGTCCCCACCTTCTAACAATTCTGCTGAATATAAAAAATAGTGATATTGGTTGTCCGCGTGGCTGACCTTCACTGCCGAATTTTCGATGAAAAGCAATACTTTACAGTAATTAGTGTAAAAATTCTAATGATAGAAGGGACATGCAAAAACTAGTAGAGCAAAATTATGTTAGTATATATGTATGTGTGTAATAGCATCGTAGCCTATGCGCCTGTAAAGAAATTTGATACCGTTATCTCTCGTTAGCCTACAGTTGCTTTTAACGCAATGTTATTATTGTTTCATGCAGCCGCTGGCGTTTCATTTCCCATAATTTGTGCCCTTATTTCCTTATGTCAACTTTTTCTTTAATAATTTTATAGGCAATTCGTTCCATTATTTCGTTTGACTTTGCCTGCGCTATTCGATATTGAAATTTCATGTCGTCTTTGCTATCTGTTTTAGGCCGCAAGCAACAAGTTTCTCTTGTTTGCTTTTATGCTGTGGAGAGCACTTTATTGCGGTATCTATTTTTCATGGCTACCTCGCGGCTCAACTTCAAGGACAATTTTAGAATATTTGAAACTGTTAGCATTTATTGTGTATACACAATATTTACAGAAATTGTAAATTGCTTTAAAAAATCTTGTATACTATGTAAGCATTTGTCAGTTTGGTAGTCGACAAAACTATATGCGGAACAGGCTTCGTTGATGGCTCGAAATACTGGGCAATGAGCAATCATTATTATAGTCAGAGACTAAAATGTATTGTTTATTAGCGAAGCGGAGAATAGTATAATCTAAACTTTTATGCTTTAGTGAGAAACTAAAGTTGGAGAATATCCCGCTCACATCTCATAATTTTTTTTCTAATCTATGGTATATGTATGATGTTTCCAAATCGGCTAAGATCATAAAATATGGTAACAAGTTCAAGTTAAGAGCTTTCCACGCTTGGAGTTTTCCACTTTTTAGTCAAGATTATAATTTGCGCGCCTAAAAAAAATTTGTCGACAAATGGGTTTTCGCGCGAAATTAAAAAAAGTCTTACTATTTTTTGCCCACAGTATTTAAATTACCTCACTTATTGTATTGACAACTGCCTAGTCAAGACCTTCTGACTTCCGAAATGAAATTAAAAAAATGTTGATGATATTCTATATAAATCTATCCATTCCATTCATAGTTATTTTCATATAACGGCAAATTATCCACTTCCGCGTCGACTTGTTCGCATTATTTAATTTGGCGGTAAGATTTTTCTTGTTTTCATTTTGTCACAATATCTCACACAATCTCTTCTGGAAAGGCGTTACATACATACGTACGCACTCTTACATGGTAATTATGGAAACACATAAATGCAATAAAACAAAGGCGACAATGCATAAGGAAAGAATAACACCAGCAAAACAAATTCGGAACCGTTAAAATCGGCACCTCGAATGTAGGACAAATTCACTACTTCGTGAAATCGCCGCAAATTTGCTCTTCGCTTTCATTTCTCGTTTTCAAACGAAAAGAGAACAATGCGCTTCGACAACTGCGCATGCGCTCTCTTAATACTCTTAGCATAGAAACGATATGTGCAATAACAATAAACAGCTATTTTTGAATTTTCAAAATTTATTATGCTTCATTATTGTAATAATAATTATTATTAGCGTTACAGAAAATATTTTTAATTTTTAAATCTGCTCTCTATGGATTTATTGAGATACTATGTTTCGCAGCAAATGAGTTGTTTATATTAAATCAAATCTATGAATGAACTAACCTTATTTTGGGTTTTATAAGGTTAAGCTGGATAATATTCTTAGCTGCCTTTATAATAATATTTGACATGACGAAGCTCTCTACAATGGTTAGTTTTAATATCACTGGAATGACTTCTATAAAAGCCAATCTTGAAAAAATGTCAATATTTTTGTTTTTTAAATTTCAAAACATTGTTCTTCTTATTCAAAATTAGTTAACACTTGTAAAGAAACTTTTTACTTCATTATGCAGTACATACAGTATTATTTATAGCTAAATTTATCATAATTTACACTATAGTAAAAATCTAATTTTGTTAGTACTGAATTAGAAATTTCTTCAATACTGCAGTGTGATAACAATCTAGGCATCTAATATTAATCCAGACTTATAGCCATTGATAGGAGATGATTTATGCTTTTATCGACAGCTCTAGGTGAGCGCAGCTCCATCAGCCGTAATCCTTCTTCGGCTATGTGCGGCACAGAGAGTCGCCTGCCCTCGTGCGCCTCTAAAAGTCAACACAGAGACCATGCTATATGCTAACAAACTCAGCCAGCACCGCTTTTTGCGCTCTCGGCAAGCGAATTGTGCCGTCTCTTCGCCAATTTCTTTGTCGTGTTGCATGGAGCTGCTGGCGCGCTGCTCGGCGCTAAAATTGTCGCTGCTGGATGTCAAAGCGCCAAGTACAAGGCTCACAGCCAACAGTGGCGGACGCACATACACCAACAGGCTGGTGGCGAATCGGAAAAACAGCGCGTCGCAATCAGTATCAGTGCAACAGCGCCTGAGAACGCAAGCAAGTGAATCGACTAACGCTCCGTCTGTAACACCTGATGTGCGCGACGCACAGACTGAGTCGCGAATCGTATTGATTTGAATCGAATCGAACTACTTGGTACGAAATTTAACGAGTGTGTTGCCCTCAAACACGGCGCCAGAGTAGTGTTGTGAGTAGTGAACCGCGCGCCGCGTGTCAAACGTCAATTGCATTGCGGAAGCGTAGCGACCGTCGCGCACGTGATAGTGACAGAGGCAGAGGCAGTGACAGTGAATGTGACAGTGTGACTGACAGCGCGATTGAACGTAGCTGCGTTGTGCAAAGTGGCATAGATTCGAAGGAAGAAGCGCTCATTGAACCTTCCTATTGCCACAAATTCCTTACCTGCCCTTTTTCGCTCAACCGCCAATTTGCATTTGTTGTTAACCAAGGCACGTACAAGCCAAACGATAAAATCTCTAGAACGAATATAGCTAGACGAAAGCGGAGTGCGAAGCATGGAAACCCATGTAAATACATACATATGTAAATATATTGGCGGTCGAGTGTTGGTGATGGCTAAAAGCTTGTGCAGGTGATAAGCGAAACTAAAAAAAAATCCAAAAATAAAGAAGCAGAAGAATCTGAAGAATAGGCTCGTGCTTAAAAAGTGAAAAGTGCCATTAAATACGCAAATACGTGAAATTCAATGAACGCGTAAAAAAATTTGTGTTTTGTTTTGGCTGTCAATAGAAGCGCCACCAACTCCAACAACAATGCGTCCATTGCGTCTTCCCCTGAACGCTAATGGTTTGGTATTTGCACAGTGAGGCCGGGGCTGTGATCATAACATCACGAACATCCGCAGGCATAGATAATCGAAGATGCTGTAAAAAGTGAAGGTGATTTTTACTGAGCAGCCAATGAGTGTTGTAAAATATTAATAAGAAAGCCCATAAAAAGTTCAAATCCAAATAACATCAGGTATTATTGATAAGAAATTTGCGTGGGATGGACGCTTGATTGGTATTAATACCCAACGTTATTAAGATTACTTATAAATACAGCACTGGATTCTAAGTAGATTGAACCTCCTCAGAAATAGAATAAATTATTATAGTGCAGAAAATGAATTGATCTTTATAAAATTTGGGTTAGCTATGTAAGGCATTTTGCTGTTAAAGTCCGCTAGAATATTCTGCGAAAGAAATATACCCCGAATGGCTCGAAAGATAGCCTCGCTGCCGACTAAGAACAAACGATCCTTTGCTGAATCTTGTAACGAATTACTTCTGCGATAAGAGTATCATAATTATTACCTGCGTTAAGCTCTCTTTGAGCTGTCTCTTGACAAGATTTTCTAATTTTTAAGCCTGTTTTGTTTATGGCTGCCTCCACATATCCGAAGCGTGAAAAATATGCCGATTAATTAAAGAATATTTCGTAGCGAGCACGCCAAGCATTGAAGAATTCCATTTATTCTACGAAACCATTTAAATTGCCACAAATTGTGAGTAGTTTTTTGACATAAATATTTATCAGCAAATACTACTTAAATGAAACGCCAAAACAACAACAACAGCAATGCTGTAATGTCTGTTTAATGCGGCTGCTTTGCTCATCTCGCTTTAGCGTCACTTTGATCTAAATCCACTTAGTGAGTGGGTGCGACAAGGGTGCTTAACTGGGGCCGCATGTGTAGAAGAACGTTTGTTTTCGTTTCTATTTTTGTTTTTGCGCCAAACATAGCACCGCTGACAGGCGTACCAAAGGCCTGCCGTTTATGCACTTGCTGTTCTGTGTTCTCCAAGCGTGAAAATCAATGTTAACGTAAACAATTTATGTTTTGCCGATTCTGCATTGGCGTCTAGCTTTTCACACTTGGCTCGACGCCGTCAGTGTTTTGTTGATATGCTTTTAAAAGATTGTTTTGTAATTGGATGCTTTTTGCATGGCTACGAAAAAAATGTCTCAAGTGCTTTAGTTTGTTTATTTTCCGATTAAAATGTGAAGAGATCTGCACATATAGCACTGGCATAAAATTAATTGTCAAAATCAGCTATATTTCTTTGATATCAGTCTAAAAGCAATGCTTGGAAAGCACAATGCTTGTAAAGTTAGTGAGAGTGGCTGAGAGAGTAGTAATTTGTGAGAAGAAAAATACTTTTTCAAAATTTATATTTCAAAATTAATTACTGAAAATAAGCCAAGATCGGCAATTTTTAGCAAATAACAAAGACCTGCTTTCTCAGCCTGATAATATTGTGAAATGATCCTCCTTGTTCATATATAAGGTTTTCAATGATAGAAAACAGCTATGCTGATTTCAAGGGTATCTTCAATCGTAAATAGCTTTACTTTTACTTTATCTACATTCAACTATTCCAAGTTTTTACTTTTTTATGTACTTATAATTTTTTTGTGAATTTTTCAAAGCCATTTCCGAATAAGAAATTTCAATCTTTTTTGCTTTCATTAAGAACTACTTAAGCTAACCTACTTATAATTTTTTTGTGAATTTTTTAAAGCCATTTCCGAATAAGAAATCTCAGTCTTATTTGCTTTCATTAAGAACTACTTAAGCCAACCTTTGAACGACGTAGTCATCTCATACCCATTTTCTCCAATATGCTTCTAATTAGTACAACGTTCATCACTAAGACTTTACTTTAAATTTAATTGAACTCGTGCATCATTCGTCCGTGCACTTGAACCACTTAGCTCTACGCCCTCACTCATCTACATAAACATACTTATATGCATACATATGAGCTTTCAATCCAATCTAATGAAAGCAAGTGCCAATGCATACACACGAGTGGAAATGAATCTCGCCATTATATGTCAATTGGAAGGATCAGAAATAGAAAAACTCATCGCCGCTTATTGAACCGGCCTCGACGTTTCTGCTTGACGCTGTCAATGAAAAGTTCATCATTGACATTTTGAATTCATTGAGCCGAGCTGAGAGATAAAACAAGCATGGAGAAAAACGGCCGAGTATGCAAATGAAAGCAACAATTGCACAGATACAGAGCTTGACATGTGCCCGTATGCATAAATTGGTTATATTGGCTGCAATAACGTTAGTATTAACCTTGCAACATCGCATCTGCTCTCGTAAATATAGCGGCAATGCACTTTCGAGTGGCAAGCCTGGGTATGAAAGCACAAAGTGAATGTTCTTCAGCAATTGCCTGACAGACGCTTGCTGATGCACTGCGAGAAATGAGAGCCGAATGCGTCTATCCTTAGAGGCTTTAGAAAGGCATGAAGAAAGCCAGCGATTGTACGAATGCTTAAGTCGGATCGAAAACGCAAATTCATTGAAATATCTCTAGAACGAAAAATCGAATAATGTTTTAGCGATATAAAGGTTTTTTTTATAAAATTAGTTAGTTGTAGTTTTGTTTACCCAAAGGTTGCTTGTAACAGATATACCAAACAGATATATATAGAATTATATATCGACACCTAATATCCAAAACAATGTCGAAATTGAGTTTTTTATTGTTTACGATTCACTACATCATATTACATACATATATTTTGCATAAAATTTCAAGTTTCCGCTGTCAGATATAACCAATATATAACCAACATATAACTAATATATAACCATTTTATAACCAAAACTCAAATTTTGCTTCAATTTGAGTGGTTTTTATTATATCAATTTTCGTTATTTTGGTGACGATATACATACATAATGTATATTTACGTATGCATAATAAGGAAGAGCTAGCTGCAGGCCTAACTGCTTAATTTTAAATTAGAAATGAAAGGAATAGAAAGTTTAAAGCAACAATTTTTCTATTTTAACCAGCTACGCGCAGCTTAATTAAAGCAAAATATAATTGATTGACAGCTTTTTAACGAGCATTGCCATCAGCGCGAGAATATATTAAGCTACATGTAAACGCGTATGTATATATTCTCTCAAGTAATGAGTTGCTGAAAGGTTTTTGACCATTTGCTCTTCGCGCGAACACCAGGAGAGAAGCAGGAAGTTTCTGCTGTGGTAAGGGTGCAGCCTTCAGTCCTCAGCCTTCAAGAGCTAACTGTGCATGTCTATGTATGTAAATTGAACACCGAAATAGCTAAGCGAGTGTAATATGGCAGGACGTTGAAGGGTAGGTATGACAACCGAAAGTGATGGAGCGTAGAAAATTGAAAATGTAAAGCGCAAATTCAATGGGCGACGCAAGTGGTCCATGCTGCAGAGTATATTTCAAAACAGAAGAATACACAAACTAACATACAAACAGGGCTACATGTTCTTTTGTTTTTTGCTATGAAGTTTGATAGGCGCGAAAGCAAGCCCCTAGCGTTCGAAAGCGATATTTCCGATACTATTGAAATGCAAGGAATTCAATGGAGTAGAAACAAAGCGCCTTAAAGATATTAAAGTGTTAAGAGAGTTGACTAAAATGCGATTGGCTTTATTCAATTTCTAAGGTAATTGTGCGAGTTGGCAATCTGCACTACATGAAGACATACGGCAAGACTAGTATTTTTGGTCGACCCTCTTTGCCATTTTTCCGCCGTCAATATTCCATCAGTGTAAAACTTTTCTGGTTTCTCTTCGCCTTTTCGGTTGATCAGTTCTGGCCGCTTTTTTTTGATTGCTTGCTTCAATCTCATAAGTTGTTGACAGTTAAATGTGGAGTCAATCGTTCGACCGTGCTGTGGTAGCTCATGGTGCATGATTCCTTTCCAATCTCACCAAACACTCAGCATAATCTTTCGAGGCGTAAATCCTGGCTTTGCGATCATTTATTGAGCTTTACCACGCTGGGACCATATTCTTTTTGGCACATTATTGTCGTATTTGATCCACTTTTCGTCCTTTGTTACTATTGTCTTCAGAAATGGTTCGATTTCATTTCGGTCCATTAAATTTTTCACAAACAACTCATGTGGTACTCAAACATCGAGCTTCTTTTTGTAGCCAGCCTTTTCTAAATTGTTCAAAACCGTTTGATGATGAATGCTGAGCTCCTTGGCGATGCCATTCCTGCTTATGTGACGGTCTTGGTCAATCTTTTCCATAATTTCATCCACTTTTTCAACGATAGGTCGACCAGAGCGTGGTTTATTAGGAATTCGAGTATGCGTAAATAAGTAGTCTCCAATCCCTTAAACTAACCTTTTTTGAAGATAGTGATTAGTTCTAGGTCTAAATACTATTTTTAAGCCTCACGTTTTTTTTGCTCAACTAACTTCGTTATGTTTCTGTTTAATTGCAGTGTTTTGTGGTCTGCCATTCGAACAATTTCTCAAGAAGCGACGCCGCATACAAACGTATTGTTGACCTTTCGGTGGAAGGGAAGTGAGTAAGCAATAATATTAACCGCAAAGGCCATTCAAGTAACAGAGAAAGGCAAAACTACAATAGCCATAAAGCGACAATTCAATCAAATAAGTGCGGAGAAACGAAATAGTGCCAAAGCAGCAATGAAGAAAAATGTGAAAAATGATAAGTGGCTAAGCGGGTGAGGGAATAGAAGAAAATCGGTTACACAAATGGCTGTAGGTTTATAAATGGCCAGTCATTTTTCCATTTATTGTGCTGTGACAGCTATGCTGGCAGCTGGTGCTGGGCAGCCGCCAGAAAAATAAACAAATAAACACTATTACACAAATACGCAACGAAGCGATATTAAGCGGTAATTGAATGAAACCGAAAGTGAAACCATAAAGGTAATGATTTAATTGAAATTTGACATTTCTAGTGCGGCCATAAGAACGAGTCAAAGCCATTTGTTAAAAACGCGCGTTTCAGCCGACAAAAATACAGCCATATGTACAATTTATAGGGCACGACACGGCGTATGAGTGATTTAGTGTATTTGTGCCCGACTCGGGGTGCTTACAAAACAAAGCCACAGCTTACTGTTACCAAATAATGCAAATGCGCTTTTATTAAATTCAATTTCCACATTCGATCCGAAAATTGTTGCGGCTTAAAGGCTTTGGCAACATCAACAATAACTGCAATAACTAAAATTGCCACGTAACAACGGTTAATCAGTGGTGTGGCAGCGCACTGCTGGCAGTTAATTTACGCATAGCTGACGCGGCCCACCATACTCACTGCCTACAAAAAAGCCCAACTAACCCAAAGCAAAACAAGTGCAACAAACGAAAGTACAACAACGATTTGTGGGCGCGCCAACTGCGAAATCTGCCGTGAGAACTGCGCATATTTGTGCGTTTGTGGCGCCACAAAGCACCCACCAGCAACGATGTGCCGCTGAGTGCTGCCAAACAGTCGAACTTTTCCGCATACGCACGCCCGACCGAGTTCGAGTGAAAAAGGCACAGCCGGCAGGCATTCATGTGGTCGACTGCACAGCGCTGCCGCGCGGCATTAGCGCCCATTATTACTGAAATAAAAGGCTATCAGCGCTTCGGTGTTAAGTAATTAAGCACCGTAATTCCCTCGTTGTGAATTGCCAACGCGCACGTCATGTGGCAACAACGCGAAATTGTTTGCGCGAGCAAATATTAAAAAATTAAATTTCAAACAAATATCGCAAATATTTGCAGCAGCAAAAACGCTTGCAAACCGCGCCGCATTCCGCGCTCACCACAACTTTAAAGTAAAAAATAGAATTTTACACGAAGTACCGTAAAAAACGGTGAGTCTTTTATTTGCATGTATGAAAGTGTTTGCTGCACGTATCTATGCACACCCACACATACCAACAAAAATCGCATAATACAGCAAAATAATAAAGCGTCATTTTTAACACAAGCTCTTAATTAAAATTCTGCAACAGCGCGGAAACTGGAGTAAAACAAACAACTGCGAACACGATTCAAAAGCAAAAGCGAACGAAAAAAGGGAGAAAAAGGCGAAAAGCCGCGACGTTGAAACCGGAAAGCGCCGAGTGTGCAACAAATTGGGCAACTATGATCAATAACCGCGCCGATAGAAAAATTGCTCGATTGTGCTAGAAACCGTGGCGCTGTATGCATATTTGAATAAGTGAAGTAAAAATAGACCACACGGATATACAGCAAGCTGAGATATGCAAAATCTGCCTGATTGACGCGTCACATTGCAAGCAATCGGCGCCGACACCGAAACCGGAGCGGAAGTCTATTTAAAAGTGAATCGATTGCGGAGAGCTTGAGCTTCTAAAAACAAAACACGAAAGATAAAAGTCAAATTGATTAAATATAAATAAACAAAAATTCGTAAAATTCGTAATTCTTAATGAAAGGTAAGAACCGACTCAGAGGAAATAATACAGAAATAATATAATGGGTTTTGAATCAAAAAGCGTTTAAAAAATTTGAATAAATAATTTCAGAGTAAAAATAGGGGTTTATTAAAAATGTTGAGATTCCTTATAATATCCCAAACAGAAAATTATTAAAGTGAAGCAAGCAGTTTTCGAGTAATTGTTTATTTAAAAAATATTTGAAAATAATAAAAAATTCAGATTATTGCGCAATTTAAACTCACAAAAGTGAAAATAACATCAAGTTTAGTCCAAAGCAACGCTTCTTAGAGTTCGCTGGCCGTTTAAGTGGCCGCAAATAAAAAGCAGTGTCTGCGTCGTTTAAGCGCACCAAATTTTGCAGACAAAAGCAGGACGTACGAAAGCGTGGATTAGCAATAAAAACGAATGTTGTTGTTGTCTGTTGTAGGCGAGCACACTTTCGTCGAAGCGTCGAATTAGCGAGCGTTTCCGGGGTCGCGTGTGAAAATTGGCAGTGAATTGCGGCGCGTCGGCAAACAGTGCCACATATCGACCGTTACAAACTCGCTACCATCCGACCAAGCTCTACGCGGGTAAGTGGGTCGGCTAGTGTAAAAACAAATCCGTATACTGTACCGGGCGGCGAACGCCTGTAAATACGCATACGCCCAGGCGCTAGTCGAATGCAAAGCCGGATGCCGGAAACTGAGTGGCGGTAACTAAATAAAGCTGGTAAACGCGAAAATAACAGAATTGCACAAAAAGTGTGAAAAATAGTAAATAAGTGAAATATAACGGCCCAATAAATGCAATAAAAGTGAAGTGCAGACAACGGTAATTTACGACGAAAAGGCTCGTTGGCCGAGCGGAAATCGCGAAACTGTGCAACCGCCAACAGAAAAACCAAAACGAACGCCTAAAAAGCGGGTTCAAAAACATAAATTTGGGCACTTGGCGCGGTCACTTTGCATATGTAAATGCATGCACACACAAACAATTTTACATAGGCGCTTGCGTGTTTGTCTGTCGGTGATTTTGTGCGCGATTCTCGTCATTGTTCGGGTTGTTTTTTTGATTCACTCACGGTGAGTGGCACTTGCCGCACTCAAATTTTGACGCGTGAATGAGATTATGCAATTGGGCGCTTGTGGCCAGAGAGCCGCTTCTATAAACGCGTAAACGTGTGTGAGTGCATTTTGGTTGGATATTTTTTGCAGTTTTTGAAGTGAAGTGTTTTTGTGCTTCTAAACGCATAGAATATTTAACATCAGTGGAAAATTATTTTTACAAATAAAAATCGTTCGTGGAAACCTAGGCGCTAGCTCGGTTACCTCAACAAACAATAACGGTTAACGGTTGTTTCATTGCTGCTGCGAGCTGAGCATTTAGCTCACGAGCTGCACATCAAGATGATCGCCTTCCTGACGCTGTTCTTCTACATGACAAGTAAGTAGTCCTTTACGTTGAGTTTTTAAATGAAATTTTGAATATTGGACAAGTGAAATGCAGAGGTATTAATAGATCAAATATATTTTTTTTAGTTTTGAGCATACTTTTTTTTATGAATCTCTTTCCTAATAGACCCGAACTAATATCACAGGGTGTAAGTTTTACAACCATATACATCATTACAGCTAGTTAATAGGCACCTAATAAACCGACGACCAACAAAGACACGGCGATATTCAGAAGGCTGCGAAAAGACATATTTTCAAAGGAAATGTTGTGTTACAAAGTTATTTCTGTATAAACTTACATATATACGCATTGTTCAAGGCTGTCATTGGTTGTGTGTGCTCTGTGCCAGTATACTTATTAGTACTATCTAAGCATAAAGGGACGGAAGGCGAAGGCAATGCATCGACGAGCACAAAGCAAATTAAATGAGGAAATTTCTGCTGCTCCAGACTGCAATGCAGAAAGAAGTGAAGAAGCAAAGAAGGAATGTGTATGTAATTATGAGTGACTGAATATGTGATCCGATAACACACACGAGTATGTGCAGCGCTCCAATACTTAGGCAATGCTGGCGACACATACGTCGCATGGTTGGCACGGCAGTAACAGGTAAATGTGGAAATTATGCTCACAATAGACAAACAGAATGGCAAAGACAGAAGCGAGCAGCTGGAACTCGAACAATAGCCGAGTCACTTAGTTAGTTGTGTGCCAGTGAACGAGCGAAGAAAAGAAGTGAAGAGCAGTGCCAGCAGGTGAGTCTATTGAAATTATGGAACATTTCAAAGCATCATCCGACGATATAATACAACATCAGAGACAAGGCAATGACAGAAAGGCAGCAGCAGCAACAGAAATAACAGCAACAGCAAGAACAAGAGAAACAAAGCAATATAATGAGTGTCTAAAGAAAGGATGTGTACGAATGTGTTGGTTGCAATTTATAATGCATACCGTTCGCTAATGCTCCTGATGGGAAACTGATGATATGACAAAATTCCGACCACCTACACACATTGTTGAGCACATACTCCGGTGATTTGCATATAACCTAGAAGCCTAGCAAGAAATATCGAGCTGGCACCGAACTAGTCAGAAGAACATCAAATTTATCACAATTCACGGCAATTTATTAGAATGATGCGATGTGTGGGAAGTGGTTCCGACTTGTTGAAACCAAATCTCACCGAGATCCCGAGCTTCAATGTCAGGCATCAAATAATTGGTTATCATGGCGCCATAACGGTCACATTGACGGTTACGTTCTCACCGGTATTATCTTTGAGGAAATCCACCGGCTCACAAACCACACCAAACCGTTATTTTTTCTAGATAAGCATATAGCCTTAGAATTTTTTAAGGTTCCTCTTGTCCCAAATGCGGCAACTTTACTTGTTTACATACCCATTGAGTCACAAACAGGTCTCATCGCTGAACAAAATTCAGCGCGAAAACATGGGTTATTTTTGGAACTTTGGAGTGAAGCGATGGAAACAAAATACTGAACAAAAATAACATAACATTACAGCTGTCGAAAAAGGGCTATTGAAAAAAGTACCACTACTTGGATAAGCTAAGGTCTAGGATTCCATTTGTTCTTAATAACAGTTTCTAAATCGAGATGATTATTTCAAAATCTGAAATTGGAATATTTTGAGTCATGTTTAGAATCTTTTCGACGATAAACTATTATTATTTGATATTCCTTACTTCCTTTGATATCCTGGAACTTTTGGGTTAGGTTATTCTAGTTGAGATGGACCTGTACGAAAATGTATCGGCTGACTAGTCAGGCCTTTGTCTTGTTCTATCTGGTTGTCAAGTATTCATAACTTCTCCATTAAGCTGCATAATACATAAATGAAGAGTTTGCGTAATTACGCTATGACTAAGCAATAAATGCGTCTTACTGCTGTCTACTACAAAAGGCAAAAATCCGTAGTATATAAAACATCACTTCGTAAATCGTTGCGGCATGAAAACTTGAACTGAAACTATACATCCCATCCTCATAATCCAATAACTCAATCTCTCAGTATCCTTAACACAGAGTATACTATATGTTTCGTAGATATAAGTTGCTCTGTCTATGCCGAGGCTTTCTGGTACTACTAGATCCTATATAGAGCTTGTTATTAGCAATTTGAATGCTGAGGAATACAGCACATACACAAAAGTGGGTTCGCAACACCTTTTTACAAATCCCTTTTTTTTAATAAACAAACTCTCAAACGAGTAATTTGTCCGTGGTTAGTTGAATTTTTTTAATTTTCACGGTAACCTTGACTTAACCGAAAGCACTCCACAGTCGCTGAATTATTGCGCGATACAAAATTTTCAAGCAAATGCTAAGGAAACCAAAATTCACGGAAGCCGTGGAATTAGAAGGGCAACTGGAGGGTATTGAACGGCAAGTCGAACCCAGAGCAGCGACAACACCACTAATAATCGGAACATTCGACCGCCGATTTATCACCATCACGCACTCGAGAGGCGTTGCTTGTGGCCATAGGTGTAACAAACTTAGCGTTAATGGGTTGGCGGTCGAGCTGATGGGTTATTGCGGTCTAACTGCGGCACAATGGGCGCAACCATTACTGATGTTATTGGCGTGGCGATTGTTGAAATGCCATAATTTTTGCTGCCTTGCGCCACTTCTACATTACAATGCCACTTTATCGCGCGGTCGTTATATTATAATTTATCCGGATTTTCAGCGAAAACAGTCCTCTATTTACGCACACATATGCGAGAGTCGCAATCTCGCGTCGTTACGCATTACCTGGCCGCTGTCGCACCATATAAATTGTACAGCAGTGGCAAGTGGTGCTCGGGTAGCAAGGGCTGGCCTACATATACATGCGTAGAAACACACACACATATAGATATTATAGTACATGCACTTGTAATGTATTGCGGTCAAATCAGTGGCACGTTCGAGCGGCTCCGCTCGGCTGCTTGGTCACACGCAGTTGTGTGAACTAATTCAAACGCCGCGCACAGACATCTCCGTTAACCACTTCAATAATTTAGATACACACACACACACTCGCGCACACATTCGGCAATCACCTAAATTTTACCTCAGCCAAATTTGTTCTTCTCCGTCGATTTGGTGTTTGGCATTGTTGCACAGCTTCTGCGTCGACACATAAATCTGCTTTGCAGCATGCGGCACGCCACACACTACTAGGTTAGTGCAACAACAACAACGCAGGTTCCCTTCTGCATTCCGCATGTACTCAGGTGTATTGCAGAGTATCAGCGCTGCCACAATAAGTTTGTTGTTTGTGTTGCAAGTGAAAGCGACAATGGCAATATATAGTCAGCAACAAAAGCAATAACCACATGAGCCTGCAACGAATTTAAATGTCGCCTCAGGTTGCACACTACAAGTGATATGCGGCAACCCTTCATTGACAATGTGTGTGTGCGCTTATTCGGCATCTACACACACAAACACTTGGCAACCACATGCGTTTGTGTGAGTGAGCCGAACGCGCTGTTTTGTATGTAGAATTGGCAGAGCTCTGCCTTGGCTGCGCTCACCGTGCAATAGCAACAACGCGAACGCCCTGCAGCAGCCACAATCCACATCGCTGCCGCCGACCACTGCGAGGAGCGACGACTTTGCAAAATGCAACTCTGCTGGCGATGCGATTGCCATTTAAAAAATCTGTGCAGTGAAGTAATGGCGCCGGTTCTTGCGAGAGTCAAGCCAAGCCACAAAAGGAAAATAAACAAATAATTTGTGCAGAAGTCAAACAACAAAGAAGCGACGCATTATAACGGTATAAGTAAAAACAAATGAAACTTTGTCAGCAACATCAGCCAAAGGCTTGCCACACGAGCAGCATCATGGCCCGCAATACAATGGCATCAACAATGGCAATATCGTTGCTGGCGCATTGTTTTTGGACAGTTTGAAAGCAAAGCAGCTACTGTGTCGAGTGGCCGAGAGTGTCGCATAAATTAAAACTTTTATTGCGCAACTTTCAAAGTGGGCTGGCTTTGCATTGTGTATGTGCATTGGTATGTGGAAGGGAAAGTGCTCACAAATTTGAGGTTACACTTACTTGCCGAATTGCTCGCCGATCCTGCCTACCATGTTTTTATAATTATGTAGGATTGGCGCTTTAACTTTTTTTGTCATCTGATCATAATCCAATTAAACGATCTGAATTCTTTTTCTTCTTTATTTGCGTAGAGACCGTGTTAACCGAGTTAACAACAGCAGTCGTTTTTTCTTTTCGCAAGGTAGAGCCAATTAGAGATTCCCAGCGAAGCCAGGTCCTTCTCCATTTCTTTCCAGCGGAGTGGGGGTCTACTGCCCCTGCACCCTATAGCAGGCCGAGGATGATGAGTGAATTGTAGAGTTTCATTTTTGTTCGTTGAGAGAGAACATAACTTTCCAATTGCCTACTCAGTCCGAAGTAGCTCCCGTTGGCAAGAGCTATTCTGCGTTAGATTTCGAGGCTGATATTGCTGCTGGTGTTGGTGCTAGTTCCAAGATAGACGAAATTATCTACGACTTGGAAGTTATGACTATCAACAGTGACGTGGGAGACTAGTCGCGAATGCTACGACTGTTTGTTTGATGACAGGAGATATTTCATCTTGTCCTCGTTTACTACCAGACCCATCTGCCTCGCAACCTTATCCAGTCTGGAGAAAGCAGGACTAATGGCGTGAATGTTAAAGCCAATTATAATGGGTTGTCAAAAAAGTCTTGAGGTACTTTTATTGATTTTTTTTTTATTGAAATTGAAATGAATTTTTGATGACTCATGCCCAGCTCTTGACCGATGCTACGGCTGCTACTATGCCGGTCTCTTTCGACCAACTCAGCGATTTTATCGCAGTTTTCGACGACAGGCCTTCCGGAGCGTGGCGCATCTTCGACCACCTCTACACCAGAAAGAAAACGTTGAAACCATCGTTGTGCGGTGGAAATGGAAACTGTATCGGGTCCATAAACTGCACAAACTTTATTGGCGGCTTGAGATACATTTTTGCCTTTATCGTAGTACTCGTAGTACTGTAAAATATGCCGTATTTTCTCTTTATTTTGCTCCATGTTTGCGACGTTATAACTCACGAACGACTTTAAATAAACAATCAATCAAGCACGTGTTAGCGCGTGAAATGAGCTTTCCAAAAAGGTATAGCATGACCCGATGCGACGAATAAAACTAGAACTACGCGCTTTCAGCGCCAACTAGTGAAAATACCGCAAGACTTTTTTGACAGTATCATGTGCAGTCTTATCGAATTGTATCGATATAGTTCCGCAGCTCGAATTATTTTCTACAGTAGTAGATTGGAGAAGTCGCACGATAGTGAGTCGCCTTGTCTGGAACCTCGCTTGGTATCGGACGACTCGGAGAAGTACTTCCCGATCTTGATGGAGCTTTTTGTATAACTCAACGTCAGTTTACACAGTCGTATTAGTTTTAATGGGGATACCAAATTCAGACATCACGGCATTAAAGCAGCTCCTTTTCATGCTGTCTAAAGCAGCTTTGAAATCGTCGAGGAGATGATGAGTGTCGATTCTCTTTACACAGGTCTTTTCCAAGAGTTGGCACATGGTGAATATCTGGTCAGTTGTAGATTTTTCAGACGGTAGAGCTTCAGTATTTTACACAGTACGATCAAAAGAATCTTATATGCGATGATGGAAGAAAATTATCTCACAGTAGTTGACACAGATTGTAGGGTTTCCCTTTTTGTGGATTCGTGTGTAATCGGTCTGAATACGAATTCCTATTGGAACAGCTAGCTAATTCGAGAACCGCATCTGAGTCACTTGGAATTCCTAGAATGGAAGTAAATGCATTTATTAGCGCCGTGAAGAGGAAAATACGAATCTAAGTAGCATTTGCTGGCTCTAATCTTTTGTCTTTTGCAAAAAGTTGGAAGTGGCGAAAGCCGACAAATCACCAATCAATGAAATTTTCAATTCTTTAGCATATAGAAAAACAAGGACCCCAATGCCTTTAGGCTTCTGAGCACTTCAGTTTTCTCTTCCTCTAACTTTCAATGTATTAATAATTAATTACTTAACGGTAGGATTTCCAAAAGGTAAGAATACAATTTTGGCAGTCACTGTGTCTACTTTTTGCTGCTGCAATAAGTGCATGCGTGAGTTGTTTAGCTGAAGGTGTACTCATAATTCACAACAATGCTTTGTTTTCATTTCGTTTTGGTATCAAAACCCTTAAGGTTCTCTTTTTTGGCATTCTCGTCTGTTGGCATGCAATTAAAAACTGTGTTTTATGAACGTATTTTGTTCGCTTGTTTGACAGGTCAGTTGTGCCAATTTTGGAAATTGTGAAACTTTTTTAAGTGTTTGCTTAAGTTGACAAGAGGCAATGATTATATCAAAAGTGAAATTTCTCTTTATGGGACTTACGTCTAGCTTTTAATTCCATATACACAAGCGTACTGTTTCAGACACTGTATCGAAACTCGAGTTCTCTAGAGGCCTCGGAAAGAGGCATTTCAAAAAAGTGTTTGAAGCTTTATTGCATGTTTGAGTGATTTAAAAAATGAACAAAAATCCTGGGGAAGAACACTTGCCAGATTAAACTACATCATTCGAGTAGTTGAAGAGATTATGAGATGATTTTGTGCCACTCTCATCAAACCTTTGTTATTCTCGAAACTTTTCGAAATAGCTAATACTGTTTCGCGTTTCTTATTCGTTTAGCTTAGCTTATTTTTTCAGATTCCAAACCGTCTAAATTAATCTTCTCTTCTCTGTAATTAGCACACTCCCGACTCTTCTATTTACAAATTCCAAAAGATATTTCAAAAAAACTAGATTAAAAGCGCTTTTTGCATTGAAAAACTTTAAGAATTCAAAAAAGGAAAAGTCATTTCCAACCGCTTGCGTAGCTGTTGTTGTTGTTTTTGGAGTAAATGCGAGAAATTCAGATCACAGAGCCACAGGCAAATAAATGTAGAAACGTGCCCATTAACATGCATATTCATACGTTATTCGTTTGCAACGTTATGCCATTCTGAGGGTGTTTGTGTGGACTTTCGTGCACAAAAGACATTTGTAACCTCATTCCGAACGCTCTATCCCGATTTAAGTAAGTGGAGTGACGAGACAGAGTTTTTTCG
Organism: Bactrocera tryoni; assembly: GCF_016617805.1. Classification (NCBI taxonomy): domain Eukaryota; kingdom Metazoa; phylum Arthropoda; class Insecta; order Diptera; family Tephritidae; genus Bactrocera; species Bactrocera tryoni. The sequence goes on along the minus strand of NC_052503.1, from coordinate 9,472,371 downwards.
GTGCTTGCTTTCATTTCTAGATCAGCCGGCGTGCTGATTCCTTTCGCAGCCTTCGCCATTCACCATTTCACTTCGAATATTCTATGCAAAGAGCAAAATCAAATTGCGCGCTGACACTTGCTGCTCTCCTTTGGCCTGGCATTCGCAGGTGACAAGTGAGAAATGCGGCTTGACACATACACACATATGCAAAAGCAACAACAAATGAATGTTCATAAGCACATTTCGCACATTCGCTCCGGCGAGCTTATAAACGCCAGCAAGTTGTTGAAAAATGCTAACAAAAAATATTAGGAAACGCAAATTTCTGTCAGTCAAATCAGCGACACTTGACACGTTTCCGTAACGAAATTTGCGCTTTGTGTTTACCTTATTTGTAACCTCATTTTGTTTCACTTTCCGTGCAAAAACTTACCCATTTCCTTGGCGGTAGGAGCACACCTTCTGTTACAGCCTGTTGCCGCAACCACTCCGGCAAGCGTCCGCCGAGACGTGGGGTTCTTCCTGGTCGCTGGTGTGCGCATTGGCATCTTGTTCGTGCGATAAGCGCGGAATCAATATTCGAGAATCTTTGTACATTCATAAATAAATACAGTTGAGGTGAACGAAAAGAAGATTTTTGCTAAAGGACTTTTCGCTTTTCTGGTAGAATTTGTTATTTTTTGTTTTTGTTGGTGTAACCAACTAATAAATTGCCAAAGTCTACTCAATTATTTACAAAATCCATTTCGGAATGGTTAAGCAAAGCTTCCTACAATGTATGAATGTTTACAAAAGTACAACAGTGGGAGAGTAGTGTATTAGTTTAAAGAGAATCCCAGGAAATATTTTCCAAGAAAGCAAGCGAAAGATGTCGGGAACATATAATTTCGGCTTTCAAACCTCTGTGACTTCCATTACCCTCATATTAGTATAGTTTTTCTATCTTTTATGTATATATTTTACTTCATTAATTAGCAATGGACAGCTAATCGAATTTAAGGCTTGAAAAGGATCTCGTATCTCCCTTCTTTATCACATAGTTGCTTTACAATATTTATGATAATTCTCGGTTTCAATTTTATTGCTTCGTATAAACATTTCCTATTATTTCCTGTTATTTATTCTTTATAGTGTTATGCTCACAAAGTCTTATAATTTTGTTCAGTGCTACAAAAATCAACCGAGAGAAAGGTGTTCCAACAGCGTTTCCTTAAGTACTCACAGGCATGGCATGATCAAACAGAGTTAATCCCAACACGCCGAATTCAATTTGTGTCAGCGTCAAATAAACGCACACCCTCCCGACAAAACTCCAGCTCCAATTAACGTGAGCTCGGTGACAGACAGCGCAAAGCAATTAACATAGTTGTCAAGCGTAAATCGTCTCGCCAAATGTCAACCGAAATTGTGTAACTTTTATTCTTCGCCTATTACCATACAATAGAAAACGGGTGTTCTTAACGGAATCTTGCGAAACTTTGTTTCGGTAGGCGCAGCTGTGGGTGTGTTTGTATTGGTAAACGGGGGTGCGCTATTGGCACTGCCCACCGAACCCCAGTGATTAAAGTTGATTTGATTGTTTGTTTGTTTAGTCAAGGTTGTTGTAACGACTTACCTGACAATCAAAAAGTCAAATACGATTAAAGCATACACACACTCAAGTCGAGTGAATTCGAGCATTGCGGATTTGTGCCACTTAAGGCTGCGGCAGTGTCGGCTAGACAAATGAGTATGTACTGTGTGTGTGCCTATGTAATTAAATGATTTTCTTTTTTGGACAACTAGAGGTATTTTAAGTTATTATGATATTCGAACTGCCCTGATCGTTAGCTTTCATTTGTGTATCTACAATGTATTAGAATGAATTTTACTCAAGTCTTAGTTCATTTATTCGATTTGAAATTATCGAAGACCGAAAAGTTTTTCATAAATACGCACATTGAGCTCGTTCGATTAAGGAATGAGGCGAGTATTTTAATAATTAAATAACTGTTTTTCAATTTCGGAAAGTTCTACTCGCGTACACCCTCATGATGGCAACACTTACTTTCCTCAAAATATTGACCTTTCGTTCTTTCACTGTTGCGTGACCTAAACGAAGTAGAGAATTGCCCTCATTAATATTATTTTATGACCGCCCTTCGGCTAGACCATTCGGCGAAGCGCGTTTTATGAGGTCATAATGTGTTCCAAACGATGGGTTAACGAGATTTCGATAGACTGATTATACGATAGCTTGCGAGACTATATTGTTGAGTGCAGGAGGAGTGTCTATGAAAGTTGGAGTAATTGTACCGCTAGAGAGCGTACGTTGGAGCACTAGTGATTTTGAACACTTCGAACACTTGAAACACCAAGGAAGATTTATTTTCATGTGTCTTTGCTCGCAACTCGCAACATATTTGCATATAAATGTAAGTTGGCAGCGAAGAGGATTGCTCCATCCAAAATGTGTCTGTTTCCCAATTTCATTGCTGACAGTAATTCGCGAGCGAAAATTACATTATGGCATGTTGTTACACAAATCACAGCGGATCGAGCGGCTTCCACATGACGACGCAGTGCTGACTCATGTGCGAAGTGCGTGGCAGCAATACAACCGCCAAGGAGTGGCATGGAAGCTAAATTGAAAGAAACAAACGCAACTGAAAGACACAAGCTTAGGACATTCAGCCGCTTTCAGCGTAGCTTTCCCGAGGCCTTTGTGTGAATTCTCATTATTTTCGTGTGTGTGTATGTGTTTGTTCTTGGTGTGAAATATAACATAAATCATATTTAACACAATAGGCGGCAAAAAGAGCAATAGGCAAAATTTCACAAGAAACAAGACAAAGCAATTCCCCCGTTTCTCTTCCAATTGTGGTATTTTAATTTGTATACAAACATATCATCTCCATGTGGTTGTACATATTAAATCTGGATCACTTTTCTTTATATTTATTGTGAATGAATATAAAAGTCAAGTTCACTTTTTCCAGATTGGCGACAGCATACCTACTCCATTTTTATACCCTGAACAGGGTATATTAAGTTTTCAGCGATGTTTGTAACACTGAAAAGGAAACGTCGAAGACTCAACAAAGTTTGTATGTAAGTGAACAGCGTGAAAAGCTGAGTCGTTTTAGACATGTTCATTAGTCCGTCTACACATGCCCGAACTAGGGCTTCAGTTTTCGAAATTTCCCACAAGTTCTTCTCTTATCAAAAGGCTGCTTGTTTGTCTGAGACGCAGACATCTACAAACTGAACGTTCGGAAACAGGTTCTGGTATGGAAAACTTTTTTAATTGACAAGATATATTCACGAAATTTAAGACAGAATATAACCTAAGGTCTTACTATCATCTTCGAAGAAATTGTTCAGATCGGACAACTATAGCGTATAGCTGCCATACAAACTGATCGGTCAACCTCAAGTCTTAGCATGGAAAACTTGTTAATTTGGTAAGATATCTTCACGACATTCAATTGCTACAATCGCCCAAAATAGTCTAGGTTGGACCTGAGTAGCGTACAAGGTTTGACTGGAAAGTAATAGGGCTGAGTCGATTTAAAAAAAAACTTATAGAACGAATCGGTACAATTCTGTAAAACTTTCAAAATAGGCTCCTTCTGTGTCAGCCGAGTTGCATGCTGTTTGGATCCCCTCAGTCATCCCAAAATGCTTGCCTTTCATCGACCTTTTCAGGCAAGGAAACAAAAAAGCCCGTGGGCCACATCTGGGCTGTAGGGCGGCTGTGGAAGCGTTGGAATGCTGGGCTAGGTTATGTAGCTCACAAGAAAGGCGGTGCGATGTCTTGTCGAACCCGATTGACCTTTCGTTTGAGTCTCTTGAGGACTTCCACGTAAAACGTTGACGTTAGTGGACGATGCCTTTGATGACAATGAGCTTCACCTTTAATTTCTGAGCGGCTTTGACGAGATTTTTTTGGTTTCAGTCCCTTTTCTTCCTCCATTCCGAAGGTTGCTGACTTGTTTGCACGTCAAACTCATAAACTCATGTCTCATCAGCAGTTATAATGCTCTACATCAATGTGGAATCGGAATCCCACTATCAAGCATGCAAGAGACCTGTTTGACGTACTCTTTTTGAAAAAATATTAACTTTATAGGTACGACTCGAGCAAGAATCCGTTACATACCCAAAAATATCCATCAATATCATTCAAATGGACTAGCGAGAGATGTCGAGCTCCCTTGCCACCTCTCTAATACTTGCTTGACGTCTTTCAAGTACCATATTGTTCACTTTTTTAATATTTTCATAAGTAGAAGTGATCGAAGGTCGTACAGGACGAGACATGTTTTCAACGATGTCTCGACCGTCTTTGAGGGCTTTGTACCGCTCATAGGGAAGTAGTTTTGAAAAAATTTAATCACACTGATAATGAAGTTTGGTTAGAAAAAAAATTGAGACAAATTCTCTGTTCGATATTTGCATCCATTGTAAAAATCGCAACGCACTACTGAGATATGCGGACCAAAGCAGCTTCTGTAAGTAAACTGGTTGAGAGATCGCGCTCGTAATTGGGATAGTAGTTAAGGACAGTCCTACCAACTTAGCAAAATCCATTTTTGTTTTTTAAATATCGCTTACCTGGCGAATTTAATTAAGAGTTATGCGTGCTTTTTGTCACACTTTTCATGGACACAACTAAAGCCATATTTTTAATATCAAATTGCTGTCTTTAATTAGTCTTTCCAATTTATAGAGCTTTGCTGTTGTCTATTTTCAAAAAGTGTATATATTTACATTAGCATTAGACATAAATTTAAATAGTAGCATAATTTGTGTACTTATTTTCTAATACTCGTATAACTGCAGGCGATGCAATTAAGCATTTGATTTATGTGCAGTGATGTGGTCGTAAACACAAACGAGTTTCAAATGAATATTTCATATTTTTACCTTTTTGTTTTCAGATGATTAAAATGAATTTGATTTTACGGTTAGGATATGCGCACGGCCCAACGCACACATGCCCACATGGAAGCACACAATTTATCTGTCATGAACGTGCCAATAAGTACGAAATAAATTTATCAAAACGTTCACACTGTATTAATGATATATTATCAGCTTTTCTACTTCTATGTTGGAATATGTGAGTTAATATTTTAATGCAAAAGATAGTGCAATCTACTGCTTTGAGCTGCAACAGATAAGCTGGAATAGAAATGAATTCAACTATTTGCCAATATTTTAGTTCAATAAATATCCGTTTGACAGTTGTGTGTTAATTTCAATAATTTCAATTAATATGCGCACACCTCCCGCCTCCCCGCTGCTGAAATTATTCAGATTATGGAATTTTGCAGTTATTGTCGTATAAAGACCACACTGCTGGAGCATTACTGCATAAATATTATATAATAAGCTGAGGCATCTATTATCCGGACGAGAAATATTAGAAAATATTCAGGCTTTCAAAATGGCTTATTATAGATGTTTGAGGAGATTTTCAACAACTATACTTCACTGCAGGTGCTAAGCTTCTTCCGAAGTGCCGTTGAGCGAGTAGTTACGAGCACGTCGCTTCGGCTATAACGGACACAATGACACACATATGTACCTGTCTACAGCTAATTATAATGTTGGCGCCTCATTTACATGAAAAACTGCTTCGGAGCACCTGGCCGTTCGTAAACCAAAAGTAATTAAAATGTTAATTGCCTATTATTTGTGTATATCATTTCGGCATAAGAAGAAAAATAAAGCGTTTTCAAAGCACGAATCGTAATAGAAAAAGTGAAGCGTAAACCGTAATTAGCATATAAATAGAATTTTACATTTTCGATATAAGACTTGAAAGAGTCCCAGCTCAGTACCGCTTCCGAGCGTGCCACGGGCTAAAATGCTTTGGAATGCATTCGTATATATCGGCACCATGCAATTAAATATGTATGGAAATGCTTGAGCTGCGTGCTTGCCATTGTCGCCATTGACTTACCCATATCACTTGCGATGTTGATTCTCTTTTGATTTCATTATTTACTTTCCCAATTCGTGTATTGCTTATTCAGTTAACGCTGTCTCACTCACTTCGTTGCCAGCGCCAAATACATTAAGCCAAAAAGATCTGCGCCGCTTCAAACCAACGACTGTTCTGAGAACTTCGAGTGAACAGGATGAGGAGATCGAGCGGGAGGAGCCAGGCAGCGAGTCAGCTGCCAGCAGGAGCTGAACGAAAATGTCCTCAACGAAGGCATATAATTAATTCATTTCCGAAGTGACATTTGGAAGTGCCTTTTTGTTTAGCTTTCATTGATTTCCATTTTCGGTTTTTTGCCTTTTGGCTTTTGTTTTCCTTTTCACATCTGTTACAAGTCAAATACTGTGATTTGCTTTTCTCCGTAAAGCATTAAGCTGCATGGCAATAGTTGTGAGAACTTGCAAGCATTTTTGCGTAATGCGAAGAATCCCAACCCCAGCGACCCAGCGACCCGTGCGGTGTCCGATGTTGTTGAATGCGTTAATTAATCGGTTAAGTAAATGGCACATGTTTGACAACTGTTGAAAAACTTTATTGCTTAGGCAGAAGAAGTCGAACCCTCGTCGAAAAGTATTGGCTCTCGGCCGATTAAACGTCTAATTAATAAAATTTAATTATTCGACCGCTATGTGTGGCTGCATGTGCTCCTGCCCTTACGTTGGCCCAACGGCTACGAAAATTAAAATTATCGTCTCAATTTCATGTGCAATAAATTTACTTTTCAACTGCTGAAGTTTATTGTTGTTGTACGCCTAGTTAATAGAATGCTGTCAGTCAATGTTAAGCCGACGAAGGTGCTGACAGGGCGTATCAGCAACATTTTGCGACAATTTTTTGCCTTCACATTAGAGGCACGAGTCCGAGCTCCGAAGAGGTAGGGTCGCAGCGAAGGCAACGAAAATGACATGTCACTTCTGGCTATTTTTCCCTTTTGTTCAATTAATTTTGATGTATCGGCAAATCAATCACAGAGGCAGCGTCCAACGGACGGCGCAAATATTCCAAGGCGAATTGAAGGTAAACGTAGTGATGTGGGTTCCTTAGCAACGTTTGTCCCAATATAATATTCTTCTACATTATAAAGAGTTGTTTTTTGGAATAAACATGAGGACAAATGTACCCCTAGTAGGTTGAGAAGAGCTCAGGAGCTTTAACATATTTAGCTTATTTCAAAAAGGGAGTTGTAGGATCAATCAAGCTGCCCCTCTAAATATCTCTGCTCATTGCTTCACAAATGCTAATTTACTACATTCACATGCTAACATAAATCAGTATCTTGTGAAAAATACCAGCGAGCTTTGTGATGGAACACACATGTGTGTGCGCGTCGAGCTTTGTCTATTAGCGTCAGTGTTTGAAATTCCTGAGCTTAGCATAATTGCTGTCGCACGCTATTGAATTCCCAAGCTGTAAATGAATGTGAGCTGAGTATGTGACTATCACGCCTCGCCAAATATTGCCAATAAGTGTGTGTCAATGTGACAATATAACAATCAGCGACGTCAGTTTGTATGATTTCGCCCGATTCAGGAATTTCAACACACACGAGCTTCTGTATTCATTGCAGCGAGCTCTTCGAGGATTCAAAAATTTCCATAAAAACAGTCAAAAAGCCGCTTGCAGTGTATAAATTGCCAACAAATAACAAGAAAGCTGTCAATAGCCAACTCACAGTCAAAGGGAGCTGAGCGAAATCGCAAACTCATTCGGCTTGTATGTGCGTTCTTAGTAATAAACATCAGACAAATTGGTTGGGTGATTTGACCGTGGGCTGCCTCTGCAGTCGCTCCTCCTTCCAAGAAAAGGCATTTGCATTATTTTGCTTCTTTCATTTGAGTTTTATTGCTGTGCGGATTCTTTTGAAAAAGTTCGAAAGCTGCCTGGTTTTTGGTTGCCTTCCTCATACGCTGATCTAATTAATCAACATTTCGGAATTTGCGCAGCGTTTCTTTGTAACGAACCCACTGTACTTGATTTGCAATTTGTTAAATGCGAGCTTCATTTGCGAATTACACACAGGAAGGCGCGCCCTGTCCAATTAACTTCCATTATGCCATCTCCCTCGCGTAGCGGATATGGCATATGTACGTGGCGGTGTCTGTGTGTGTTGGTGAGCTCGTTTATTGTTTTACTTTTACTGTCAGTCATGACATTTGCAATTACGCTAATATCAAGTTGACAGACAACGGTACATCTGTCTTGGGTAAATTGCGCGCCATTCCTTTCGCAGCCAAGCCGCCATTTGTCAGTGGCGTAGCGCGAAGTTGGCTGCCTTTTTTGTACCGAGATGGATTGGCAGAGTTTGGCAAGATCTGTTGATTAAAGAAGCTTCATCTGCAAGAGGCTGCCTCTTCTCTTCTCTTTTTGCTTGTCTTCTTCGTCTTGTAATGAGCTAAGCTAACGGTTATTCACTAATAAAACTATTAATCGATTTACTGGCGGTACTCATTAATGTGCCACAAGTAAGCATATGCATGTGAATGGCTGTGCGTATGTGTGTATGTGTGGGCGCGTGTTTATGTTTGCCTTCCATTACGATTATTTGTGTGTTTGCTTATCAGTTTCCTTTGATTGAATTGTCAACAAGGCAAATTGAAATTGAAAATTTTGCACAGCGCCGAAAGTTAAATTAATGGCACCCGTGAGGGGCATGAGTATGTACGTACAACGGTATATACCATATGTATGTAAAGTTTGTAACATCTGTAAATCAATTTAGTTTTCTTGATTATTATTTACATACAAATTTGTACAGATAAGAAGGCATTAAAGTAAGATGACGAGTTTGAGTAATAGGCTTCATACGATGGTTAGATGGCTGATCAAACTCGCACGTGGACTACTATATAGTATGTAGTCCTTTGTGATGCCATAAAAAAGAAGAAATCTTGTGTTCGCGCTATAAATTAGCAAAACGTATGCGCTCCCAAGTGTTTCAGTCTTGGCCTCTCAAACGCGGGACAGTCAAGAAGGAAACGTTGAGTTGTTTCCACCTCATCTTATTCTATACAGCTTCTGCAGATGACGCCTGGTAGGATTCTCAGCCTTACTGCTGAACGCCAATAGCGCAAGGGTCCAAGCCCCACAACCACTGAGAGCAAAGAGATCACCAGATCTTTTGCCATCTTGGGCCAAAAGGCTTTTGCGACAGCGCATGTACCGATTTGTCCGAGCGCTGACCAAACTTCCGCGAAGCCCAGCTATTTAGCAGTAGACCACAAGAGGATACGCGAGCACCGATCCGCTTGCATTCTACCGATAGGGGCTCTAGGGTGCCTTTCCTTGCTAGCTCATCAGCCTTACAGTTTCCTGCGATTCCGCTCTAGCCTGACACCCATACCAATCTTATAACAAAGACACTCGATGCTATTGATTGCGAGGTTAGGCACCCTTTGACCAGCCCTGAACGCACTCTAAATGAGTTCAAGGCTAGTATCGCCGCTCTGTTAACTGGGTGGATGGTCACTTCTCTGAAAGAGGCTGCACTCCGGAGTAGTAAATTTACTGTTACCTTAATGGTTGGCGGCCTGGAGGACACTGCCTGGAAGACACAGTCAGGAAATCTGAAACTGGAGTTGATAGAATGCTCCTGACAGTAGAACGCTCCACCAACCTTCCCACCAAGCTTCGAAATATCCTACGAATCAGCACCGCATGCCATTCTGAAATCTGCGAATTCATTTCCAACATTTTTTTTTTTTTTTTGGTTATGCGAAGAGTCGTCATGTGAACAAACGAACCACCCTTGGACATCATAAAGGAGAGCACCTAAAAACAAAACCCTTTTAATATCGCAACATATTACCTGAGTTATGAGTCATAAGCTCGTGATTGTAATGTTATATATTCATCAGCTGCCGTTCACAAACTAAATATGTGTTATATTTATTAAAAAGCAATACGGGGACCACCTGCAGCGCGAGGGTTTATGCTATAGCATGTATAATGTCCACACATATATCTATAGATGTATATGTGAGTATATGAATTATGCAACGTGGCTCCACAGACAATGAAAGCATGTTTGCCTGAAATCATATTGTAAGTGTGTACATTCACCTGCCTCAGACGTGTTGGGGGTGGCGGAGTAGTGCATGCAAGCAGGAGTTTTGAGATAAAGGACGTGTAATCGCGTTTAGCAAAGCTGCTCTAAATTTCAATTAAATTGCGATTTATGACATTGCCTGGCAGGCCGCATTGCAAAAAGCGAAGCGATTACAATATGTTAGAAAGATGTTGCCCTGGATGCGGGCGCTTGTGTGTGTGTGAAGGTGTGCATAATTCATAAACTGCTCATACAGTCACTCTCCCAGACGTGCTCTCGACATTTGCCGCTTACTACGCGGCCGACGACGTAGCGCAGCAAACTTCCAGCAAGCGAGCAATAAAATGAAAAGCGCATACGGCGGGGAAGCAATTGCACGAGAACACGAGTCACTTTTACATAAGAGTCATGTATTGGCGAGAGCCTTAAATTAGTTTTTTACATCGAAGAGTGGCGCTTTAGCGGCATTGCAGAAGGAATGTCGTTTTCTTTGAAAATAATGTACAAGAGATCTTAGATATTGTGGAAGGTTCATCAGCAGGTTCTGATTTAGCTTTTTGGGCTGCTGACTACTTTGGCTGTATCCAAAAGTCCTTGTTCTGGTATTTCAGACTCCAAGTCGCAGGACCGGCGCACAAGAAGCTAAGCCCGTGTTAAATAAGTGCTTCTTGAGCTTGCAATGGCCAGTATAGAAGACGACAAGTAGCCAGAGTTTTTCCCTTGGGAGGTTGATTATTTATTTAAACCTTTTAGGGTTGTAACCACCCATTAATAACTTGGGATGGCGCATGCCTACTAGTTATTGCCAATGCGTCTCCCTATCCACTGCGCCACCATTGCGAAGCAGCTTCTTTATGATGTGGGGACCAACCGCAATGAAAAGTTCCGGTCCCATCATATTGGTGGATGCTGCGGAGCGGACAAGCTCATCAGTCAGTTCATTCTCGACTATACCTTTGTTGCAGTTGCGATAGTTGAAGTCGGAACGAAGTCTGCGATTCTTTTGGAGCTCAAGCCATGCTCCATACGTGATAATCGATCGCTCGATTATGGTGTACAACCACCTGACAACCCTTGGCTTCCAACCCCAGGATCTACTAGCAAGCCGATTGCTGACGGTACTTATAGATCATATATTAGTCATCTCTATCTCTATTAGGTCCCTGAGGTCAGGCTGAGACTGCGTCTCATAAACTGGACGATGGTCGTCTTCAAGGGGTTGATGCTTAGTCCAATACTCCTGCACTATAAACTCACAAGTAAATATGTAGAAATGTTTCGCCTGCCACGGAGTTCACAATTCCAAGCATTTTACACTTACGAACTCATAGTCAGGACCGGCTCCATTTATTTCCTTCTGAAGTGACACGTGTAATGCATTACGCTTGAAGTGTCTCTGTGAAAGCCTGAACTGCGCATTTCCTTTACGTTTTTATACGAATCTTAAAGAACTAACAAAGCAGAAAATAAGACCAAAACATGGCTGACAATAAAGAAGAAGCGCAGAAACGGAATAAGAAATGACAAGAGAAATTAAGTAGCTAAATGTTAAAAAGGTGCATTTTTTTATTGGTGGGTGGCATTTGCAGCTTTCTCTTCACCATAATTTTAGTTGCTTTTGTTGTCGTCACCTTTGTTGTTTGCTGGAAACGCCATAACGCACTGACAATAATAAAATATGTCAAAATGATTGTAATTTATGTATTTGTTGCGCAACTGTGGCGACGAGCGCACATAATGAAGTGAGCTGCGAGGCGGCGAGGGGCAGTTAGGGAGGAATGAATCCTGTCACATTTGCGGACCCGGAATTGTAATTTGCAAATTTGTGTCCGCCATACATTTCCGCGCCAGCTACGCACAGATATACACTAGTGTAGAGGCCGAAAGCTGTGAATAGCAAGCAAACCGCTGCGAAGAGCATAAGGCAGCGCATTTCCAGCAGTTTGACGTAGTTTAGAAGCTGAAGCTGAAGCTGAATTTGTGCAAATCGGTATGAATATGGAATGGAATGCCAGGTGAGCGCTCATTTCAGTGTGAAACTTAAGCGTTTTGCATAATGCCCATGCTTTTAAATCTCCCGAGCATTGCTTAAGCGTGTCTCGAGTGGAGATTTATTTGGGACTCCAACTCTCATCCAACAGCTCGGTTAAGAGTTCTCATTCATCTAAATATACCACAAATTCCTTCAACAATTATATTCCCTTAGGCCTAGAGCACAATGGAGCGCAAATTAAAATGGCAGGCAAGTAAGGAGGTGGATTTATTCTTCTTGTTGTCTTCATGCCCTCTTTCGGTTTACTATTATTGATATTTTGTTTTTTGATATACTCGAGCGAAGTAACAGCTAACGGCGCATTTAAATAAACTATTTCCATGTTGTTTTTCCTATAACCTTTACTCGGAGGCTTGTTTAGGTCTCGCTGATTTGATTACATTAAAGTTAACTAGTTAAAATAAGTCAGAATATATATGTAGATTATCGAAAGATACATTTTCTGTTTTCAAATCATCGTTGGCTCAGTTTTATCATATAGAGCTAGACTTTAGCTGGTTCAAAGATTTTTAATATAGAAAAGAGCAGGAGTGAAACTGGCAGCATTCACGATTCATATTGTCCGCTAGAGTACACCTTTTCCAGGACCACACCCAGTCAGTATTAAATAACTATGCTGCACTTGCGAAACAGTATACCTATATACTAAACCCTTAACTCCGGCTGCTGTAGCTTGTATTTGGACCTACAGGACTCACAATAGATGTCTCTTCACATCTTATCTCTAGGGTTATTTATGTGGTCTTATGCTTCTCCGCTGCCTTCCTTTCATTTTGAGTTCTTGGAGCGCTATTGCGGCCCACAATTTCATATCAGCCCACGCCAGCTCTGATCGCAGCATGTGACTCAATTTCGTGTCGGTTCTTCTATATCACCGTATTGCCTTTCAATCCAGGCCGTTACATTTTTAAATAGTTTATATGTCCATCTTCCTTTATCGACCGCATTCCATGGCTTTTGCCACTCATCAAAACTTGTCTTTCTCTCCTTTTTGCGCACGTCGACTGTTAGGTAGACGCTACTTAACTCAGAGGTTATTACATCTGGTGTCATAAGACCAGATATGACGATCGTTACGGCATTGTCGTCTGCATAACCTGTGCTTCTTTTGGCAGCGGTAATCGGACCACCCCATCGTACAGCGCTTTTCATAGTAATGGACCAGGTTATGATAGGTGCAACTATGTAAAAAAGTATTGATTTAACTGGGAAAGTTTCAATCTGTGAGTTTTAGTTCTCACATGGCTGCGAAGCAAGAATATTGCACGATATGAGTATATGAATGAAGTACAGTTATACAATTTCGTTATGCATAAAAACAAAGCTGACCGCACAAAAGATATAGCGATGTGTTTACTAGTTTGCGGGGTTCTAATTCCGGTACACTCCCTGTGTAATATTGTATCTATATTGTGTAAGAACTAACTTTTTCATGGCAATTCCTGTTGAATTCTCACATTGTAAATATTAAACTGAACTACCTGCATTACACACAAGCAAACGCCGAAGGAAAGCAAACTTTTGGCGAAAGCAAACCAACAAATCCAAAGAATATATTTTCCGAAATACTGAAATTTTACACAACTTCCTGCTGTAGGGCGAGGGGAGCTTCTTATTTCGATTTGCAACTGAAGACTCTCACTTCTCCGTACATACATACGTATATACATACATATGTATTCGTATTGGTGCGTGCTCTTGATATATGTATATTTCATATACTGATATTTGTAGGAGCCCAGTAATAGACAAAATGAAATGCAAAGAAACACTGCGCAAAGCGGAGGCAAGTGGAGACTTCGTGCCTGCGTCGACTAAGCACAACAAAAGCAGCAAAGCAAGCAATTCACCAATTTACTTATGAAGAGGCAATGCGTTGTGGATGCAACAACGAGCACTCAACTTTATCAGCGTTTGTTAACAGATGCAACAAAGCGAAAGTACTGCAAACACAGGGAAATATTAACAACAAATTTTGCTTGCGAGATGAGAAAAAATGCAAAAGAACAAAACGAAGGAGTAAACAACTGAACTAACATCCGAAGCTCGTCCAACAGTCAATTCATATCGTCTTGTTGTCACCTCCTCGTGCGGCAGAGGAGAGGGGTATTAATGGTGTATTAGTTTGCATGTATGTACATGCGAAATAGATGCTGCTAATGCATATCGACGGAGGCGAGCTCTTCAAAATTCAGAAAAAAAGAAATTTTAGTAAATTTTGTGCTGATTCCGGCTTTTCATCAATAGGCTAATTGCAGCAATTACTTTATTTTATTGAAAATACCAATTTTTAAGATAGCGATTTATTAAATATTGAATACAAAATTCGGCGTATCTGGGTATGGAGAGTCTATTGATTATTTAGAATATGTGGAAAATTCTTGAAATTTAGTCCTTGTATTAAAAATGTGATATAAGTGAAATTGGTTCAGTTAATTAAGTTGAATATTTTGGAAGCCAATCAGCTTATCAAGATGAAGCAAAGCAGACGTAGAGATCTTTATTCTATTACCATGTAGTACTAGAAATACACAAAAGACCTGATAACTTATAATACCTAGGCATGATAGTGTCTGCATTCAGTTCTCAAAGTGTGTAAGAACCAAAGCTCTTCAATTGCAATTTAAACTCTCGCATATCTGCACCCAACTGCGCTTGAAATACCGCCGGATTCCTATTGATCTTAAACGAAGTTAAGTAAAGAAGAACTGCCAAGGAAGAAGCTCAAAATGTCTGTGATTAAGTTTGAACACACATATGATTGAACACATGCAATTATATACATTGTGACAAAAAAGCACCCAGAAATTGTAACTAAATTCCCCGGGTAGGACTGTCCTTAATTAATATGCCAGATATGAGTACTCCTCAGTAAAGAGTTGCGATTTTTACATTGGACAAAAAAATCGAACAAAGAATTTGTCTCCAATTTTGTATTTTTAACCAAATTTCTTGGACGAAATCGTTGCGAATGTAGGAAAAGGCTTACGGTAATTAATTTATATCAAAAACACAAGTCTACCAGTTGTACAATAGCATTCAAAGACTATAGAGGAAGATCGTTGAAATTCGGGACGACTTTCGAACTCTCCAACTGATGGTAATATAGCATGAAGTGAAGAATATTGTGCTTGAAAATCGTCAGGCGAGTGTTAGAGAAATGGCAAGGCAGCTCGACATCTCTCGCGAGTCCGTTAGAATGATTTTGATGAACATACTGGGTATTAAACGCGTTCTTGCTCGACTCGTTCCGATAAATCTGATTTTTTTGGTTTTTTTCAAAAAAGAATACCGTGGCAGGTCTCTTTGGACATGCTTGATCGTGCGAATTCCGATCCTATATTCATAGAGAGCATTATAACTGCCGATGAGACATGAGTTTATGAGTTTGACGTGCAAACAAGTCAACAATTATCGAAATAGAGGGAAAAGGACGAACCGGAACCAAAAATGCACGCCAAAGACGCTCAAAAATCAAAGTTATGCTTATTGTTTTTTTTTTGTAATATTCATGGTTTGGTGCATCATGAATTTGTTCCGAAGGAACAGACGGTTATATTTGCCCGCATTAAGGCGTTTGAGTGAGAACAAACGTCGCGAACCGCCGGAATTGTGGAAGAACAATTCATGGATTTTACGCGATGTTCTTGTTCTCGGAACTGAAATTGCCGCTCTCTGGAAGCCGTTTTTATTCGATCGAAGAGGTAAAACAAAATTCGCAGAAGGAGCTGAAGGCCATCTCAAAAGTGCTTATGAAAAGTGTTTCGACGACTGGAAAAATCGTTGGCATAAGTGTTTTAAATCTCGTAGGGCCTAGGCGATTAGGATTGAGGGCGACAAAATTAATATTGACGAATAATTAAATATTTTGCGTTTTATTTACAATTTCCGGGGACTTTTTTGTCACGATGTATTTTGATGCATTTTCTACTCTGTTATACCTAAGTTATGCAACATATGTATTTTCCGGTGACCTCTCTTCATCTAGCGCCAATCAAACTGGCTTACACGCTTTCTTCCTTTGACTCTTGGATTCACTCAAAGCCTTTCGGCGAAATGGGGTCAGTCACTTTCAGTCGGTTTTTCTCAGTGTTGTTGAATCTGCCATTCAGCCTTCTTTTAAACATTTTTTTGATGCAATGTGCTTCGCTCTTGTCTAATGGACTTGCTGTAATTGGAAAGTGTCATGGGCAGAAATTTGGGGGCCTTTGAGAAATCCGTCGAAAATGCTTTTTATAATTCTTTGAAATAAACCGTTAATTTTTCATTTCGATTGTAAGGCCGAAAAGAGTGGGAATTACTTCAATTTCTACGAACATTCCGTGGTACTTCAATGTTGTCCATATTATGCTTACAGTTGTATTTAAAATGTTTAAGAGACTCAGCATGCTTCAGCAATAACAATTTGTCTAACTCGATTCCTCACACCACAAGCCACACGGGCATGATTTGATTTCATCAAAAAGGTTAAGTAGTCCATTAGCTTGCCATAAAGGCGCCATAACAAATGATTCAAATCGTGAGAAAATCGGCATGCCCACAAATAAGAGCGAACATTATGCCGCGTTCATTTCGCATTCAAACCAATCGCAAACGCCGAAAAGTGGCAAATTGTGGCACATGCGTGTATGATAGCGCACACTCTCATAGGTGTATAAATAACGGTAAACTCTGCAAATGAAACAAATTTTATGAGCAGTTTTGGTCAAAGGGCCTGTAAGAAAAATTTGGAATTTTTACAACTCACAACTATTCTATGGAAAAATAAACAATAATCTTTGCTGAAATAAAGTTAAAAATAAGAATATCCAATATAATATTAAAAAATGATTAAATATGCTCACAAACATTATCCAGTATTAACTTGACAAAACAAACAAATTGTTATGTAATGTACTCCTTAAGGTTTGAATACCTAAGATTGCATGAGGATGGAAGATTTCCTACAGGAGGCGTTGGACTAATTTTATATTTGGAAATAAGTGCGAACAAATTCATAGCAATAATGCATGTGTACACGAGTGCTTATTATGAAATTATTGCGAAACTAGAAAATTCATTTATATTCATATATCACAAAATAAGAAAAAATAAACCGGCGTCAGCAGTATATTTCATAGTAGTTGGGGACTCAATAAATTCCGCTATATTTTGAAATTTTTTTTATTAAAAGGGGAAGAATGCCACGCAAGCCGCCAATAAAATTTGTGAAGTTTACGGAGACGATGCTGTATCAGTTCGTGTAGCACAACAATGGTTCACTCGCTTCAGTTCTCGAAATTTCAGTGTGAGAGGTCGACCTATCGTTGAAAAAGTCGATGAAATTATTGAACAGATTGACCAGGACCGTCACATAAGCAGTCATGGCATCGCTAAGGAGCTCAGCATTCATCATCAAACGGTTTTGAACAATTTGGAAAGGGTTCGCTACAAAAAGAAGCTCGATGTTTGAGTACCACATGAATTGTCTGTGAAAAATTTAATGGACCGAATTAACATCTGCGTTTCTTTGCTGAAACGAAATGAAGTCGAACCAATTCTGAAGACAATGGTTACAAGATACGAAAAGTGGATCAAATTCGGCAATAATGTGGGAAAAAGATCATGGTTCATGCGTGGTGAAACTCAACAAATGGTCGCAATGCCAGGACGCCTCGAAAGGTTATGCTGAATTTTTGGTGGGGTTGGAAAGGAATTATGCGCTATGAGCTGCTCCAGCCTGGTTAAACGATTGAGTCTATATTTTACTGTCAACAGCTGATGAGATTGAAGCAAGCAATCGAAATAAATACATCCAGAACTGGTCAACAGAAAGTCTTCCATCAGAACAACGCTAGACCACATACATTTTTGATGACTCGGCAAAAACTGAGAGAGCTTCGCTAAAAAGTTTTGATGCATTCACCATATAGCCCTAATCTTGCACCGTGGGACTACCATTGGTTTTGGGCAATGCAGAACTCCCTTAATGGAGTAAATTTGGCTTCAATAGAAGACTGTGAAAATTATTTGTCGCAGTTTTTCACCGAGAAAAATGGTATAAATACATTTGGTTCATTAAAGTTCATTATAAATATAAAAAAAAGTTGAAGTTTGATTAGAAATACGAAAAGACTTTTTCGCCATACATTTTTTGGTTCTAAAAGATCACCCATATCGACGTTCCCTACTTTTCTAAAAAATAGTAAAAATTGTTAGAAGATCATCTCTTTCAAATGTTGGCCGCCGCTACGTATCAGACGGTCCATCTGTTGAATGCATTTTTTGATGACTCATTCGCACATTTTGACTGGTAATTGTTGTTCGCATATACTTTAAGCGTTAGATATCCCCACAAGAAAAAGTCAAATGCCGTGATATCACGCGATTTTGGTAGCTAATCGACTGTCCCAAAACGTGAAATATCTTCCCACCGAAGTATTCTTTCAATGAATCCATTGACCGATGACTCCATTAATCCACAAATCACACCAAACCGTTGTGTTTTTTTTGAATGAAACGACAGCTTTTCTCTTCAGGTTGTCTTCATCCCAAATGCGGCATTTTTGTTTCTTTACATACCCATTAAGCTAGAAATGGGCCTCATCACTGAACGAAATTTTGAAATTTGGAAACGTCGGATCTTCTTGGAACTTTTCAAGAGCTCATTGAGCAAAACGATGTCTCTTGGGCAGGTAGATTGGCTTCAGCTCTTGCACAAGCTGTATTTTGTATCTTTAAATTTAAGATCTCGCCGTAAAATGCGGCAAATAGTTCCGTACGTCAGTCCGAGTTGCTGCGAACGCCGCCGAATCGACTCTCCACGATCCTTGTGTTAACTCTCAGCAACAGCTGCTATATTTTCTTCACTGCGTGCTAGACGTAGTCTAATTATTTGAACGCAAACTTATTTGTGGCTTGAAAGTGAAAAGCGGATACTGAACAAATACGCTTATATAATTCTCTTCTATTTCGAAAATAAGCTCTTCTATAACACAATAGGATCCCAAACGGTTTCAAGACAGCAAGTCAGCTATAAGCTCGTTTCACTTGCTGCCGGGAATTTAACATTTTAACATTCTACAGTCCTGAGTTTTTGTAGAAAAAGCAAACTGCTCAGCAAACTCTGAATTCTCCTTTAGGTTGTTTAAATTCACCCGTTTGCTAACATTTAATTTGTTTAGCCACTTTAATTGCTTCGCTAAATTCGCATTTGAATAGCAAAAGCTGCTTCTGCCAACAAAAAGTGGAAAGAATTAGCAAGCTGAATTTAAATATTGCAGCAAAGTAAAACATTTCACTGAATTATTTTTTATTTTGGCTTTTATGATTTCAATTAAAAGCACTTCGGTGTTAACTCGCCAGATAGCGGCGCTAGTTCTTCGCCTTCCACTCAATTTCAATAAGCTTAAAGCAAGTGTTTGATAATCTGTGTAAGAATTGAAGGTTATAATGGAATAGTCTTTAACTAAACCAAAAGAAATTCATACACAGCTCCTAATAATTGCAAAAAATTGGGTTTAATTACTTATTAAATTCTTATTAAAGGAAATACTAAATAAAATCAGCTCCAAAGGTTTTAATAAACTATTATATTACTAATTCACTTCTGCTCGAACACACCTAAATTAAACGAAGTGAATATCAGGCGGGCTATTTTACCACAAAACTCGACGAGCAACATGGCGTATACTTAACATTTAGCCATGAGTGCAATAAAGTACTAATAAAGCGAAAGGTATAAACATATGAAGTCCATAAATAGAAATTTAATATTAAATAAGTGTGAGGTGAGTGACTCGTCACTCTCTATCATATCCGAGTGTTACAATTTCACAACGCTACTTGCCGGCTACCTTTCTGGTTACGCCATTTAAGAGTGATGGAAGTGTGAGTGAGACTGGCTAATACGCAGTGAGTTTTCGGCAATAAATTTAACAACGCCATTAGCAGGAAGGCAATTTCAACACTTACAATTTCAAAGTAGACTCACTCAGTTGCGAACATTGCAGCTTTCATAAGCGAAAGTGGAGGGGAGCTGGCGGGAAACAGCACGAAAGCGAATTCGAAAGTGCAAGCTGGCAAGGACATTGGTCTGCAATGGCGCAAATAGAGATGTTAAAGTCTACGATAAGCAACAGTCGGCGCCGTTAGCAAAATAATGGCGCTGTGCCACAAAAGTCTATTGGCCCACATAAAAAGCTCGTAATGGCATTTTCGTCGTCGTCGGCGTTATTTGAGCGTAAACCAGCAACGGTAAAGGTGAGGTGCAAGCGAATACGTAAAGGGAGCGATGAGGTACATTTGTCATTCACCTGAGTAAGTGAAATTTTTTAGCTACAGCGCGGAAGCTACATAGACGGCGGGGAGCTTTCTGAATTTCGAAATAAAAATTTTAAATTCCGTTGACACTAAATAATAGATGTTGAAGTCGTTGGCTTTAAATGTTGTCATTAAAGCAGAAAATTCATCAAACAAAAAGTTGCGCCCACAAAATGAGTTTTTCATTTGTTTTATTGGAAGAGAGCCTGCATCTTAGATATTTTTTGTCTGTTCATAAATACATACATATATAATAATATATATGTATGACTTTATTCGAATGTTCGAAACCACCCAACGCCAATAAGAAGGCCCCTTTGCAATTAATTATCCATTACAATTTGGAAAAAACCCATAAATCTTCCAACGGACAACTTCAAACATTCAACATTCTTCTACTAACTGCAACGCTCTCATTAAATAACGCTTTTAGCTGCTTTAATACAAATATTTTTGCATTTATTTCTCATAATTTACCAGAAGCCAGAAGGGTAGAATCACAGTTTCGGCAGCGCTGCCCCAAATATATAAACAGTTCTAGCTTGCGCGCTTGAGGGCTTTTATCCGCTTCTAATATTTTCCCAGTGGTCACCCTTCCACTGAGCTGTCCATTCACGCTCCCAGCACCAGAATCAGCAACAATGGAGCATTTATTCAGGTGTTAATAAATATACAAATTTGAATATACTTACTTACCTGCACACAGAGCGCTCTGAATGAAAGCGCTGCAAAGAGAAAT
Source organism: Bactrocera tryoni (assembly GCF_016617805.1). Classification (NCBI taxonomy): domain Eukaryota; kingdom Metazoa; phylum Arthropoda; class Insecta; order Diptera; family Tephritidae; genus Bactrocera; species Bactrocera tryoni. The sequence goes on along the minus strand of NC_052503.1, from coordinate 9,451,259 downwards.
ATCCAAATTGCTTGGCTGAGTGCACAAAATAATGGAAATGAAATGTTTATGAAAGGCCCTCGCGGCCCTCGTGGCGCTCGTATGTACCGCTAAGCATGTGCATATACTATTTGTGAGGGAGTGGGGTATTTCGGCTCGCGTAGCTGGCAATAAATCGCTGTTAGCACTCGGCGCCCTGGCTCCGTTGGCTACTCACCGCTCTGACTGATGGGCAGCGCAGCATTAGACGCGCAGAATTGTTTCAGGGTTTCACTGCTTTTTATCGCACAAATAAATTACCGTCAAGAATGCCAGAATCCTAACTAAATGTAGAATATATATGTATGTATATAAACAAGTGTATGAATGAGTGAGCGCAAACAATGTGAAACAATGATTGCGAAGAGTGTTGTTTGCAGTTGTGTGAAGTCTGCTATGCCGGAGGGCGGGCGGGCGGTGCAGTTTGCTTTTCGGTAAATTAATTGTAAGACATTTGTTGGCAAATTTGAAATGTAATGAAATATTTATGCATTAACCGTATAAATATCCTTGGCGTGGTTGGAGAGTTTCGATAGTTCTGAGGAAGCAATTTGTATAGCAAATTGAGATGGATGAAGCATTTAATTGCCGTGAGATGTTTTTGGTTTCGAATGCCTCTCGGGCGAACACAAGTATTTGATTTAGGATTTTTATTGACTTTCGTGCAAGAGAAACCTTTTAAAAGTATAAAGAAAGCAAGAACAAATGTTAACTTCGGCTGCATGGAAGCTCCAACACCCTTCACAGGTTAATTTCTTATATTCATATGATCTTATCTTCTGGAAAGGACATAGAAAAGCCATTTGCCGCAGGTATCGATTCTGATAGTTGTTTGTTTGCACTAAGCAAGTTTTCGACCAGTTGAAACTGTATTAACCCAGACATTTCCTATATCAACAGTGCCAGGAGTAGCATTGCCTTAATGAACAGACAAATTTTGTTCCAAAACTCTTTTTTTTAAAACACGTTAGGTTAATCTGGTAGACCAATAAGACACACATAGACCAGTTTTGTCCTTTGCAATACCAGATGGAGTTCAGTTGCTAGATCCAAGAGGAGTAGTATCCCTTAAGATGCCTGCGCTTGACGCGAATTTTAACAGACTCTGCGGCCTCACTATCGATACCTCCTCCAGTGTATCATACCGTGCGGACCCCAGTTGCTTACAGAGTAGTTTTGCCAAGGCGGAACAACTGCACAAGAGATGCTCTATTGCTTCCCTGGTGTCCTGCTCTAGACATTTCCTGCAGTCTTCTCGATCTGTCAGCATCATTTTGCGGGCGTGTGCCACCACCAGACTACCGTTTAGCACATAACTTTTGCAGTTTTGTACCCAGGTAGCTCGTTCCATCGTGTTTTGATTTACTTTACCATGCTTCTGACAGAATCGTCGTATAAACAGTGCCTGTTTTCGGAAGATAGCCGTACACCATACTTGACAGTCTCGTAAAATACTTCATTGCCTATGGATTTATCTGCAGGTTCATTAGAAGAAAGCTCCGTGGTTTCGCAAAGCAAAGACCTCAGCTTGAAATATACTGCAGTGGTCCGGCAACTTAAAAGACTAGCCTATGCCTAACTCAGGAAAACATATTTTCACACCAAATCCATCGGCCATTTTGGAGCCATCCGTATAGATGTTTACAGTGTTGCGCGTAGCTAACATACCTCTACGCCAGGTATTTTTTCTTATGCTTACTTTTAACCTTCTTTCACAGTTGAAAGGTGGGTTCAGGTAGTCGATGTTTTCCCAACCGCCATTACCCACCGACCTACACCCGAAGGTTCTACATGTAAAGTCTCCTGCAACCAGTAGTCTTCTCGCCGATTTTGCTGCGCAGTTTTCAGCGAAGAGATCTGTAGCTGGCAGGTTTAATACAAGTTCAAGAGCGGCGCGCCGTTGCAATTATTCTTAAAGCTCCACCTTTTTTTAACACAAATCGAAATATACTAAAAGTACCAAAGTCGTGGTTCATTTTAAAACAATTTCATTTGAAAATTTCTTAAACTTTGGAAAAAGATTTATTGTAACTAATAACGGTTCGGAGAAAAACTAAGGTAGAAAATATGAAAGCCGTAATCGATACAAAAAATTTCAACTGAAAAATGAAATAGCATTTATTGGCCACAAATGTGCAGCGGCAAGCAGTTGAATCGGTTGTTGATGCGACAACAAAAACCGCCGGCGAAATTGAAAACTTTTAATTGGCGCTTAAAAAGTTTCAATTCCCAGCGAGATAAAAGTGATGAGCAAAAACGAGTGCAAACCGGACACAGGGGTAACTTAAGCGTTAGAGTGCAGAGTATTAGCGGACAGAAATAGAAAGCAGTTATGAAAAAAGTATAGCAGCATAGGTGGGCAGCGGTGGTCCTGGTAAGTGCGTGTAAGTGTTAAGCGGAAGTTTCCTAACTGGAGCGCTGCGAGACTCTGTTGTTGTAAAATTATTTACTTCATGTGACTCGATTGCAGGCAGTGAATCAAATGCATCGGACAAAATTCTGTCTCTGGTTCAGTGAATAATACGATCAATTTTGAAACATATTTGTAAATCCTACAGAAAAGTTCAAATAGCTGAGGAAATAACTTAATCAGTGGCTTCTTGACTTCGTATCATATCTTTAGTTCTTCCTCGATTACGAACATCCGTTAGAACTTAAACTGGTAACGTAACAAAATAAATATTGCCTCTTTCCTGCTGCTGCTTAACTCTAGCTCGGTTTTTGCTTTCATTTAGGGCATAACACTGCCCAGAAGAATGTCGAGTAACGCACTGCGAGCCAAATGACTTTAAACCACGCAGTTACGCGAAATTCGAATAAATATGCCTTTCCTCTCAAAGACACCGCGCAGTTATCTCTAACAAAACTTCATTTTCACCTTAAATACGCGCTGATGGCTCAGCGGAAACAGCCGCTTAAAACGCCGTAAATATTTGATAAGACTTCTAAGTTAAATCTGTCACGCAATAGGCGATAACGTGCTTTCGAATTACTTATGAAATGTAGAACTCCAAACACAAATAACCAACACCATGCAATTCCCTCACTTTGCTTCCTGAGTGACCCACTCGGCTGGTGCGTGTTCACAGAATATTCGCTGCTTTTACGTCTGCGATTATGAGTCACACTGAGCCATGTATTGCCATAGCTGTGTTGGAGCCGGTCAAAGTTAGCTGGATTCTACTAGATTGTGGGATTGAGCTTTAATTGCTTTCGGCAGCCAAAGAAGTTTTACTATAACAGTCGAGTGTTATCCTGGAATCTTTACCTAGTTTCCTTCTCCCTTACTATATAAATTAGTACAACAAAAAAAGTTTCATTGTTAATATTTACGGTAATTATGAGCCATAAAATATTTATCTTAACTTTCTAAAATTGCTTTTAATTTTTACATTTTGTTCATGGAGCCGTGTGTCGAAATTCACGTAATTGAGGAAAGTACTCTCAACGCCATTCACTTTGAGGGGCCAGAAACGATTCTTTTGCATATCGCTCAAGCAGCTCACGACTTCCGGTCTTATACCAAGTATCATTTGGGTAGCCAAAGAATATCCGTGTGAAGACGAACCATTCGTCCCCAGGGTTGTGCGCAGGGTTTATGACCCGCTACATAAAAGTGTTCCGATGAAAACCAAGCAACAGCACCGGATGAGATACCTCCTTTTGACGACCTGGAATGTCCGGTCTATTAAATGGGAAGGCCCAGCCCTGCTGACGTCCTTGTAAAACTAGGTCCTTGTGGCATTTACTACATTGGCCATATAAAGGAGCGCAAATTCGGTACGGGAATCGTAGTGGGAGAGACTCCGTCGCCGAGTACTGACATTCTCCCCGCTCGATAAATGTCTAGCCGCAATCCGCATCATAGCGAAGTTCTTCAATATATCGCTGGAAAATCAACAACTGACCAGATATTCACCATGCGCCTAATCTTGGAAATAACCCGGAAAAGAGAATCGACACTTACCACCCACCGCTATGCCGTTATGTCTGAATTTGGTAACTCCGCAAACCTAATACGGCTATGTAAATTGACGTTGAGTAATACCAAAAGCTACGTCCGGATCGGGAAGGATCTCTCTGAGCCGTTCGATACCAAACGAGGTTTCAAACACGGCGACTCCCTTTCGTGCGACTTCTTCAAACTACTCTTGGAGAAAACAATTCGAGCTGCAGAGTTGAATAGAGAAGGTATAATCTTCTATAAGATTGTACAGCTGCTGGTGTAGGACGATGATATTGACCGCACCGTTAGTAGTGCTTTCTGCAGACTCAATAAGGAAGCGAACAAATGGGTCTGGTAATGAACGAGGGCTAGACGAAGTATCTTCTGGCATCAAAAAAACAATCGTCGCACTCGCGACTTGGCTGCAACGTCACTGTTGCCAGCCATAACTTCCAAGTCGTGGAAGACCAACAACAACGTCAACTTCGAAATCCAACACTCCAGCTCTGAGTATTCGACGCGGTACCTACTGAAAGAGGAAAATCCCCATTTTGTTGGAAAGACCATGCTACACTTTGAATTTCCAATTGGCGCCAAACAACGAAAACTGTAACTGTTGTAAGCTCGGCTATAGTGGCGTAAGCGGTGTCTAAGCCAATAAAGAAGACATTTTTTAGTCCAACATATCCGATCCGATTCTGTGCGCTTCAATTGTCACAAATTCCACCAGTGCAAGATTGCATTGTCCCTTCTCCTTGTTCACATCCTGCATAAGATCAATGAGACAACCATTTTGGTGTATCAATACTTCAGCAACTCTGTTAACAAAAATTTCATATGAACTGGCGAGTTTTCATTCGCAAAACCGTGTTCACGTGGCTACACACACTACCGCAGATGTAGAGCAGAAGACTGCTTTTTCTGGGCACCGGTTGGGCGGCTTGCTGGCCCCACGGCATTTACTGCTTTACAAGATCCACTATTTTCTGGATATTTTGTCGACGCATTCCCTTTCATTTACACTTCTCTTGTTTGCGAAATGCTGCAGAGGCACCGTTATGTGTGTGAGAACATGCAAAATCAACTACCTGCGAACATTTCACACAACGTTGAATTTCGCCTGAAAATTTTTCCTCCATATTACATAAATATATAGCAGCACAAGGTTGATAAAACCAACCTTGAACACACCTACATATACAATCCATTTTGTTTTCGCTTTCGATATTTTCATTAAATTTTTGATCGCTCTCTACTTCTGTTGCCCAAGTTTCAACTTATATTTTTCTTTGCAAGCTCTGTATACACAAAGCGTGTGTGTATGTGTACACCGACGAATGTTCGAATATTACGAGAAAACGAAAAAGCGGCGTACGTTCTTCGCATTAATTGTATTTATCGATATTCTGGACCGCACATTCGGTGATGCAATCGTTAGCGACCTAACGGGACAAAAGTACAAATGCATTAAAAGCTTGCTTGGAAGTGTAAATTTTTCGGAGCTCAGGAGCTGAAAGTCATGAAATTTTCCCACAGGCCCTATGAATTCAATGAATTGTTGGCCGCCTTTTAATGCCCAAACAGTGGCGCTGGCTTAAGAATGCAATCAAGAATTGCACTAATTGTTTTCGCGCAGCTCTTGCCTCCTCCAACCATGCCGTGCTCGTGAGCGCTGCATTTCTTTCGGCTGCACCTCGCGCCTCGCACAACACGCATGTATTCCTCGCACGTGTAGGCTGCCTGCTGATATGTATGCGTGCATGTATGTATATGTGCGCTTCCGCCTCTTTCATAAGATCACGCTGTCTGACTGTGATTTAAGTGCACTTTTTGAGTTTCCATTAAAAGTTTTTATTTTTATTTTTGTGGAAAGAGTTAAAAGTTTTCCGCAAAGGATATGTGTCCGCTGTATGGACGCGGCAATCAGTGGCATGCGCCTCCATTTAATGTGGCGCGTCCGCTGTTTTCTCCAGACTTTCTCTCCTTCCACTCCAAATATGCAATTACTTGGGCATTTGGGGCGCCACTTGGCAATAAGTGCCAATAGAATATAGATTTGCGAAGAGAAACCAACACGAACGGAAGCAAATCTTTATTTTTCTCTTTACTTAATATTCTATATTAATTCGATTTTGATACTTATTATGTTTTATAAATAAAACTGCAATAAATTATGCTAGGAAAAGCTCATTAAAACGAAATTGCAAGGAAGAACACCAACTTCTGGCTGTACATCTAACTTGTTCTTCTTCTTCTTTCTTCTTTATTGGTGTAAGCACGGCTTACACGGTTATAGGCGAGTTTAAAACAGCCAGTCGTTCTTTCTTTTCGTTGTTTGGCGCCAATTGGAGATTCCAAGTGTAGACAGGTTTTTCTCGACCTTGTCTTTCCAACGAAAGTGAGGTCTTCCTTTCCGGCAGGTACTGCGTCGAATACACTCAGAGCTGCCGTGTTTTCATCCGTTCGGACGATATAACCTAGCCAGCAATGCCACTGTATCTAAAATCGCAGCAATATATCAATATTGTCGTAAATCTCGTACAGCTCATCGTTCCATCGACTGCGGTATTCGCCGTTGCCTAAGCGCCAAAGACCATAAATCTTCCACAGAACCTTTACCTGAAAACTCGTAACGCCAACTCATTCAATGTTGTTATCGTCCATACCTCTGGACCATATAGCAGAACGGTGATGATGAGTGGAATTTTAGAGTTTGGTCTTAAATTGTCGAGAGAGGACTTTACTTTTCAATTGCCCACTCAATCCAAACAGGTACTACCGTTGGCAAGACTTAGTCTGCGTTAGATTTCGATGCTAACGTTGTTGTTGCTTCTTATATTCCTTATTTACAGGTGCCTAAAAAGCTTTACGAACTTTTTTTATGATACATTTTATATAATCGTTAAGCGTCAATTCGTTTCTCTACACGACATCTTTAAATTCGTAAGAAGAAAAAAGTGTCTTCAGAACGATGAAGCCATATTAGACATCTTGGTCTCCTTTGCCTTTAAAAAGTATTTGGACATTTTCTACATTCTGCTCTCGTTACTGTTATTGTACTGCGCCATTCAGCCCACTAGACCGGCTGCCTGTGCGCCCAGGTCGTACACTTACGAGCACTTACTTTCCTCTTGAGTAATAACAGTATTTAAAAACTCATTTTCCTGTAGACAATATGTGCGAGTGTTCATACAACAAAGTACGCCAATTAATGCGACCGGGTGTGCAGATACAGCTTGCTTGGCCCTGTAGGAAAAACGGCTTAAAAATTTATTTCCGGTATTCAGGATTCGGTTTGTCCCGAACGTAAAATCTTCCTAAATATACCTATATACTATATATATGCAACCTGCTGGTTCGAAATTCCATTTATACCCTTACCATTTATTCTCTTATCTCGCCGGAACCTAGACTTAGATAATCTATTAAATTTTGGGCAGTATTTCTCACAGGGTTCGCTTTGGTTGACTTTGTTGGCAAGCTGCATATAATTAGGTACTGTTACTTCATATGTGCTCGCATCCTAATCTTGGATATTGCTCATTAAAGCCGGCACCAACAACGAAAGGAACAACACTGCACCAACTTCCTCCTCTGCTTTATGTAAATAAGATTCAATTACTCACAGGATGCTCTCCAAGTATTACTGGGACTTTAAATGCTTATATACATGAATATACATATGTGTGTGGCAATGAAGAGCTGGCGGCAATTCACACATTCTTTTGAGAGTTTGAGAGGGCAACTTGTTGGTTCTTTCTACTTTTATGGGCAAATAAAGATATTTCTATGTATGTAGTCTCGTACAATTGTCTGACGAAAATTTATATTCCTTTTGGTGCATCTCCTTTCTCAGTTAATATTAATATAAAGAACTAAGTAAAGGATATAATTGTTGTTATATAGTTATTTTTAAATCGTCAGTGTGCTTGATTTGCGCAATACCCCTTTCGATGTTCTGTAACAACAAATATAACTGCGAGTATATAAGTTTTGAGTAGGTGTAAGTCAAAAAATGTATAAACCATATCTTCTACAAGCCACACTGACTATTAAGCCAATTCCTTCCTCCGAATCTTTAACCATATCTTCTATCAGCCACAGTAAAAATTAAATAGAAACCGGCGGAAGCTCGAGTCGAAAGCCACTTCCTTCCTCCGTTTCTATTTTCTCGTAAACATATTTTCAATTAGCGCATTAAAAATGTTTACACAAATAAATAAACCCACAATATATGTACACCTACATACATACAAATGTCAACATGAATACACACAAATCAATTTACTTACACACACACACACAAGGCCTCAGCCATCCTTCGGCGGTATACAAGTTTAATGAAGTGCAAATACGTGGCAAGGGTTTCGCACAAGAGCCGGAAATGAAAACAGGCGCAAAGCGAGAGTGTGCAAGTGCCTATTAGTAGCCGTGCTATAAGCTCTTCTACTTTTCAATTGCAGGTAATAAACAATTTTATACTCGTATTGTGTTATATATGAATGTGATATGAATTGTGAGTACAATTTATATGAAAATCTCTCGGTTCTTTTAAATGCACAGTAGAATTGGATTCCGCCACATCAAGTCTACTTTTCAGAATTTCTTTCCAGATGGAAGTATTGACTATCAATTCTCCGCTAGTATTGCAGCTTATACAGCTTTTTTATTAACAAGAAAACCTTATATATAAATAACCTTATATATAAGTAACCGATTACGGAGTTCACTGCCAAGGAGTTAATTTCAAAGATGGTGGACGGAAGAACGCATTGATGCTTCTTGCTATGTATCGATGACTTCGGTTCATATCTTCTTCTAGTTCCGATGGAGCGAGTGATCTGCGCATGCCTGGTGAACTTTAAGGAGCATATTTCCGATAACATGTTGTACAACTTATTAAATATATTTTCCTAGCAATGATTCTTCAAGCTTCTACCTAGAACGCTTTATTAACAGCAAGTCATATTCCTAAAATAGTTTGATAGTCAAGCTTTGATCCTTACAGACAGACAAATAGACAAAAAAGATAACTCAAGCTCAAATATATAAGTATGTGTCTCTGCTATGAAAGTTCTTTTGTATTATTCATCGCTATCAAAATATACATACAAACATGGTGATGTGTTTTTATTCTGAACGAAATTTGGCTTTTGTATAATCATACTTAGAGTCACTTAGATATGCGCCCACCACGTGCATTATGAGAGTTGAAGTTAAGTAGAACATGTGACCTGCTAGCATGCATTTACCGTATTATACTTAAGCTTATATTATAGATATAAGGGCGAGAGACCACGCTTGTATAGCTGTGTGGGTACACTTACTTGCAGAATTCTTAATGAGTTGCATTTATGCGTTGCAAAATTAACTAGCGGTTGCTTTTTTAACGCCGGCAAGTGTGCTTGCGTCTGCTCGTCGTCGGCTCCAGCTTTCATGAGTGGCATGTGTGGCTGGCAGCGATTTGGGTACTTCATTTGAGCTGTGCGCCGTTGGCGTATTTATGTCTTAGTTGAGTTTATTTTTTAAATTTTCAGCTTGCTGGTTAAATTACATAATAAGAAAAAATTAGGCATCGGAACATAAAAGCTTTTTTAGATTAAAAAGCGTTCTTCGTAGATTAAAAAGCCTGTGGCAACTAGAAAGAGTAAACCAAATATCTTTTGAACGCATAAATTGTCTTTAAAACGATATACAAATTTAAGAAAATCCCAATATTTTGACTTCCAAACTTGTTGTACTTTGTATTCTTCTTCTTCTTTATTGGCGTAGACTCCACTTACGCGGTTATAGTCAAGTTTATAACAGCGCGCCAGTCGTTCTTCCTTTTCGTTGTTTGGCGCAAATGCAAGATTCTAGGTATAGTCAGGTTCTTCTCCAGCTGAGCTTTAATCTTTCACACAATACGCTCGATAGAGCCTTATACGCGATCTTGAGGAGGCTTATCCCACAGTAGTTGGCGCAGATTGTGGAGTCTCCAGTTTTGTGGATTGGTCAGAGCATACTTAAATTCCAATCGTTGGGCATGATTTCGTCCGACCATATTTTACAAAGTAGCTGTTGCATGCTCCTTATCAGTTCTTCGCCGCCGTGTTTGAATCGCTCGGCCGGCAATCCATCGGCCCTCGCCGCTTTGCTGTTCTTCAGACGGGTAATGGCCATTCGTACTTCTTCATGGTCAGGCAATGGAACGTCCGCTCCACCGTCATTGATTGCGAAATCGGGTTCAGCAGCTCCTGGTGTTATGGTATCACTGCCATTCAGGGGGCAGGAGAAGTATTTCTCCTTAATTTGTATCCACTCATAGAATAAGACAGACAAGTAGCTAAGCTACTGTTCAAGCATGTAACCGTCAAAAACTTTTTATTTAAATCTTAAATGTAATCACGTTTCGAATATGAAACATATTTTCCATGAAATGCGCGGAACACTCACAAACATATATTCTAATTTAGTCGACAAACTCAGGCAAAACTGTACTTTATATGATTAGGGATTCCTAATAAGATTTGTCGTTTTTAGAAAAATTAAAGACAAAGTAAAACATTTCCATAAAACTAGGTTATTACATCGAGTATGGGTAACCATAAAGCCAAACAAACCAAGAGAGCTCTTATCCACGCAAAGAAAAATTACCATTTAAAGCATTGATAAAGATTTTCTTGAATTTAGCGAATATATATATTTTATTTTCTTAATTTGAGGGACTTAATTGGCGAACAATAACGCACGCACACATCAAGTATATACTAATTCTTCACACATATTTACATACTTATAGGATTCTATATGAATCGATTAATCAAAGCTTTACGAAAGCGCCGCACATTTCATTTCAGCACAGCAATCCATTACAAAACCTCAAAGCCGCAATAAATATACATATTCAACTATAACCTCGGATGAGGTCCAGCGTGCACTTAGAGGACTTAGCTCATGCCACATATTCTACAATTTATTTAGCCCATCGTGCATTTAAGGTCTTGCATGCATACAAGCCTCGGTGAAAATTTACCAGCGGGTAGTCCAGCAAGCATTATGGTTTCGTGCCGCCTTCCCCGCTTCAGCCCCATTTTCGGCTACAATTGTCCAGGGCACAATAAAATGTTGCCAAAGCATTAAAAATCTTACTTATTAGCGAGTTGTGTGTTGCAGCAGGAGTTATGTGCGCGCACACTCACCCACACAGGCATTCTTGCACACATGTCGAGCATAGCGCGCTGACACCGAGGCGCTCTCAACATTCATAAACTATTTACCTTTTTGGGAATACAGCCCCAAAGCCGAACAGGTCACATAGCCGAAGAGTAAGAGCGTACGAGGGCGAGCTTATTTGTCCATACATGCGCATATATGTAGTATATCACGTGAGCAAAGCGCTACAATTATTTAATTAGCTGCTGCTTGTTGTATTGGAGCTTATGTTTCCTTTCTGTTGAGCCATCTTCCAAAGAACTTAACTTTTCTTTTTTGACTGCCTACTGTCAACTCTTTCTCCAAGAATTATTCAGATTGTATTGCGACCGTTATATATTATATTATCTTCAAATACTTAGATTTGTTTCGAGTCGAAAAAATGCTGTTGTTTTAAAGTTAATTTTGCCCGCTTTCTGCGCAACCTTCATGTAAAGCTTGCAAGTGACAAGTGTTTTGAGAACTGAACTTTCACAAGCGCACAAGAACACGAACACGGGCCGCTTGCATGCGATGCACTGCCAGAGGCCAATGTTTATTCTTCGGCGAGTTTTTGGCTGTCACAGTCGCACGAAGCTTGTGTTGCCTGGTTGGACATGCGGCGCTGGTCTGCGAGCTCTGTGGGCCGACCAACTAACTGTGAACTCAGCAACGGCGCATAATAATAATTCACTTCAGTCTAGTACCGTTGCACTTTTTTCGGTTCTTTATGCTTCCTGCGCTCTGCTTTGATCGCGATGCCCCTTTGTATGGCCCTTGTTTTACATATTCTCCCTGTCTCCCTTTGCTGTGCTTTTTAGTTTACAGCCGTTAAAGTGTGGCAGTGGGAACGTTTTAGCTAAACTGTTACTTCCATTTGCATGCACAATTGTTGTACTCGTGGGTGTTGCCACTGCTGTTGTTTTTGTGTGTTGCCGTTTGGCTTGGCTCTTTGCCGAATTTCTTTTCCACCAAAACAGCGCTAACCGGTATATAACTGAACATAACTGCACACCCAATTAGGTTGTTATAGTTAAGTAAATATGTATTTTTGGTTACTTTAGCATTAAATTTAATATCACACTAAAGGGTAGAGAGCGGGAAAGATATTACAAGAAAAGAAAATAAAATTTTAGCAATTTATTAAAAAAAAAAATAAACAATAAATTTAAATAGGCACCGAAATAAGCACATTTTTTTCGAAGTTAACGCACAGCGGAACGGAATGAGCCAAACATTTAGGAAAATCTGGCGGGCGCTGCCTCGTTTAGCGAATTAATATAACTCGTGGTGTGGCATGTATGGACTTGACTGAAAAGTGTGTGTGTGTGTTTGTATTCGTGCGAACTCAATGCACTAAGTAAGTTGACCCACTGAAGGCCGCTGTGATCGCTTCTGCAATAAATAACATTGTAAGCTGTCGGATATGGCAAGCCGGGCGTAAGCAGTTCACCGCCAAAACTACTGTAGTTAAATGTGGCAGCACAGGCACTTCCAGATGCAATACTCAATGTGCAACCGCCACATATTCTACATATGCACATACATATGTATGTGGGTCTGTGTGTTTTGTATCAGCAAAGTGGCATACATAGGCATATGACTTCGTGCATGGGCGATTGCCACAACTACCAGCGGCATGCCACATGTTGTGATATGAAACGCGGCGCATTTTTCCCTACATTTTTTTTTTGTTGGTTTTCCTGATGACGATGGCTTTATGCGGTTTTATGTGTTTTTGCTATGCGCTCCCTTAATTTTTTCTCTTGTTTATTCACCACGAATGGCAGAAATTTTTTTGTCTCCTTTGTATTCACTCACATATTTACCTTTTTGGCTTTGATTTGCGGGAATTTACTTCAAACTCCCGATTGGCGCGCCGCTGCGTCGTCCTGCCATCAGCATGAGGTTGTTGCTTTTTTATGCTGGCTTTTTCGCAACATTTGCATATGTGTGTGCCTATCTGTGTGTGAGTGTGCATTCGTGTTGACCGCCGTTGATTGTGTGCTGCACTTAATCCAATTTCGCGGCAATCGTTTAACCGCAATGCAGTAAATTACACGCGCATAAATATCCGATGAGCTCCGCGCGACGCAGGAACCAAAATGTGCCACCACACACATTTGCATTTGAACATATATTCATATGTCCATACCCAGGAGTGCATCAAACACCAGGCGTAACCCCGTGTTGCCATCCAGCGCTCCTCTATAGCTCGCTTATGCTTGTTCGCGCTTGGCAATCATTGCAGGAGGGGCACTCGCAAATGTGACGCTGATCCTGCTCAAGGTTTATTAAAATATTTTAGCTTTTAGAATAATTTTGATGAAGCTTTCTAAATTTCAGATATAACAATTATTCACGCAGATTTTGATTTCGCCTCGGGAGTACAGACCTTTCGTAAAGAGTTGTCGCTTTAAGTGAGGAATAGTAACATAGTTTGTACGTATTTTGCTCATACATTTCTGTTTTTATATGGAAGGGGGAAACATCGAAAGGCATCACAATGCTTCCGCAGCCGCCCTAGAACTCTGATGTGAACCCGCCCCCCCGGAACTTTCTTTGTTTCTTTGGCTGAAAAAGCCGATGAAAGGCAAGCATTTTGAGACGACAGAGGGGATCCAAGAAGCATACACCTCGGCTTTCAAGGCCATTCCGGAGAATGCCATGATACCTGCAATCGCGGATATTTTTAAAGGTTTTAAAGAATTGTAACAATTGGTTCAAGTCCTACTACTTTCCGGACAAACTCTGTATATACTCTATACATGTCGGACAGTTCGGACAAATATCATTGTGGAATCTGAAAAGGTAACTTCACTAAGTATTAGGGTCAGATGGAAATTCAAGTCCTCATGACGTCTGTTTATCCACGAGTGGATGTCTGGTATAAGTCGGTGGGTCCAGCGCCCTTTGGATGAGAAATTCCACCGCTCCCGTCACGCTTTAGTGCTTTTGTTCCTCTACTCTGTCTTTGCTGATACTGTTTTAGACGCTGATAGCTGATATAATCGCTCAAGTTCATCTTCCTGGATGTCAATGGGCGGCATTCTGACAAATACTTCAGCAGCGTCGGTTGATATAGTCCGGAAACCCTTTATTATTCGAATTACGGAAACCCTGTGCATTGCAATTATTTGTTTAGCATACAGTTTTATATTCATTGCCTGTATCCATAATGATGCCGCATACAATATTACTGAACTCATTGCTTTTGATATTAAGAATCGACGGCTGGAACCCACACAGCCTCTATTGGTCATCATTCTCGATCGATCATTATAAATTTTGTTTGCTTTACCGGAAGAACACGCCAAATGTTCCTTAAATTTGAATTTGGAGTACAACATTACTCCCAAATACTTCAGCTGTGGCTGTGAAGTAATCTCGCACTCTCCCTAGTGCTTATGCCATCACCATGCTATCGTCCGTATACGCTATTAGTTTGACGTTTGTTGGTTGATATCTTCTTAGCACCCCGCCATACAAAATATTCCATAATAGTGGGCCTAAAACTGAGCATTGGGATACTCCAATCAAGATAGAGTAGCTCTTGGTGCCTTTGTTCGTATCAAAAATCAGCCTTCTGTTTTTAAAATAACTCGTTATAATGTTTTCGAGGTCTTCAGGGGTGCGTATTTCATCCAAGGCTTTGATTAAGTGTGCCCATTTTGGTGTTGTACGCATTCTGGACGTCCAGGGTAATCAGCGCGCAGTACTTTTTTGTGCCACCTTTCCATCTTTTGCCACTTACTGCACATTTTGCAGTATCGATGACTTCTCGTAGGGCGTCAATAGTGGATTTTTTTTATGAAGCCGTATTGTCTCTCTGATAGTTTGCCGGCTTTCACGATTACTAATTCCAAGCTGTAAACGCAAACGCTGTACTCTCCACGAGTCGAGGAACACCTCTTCCTTAATACAAGCGTTGTCATTTTAGCGAACAGTTGAGGTTTTGAGCTTATAGCTTCCTTCGGGGCTCTGTTGGCGGTCACTCTGCAGCTTCGTTTCGTCGCTTGGCATAGGAAATTCGGTCGTGTTTCTTTTCATTTTGCTCATCCATACTTATTTATGTACAAGTATATGTTATATACGTATATACTTGTATATAGAGTAAACACTAGCATTTATTTCAAAATATTAAAATCTATATTTATCAAAGTATGCACGTCAAATATAATATTATTTGGTGGGTGATTAATACGTGATAATTTTATTTTTGCCGGTTGGCGTTTATCCGGTACACTATATTCAGAATATTTGTGGGTCTGTGCACACATGCCTGTAATGTCTCATTTTACGATCACGTGGTCAACTTTATATTTATGTCTTCGCGTTGGAGCTGTTAAACGCGTCGATAATTATAAACATGGTCAAATTGTTTACACACAATTTTATTACAGTTATTGGCAATTCGCAGAACATTAGGGTGGTTGGTTATACGCCAGTAGGTCTTTCTTTTCTTCTCAATAGCTTTTTTTCTGTAAAAATTTACCATTCAGCTCTTTTTAAATCAAACCCAACAACAGTGTAAATAGTCCACTAATTTTGTGTACCATAAGGCTTTTCTTTAATGAATATGAACTATTTTTAAAAGCTGCCACAGAAGCGCCGCTGCATGCAACATGCATAAGCAGGTGGGCGTCCCACACGAAGGCGTTGCGCCCACACCAATGCAGCAAGGCCGCTGCAGAGCAGGGTGGGCGTAATTCAGTTCACACACTTGAGTGCATAATTACATGCACGCATACATATGCATATATATATGTATATATTTGCATTTGCAGGGATTTAAACATCGTTGGCATGAGCTGGAGTTTATTCGGTAATTAATTTGCATTCCAATGCACTTCGCCATTAATTTTTACATAAATCATAACTGAAATAACTTCAGCACTCTTTTGAAAGCAAGACGAAGTATTTAGGTGGCTTCCTGCACGCGCCTACACCCAACCCAGGTCGTCCAATTATTGCATGGTTTGTAGTGTGTATTCTGGTAGCTTTACAGCTTTTTCGTGCGCGCTCGTCAATGTCGGCCTTGGCGCGCCAATGCGTGAAATGTCAACGGCACCTGCAGAGTTGCCACTTCCGTTTTTCGATTAAGGAATGCAGAGACCGATCTCAGTAGGCGACAGAACAAAGGAAAATGCAGTCCTAATTTTAAAAATAGGAGTTTGAGAATATGAAAATTTTACCTAGAAAAATTCTATTGAATTTAATTCCCAGAAGAGAATGAATATACTCGAAATAAATAGATGTTCGAGGTATATTTAGCTGGAGCAGTGCGAGGGACATTGCTAATACTGCTTTCGGACCCAGCTACCAATGACAAATAGTATT
This sequence comes from Bactrocera tryoni, assembly GCF_016617805.1. Taxonomy (NCBI): domain Eukaryota; kingdom Metazoa; phylum Arthropoda; class Insecta; order Diptera; family Tephritidae; genus Bactrocera; species Bactrocera tryoni. The sequence goes on along the minus strand of NC_052503.1, from coordinate 9,434,782 downwards.
TAGGCTTAAAATAGCTACTCATTTACTCCATGAAACTTCTAACTCTCTTCAAAAAGTAACGCATACTTCGGTTAGCCGTAAGTGACGTCATCAACAAATAGCAAAGTGAGCAAATTTGAAAAGTTAGACGCCAGAATTTCGATCGGTTTTCTTCTTAGTGTTTAATAAGCTAATTTAAGTTGCCACCTAGAATTATACCTTTGAAGAAGAAGAAGAAGAATTATATTTATTTTTCCACATTATATAGTTTTTTCTCACTTCTCACAGCTCTTTCTTAGCATTTGCTGTGCCGATTCTAATGTCATCATTCACCTCGCCAATATTACTCATTTGATTCCTGCGGGTGCTGCCGTCCATAGAGTCTGCTTTCGCACTGGGACTTCATTATGATATCGTGCGTGTGCACACCCGAGCAATAAGGCCATATTGTTTTAGTTGCAAACACACACAAGCACAAGCTGATGACTGCGGAATCGCTTGTACGCGACTCGTATGACATGAATTTTTTGCTGTTTCTGTTTTTGCTTATGTTGTTATTGTTGTTGGTGTTGTTGTTGTTTAGCACACACTCTGGGGATTGTGCATGTTGTGAATTCGTCTGTTTAAAATGACATTTGCTGCATAACATTTCACACTTTGTGGAATTTCATTTTGTTGCGCCACACACACAAAGCCACTTTGTGTGGCGATATTTGACATGCAACGCACTGCGGCGAAGACTGGCGCACACGCGGGTCACCGTCAGCACGCGGTGCTACTCATTTGCCACTTCACTCCATTTTACGCGCTCTTGCACTCACCGACTCATTCATCCGTTCAGCCATCAAATCATCGCCAGCCGAAGTGCCACACACTCCACTTCTTACTTGCAACGGCTTAGTGCCGACTCCAGCAGTCGCTTCCCGCTCTCGAATTGAATAATTGCCACGCGTACGCTCGCACTCTTCTTACGGCAATGCGACAATGTCAACGTCAACACTGTAGAAATAACATTTGCGTCGGGTCACATTGGCGCGCTGGGATGTTTACGACTTGACACTTAAATGCTCGTTTGATTTGATGCAGTGGTAATTAATTACCAAGTAAATACATAGACATGCGCTCACACTACTCCACAGTTGTTAACCGAAGTGAGTCGCTAAAAATATCGCATCCGTAGCGCTAGAGTGAGTGCGCCGGGCACCGCTCGAATTTGCGTGTCACCTTTTAATTTCACTGAAACTACCACGAAGCTTCACAACAACACCGAATTGGTTACTATTATTTCCAGGAAGCCTGACTATACTCAAAGGCGTCCTTATGGCAATGCCCGTAAGCGCCGTATTGAAGCCATTTATAATGGGAAGAATGCTCACTCACGTACGCCATAAAAGCGGTAATATCCGAAGTGCTGGCTTAGAAAGCTTTTTCAGTTACGGCTCCATCGTCTCCGTTATAAACAGAGACGCTTGGGTGATTGGGAGTTGACGCCTTCCAAGGTTGCCACATGGGTGGCATTAATAATGAAAGGCTTTGCGTGTCGAGCCTCCTTCAATCCGATCTTTATGTAGGCAACATATTGGTAGTGTGGTAGTTTATTTTTGTTGTTGTGCTGATATGAGCATTTTCTTTTAACACCTTCTATGATCGAAGTGCTTGACATACATATATATGTACATATGTATACCGTGCGTTGAATGAGCGCAAAGCAGTGACATGAATGATTCATATTCGTATGCAAATAACGGTTGTGTCTATGATTTTCAAATCCTTTAGAAGAGCATTAATTTAAAAGCTTTAAAATACTTTTTTCTGCTTGAATCATTTTAGTTGAATACTAAATTATGATATATAAAATACTAGGGATTATAAAGGGTGATACATTTCGAGCTTCCTTACCTTTTTAAAGAAAAAAACACAGAAACTTCATATTTCATGTAGAAGGTTTATTATCATTCGAAAGAACATTCTTCGGCATTTATTTTTGTAGATTGTCTCTTTCAAATGTTGGCGGCTACGTCCTTTGAGTCCAATTTCCGATGACTCGTTCAAGCGTTTCGAGTGGTAACTGGCGAATGTCACGCGCAATAATTTGCTCCAAGGCCTTAATCGAAGCGGAATTGTCCGCTTAGACTTTGGACATTACATATCCTCAAATGAAAAAGTCTAACGGTGTGATATCACAAGATCTTAGTGGCCAATCGACCGGCCCAAAGCGTGAAATTATCTGTTCACCAAAGTGTACTCTCAACAAATCCATTGAATGATGCGATGTGTGAGAAGCTGCCGCCGTCTTGTTGTAACGAAATATCGCCGAGATCACGACCTTCAATTTCAGGCATTATTTTTGAAGAAATATGGACAGATGGTTCACACAGTCCATAAATCACAGCAAACCTTTTTTTCTGAATGAAGTGGCAGCTTTTCAATCTGTTCAGATTTCTCTTTGTCACAAATGCGGTAATTTTGTTTGATCACATACCCATTGAGCCAGAAATTGGGAGTATCGCTGAACAAAATTTTTTCTCGGAAACATCGGATCTTTTTGAAACATTTCAAGAGCCCATAGAGCGAAGCGATGTGGCTTGGGAAGGTTGAGCGGCTTTCGTTCTTGCACAAGCTTCATTTGGTACAATTTCAAATTAAGATCTCGACGTAAAATGCGCAAGGACGTTCCATACGTCAACCCGAGTTTCTGCGAACGGCGCCGAATCGACTCTCCACTCTCTGGCTGCTTAATTTTCTTTACTGCGTGCAGGACGTGGTCTATTCGGTCGAATAATATCCCTTGATGATTGCTGGGTCTTAAGATGGGTGATGGTGTTGCGAATAGTATGGTCAGTAGGCTGATTATGTTGACCATAAGTTGAGCGAAGTGCGCGAAATACATTCTCTACAGAACGTGATTTTATTTAAATATATCCACATTCAAGGACAACCCTCTGAACCCCTGAAACAATAGAACGTTTCCTCTCAAACAATCTCCTTTCAAGTGACCAATAAGATAGTTAACGTTAATCAAAGATCACTGCAAGCTTCCTCTAGAATTAACCAACCTGTTCCATAAAATTAAATATAGGCACTATCATACACTTAACTCCTCGTTTTTGGATGCGCTTGTAAGCAGGAATGTAAGAATTTAAAATCTATTAAAAATGTCAAATTTCACCAGCAAAAAATCGAAAAGAGTTATACCTCAGTTTGTGACCGACATGCAGCCCTTCCGTAGTAACAATGTTCCTGTTGTACTCTTTTGTTCAAATTTCAGTAATCTTGCCATTCTACGCTTCTTCCGTCCGTGACGTGGAAATTCAACCAAATGCCCTCCCTATTTTGTCGCCTCAGTCCTACTAAAGTTGTGTTGATGGCCATTATTCGCATTGTAAAAAGAGGTTAGGGTGAGACCAGCGCGCACCGAATATCTCACACTCGAGCCTCTTTTTGAAATGGTTCGCACATGACCACATTTTGATTCTTCCCTCTATCCATTTGTAGTGATGGTTAGTTCAGGGCCGCATCAATTTCCAACATTTGCACCAAGTGAAACCACAGTAAAAAGAAAAACTCATCGGCTCTACGTCGGGTGGCATGTGCACAGTTGCAGTCAAGCATGGCAGTGTAATTAGTGTGGCACGAGCATGAGGCGTGTCGAATTATGTACAAGAGTTGCCAATTTTCTATTTATTTACTTTCGTGCTACGCCGGCGGCAACGTCAATGCAAAGAGTCAGTTTAATGGAGCGAAAGGCCGGGCAGACGATGCTGAAGAGATACACTTTAATCACATTAACTTGCTACACAGATTTTCGTATTGCTCGGTCCCATTTTTTTCACTCTCGTACAAATAAACATGACAAAATAGCAAATGATGGCTTGCACCAAAGGGGAATTCATGTGATTAGGCGCTGAGAAATGACTTCGCACATACAAACCTGCAGTGGTACACTAGGAGATGTACAATGTGTGGGCTGTCGTTTTGTTTATTCGTTTATACGAGTACTCGTGCTACTATTTTCTCGAAATGCCGGGTGTTCACAGATTGTCGCTGCAAAAGTTTACATTGAATTAATTTGCTTATTTTGCTGTGATTGTTGTCACAAGTTGAGTAGGTGCGTATGTACGCAGACCGCTAGCCTTGTATAGTGGCTAATGAGGGTCTATATTTGTTGGGTTTAGCGCAATAAATGCAAAACAGACATTTCAAACTGAAAAAAGTTTGCAAATTGTATTTTTTTTGTTTAATAAGTCCACTTGTTGTCCACTAAATCGCTCCCAAATAATTGGAAAATATGTTCGTGCGTAGCACAGTTTTATATGTTCGCTTGTTCTCAAGCTCTTTTTCTTCCGAAAAACCGAGAAATATACGATTTTGATATCTTCGTTTCGTCAAGCGTAATTCTTCGGCGCGTCGAACAACCTGCAGACGCTTGTTGTCGAACCCTGTGTCGAAATGTCTTCTGACGCTTGCGCAATAATGTTATAATGCTTTCTTAGTGGAGAGTTGATTGAGTCGATTGTTGCATTTGCCCTTCATTTTTGATTTTTTTTTTTATAAATTAGTTTAGTTCATTTTAAGCCTTAGTTTTGAAATAGTCAAAAAGAAAAGAAGTTTGTATTTTCATTTGCCATTTGAACCATTGACAGTAGTACAAATCAGCTAAAATTTAGCAAAACAAAACTTGGCATCATTGAAGATAGCGCCCATATCACTTTCATGAGATATCTGAGAGAGTAATGTAACCAGAGTGACGTAAGAGAATATCTCTTGTACGAAGTTAACTCGATAAGTTAGTTCTTGCTTTTATATATAATTTTTTTTTTAAGCAGAGGCGAAGAGAAAAAAACGAACCAAAAACAACTATTAGAAATATCTTGGAGTATATCTCGTTCTTAGATTAAGCTGAAAATAAAAATATTTGTCGAGTTGGAAGCAGCTTAAGGAACATTCTGGTCTATTTCTGGTTATACTCTTGCAACCAGTTGCTACAGAGTATTATAGTTTTGTTCACCTAACGGTTGTACGTATCAACCAAAACTAAGTGAGATAGATATAGCAGTTTCTTAGTACAAAACAAGTAAGGAAGGGCTAAGTTCGGGTGTCACCGAGCATTTTATACTCTCGCATGATAAAGTGATAATCGAGATACTGTTATTAGCAACTTTTTTGCGAGAGTATAAAAATGATGCCCTCTGAATTACATGAAAATGTCTGAGAGATTTACCGATATTTTCGGTGAAAAATTAGGTTAGGTTAGGTTAGGAACTGAGTTCTTCGTGTTCGATATCAGGGACTTTGAAAAGCTATAATACGATCACGACAATTTTTCCACAATGGATACCTCAGCTCAATACCGTATTTGTGTGAAGTTTTATTCCGCTATCATCATTGGTTCCTAATGTATATATTATACAGAGAAGGCATCAGATGGAATTCAAAATAGCGTTATATTGGAAGAAGGCGTGGTTGTGAACCGATTTCACCCATATTTCGTACATGTCATCAGGGTGTTAAGAAAATATTATATACCGAATTTCATTGAAATCGGTCAGTAGTTCCTGAGATATGGTTTTTGGTCCATAAGTGCCACGCCCATTTTCAATTTTAAAAAAGCCAGGTGCAGCTTCCTTCTGCCATTTCTTCCGTAAAATTTAGTGTTTCTGACGTTTTTTGTTAGTCGGTTAACGCAATTTTAGTGATTTTCAACATAACCTTTGTATGGGAGGTGGGCGTGATTATTATCCGATTTCTTCCATTTTTGAACTGTATATGGAAATGCCTGAAGGAAACGACTCTGTAGAGTTTAGTTAACATAGCTATAGTAGTTTCCGAGATATGTACAAAAAACTTAAAAGGGGGCGGGGCCACGCCCACTTTCCCAAAAAAATTACTTCCAAATATGCCCCTTCCTAATGCGATCCTTTGTGCTAAATTTCACTTTAATATCTTGATTTATGGCTTAGTTAAGACACTTTATAGGTTTTCAGTTTTTCGCCATTTTGTGGGCGTGGCAGTGGGCCGATTTTGCCCATCTTCGAACTTAACCTTCTTATGGAGCCAAGAAATACGTGTACCAAGTTTCATCATGATATCTCAATTTTTACTCAAGTTACAGCTTGCACGGACGGACGGACGGACAGACGGACGGACGGACAGACAGACATCCGGATTTCAACTCTACTCGTCACCCTGATCATTCTTGTGTATATAACCCTCTATCTGACTCTTTTAGTTTTAGGACTTACAAACAACCGTTATTTGAACAAAACTATAATACTCTCCTTAGCAACTTTGTTGCGAGAGTATAAAAAAAGGTGAATACTCTAAAATATTGATCGATTTGTTCACAAATTTTTCAATTTTGTCAATTTTTTTTAAATATAACAAATTTTAGTTTTTAACTTTTTGTTGCTTCTTGTGATATTTCGAGTAAATCGGCTGATTAGAACTTGAGATCGAATTGTGAAATCGCTTTGTAAAAATAAGTTAAATTTTCCAATTTTCTAGACGTAAACCAGAAGTAATTACTTTACTTTGCTCAGGTTTGTCAACAAGGCTTCTCAGAAAAAGCATTTCTGTTTCAGCAAACTTGTAATAATTTTGTACAACTTTAAGTTATTTATTTGGTTTAAAGTTAGAGCTTTTGTTTCGTTTTTTTTAGAAATGAGTTCAATTACATGCAATTCATGAGCAATGCGAGTTTTTCAAATTCGTGCAGCTTCCTTTAGTCATTGATACCCATTTTACTCCGCAAATAATTGGCGAGTAGAATAGCATGTAATTAAGTCTGCATTACTCAATTATTTTATTATCCCGCTCGATTGAATAACAATACGAAGGTATTAGTAAATATGTATACACATCTGGCTGCATTACAATTAAAGTGACAAATGCAGACTTGAAATTTAATTCATTTTATAATTACACATAATTAAAACACAGGTGAGAAATCATTGAATTTCATTCATTTACGGTAAACAAGTGTAGCGTCACCCAGAGTGCTAAACAAGGTATCATCAAAAAATCGAATGTGAATTTTTTATAGATTGCGATTCACTACAACATATTACATCAATTATTAACTTCGGCTATCGGATATAACCAATTTGTAACTAAAACTAAAAAAAAAATGTTTCATTAATTGTATGTATTTGGTTCGTTCCTCTCTTGCTTCCGCTGTAAACTCGTGAAATATTTGTTTTGAATTTTGGCTGGCGTTATTTGCCTTTCAACATATCAAACAAAATATCACTCCAGCCTCCATTGTTGCAGAAATAATACCGTTGCGAACTAATAGAATGTACCGTATTTCGGAGGATTTTTCGCATAGCGTTTGCTTTTGCATAAAAGAAATAGGAGATTTGTATTTGAACTCGTCGCCTCTGTGATGTAAAGCCGGCAATCACTGCAGCAGCTAATTAACATGTGTTTAACGACATAACACGGTGACAACAGCAACAACAACAGCGCCAGCTTAACAGCCAGTGGAGCACCACGAACAGCGACAATTCGAACAAGAGCATTTGCTAAAAATAACAACCGCATTGACGACAATATTCGGAAAATCCAGAGATGACAGCGCTAACAAGTGCAACGCAATGCAGCTGCAGCAGACAGCGCATGCATGGCACATAACAAGGGCTAACGAGCTGCAACAGCTTTAGCAATGACTTCGCATTGTTGCAGTACGGAAGGCAATGTTGTGGTTTCGCTGCCTCACCCGCGCCACAACTATGCTCGACGCCCAGGGCGCGCACTCCACATACCATACAACCAATAGCCACAATTGGCGCTGCTTGCAACTGTTCCGATGTTTATGTTGGTAACTGGTGTGTATGTGTATGAGCCGTATATTATAGAGAGCTACTTTGTCAGGAACTTCGTGACTAATACTGGAAATTTACGAGAAATATTCATTTTCACATTATTCATAATTCGAGTGCCAGGTATTGGCAAATTCATCAGCTTTTCGGAAGATATGTTGGCAATGCGAAATAGAGGTACATGGATTCTACATACATTAACTTAAATACACTTTCGTTAACAAACACTCATTTTTTACTAGTATTACTGCTGACCTCTTTTGATGGCCTCCTGGTGGCTTAAGATAAAATGTTTATGGCATGGTGCACTCTCTTCCCCGCAAGCCGATAAATACAAACAGATGTCACAAGTCTACTTTTACATCAATATTGTTGACTAAGATGTGCAAGAATGTCTGTAAGGCTGCCAGAGTGGGAGCGCTTCGAGAATTGAGTGTTGCTGGCGTCTAATTTCCGCTTTGAATTTATCTGAAACATAGCCAAACCTGCAACCACCCCCGCACTCTGACTTACGCATAATATACGGCTGTGTGTGCGTAAGACTCTGCAATAACAGCCATGTGACGATCGAAACCGGAAGGTTGAGTAAATTAGATTTATGTGTGAAAATATTTTGCAATGAAGCAACACATCCTTTTATAGAGAAGAACACAAATAAAACTCCGGCAGAGCTACAATTTGTTGCATCTTGCATTTACTGCAACTTTTATTGCCTTCTTGAGGACAGCGCTGTGGAAGCAAATATTCGCTACTCTATAGAGTTCGCGACTTACATACATATGTCTATGTAGACAGATACTGTTTCATATTATTAAAAATGCTTGTCACCATGTTGTCCATCCAGCCTAGAAAATGATTCGACTCCGTCTAGACTAGCCCTGAACTTTGACTAAAGTAATACATTTGCAAAAGCTCACTTACCTGATTTGAATCTCCCTGCCAACCTGCCAAGCAGTTTACTCATAGATACACTGGACAGATTCAAGAAGACGCAAAAGCCGTTTAAGTGCAGAAATTGCTTGCATTGACGCCGCTAATGGACGCGGAACGGCAATCGTAAAATGTCAAGCGCGCGGTTAATATTGTTTAAGCCTCAAACGACGTGAAACGTCCGCTGTAATTACGAATGTGTACTCACAAGAAGACAAGAGCGGGTTCAAGTTGCCAGCAGCAGCAGCAGTCAATTTCATTCAATTTCTTTTCTACACGCTTTCGACATCTGCAAAGAGACAAATGATCGAGAAGGGTGAATAAAAACTTACCGTCTGCGACGATTTTGCCTTAGACAGTGATTTCCAGGTGCAGTTGTGAGGGAGGAGGCAACGGTGTTTAACCGGATTTCTGCATGCGCTTGTTTGCACTAATGGCACATTCTATATAGAGACAAGAAAAGTTACATTTAAAGGGTGCTTAAGCGAGGGGTTTAAAAACCAATGAAGCCGAATTGAAAATATGAAGCTCTTAGCGAAACGGTGACTCTGCGCCTGTTTAAGACGATGTAAAAACGTCGGATTGTTAAGAAATATTTGTACAATGAGTTGGAACATCTTGTGCTGCCACGAGGAAAACATAAAGTGGGGTTTGCTGGTAGCAGATGAAGCATACAACGATGTGGTTAGTCATTCCGCTGTTAAGTCAGCTCCAGTTTGAAGAATACTGGCGCTGCAGTAGGACCGCAAGGCGAAATCTTATATTTGCTAGTTGTGTCTGCAATTTCTATTTTCACATTTTTACAATTTTCCTCTTTTGCTCTGCCTTAAATTGTTGCGCGTCTTAACAATATAACTGCAACATAATGCTGTTGACATATCTGCTCTAGACTACCACAAAATAAAATACTAATGCGATAGAGTTATGAACTAGAAACTAAAACAATTGCGAGAATATTGGCGAAGTTTATGTGCTAACTCTTTCTATACCGATCCCTTTGATTATCCCAGTTCCTGTTTGTCTTTTTCCAGTCGGTTCTCCTTTTTGCTATCTGGCGCCAATTGGAGACCTCAAGCGAAACTAGGTCCTTCTCCGCCTGACCTTTTCAACGGAGTGGAGGTCTTCCTCTTTCTTTGCTTCTCTCAGCGGGTACTGCGGCGAATACTTTTAAAGCTGGAGTGTTTCATCCATACGGACAACATGACCTAGCCAGCGCAGCCGCTGTCTCTTAATTCGCTGAACTATGTCAATGTTGTCGTATATCTCGTCGTTCTATGGAATGCAATATTCGCCGTTGCCAACTCGCAAAGGACCATACATCTTCCGCAGAACCTTTCTCACGAAAGCTCATAACGTCGACTAATCAGACAACATCGTCCATGTCTCTTCACTATATAGCAGGACGAGAATAATGAGTGACTTATAGAGTTTTGTTTATGTTCGTCGAGAGAGGACTTGACTTCTCAATAGCCTACTCAGTTCGAAGTAGCACCTGGTGCCAAGAGTTATTCTGCGTTGAATTTCGAGGCTGACATTGTTGTTACTTTTAATGCTGGTTCGAAGATAGGCGAAATTATCTACGACTTCGAAGTTATGACTGTCGACAGTGACGTGGGAGCCAAGTCGTGAGTACGAAGACTGTTTGTTTGATGACAGGTGATATTTCGTTTTGTCTTCGTTCACTACCAGACTCATTTGCTTTGCTTCCATATCTTGTCTGGAGAAAGCAGCACTAAGGATGGGGTTGTTGAGGCCAATGATATCGACGTAATCGGCGTACGCCAGTAGTTGTACACAACAACTTCAAGTAACCCACACTTATACTGTTATTCCATTATTTTCCTACAAACTATCAGTCAAAAGCGGCTTAGAGTCCATCAGCAGAGCTTACTCCTGACCTGCGCTTCGACTGAAGTTAATGTGTTTTCCCATTAAACAAAGTTTCGCAAGCATTGCCTCGCCTTCATGGAGACATAAGAAGAGGGCATTAAGAGGGAGCAAGGGTTAACTAAAAATGCCGCAAAGAAAAGAACATTATAGAAATCTGTTTTATTTATATACATACATATATACACTGTATATATATGAGCGTTTTGTGGGGAGCAAAACATGCGCCTCCGCCTCCGCTTCCGCCTTCGCCCGGACATTTAATGCATTTCACTCGGTGCAGTAGACTCGGTGTGGCTTAGTTCCTACTTGCGGGATTTGCATAATGTAACGGATTATTGTTACAGGATTTGTAAAATTGCGTATTAAGGCCATCTTTACGCCAATTGCTCCGGCTTCAGTTGCCTTTGCAGCTTCCCCAGCGCTTGCTCGCATACACGCTGCCAACTGTATAGCACTTGGACTATGGCTGCTATGTTCGTATGCAAATGTGTTTTGTTTCATCAAGGAGTGTCGCCAGCATTCGAATACTCGACGCATCGATGATCGAGGTCACGCGCTGGCGTCACTCGCACTCAACGTCAGTCTTGGCGAAGAATAGGTAGAAAAGGAAAAGTGTTGCAAAAATTAAAATAAGGAACAAAAGTTCACAGCAAATTGCAAGTAAAGTTTTCGAGCTACGAGCCAATATTTTGCTTGCTTTACTTTGCTGCACTTACTGTTTATCCCTGCACTCATCACTTCCGAGAACCCGCTGCGCTCACTCTCTCCCTGGCAGCTGTTGGCACAAAATGCATTTTTCTTTGTTTCCCTTCCTCTATTTTTCTACTTTTTCGTTTCTAATGCGACAGCAGAAAACTTAATATTTCTCAACGGTTCTTATTTTTGTTATGTCCTGTTATTGAAGGATTTATTGAAGTTTCATCGAAAGGATTAATAACAATACTGCGTATGTATGTGTAAATTCACAAAACAAAGTTTTAGCAAACTCGCATATGAAAATATATGAAAAGTTGCACTGTATTTTCAAAAATACCCAGAAAAAATGTCATAAATGGAAAGATGGAATATGAAATTGTAGAGAAAAGTGCTTGTCATACTGACTTAAAGCGTTGCATTTAACGCATTTCAAGTCCAAACGAGTTGAAATTTAACTCAGCAAAAATCATTGATTGCTCTGGTGAGAGCACAACTCTTCTCTTCCAAAGCATATACTTACTTGTATTCTTCTTCTTTATTGGCATAGACACCGCTTACTCGGTTACAGCAGAGTTCAAAAAATATATGTTGCTACTTTAAGTCAGTTAAGGCTTCCTCATTTAATATCTATAAGGTTCTCCTTAGGGGTCTTTTATTGTTTCCAAAAGCTGAACTTCTGATATTTTCATAAGTGTCCATCAAAATATTTTCATGCAACCAAAGTGACTACGATTCGCTTAGAATATTTATGATACTTCCCGGTAGGTGGTTGAGTTAACATCCTATTTTTAGACTCCTAGCAGCCAACGTGGCTGTTCACACGCAGGCATCCAACACGAACCAGCCGTCGTTTCACTCAAAGCGCTGGCAGCCAGCAGAGCACGATGTTTGCGCCGTAAAAGCCGCCAATATGGCAATAAAATCGTGAAACTGTTAATACGTTTATTGTCTGCGAGTATTGTGTCACTTAACTATTTGCTAACGTTCACATGAATTCATGTCTGTATATATTATATAGTATATAAATATGCACACACATACATGCACGCTCATAGCTCGATTTGAATCCAGTTAGGAAGCCAAGCAACAATCCAACTTGTCAGCTCGCTAACACAATAATAATCCGAGGCGACATCGGGCCAATGACCTCGGCTGGCAGTCGTTGCTGGCATGTGAAATTATCGCGCGTTGGCATATTGGCGCACAGTGGCTGACAGGTTCATGGCGGTAGAGTTAACGGTATTGTATGTTAGTGTACATTTGTATGAACATAGCGGAGTGAAAATGGCGTTTAAATCGCTGATAAAATGCTTAGCACACACACACTCACATGCACACGAGCAGATGTAAATAAAACGACAGACAGTCAGTGCCAAGCCTTTTCCATGTCGTATTTTATTACAGATGCACCCGGCGAGCAAAATGGTGATTAATTGAATGATTGTTATTGTTATTGGAAGTAATTGGTATGTAGTATTGTGCGGCGCCCGCGTTACTCGTAGCGTTGTGTGACTGCGACGGACCAAAGCCGCACTTTTTTCTAACACTTTGAAGAGCTTTGACAATCGGTTTGAGGAATATGGAGGGGTTCTTCTTAATACTACAATAAATTCAAAATATCGTCACCTAAAAAGCAAAACAACCCATCTTCAAAAAAAAACGAAGTTGATTTTTTATTGATTACGATTCACTTTATCATATTACATATGTATATGTATCATACAATTTGCAGCTTCCTTTGTCAGATATAACCTATAAATAACCAATATATAACTAATATATAACCAATATTTAACCACTTTATAACCAACATAACCACTATATAACCGACATTTAACCACTTTATAACCAAAACTGAAAATTTCTGTCAATATGAGTAATTTGTATTATATTATTTTTCCTTCGCCTGTAAACTTACGAGTAGTGATATTACGTTGATTTGCATTTTAGGTGACGAATACATACATATGTATGTGTTAAATGTGAAATTGTACCTTAAAAATTTGCTTTGGTTTCCGAAACCTTTCACACCAATGTGTGTGCTGTTTGGTACATTTGAGTTATTTGAAATTAGTCGTAACCTACTAAACCATCTAAACGCTGACTGGGTATGCGCTCTAGTTCTGTGAAAAGTTCCATCCCAATGGAAAGCATGGAAAGCAGCGATGCGAAAGGGAATTGTCACAAGAAGGTAAACTCCAAAATTTGCACCATTCGCATTATTACAGTTGAGGCGGCTGCACTGGTTTCGCAATTCGCCGAAAGTGCCTAAAGAGAGCTCTCTAATGTGAGCGGAGCTGGAAGCGCTGTCAATCGGGCCGTCACTTATGGCAGGGAAGCGTGCCAGGCAGCAATAGTCACTCAAATTGGAGTGCAATAAGGGAAATTTCTCTGCAATTCGGTGCAATTTAAATATGCTGCTACTACAACGAGTGCCGCCGTGTATGTGGATGATCCTGTTGTGTCCTGTGCGGGTGGATGAATTACTCTATACGTGTGGGTGTATGTGGGCGTGCGGCTATGTGATTTGTAATTTTCAGGACATTGTTGTTCACATTTTTCATTTTGAGCAAATTGTTTACAAACTGCAAGCAGCATACACTCCACGCTTTCAACTACAAATTTCCAACAGCCAACAACAGCAGCAACGACAAGAGCAATGAAATTACAATGTAAAAATGCAAAAATAGATTGTATATTCCGTTTTCATTTGGAGCCAGAAAACTGTGAACAAACGCAAAATGCTTTTTGGCAAGTGCACAACACAAGAAAAGCAGCCGGAAGTGAGACCCTACAGCAAATTTTGTGTTGAGCACACTAACACATACATTCTTATGTGTATGGCTTTATGCATTCCTGCCTTCAGCAAGTACTCGAATTGTAAGCTCTTATGAAACATCATGTATGCCCAACACAACGCACATCACATCTCCATATGCACGTCCGGCGATGTGACTTTAACACTAAAGCGACAAGATTTGCTCAGCACCAGCAATAATGCAAGCTTGTATTCACATAACACAGAAGTCTGCCGTAAGTGTGTACCAACAAATTGATTTTGCATCTGAAGCGCATGAAAATGGCATTAACATTTGCAATCAGAACGCGACCGGAAATACTCGTGGTCTAAGAGCCCCCATCAGGCCCCTGCATAGCGTACGAGTGGAAGACTGATGACCATGGTGCTGGCATTTTATTCGAATGGGGTTTACATTGCTCAAAACACTCTGCGTGAGAGCACTTGCGATGCAAGCAACGTGTGGTGGCACAGCCATAGGGCAGCCTATCGTATTTGCGGAAGCCATATCGAGCTTCGAAGCCATTGTATTGAGTAGTAAATTTCTGTCTAGTTGAAAAAAATGGAATAATGTGCAAAAATAAATATTAAATAATAATATTTGCTGCCGACTAATACGGCTGTAGTATTACAGAACTACTTATTCGACATTTCGGCCGACCTCACATATACCTACAGATACTAATATATCTTCTCTTTGTCACTCACGTTATTTGGTGCGGTTATTTCATTAATTAAACGCAAAAGTAATTCCAAAAATCCACAATATATGTTTTCTAGTTATTCAGGGTAATTAACAAACGAGTTGAAGCCGAAAAATATTTCGGTTTTATTTTTTTATATTTTTTATATATTTTTTATTTTTAGTTAAAAGTGGCAATAAATGCGTGCATTTGCTTCCGTTCATGTTGCTGTTGTATTTGAACACAATATATTCGGTAAGCAGAGTCGTGGTTAGCATAAGCTAAATGAAATTGATTTAAAAATGTTTATGCCACAAAAACCCTGAAATCGTCGCTTGCTAATAATCCTTAGTAAAACAGTGTGTGTGTTGTTATTTAAGCAGCCCGGACGTCCTGAGTAAATGATTGAATTTTTGCCCGAAAAATAGGTCAGCCGTAACGCAAAATAGAAGTTGCAAGTTGTTTGCCAGCTGAAGCGTGCACGTTGTGGCAGGCATCCTTGTATGCGTTCGGTCGAGTGAATAACTCGCTTGTTGACAGGTCCACGGCTACTGTGGCTTTATCGAACGCTCCCAGAACCAAACGACTGACATGTAAGCAATTGACCGCAGCGCCACACTCTCAAATATACACAAACGCACACATATGTGCATGGAGATACATGATTACAACATTGTTTACTGGCCGCTTCTCAATTTAGTCTAGTTTCGCCGCCCTCCAACCAACCACTTCTGCGCAGGTTGCCTGCATACAAACATACAAACATATACATATGTATGCACTGATACTTTATTTAGACTCACGTGCAAATATTTTGTTTACATATATGTACATACATGTAGTTGATTGCACTGGTCTACATGCGATTGTTTGTTGAAGTGGATAGCAAATTGCATTATTGATGTTTTCCATCAATATTTGCCGCAAAATTTACAACAGTGTACACACTCATTCATCGAGATGCGCTCAAGATGGCACAGTATTATGGGATTCATGAGTTTATGTGCTAGGTACGTTCGCCGGGTACAAAATTTGTACTTTCCATGAACGCGGAAGTGTAATGAAACCGAAGCCAATAATGCTTTCTGTGAATGCTTGTTAATATATTAACAAGCTATAGGTGTATATTACCCACATTAAAAATACATGTTTTTTATGCAGAAAAAGGATAGAGGGACTGCCAATCAATGAGACAGTTTTTATACCGCAGGTCCTGTGGACTACTCGGAGAAAGGACTCTTTCGCATTCACAGTTCAAAGATTTTATAGAAAAGTATTTGTTTAGAAGTTTTGTCGTTGTTAAGTAGCGGTCGATAATATTCCTGAAGTAATTTGAAAGTTTTCTGCCGGTTTGACAGTCCTTGGTCGGTTAACAAAAACGGATCCCTCTTCTTCTCTTGCATTTTAATGACTCTTTTACCAAAAATCTCACATACCTCTTTATTTACCGATAGCTTTCGAATTTTCAACATGTGCGTTTAGCTCATACGACCGCACACTATTCCCACGGCTTCTGTGTACTGCATAAAAATAGATTTACTGAAATACACCTTACAGCGTTATTTATAGATAATAACATGTTTTTAACACGCTGGTCGAAAAAATTCGATGAGCCACAGCCTACAGAATCGATTGAAACAATGACTTTATTATGTCACATCACGAATACGTGCGTGTTGATACACACATGATAGAGTGTCGGTATGTATATTCGATCCTACCTCACAATGTTACAATCGACCACAACACTTGCGAGTTGGTATAGATATCCGTACCGCGAGCTGAAAAGGAAAGCGGGACGCATTTGCAGACGAAAACCGAGGAATGACGAAATGCGTAAATACGAAGAGCTTGACAAGCTGACCGACGGGGGTAATGCTCGAAATATCTACGAAAAGATTCGTCGACTAACAGAAGGTTTCAAGACCGGAGTATATTCTTGTTGAACCCCCAGAGGTGATCTAGGGACTGATGCTCAGAGTATACTGAAATTATGGAAGGAAATGATTCCCCAATCGATGACGATAGACCAGACGTTCCATGGCCCGACTATGAACAACACCAAAAGCTCCATGAGGATCGGGAAAGACCTCACCGAGCCGTTCGATATCAAACGAGGTTTCAGACAAGGAGACTACCTAACGTGTGAAGCGCAGCGTATGGGTCTGGTTGTGAAAGAGGACGAGGCGAAATATTTCCTATCATCAAACGAACACTTGACTTCCACGTCACTGTTGATAGTTACAACTTCGAAGTCGTAAATAATAAATCTTAGAACCAATATAGCCACCAACAACAACGTTAGCCTCGAAATCGAACCCAGGAATACATCTTGTCAACAGGTGCTCCTTCGGACTGAGTAGACATTTGTGAAGTAAAGTCTTCTCTCGATAAACAAAGACCAAATTCACTCATTATCCCCGTCCTGCTGTATGGTGCAGAGGTATGGTCGATGACACCCGCCGGGGAAAGCAGTAGAAGAGGAAAACCTCCATTCCGTTGGAAAGAGCTGGTGGAGAACGACCTGACTTCGCTTGGAATATCCAATTGGCGCCACGTAACGAAAAGAAGAAACGACTGGCGCGTTGTTCCAAACTCCAATAAAGAAGCATCGTAAAAGAAAGGAAAGAAAGATCAGGGAATATTTTGAACTGTGCCTAATGTTTACTGTGATTATCAAATTATCCATTACTTAATAAACGAAAGACAGAATTTCTATTAACTTGCTTATAGAGGATAGGTAACTACTCAACGCACTCTGTATTAAAAATGTTCAATATACTCGCTTTTGAACCTGCCTCTAACATTGCCATCGTTTTGTTCTTGTTTATGAATAAAATAAACATATGATACAATACTTCAATACAAACACAGCATAAACTTATGTGTGTGTGTGTAATCAGGTGTATGTATGTAATATTCCACCGCAGCGTACTTAGCTCTCGTTGCATGAACAAATTCTGCCAGATGCGACGTTATTCCATTCAACGTCTCTAATAAAATGTGTTCATGCTTTCGTATCGTATGCGTACATAATAAATATGACAGGCAACAAAATCATTGAACCGCAAAAAATCTATTAACATAAATTCCCCACACGAACGTTTGCATTTTTCTTTTGTGCCTGCACTTTGTTGGCGTTCGGCTTTTTCGAATATCATTTTCGCTTTTATAGGAATAATATATTTAACCCACATATTACTGACTTTTTATTACTTTTAATATCAATGAATAACGGTACTATTCGAACACAGCAGCCGCTCGGTTGTAGGATAAGAGTCTAAAAAGCTTCGAAATTTGTACGGTTTGCCTTTGACTCACTTTTGTTTTCCAGAATAGATTTTTTAGTTCATGTGTTCATGTGCCAAGGTATTAAAATATACTCGAACTATGGAAAAATATATTATATTATTGCGACTTTTATTAAATATTAATACAGTATGTAAAGTAGTTAATTTATTCGAGCGCGTACTGTACTATTAACATATACATACGCTATCTGCACATTCTGAAACTCGGCGGATTGGGGTGAGCACACGTGTTGTTTTGATTGACGGCATAATTAACTGTTTATTCTTTGAAAATTCAACGGAAGTGAGAGAAGAAATGTGTCCATTTTTTATTCTCGGCACAATTTTTCATTTTCTGTTTGAAAACACTTCCTCCATATTTTGATACATTTGAATTCTGGGAAATTTTAATTCCACCATTTGAATGCCACCCTCCTAAACTAATTTTGCATTCTGTACAGACAGCGAATCGCGTTGTTTTATATCGTATATTGCACAAATATTACAAAATTATTACAAATTATTGAAGAAATGAAATTCAGATCAGACTTAAGGTTTAATTCTTGAACCGTCCTTTGCGGCGTGAGAACGCTACTTCTCAGAAGAGCAACTTCTTTACGGTTGTGGCCCCATCCAAGACCTCCGCAATATACAAGGATTGTTCCAAAACAAACAGAACTTTGAAAAAAAAAGAACAAATGGCTTTTCGGCAAAATCAATTTAGTTTATTCAAAATAATCTCCTTCTGTTTCAATACAGCTTTTTGCACGGTCCAAACGCATGTCGAACGAGCTCGTTGGCCGGTGCAAGCCTTTTGAATGACCTCTACGCCTGCATAACGCTTTCCTTTCATGGGCAAATGCATTTGTCCGAAAAGGAAGAAGTCGCATGGTGTCTAACCAGGTGAATACGGGAAGTGGTTAATGGGTAAAATATGATTTTTGTCGAATAACCGGTTTAATGGTCGGTTTTTGGTCGTCAGTCAATTTTTGCGGAACGAACCGTGCACACACCTTTCGTAAGCCCAAATGTTCGGTCAAAATGCGATAAATCGATGTTTTGGAGATGTTCAATTCCATTTCCAAGAATTTAAATGATGATTTCGGCTGATTTTTGATGAATTCACACACAGTTTCGATGGAATGTTGATCGTCATTTATGTCCTCACGACCACTTTGAAAACGTTGAAACCACTCGTGCACTCTACTACGAGATAGGCAAAAGTTTTACCAACTTTAAAATAAAATTTAATGTTGGCTCTTTGTTCGAAGCTCATTTTCACACCGATAACACACACATACTGAGACTTAAAACGCAATAACTTCACTTCGAATCAATGAAATGTCATGTAATTCCCACTGGACAATCGATCCTGTTTACTTTGGAATGCACCTTGTATGTCTTCAATGCCAAAATCCAAGCTCTGCACTCACTTTGCAATTCCTCCAATCCAGTCCTCCAACAAAAACAAAATATCTTAATGCAAACAGAACTTATGCGAATAATTTGTTGAGCAACTCATTATAAATTCCTTTTGAAAAATTGTCGCTTTAATCAAGTTTAGCTCAAAGCTAATTGAAGTCAGTCAACACTGTAAAATATGCAATTAGTTGGCACAGCTAGCGCTTAAGTCGCTCTAATGAAAGTGCTTGCGCTGAGGAGAAGACACTTCAGCAGAAAATCATGTTGTTAATGTTGCAAATTTTCATTCTTATACATTTGGGAGGAGCGCGCAAATTGGTGATTAATCCAGCTATCAGCAGCTGCCAATTCCATTAGCGTTACCAGTTACTTAGAAAGCTTCTTAGACAGCACTTGTCTGAAACCAAACCATGCAAAAGTTCGAAGCAATGAACAATTGACGGTTTTGTTGAAGTTATCCGTTCAAATAACAAAGTACTGTGCGCTTTTTCACTGCCACGGCTGACTTCACTTTGTGCCAAACAATCTGACAAAGCCAAAAAAGCCTTTCGTGTGCCTCAATGCTTGCATAATTTCCAGCGGCTGCACTCCAAGCAATGCAAGCAAACGGTTGCTCATACGCAGTGCTGCACCACTACATGGCGTACTTGTGGCAACTAAACATAATACAGCTCCTCTGACATCACTAACCAAGGTAAGATAAATTGAAGGAATCTCCGTCTCCGCTGTCGTGCTTCAACGCACTTAATTTTTACTTCCGCTGCGAAAATGCTCTTCCCACTTCTGCCTCTGCCACTCAACACTCACGCAACCATGCGCAATCTCTCGATGGCACTTCACTCTAGCTGCACAGCAAATTACCAGAAACATTGTGTCCGAGTGGCTGGCAATGAGTATTGGCATTGCTGTGGCCCGCTAAACAAGAGCAGACAGCAGCAAACTAGTGCACAACACCAGGGGAAAAACATTTATCTGTGCACACATACACACATACGAGTACTTACAATATGCACCTAGGTATGATTGTATATAACGGAATTGGATAAAATGGCATAGAAGAGTGCAATGCGAGGAAAAATGAAATTTGCTTTAATCCCGGTCTCAATGCCATTCCTTTCAATTGGTAGCAGCCAAGACATATGCTCTCCTCTGTCGCGCTCCCCCGACTGCCCCCAGCAGCGGCGGTGATCGCAATGCGCTGCTAATTAAAAGCGGATAATTGCATTTTTTGTTGTACAACTTAAGCAATTTCCTCGACGTTGCAACAATGTAAACACGATAGTGTGCTTATCTGCCGTCCGTGTGTGCGTTCGTGCAACAGCCACGGCTTCACATCGACTGCGCTGTCATTTGACCGCTTTGCTGTCTCGCAGGGTTGCCCGTCCACCCGCCCGCGCGCTGTTGTGCCTGCGCTGTTTAGCTGCAAATTGTGTTAAATGTTTACTAGCAGCGGCTATCAACGGCGATGTGACCTCGCCGCCTCGCATCCATTCGTCTGATTTCCGTTTTGCTGTTGCTTCTTTTAATTTTGTGTGGCTCTTATTCACTGTCCGCTATGTGACCTCTGGTGTCCACTTCAACCATTTGCTCGATAACAACAACAAAAACAACAACAACACCACAAGCATATGTAATTACTTCTAGTTTGCACTGGAGCAATACATGTGGGTATATATATATATGTGTTTGTACACAATATAGTACATACATACATTCCACATAGTACATTTCCTTAAAGCACATGGTTTAATACCTTTGACTTCATTCCATGCATATGAGTGAATGTGTATGTGACTTTTGTGGCTCTTACGCCTCGGACATAACGAAAAACGTGTGGACTGAAAATTGTTCTCACGCTTTAAAGCCAGACAAGAAAATACAAATATAAAGTTCAAATAACTGTTGCTCCAACATATTCTCCACGCACTGAAAAAGATTAATTTGCTGTCTCATGCACTTTCATAGCACGGACTAAAAGGAGAATAGTCAAATGCCAGCCCGGAGGTAATAGAGTTGATTAGCAGGCGTGCAGCTTATATCGGCTTGAATTTCGCAGCCAGATTGTAGGCCTGATGCATAATTTCTGCACGGGCAATTCATCGGCCAGCTGCTGGGCAATGCTGGTGCTGCTTTTGCTATTGAGCTGTTATTAGCGTTGATTAGGCTATGCAATGCAGCCTTTCGAACGCTCGTGGCAATTGAGCAGATGACGAACCATACACGAGCCTTATTTCTCCGGAACACGACCAACAAGAAAACGCTGAAAATTCGTGGGAAAACATACACTCGATACAGCTCTTTGCATGGGCTAGGTTTCACCGCACCTAACTCAACGCAACTGAACCGTTTGCAGGTTCAAAATGAAGGAAAACGAAAATTCACATTAATGAGACTCGGAGCAAATTTGAAAATGTGTAAGCTTGAATCAAATCATTAGTTGTCTAGGCTGTAAAACCTAAAACAAAGAGCTTTATAGTCAATGCCTATAACGGTTTATAAGGATGAAATAAAAACTTTAGTTTTGGAAAATTTACAAGAACCAGGATTCGATCCTTAGTTTCTTATTATGGTCTCTCATAGGCATATATTCAGACAACAGAGCCACTCAGAATTTTCAAGAATTGTGCATATTTGACTACTACTTACACACCGCTATACTTTTTGCGGTATAGAAATTTTTTATTTAGAACTAAGTTAATGATATGTTATTAATCAAAAATATTAAAAATTAGAAACAAAACACATTCAGCTATAGATAACTCAATTGAAGATAGTAAGCCTTACAAAATGAGCTCGAAATGTAAGAGACTGACATGAGATGAAAAAATTACATATGTATATATATTTATTTCAAATTTAATTTCATTTACAATATTAATTAATATTAATATATTTTTTTTAATTGAAATTGATATTTGAACAAAAGAAACAAAATTGAAGGAAATCGCGAACGAACGAAAAAGTCCGAAAAAAATTTGAGAAAATATAGTGGCAAAGTTTGCGTGGCCACTAGTGTACAAATAGTATTGTATGACATAAAGAAGTTATTGTATTTGACTGGAAAGTTATCTCACCTTTGCATTTTCAAGGAGAGCTAAGATAGGTATAAGTCTGATAATATTATTTTATGTCTCCTGTTTGTCAACAGTTACAGTTACTACAGTTGACATGTTATCCGTAAGTTTTATATAAGTACATATGTTAGAGACTTAATAATTTGATCATAACTGAACACTGCTTGCCTCATACGCAGCCATCCATGCTCGTTTAGCATGTCGAAAGCAATGTTCGAGTTCATTAAGCGAATATATTTAACTGTCAAGGACAATAACTACATGATGCGACATAATGGGGCAGCCACGATTTCTCGGTGGATTATTGTGATTACATTTTCATTCTTTCGACGATTTCCTGCAAATAGTCCTAGAGCTTGCAGCGGCCATTTACAACATATTTCGTTGATTGTAATGCTCTCTTACTAGCTTTTACCAGCTCTGCCTTGCCAGCTTTTTGGCACTTAGCTCATATGTTGCCTACAACTGCGTCGCATTTTTGCTTTTTGCATTTTGCTTTACTTTGCACATTCCTCCTCTTCCGGCCATTTGTCATTTTTATATTGTCTTAAACAACGCCTAAATTGGCTCCAGCAAACCAAATGAAATTCCGCAAATCTAAATAATAAATCAGATTTATTTCGCATTTTTGATCTATGTGGCCGAGAGAGTGGTCTAAATTATGGCACTTAACTCTATATTGCCGAATCACACATACTTGGCTTGGCTGTGTGTGCGCGCGGGCGTATGAGTAACCGCCAGTTGTGTGAGCAAGCGGCAGTGCAATTGCTTGCTCTTTACATATGTGCATGTGTATGTGTATGTGCAATACACTCACACTTAGTTGGCGATGTATGTGTTTGTATTTGTGCCAAATTTGACTTGATTAATGTTTTTATATGGACGACAAGCCTTCTTGGCCAATAAATTATGCAAATATGCCGATTTGCATTTTAAACATTTTCATAAATCGTCTATTGTGAGTTTATTTTAATTAAAAGGAAATGCACGCATATTTACTTATGGAAGTGTGGACAAACACACGTGAAACACGCATGTATTGAGGGTGTATATTAATTTATGCTGAAATATGCATTTAAGCGATTTTGGACATTAAATGATTAAATTATTTTCTAGTGAGTAGTATGCAGGTATATGCATGCCGAAAGGCTGAATAGTGTTTGAAGTTGCGTATTAAGTCTTTCGATCGACTGACTCTCTCTTTAAAAGAATAAATATGGTTTTTTCTCAAATCTTCTTCGAATTCGAAAGGAATCAGCTCAAATGCGCCTCGAGAGCTACATCGAACTGAACGATAAGCCCACAAAAAGCAGCAATTTTCAATGAAAAGCAGTGTAAATACGCATTTTGCTATTAAATATGAATAGCATAAATTTAAATCAATAAAATGTGGCGACTGTCAGCCGTTTGCGGCTCGTGTGCGTGCGCTAATGTACTATCTATTTACATGCCAGGGCTCCTCCGTGTGCGTGGGCAACATAATCACTTTTCAACGTCACCCTTAATTGACTTGATATATGCTCGTATGCTCTGCAATAAATTACAAAATATCCATGAATAGCTGCGCCTCACAATTCCTTTTCATAAACATAACATGGCGACTGCTAATTTCTCAGGCACCCACTGAGAGCGCACCTATAGAAAATATGTTTTCATGCATGAGCGTTGAAATGTATGCATATATTTTGTGTATAATGGTTCTTCTTTGTATGGTTCGTGTTTTTTTGCGTTGTCTCATCAAGGCTACTAATTTACATTTTTGCAAAGCCAACGAACATCAATCTGAATGAAATTTACTCCGCTCCATTCGAATTATATGCACTCCCGCACGCGCACTTCTAAATTATGACTAATGGATTTTGAAATTATTAAGCACGTTAAATAAATTATGTAGACAATACACTTTTGCCGCATACATGGTGTCATTTAGCTTTAAACAACCGTTTCCTACGAACATCTCGTAAATTCAAGGCCTTGGCATTGTGCTCACTGTGTCGCTGTTTCGAAGCCTAAGCTCCAAAAATACCTTTATCTAAAAATTTATTTGCACCGCAAAGCACCCTGTATGATTTTCATTTATTTTTTGTTTATAACTGTACAAAAAGTTGGCAACAGACCAATTATTTTGAAATTTCGCAATGGCCTAACAATAATCATCCACTGTTCTGGTTAATGAATAGAGTTTCGCAGGGCACTTTGCACCGCACACATAAATTTCATGCATTGACATGACTATTTCAAACAATACAACAATAAGTATATGAAATTACAAAAGCCAAAATGTAGCCATTTTCAGCTTAAAATGAATATTTAATGGTTTAAATTACATTTATTGATTTTGCTCATAGTGTGTGTGTGTGTGACAATTACAAAAATATTTCAGTTCAATAAAATTCCATTTAAATGCGTGAAAATGTGTGTGGCTGTGGAGTGAGGGAACTAGCCTTTAACCCACCGCCCTTCAAAATTTCAGCTGCGGGTGATGAAGGCATTTCAATGCGTCAAAGCTCTGAGAGCCAACACGAAAATATGATGGATAGACATTCTCACTTCTGTGGCTTAATTTGGTTATTTTTGGAAGACCATGTACAATGGGAATGCTAAATGCCCATTCAATGTGCATGGCTTTTTGGTTGTTCTAAAATTGTCTCACTTAATTATTTACATGCCTTAGTTGTCCAAATATATTTGTATTATTTGTATTTCACCTGCATTGATTTATGAAACTTTTATGTGCTTAAACGGAAGCCGCGCAGTGCTCATAAATGCATTTATTTAATATGACTTTGCCTGATTGACATAACCTTGCTCACGGGCTAATGATGTGTTCACAGTTCAATATTCGATGCAAAATTTTTATAACTTGGCATGTTATTGAATTTCGCGGAATAGCAATTAGTACAGCGAATACTGTTGGCTAAAATTATTGCCCCTCCTGTACCACAAACAATTGATTTGTGATCAAATTTTTTCAAAATAAAATTCGAAACCAGGAAAATTATTCATATCGTTTTGCGTTCAGAGTCAAATAAACCAAAAGTTATTACGAAATGTGAATGAATTTTTTTGTATAATATTTACATATTTGAAATTTCATTTTTTCATAAAATTGATAAAAACTTCAATTTTTTTAGTATTTCGTTGACAAACCTTTATTTGTAATAACAGCATTCACTCCTTGAGGCATACTATTTAAACAATTATTTATGATTACTTTTAAATCTGGATCATTTAGCCACACTTCCTTTATGTTTTCTTTGAGTGCGGCTACTGTGGAATTTCTTCGGTAATACATCTTCGATTTAAGAAACTCCTAACAGTTTTCGATGGAGCTAGGTCGGATGAATTGCCTGCCAAAGGTAATATATCGATATCCAAATTGTGAAGGAAATCAGTCATTCGTCGGTAGGTGTGGCAGGGCGCCCCATCTTGCATATATGTGTATTGGGCTATTGGAGGTTCCAGTGTTGCCAAATATTGGGTAGTCGAAAAAGTCTTTTCATATTTCTTACCAAACTTCAACTTATTTTATTATACTTATAATGAGCTTTAATGAACCAAATATGTATCATTTTAGTAAACCTTTTTCTGTCATTTTTCCGCTAGAGACATTATTTCATCAGTGTAAAACTTTTCTGGTTTCTCGGCGAAAAACTGCGACAAGAAATTTTCTCTTGTAGCCAACTTTACTCCATTAAGGGAATTCTTCATTGATAGAAACAAATGGTAGTCCGATATGGTACAAATACAACTTGAAGTACATTGATGTACTGCTCACTATTCATTGTTCCCAAAATTCCCAAAATAAATTGGTCCAGGACCTTCCACCGACATGCAGCTCCAAATCATTACACTGGGGGGATGTGTTAGCGTTTTAGAATGCAGTTCTCCGCATTACCTGGTCTACGTCGCACAAATTGAATGGCATTCGTCGCTGAAGATAATCTTTGCTAAGAACAAATCATGTTGCATAGCAAGGTAACTTTGATTAGGGGACTTTCGAGGATCGTTCATAATTTTTTATGTTTATCTTGTTCCAATCTACTTGTGTGCAGTTCTGATGGAGCGAGGCCCATATTACCTGTTGATTTTTCACTAGCTTGGTAAATTTGCTTTTTTTGCTGGACGGCGGCTTTTTAGAGTTTTTCTGAAAAGATGCGTTCAACTGTTCTTTGCGATATTTTCACATGGGCATCAAATTAGCTCTCTTGTAATTTCTCGAGGTAGGTTGGTGCGCGTTTTTAGAGCGAGCTACTTTCCGTCGAATACGCTCATCATTCAAAAGGCTTGACACTAAAGTTGAACTGAAAAATCCAAAACTGAACATACTCTGAAGCAGTCACAATGACTTAGACACCTAGAGAATATTGATGAAAAAGTAGCGTCTCCTTCATATACTCTTGTACATAAGTCGCCGTTTTCAACGAGAACTTAACCTACGCTATCCTCTGAGAGAAATGTGAGTTTGTGCCCCTGAATCATAGCTAGATAGAGCCTGATACTTTTTAGAACTCCATAGTTGTAGCGCCGAATTTTTCATTAGTATTTTATGGTAAAAAGTGAGCACCTTCATCTTAATTTATTCAGCGCCCTTTAAATAATTCCTTCAAATCCAATTAAATTTCGGCAAACCTTGGCGATGAAACTTACTCATATTCATCCCTCTCCTAATTCATTGGTGTGTGAGGTCACGTTGAAATTATTCCCGCTTGAACTTCAACTTAAAATTTTTCTTAAATGGCAGTTTCTCCTGGCATCACACACCGCAGCGCTCGAGCATTTGCAACCCGAACAACGGACGAATGGAAGAGAGGGGATTGCGCCCCAGTGCCGGAGTGGCATTGCATATGTACTCGCATGTTAACATTTTCATTCAAATTGAATGGGTTTTACTTTTCATGTGTCTAAATCTCATTAAATATTATGCTTAACATAAACACGAGGCAAACCATCAAAATGTCGCGGCAATGACATCAATGCATGGATTAAAAGCAAGCACTGCCAGCAAAAACGTTTTTGTATTCACATCTGATTACGTGTGTGTGTGTGTATGTGAGTGCATAATACTCGTATTTGCTATGCAGAGTGCAGCCGCGACCATTATGTTGCCCCAGTTGCAGTCACATTACAGTTATGCAACTTTAATGAGACGATACACTCTTTAAAGTCCTTGAATTTCAATTGAATTTCTGATTTAAATTTCGCTCAGCGCTTGTAACACTTTAGCAATGCAAATTTTGAGCAGATCTCTGAAAATGAAACCTTCTAAAATGAATTGCAGCTGTAAATTAGAAAACACGAAAGGAAGCCAAATTTGATGGAGAAATGATGACTTTTATCTCTTGAGTTAGCCTTAAGCCCCCAATCACTCTTTTTAATTTAAATCATGGTGTATTGAGCTTATATCGCTTGACTTGCTAATAACCCCAGGAGGGAGGGGCACTCTAATCAATTTCATTTTAAAATCATAGCTGTTGACGTACACACATTTTTCACACCTTCATATTTATTTTAATGGAATTCGCTGTCAAGACACACGCTCTCTCAGAAGATAGTCTAATTATAGCGCTGATGCTGCGACCTTATTGTTGGTGAGGTTGTGAGTTTGGGCATCAGTGATGAGCATTTATACAAACATATATGTATGTATACATATAAATTTATAGGAAAATAAGCGACCGCGACGTCACTTCCATCATTTGAGGGAGATCAAGTGCTAATGCCGAAGGTCTCACGCAGCAATAAATCGAATCGGTTCGGAGAAGAATTTTACTACATTTCATTGTATTTTAATGCAAATTTTTAATATTGCCTCCTCTCCATAAACTAGCTATAATCCTCGACTGGGATGGCCTTCATTGAATTTTGTTTTTTCCTATCCCATTTGCTTTCTTGTTAGAATATTTCATTTAATAAATAAATTTTTTATTTCGCAATTGTCAAAAGGTGGCAACCCTACTTGAAAATATTTTGAATTTTAAGCATTTCAAACATTTTTAATTTTTAGTACATATTAACTAATTTTATATTTTTTTTTATTGAAAAAATTTTAACAGCTGGCAATACTTCTGAAACTAATTTTAACCGTAAATATTCTGAAACGTTTTTTAGTTTAGAGTGTTCTTTTTTTTATTATTCTCTTTTTTTATACAAAAATTTTAACCAGGTGGCAACTTTTTAACTCTGACATTATCCAAGTATGGCACTTATCAAACTAAAATATCGTTCTCATGCTCCGATGCAGTCTTTACTTTTGAAGGACTCGGTAAAGTACTATCGTGACGTAATTTTGTTGCGCAATTTCTTTGAAGTCAATATCGCCATCTCGAACGAAAAAATTTCAAATCAAAACTTTTTTATATTTTTTACCACAATATTGTCGATTTGAATCGATTCGGAGAAGCATTTTTTTCAGAAGTTGATTTTTGGGCTTGAGTTGTCACTGCTGGGTTGTACGTGCACAGCATTTGTTAAAAGCAAAGATTTGCGCCTAATACGAGTCCACAATCCGCAAAGCACATTGCACCTAAATCATAACAGAGACGAAGTCTATTAAATATTTGCGCGCTACTCGCTTGGCTGCACAACAAATGGCGGATTTTTATCTCGCGCTTGAAAAAAAAAACACAAAAAAGAAAAGAAAACCCGAACACATCACTCGCGACATGAGGGAACAGAGGTGGGGCGGCGAGGGCGTTGACTAAGGGGCATTATGCGTGTTGTTAACAAAATTCTGTATGCTGCCATAAAATTTGGCAGAAGTGATTTGTCGCTTGTTTTTCCAAGTGACGTGAATTATGTTGTGGACCCTCTCTTCGCGCCTAAGCAATTCGTTTGCTCTTTGCTTTCTCGTCTGCCTTCACATTTGCTTAATTATGCAGAAATTTGTTGTTTATGTTCGGCGTCGATGCCATTAAAATCGTTCGTTCGCTTGTTCGACACGCATTGCGAGCGTAATTATTGCCAACACTTTAATTGGTTTCAGCATTCTCCTAAGTGCCATGTAATTTATTGTGTGTGTGTGTGTGTGTGTGTGTGTGTGTATGTGTGCTCTTAATAGTTGTCACATAATATTTTTATAGCTAATTGCTTTATTAACACTTAAAATATGAACGACACGTAGGTGGGCATTTAAACAAATGTGTGCACAAGCACATATATGATATACATATGTACATCCTAGATGATCCGTCTTTTATGATGTGTAAGCAATAAAAAATAAAAAACTTTGAAAGCAGTTTTACTCTTTAAAGCTTTAAACCGAAACAATTAGCCGAAATATACACCATTTGACAAAACTATTTGCCGTTTGGGGGCGAGATATATTCAAAAAGAGGTTCATTAAGGACCGAGACCTTTGAATAAACAGATTGAAACCAGGGAAACAAACTCTAATGTAGACCGTACAGGCATACTGTCAAACGTAGGCATCAAAAAAGGCTAGATTCTCTTTCTCCTCACCCCATTTTTTTCACGATAAAGCTAAAGGCACAACCATGCCCAAACTCCATGCCCGGAGTTTACTCATTTTAAACACAAAGATGCATCGTTTTAAGAAAACATGTTCTCTCAATTTCATTTAGATAGATAGCTCACATATTGGCCGATATATGCTGTAGAAAGTCACCCGGAAATTCGAAAACCTTTATATTAGGCATAAGTTATTAGGCTAAGGGAAGTATTGACCGGACCTTTTCACTTAAAAGTGGTCGGTGCCACGCCCATTGTCCAATTTTGACCACGGCTCCATTAGGTCCTCTCACACCATATTCAGAGTAAAATTTAATGTCTCTAGCGTACTTAGTTATGGTACCGTTATATGGGGAGTGAGAGGATCATCATCCGATTTCATCCAATTTCACACTGTAGATGTGAATTATATTGTGAATTAGTAAGACTTTTCATTTTAAATTTGGTGCAGGGGCTTGGCAGTGCTTCGATTACGTCCATCTACTAACTCGTCCTTACTTTTTTCCATGGAAATCGTATACCAAAATATTTCAATTTTTACTCAAGTTAGAGCTTCCACGGACGGACAGACAGGAAGTCACCTGAATCTCAACTCTCCTCGTCATCACGATCATTTATATATACATAAGCCTATATCTAACTCGATTATACTATTATAGTCTATAGCAAAATGTTGCAAGTGTATATAAATGAAAAAAGCTTATATTTCAAATCAAATTAAAATATCTCAGATATAAAAGGGGAGGGCTTTTCCAAGTATTCTCAATATTTACGCACGGATATTAAATATGACACACCCTGTATGTATGTATGTACAGGATGACGCAACAAAATGTCCATTCTACGGTAATGACAGTGAAAGCGCGCAGCACCATTTCTTTTCCTGTACAAAATACGATTTAGAGAGAACAGACATAGATACTCTTATCAAAGAACAGGTGACCCCAGAAAATATCGTGCACCACATGTTACAACGTAAATTCGTGTGGAATAGACTGCAAATATAGTCAGCAATTGCTCTCCAGGATTTCAGAAAAAACGAAAGACAACGCAGAAGAATTAGCGAAGAATAGACCCGAAAAGTAGCCATGAAGAGCCAGTCTTGGATGAAGAAACGGCTAACGGCGTTCCGGTCCCTTAGGCCCAGTGAACTGCAGTCGAAGTTGAGGGTTTGGTACGTAGGTGTACTGTTACGCAAGTCCAGCAGAGTATGATAGCCCTTGTCGTGCGGTATGAAAAGTGGATGCCGTCGAGCACTGACGATATTATGAAAGATTTCCCATCCTAAACATTAAAAATCAACGTGTATGTAGATATGAATCCATATGGATTCATATATATAATTCCGACTGATTTATGGAGGAATTTACTTAGTTTATATATGTACTCGAAAAAGGAACATACGTTTTCTATTTGACATAAAGTAGTGGTCAATAATTTTAGATATATGTATATAAATTTGATGCGATCTAGTAATAGTGTTTCAGCTGTAATATCAACAATAATCTATTCACTAGTCAGTATGGGTGGAACCACATAAAGATCCAGCAAATTTTACTTCTGTATATGTCGCCAATATCCAGTGAGGTGACCTTAATCAGAGCATTTATATTTGAATATCAGCGTCTCTTCTCCTCATTGACTTACCTGACAATAATCTACTAATGGAGTCGCAGTTCTTAACGAATTTCCTTCATCAAGCTGTTAGTGTGTCATGGTGTACACCCACTCGGCTGCTGCCTTCATTTTTCAGTAGTTTAATAGCAATAATTCGAGTTTTATTGCGATTACGGCATATTGACGCAATACCTTTAAATGCGCATTACTTTTCATTACAAATTAAACCAGCCAATAAATTAACAAAAAAAGTATCATAACCGCCATAGCTACAGCAATGCAAGACATCAATTAAGCATGAATACTGATGTAACGCGAACGCCACGGCTCCTGCCGTGGCAGCGAGAGCCAAGGAAATGCATAAATTATCATGAAATAAATGAATTTAACCGCAGCAAAAAGTAGACTTTGGTCGGCAGCATAATAAACAAATAACCGTGTACAGTGAGGCCTCGCGACTGCCCAGCTGACAATTGACTGATGCGGACAACACGGTCGCTGGCTGCCGAGTGAATGAACACGCTGCCATCATGGCAGATTGATTGCTTCGTCGATATAAATATTCCGCAGAAGAATTCGATAGCTGATGGCAGGCCGTGTTCATCCTGATTGAGCGACGGAAATCGATACAAACACGAAACAAGTATCAATGAAAAACGGGGAAAGTAGATTGTAAAATATAAAGCATTTTTTTGCAGCGAAACCTTTATTTGTCGCAATCCCATTACCGATGGCTGCTGTGTGAAAATTCTTTGTTGCTGTATTTCGCTTCGGAAAAATGACAGAAATTTCAACTGCTCTTATTATAAACACTTAAAAAGGGAGGACCGTAATAAGCGTAAATTAATTAAAGCCATCCTTGTTTATTGGCCACGGCCACAGTTGATTGCCTCGCACAGTGACCAAAGCCGTGTGCAGGTTGTACGTTTTTATACCCTGAACAGGATATATTAAGTTTGTCACGAAGTTTGTAACACCCAGAAGGAAGCGTCGGAGACCCTATAAAGTATATATATACATGATTAGTATGTTGAGCTGAGGCGATTTTGCCATGTCCGTCTGTGCGTCCGTCTGTCTGTATATATACGAACTAGTCTCTCAGTTTTTAAGATATCCTTTTGAAATTTTGCAAACGTCATTTTCTCTTCAAGAAGCTGCTCATTTGTCGGAACGGCCGATATCGGACCACTATAACATATAGCTGGCATATAAACTGAACAATCGGAATCATGTTCTTGTATGGAAAACTTTCACATTTGACAATGTGACAAATTTGGTATAAATTATTTTCTAAGGCACCAATGTAATCTGTGAAGGGTATATTAGCTTCGGTGCAGCCGAAGTTAACGCTTTTTCTTGTTTTTTTTTTGTTTTTGCATGGCTCACTGAAAATTTCTTTATTGGTGCAACATCGCTGGTCGATTTGTGTTCACCTGAGCAGCGCTCCACTTGGTATGCCGCACGCCCGAACATGGAATATCTGTGACAGTTGTTAGCCGAATGCCTTGCAATTATTTAACTTATTAAAAGTTTTCATTAACTCGAATTATTTTTAATATTCTTTACTTATTTCAAACCATAGCATTACGCAAGAGTGCTCGTTGCAAAATTGAACTCAAGTACACGCACGAACTTGCATGCGTTCATAGGA
The DNA here is from genome assembly GCF_016617805.1 of Bactrocera tryoni. Classification (NCBI taxonomy): domain Eukaryota; kingdom Metazoa; phylum Arthropoda; class Insecta; order Diptera; family Tephritidae; genus Bactrocera; species Bactrocera tryoni. Next base: position 9,401,463 of record NC_052503.1, on the reverse strand, counting down.
TCACACATATGTACATACATATAAACATATCAATATTCTTTAACTTACGCTGGCCAGTGGCTCCTTTAAAATACATTTTACTTTTTGTTTTATCTCTTTTCAGGTGAGTACCATTCCATCAGCTAATTTGTTGTTGCCGAAACCCTACAACATTTGATGCAGTGCTACGGTCGACTGCCCACTTTAATCGAATCTCACTTTCATCAAGACGAATGCTGAAATAATTGATTTTATTGATGGCTTTTGGTAAAAGTTAAGTAATTTAATTTAAATTTCAGCAAAGGACCACTTACTTGTCAAGCCGGAAGTTACTGGGAGAGCAAAGTAATTTAAAATTGTGTTGCTTAAAGATGATATGACAGATTGTTTAAAGTAATCATTAATATAACACAAAAAACAGATGTTGTCATCGTCCAAGCCTCTGCACCATATTACAGGTCGGGGATGATGAGTGACTTATATAGTTTGGTATTTTTTCGTCGAGAGAGGCCTTTACTTCTCAATTGACTACTTAGTCCGAAGTAGCTCCTGTTCGCAAATGTTATTCTACTTTGGATTTCGAGGCTGACGTTGTTATTGGTGTTTTTGCTGGTTCCAAGGTAGACGAAATTATCTACAACTTCGAAGTTATGACTGTTAGCAGTGACATGCGAGCCAAGTTACGAGTGCGATGATTGTTTGTTTGATGACAGGAGATACCTTGTTTTGCCCTCGTTCACCACCAGAACCATTTGCTTTGCTTCCTTATCCTGTTTGGAAAAAGCAGAACTAACGGCGAGGTTGTTGAGGCCAATGATATAAATATCATTGATGTACGCCAGCAGCTCTGCACTCTTATATAAGATTGTATCTTCTCGATTAAGCTCTGCAGCGCAATTATTTTCTCCAACTGAACGGCTCAGGGCGGTCCTTCCCGATCCTGACAGAGCTTTTGGTATTGCTAAACATCAGTTTACACAGCCGTATTAGTTTTGCGGGGATACCAAATTCACAGATAGCAGTTGTTGATTTTCCGGGCCTGAAGCCACACGGAGAAGGTTCAATCAGTTTGTTGAGGGTGGGCTTCAGTCTTTTACATAGTACAATCGATAGATAGAGACTTATCCCAAGGTAATTGGCTCAGATTGTGGGGTCTATCTTTTGTGGATTGGGCAGAGCACACTTATATTCCAATAGTCGGGCATGCCTTCGTCCGACCACATTCAGTTCTTCACCTACGGATTTGAATAGCTCGTCCGGCAATCCATCGGCCCTGTTTCTTTGTTGTTCTTCAGACGGGTAATTGCTATTCGAACTTCTTCATGGTCGGGCAATTGAACGTCTATTCCATCATCATCGATTGTGAAATCGGGTTCATCATCTTCTTGTGTTATGCTTTCACTGCCATTCAGCAGGCTGGAGAAATTTTCCCTCCCTAATTTCGGTATGCTGTGGGCCACAGGCACTAGATCACCTCTGAGGGTTATACAAGATTATGCTCCGGTCTCGAAATATCGTGCCAGTCGCTACAACTTTTCGTTAATATTTTTTTGGCAGTCTGCTTTCTTTACAGTGCAACACGGCATTTCTCATCGTTCCCGCTTTTCGTTTGCATTTTCAGAAAGCCAAAGGTTCCGGTTGCAGTGGTAAGTAAGGAGCTTGAAAAGCGGTCCTGAGTTCCCTTATAGCGAGTTGTTGACGAGTACTCTGTGTCGAGTCGAAAATCGTTATTTTGTTGTTCTAAAAAAATGAAATAATGCATTGTCTAAATAGACAATGAGTACTTTAGAGCCAAAAATGTAATTGAGACTCCTCCGCACGTTATAGGAATATGAAGAGTAATCTCCCAAACTGCTTAATTTCTCAAAAACAAGCAAATCTCGGTCTTCTCTTTTGGTCGATTAGTTCATAAGAGCCTTTGGAAATCTTAAAATGATGTGTCAAATTTAAACAATTCTGTCGTTTTCTAGAACCCATAATTTGAGGAATCAAACTGGATACATACGTAGGTTGCTATATATATTTCTGGCCTAATAATGTAAATAGGCATATTTATCAACGAAAATTGTTTTTTTTAATTTTTTTTTTTATTTTTTTTTTTTGTTTTTTTGTCGATTGCTGTTTTGTTTCGGGCTCATACGCATATATCCATATGATTCGTGACCTGTGACGATCTCATAAACGTCTTTTGAAGCATCGCGATCGTATTTTTTCAGCATTTCTTTTCACCAATCCACACGAGCCTTTTTCTGAGCGATTGTCAAATTTTGCGGGATCCAACGAGAACAAACCTTTTTTACGGCATGCCTCCATCTGAAGGTATGTTGCATGACGGTCTTGCATTATCTGTTTTTGGACGACCTTCACGGAATTCGTCTTTGAGCGAGCGTCGGCCACGATTGAATTCGTTGTACCAGTTTTTCACAGTGCTATATGATGGTGCTGCATAGCCATACAAAGATCTTAGTTCATCGATGCACTCTTGTCGTGATAATCCACGTCGAAAGTTGTGAAAAATGATCGCACGAAAATGTTCACGAGTTAATTCCATTTTTTGGCCGAGATGAATTTTTAAATTCCCTGCAAATAAAACAATTCACGATTAAATGGCAAAACGTTCTGAGTGATGTTATGCTAAAAAATGTCAAACTTTCCAATGGAAATGTCAGATTGCACCTGGCAACACTTAGTGTTGCCCTAGGCCAGAATATATAAAGCAGCCCTCGTATAACATTAGAACTTTTTCTTGTGTTTTTTTTTTTAATTTTTATGATTCACCTTTAAATTATAAAGTAATTATATGTTTCAAATTTTAAACTTACAAGCAATCTGAAATTGTATCTAAGCCTCATAAGCTTATACCAATCATAAAGCTCTGAAACGTCTTTCTGCTGACTACTTAAATGTAAACTGCTGGTCTTACTGATTGTAACTTGCTTTCTGCTTTGGGCACTCGCAGAGCACTAGAGAAGCTGAGAACGATTTTCGCTTGCACAAACGCTCAAAGCGAAGAAGTGGCTCTCGAAATGCATTGGCATAATAAATTTCCAATCAAATAGCGAGCAAATAAGAGCAACTTTCTTTCAGTTTTAAATGCCCCAAAAGTGTTTATTTTCACCTGCAATTTGCCTCGAGAAGCTGAGGTTGCGTGAGTGTTTGCAGAATAAATGTGCTGCGCTGCATTTGTAGCCCTGCAGGAGGCACTTGACCTTTTTTTTCCGTTTTCAGGAGATTTTTCGCCAGTGCTGCTTTCTATCGGTTATTTGCTGTCGATTTATTGTTGTTGTGTTGCGAATAACATTTGAGTGCGGCCAAGCTTTGACGACTGTTTGCGTTGCAATTCAAATAATTTTGCACAGCATTAACTCCAGGCGGATGGGCAGCCGCTAACGGAAATGTAATATTTGCTGTAGTTTGGGCAGGTGCTTACCCCAAGCATACACACATACAAACAAACGTGCGGCGGAGAAAAGCGGCTGCAATGAGCCGTTTGACCATTTAGTCGACTTGAAAACTTGCCATTCGATATTTGTGCAATAAATTTGAGTGACTGCCAGCACCAAGTACGTATATATGTATATATATAAGTGTATGTATTGAAGCAACCGTGTTTGTGTATATATATCGTTGTAACAGTTCAATGGCTTTACTGTTATTTGAACTGTACCACTTGCCTCGCAGCAAAGACTGGATTGAACTCTCAATACGAGCCAGCGGAAGAGGCTTCGATTACACAGGCGTAGACGTACACGAGAATATTCGTCAATACACAAAAACCATTTACAACGTTGTGCGGAAGGACACAAATGTCGTGTGCCGTTGCTAAAGCTTTCATTTGTTGGCTAAGTGCAGTTGCTGCCAAGCAAAGCGGCTAAAGGCACAAAGTTGGTAAGCAAAATAAGCAATTGATTGCAGAGTTAAGTTGAGTTTTCCACAGCAAAGTGGATCCATTGAATTTGGAATCGCCATTTCTTTGAGGAAAGTACAAAAAAAAAAAAAATAAAAATATAGAGTAAGTTCAAAGACGGACAGAAAAGCCGTTATTTTATGACTTTTTAAATAATTTTTATTTTTTAAAGACACTACTGTGCAAGAATTTATCAAGTAACGGCATTTTTCTTAAACTAAAAATAATAAAATTATCTCAAACAGAAAAGTATGACTATATCGTACATTAATCTAAGAGAAACTAATGTTATTTCTTATCCTTTCTTAAATATACTTAAAAAGCACTCAAATATACTTGCAAAATCACTTTGTTCCATTTTCAACTAAAAACACAATTGGCCTAAATTGCATACCAATTACAAGACCACAGCATCTTTTCCGCAGCAACCAAATGTGTTTTTTCTAAAGCAGCGCTTTGTGAAAGTTTACTGACATACTAAACACCGCACACCGCACACCACACACCACAAACACACGTAGAGCGGATGAGGAATACATAAAAATGCAACTATCCGAAAGTGTCTGACCGCAATTGTCCGACAATTACAATGCAATTCCATTGCGAAGACCACAATATTATCACGATTGCATGCCAACAGACCAGTCTTACCCACCCTGCACCCGCCGCGCATTTGGCTGCCCAACGCCATTGTCCAGCACGAATATGTTCAACACCAACTAAAGAGAGGCTTACACCGCTCTCTTCCCTCCTCACCACTTGCCGTGCATCAGTCGCCGGACACTGAAATCCAAATGCAGCCCTAGAGTGTCATCTTACAACAATAACCGCCACCGTAGCACTGGCGCTTTGTCAGCAAAGCTGACCCATCCAAGCCAACATAATGCCGTCTTTGTTAGTTGGCTAACCGCAAAATGTGGCACAACTATTCCGTGGCATCACCGTCTCACTTCAGATCCTTGCCCCATTAGGCGGTGACGCTCTGTAATCCGCTTCACTCCCCTGCACAGGCCGAGGGCCGAGATTTTCATAAAAGTTTATCAAGCAACTAATGGGACACGCCAACAAGGATAACAAGCCAAAAACACATTGTTGGAACGATAAAAATTGCGAACGAAAGGGGAACAACACGAAAGGAAGAACTACACGAAAGGGAGCGACGAGTTTTACACGTATCGCAGACGGCGCTTTCCTTTGATTTCTTGAAGACTTTCCGTCCATCGCCAAATGGTAAGACGGCATATTTGCAATTAGATTTCCTGCAGATTAAAGTAGTTTAATCCATATTTTTAGTTTAAATACGCGTCTGAAACGTTGAATTTTATAATTTGCAAAGAAAGTCTTGCGAAGGGACAAATTTATATTTGCACATGTGCCATTCCCGTTGCCAAGTTTATTTAATTAAAAATGTGCTCCGCATAAGAATTGCCTAATTTGCACTCTGTATTCATATACATACATACATATATGTAGATGCGAGGCACAACTGAACATTTGTGCATAAATAAAACGAAGGCACAAAAACGCGAGTCTCCCGTTACATCTGCAATTTTGAGGACGATTGCAACTACAAGTTCATATGTGTATTCGGAGGTACAGGGAACAGTGCAAAAAGCGGATCCAAATCATTCCTCGCTAGCTGTGACTGCTTATGGACGCAAAAAGTTGGAAAGCATTTATGTTTTTATTATATTATTTTATTTATTGCCACATATATGGGTACATTAGGGTGGGCCAAGTATAACAATTTTTTTTTTTACTTAGTTCTCTGAAAAAAGGGTTCTTAGACTCATCTAAGAAAATCTCTTCACGCAGTAGCTCTTAATATTAACGAGAAGGTGTTCCAAATTACAGTTTTCAAATTTTTTTTATTCAAATCTTACTTCCAACTACTTGAAAAAATATCTCATTTCATAGGTGTTGTTGGAAATTGAAGTGTCCATAAATAAGTCTCTTAAAAGATTACGGTTGAAATTCGATTATTTCAAGAAAAATTTCTTTCTTATATAATAAATTTTTTAACTTAATGAAAAAGTCACTAAAACTCGGAAAACTCATAGCTTTGTATGAAATTTACTGCTCTACAAAAATGTAGAGTCGTCTTAGAACGCATTTTTCAGATATGTGTTTATCCGAAAAATAAGTAATTTTTGACCCACCCTAATGTATATAGCATAGTATGTGTAGAATCGTCTAAGAATATATTTTTCGGAGTACCTAAAATGTTTTTTGACCCTTATGTACATAGTATATATAAAATTACTTTTAGTAAGTGTAACGTAAGTAACACCGCTGCAAGAATGTAGTTTACAGATTTTGCTGCAAGTTGTGAGCTTGGATAATAACATAGTCGGCACTTTGAGAAAACCTCATGAGATGAATCGAGCTTCTGCACGAGACCCACCAAGTAGTAATTACGCATTCGGCTATTGTGTTCCGAATTGTTATGGCTTCAATAATCCAGTTACTAATTGAATTAAAAAAACTGAATATAATTCACCAGAAGAAATTGTGGTTAAATTTTCTAAACGTGTGTGTTCCTAGGCATAATGGGAAAAGGAAAGGACCGTGCATTTCTATGCCAAAATCTGGCCTACAAATCGGCTACTTTAATCTGTTACTTTACTTTTACATACTAAACATATTTGAAAGCAAGAGGCACAGCTTTTTTTGCCTAAACGAACAGGACAAAGTATTTGAAAATAGCTACATAGGCTTCCTTTTAATATTCGGGTTGTGGCAACCCTAGTGTTGCATCCTGGCAACTCATATCATTTACCATTAAGTTTTGACATTTTTAATGCTATGCATACTCAGAATGTTTTGGCATTCGAGTGATATTTGTGTTGTTTACAGTTACTTGACATATTTATCTCAGCCAAAAAATGGAGTTAAGTGGCTATACCAGTGTGACACTTTCAAAAAAAAATTTGTTTTTATTTGCTTTTTCGATAGTTTATATTTCCAAAAATATCCTATCAAATCGGCAAGGTCGTATCTTGAAAGTTTTTGGATGATAGCGTTCTAAAGAGCGACCGCTCGGAGGTGCAAACATATGTACAGTCAAACCTGGATAAACGAGAGTTCAAGGGAGCTTAATCTCATTCTCGCTTATAGAGGTTTCTCGCTAACCCGAGTGCGATAAAATAACAAAGTTATTTAGTTCCACGCTATAGAATAGGCGCAATATTGACAAGAAAACAATACAAAAACAATTGTAGGAATTTTCACGAAAGTTAAGAATGAGCCATAAAATAGCAGATGTTAAATTTTGTAGTTTGTTTTGTCATTTGTTAGTGTATGTGTGTATCTTTTATGTGTGTATGTATTCTTATTGTAACTATAGTTCCTCCTAAATAATATACATTAATAAATAAAGCTTGACTGTCACTTATAGAGGTATAGATAAGTATTATTCTCACTTACGGAGGTCCATGAAGGAAAAACGACTCTCTCTTATAGAGGATTCTGTTTCTCGCTCATAGAGGTTTTGGGGGCTTAAAATGACGGGTCCTGACTCTCACTCTCACTTATAAAGTTTTCTTACTAATCCAGTTCTCACTTACCCAGGTTTGACTGTATATAGTATAAGCGAAAAACTTTAAACGCGTTTTTCTCGAAACGACGTTTTTCAAAATTGCTGGCATCATAACTCAACGAGAAATTAACCGATTGACTTCAAAGTGAACTGAGTATTGTTGAATACATTTACTATACAATGACTTACGATCTTTCTGATTGGTTGTTTGTCAATTTAGCATTAAAAAAACGACAATTTTTTACATAAAAAAACGATTTTTTTTTTCAAAATTACGTCATTTTGTTAATTTTTAATATTTTTCAAAGATTGTAGGTCATTGTATAAGAAATATCTTTAAGTTTAAAAAACTTTTCAAATTTTTTTGTTTCCGCTACTCATTCGGCTGGAATCATGCCAGCAGTTGGGTCACTTTTTTTTTTGCAACTTCGAAGACAGCCCATAACTCCGTTATTTTTCAACATTTTTGTAACATTTTTCTTAAAATGTAGCTGAAAATATACTTTATTACGCTCAAAGAAGTTTGAATTATTCAATCGCGTACTTTCTCTTAAAAAAAATTCACGAAAATCGCCTAATTTTTCATGCGTCACACTGGTATAGCCACTTAAATCGTCAACATTTTTGCGCGATTATTTTTTACAATTTTCGTCGTGGTTTAACTCGACAAGAGTGCAACGATGACCTTAATTAAATTTTTGGCGATGAAGGCCTATCAAGAGCACGGGTTTATTGATGGAATGATGAATTTAATCGAGGTCATAGATTACTACAAGACGAATTCAGAGGGCCGTTCGAAATCCTTTGTTGTCCTGGAAACTATTGATGGTGTGCATAACAGATATCACGTGAACTATCTGCATACATTCGATATTTCATGGACTTTTGACTGTAAAAAAAAGTTGTTCACGTTGGATCCCAACAAGTCTGTCGACCGGTCAAGGTTCGTGTCGACTAATCGAGAAAATTAAAAAAAAATATTATGACAGATGGTAAAACGTGGATTTACACGAAAGAGCCTGAATAAGCAGTCGACTTTATAGGTGTTTCAAGATTAGCCGTATCCCACAAAAGTTGTTCTCGCTCAAAGCTTTTCCAAGCAAATGGTCGCTATTTTTTGGAAAAACTCAATATATCGCAACCATACCACTGGAACTACCCAAAACTGTAAATTCTGAGTGGTATACAACCATTTGTTTGCCAATTGTATTTAAAGAAATCAGGAAAACGACCTGCCGAAGCAGTTTCACTACGACGATGTGAGCTCTCACACATCGACTGAAACAATTGCATTTTTGAGCACTCAAAGTCATCCACCATATAGTATTGACTTGGACTGAAAAAGTTGTGTTTATTTCCATACGTAAATGATGAACTAGGAGGTCAACATTTTTCGACACCTGAAAAGGCTGCTGATGCGTTCAGAACCCATGTTTTGTAGATACCTCAATCAGAGTGGCAAACGTGCTTCGACAAGTGGTGCAAACGCATGCAAAAGTACATACACAGGATTTATTGGTGAATATTTTGAAAAATAACAAAATTAATTTCGTTGTTTAAAATTTGTTTTTGTTCTCTAATCCCGAAATTTAAAGAGCAACCTATGTCTTAGTTAGAGTAAAAATTATCAAAAATCGGTGCCGTTCGACAATAGTAACAAATCTGAATCTGAAGCTGCTTTACCAACCAATCCAATCTTTAAGTGTTGTTTTAGAAACTTTCAACTAGGCTGCAGCAGTTTTAGGCCACCTTCAGTCCGTTTTCGTTTTACTCAGCCCTTCCTTACCTGCTTAACTTGCGCTTTGTGTCACGATATTTAGGTATTTGTTTTGCAAAGTTTCTCGTTTTTCCCCGGAATATCACTTCTGTCTCCACACTCACACACATGCACATACAAATACATTAAATGTGAGCAAGTGTCCTAACATGTATTAGTGCTATTTCAATTAGTAAAACGAGCACAAGTAATAACATACATTTTCCCATACCTCCTGTGAATACTCCTTTTTGTATAACTGTATTTATGTGCATATGTACTCATTAAATACACCATAATGCTGCGCAAATGCATAACGGTAAAAAGCAATGGCTTTATTCACTTCAGCCTTTTTAGCTCCTGGCGTTCGCTGGACCCAACTCGGCCCGATGGTAAATGCTCGGTTTCGTGTGGCGTTCGTCCGTTGTGTGACTTCAATTCCTTTTTATTATGTTCTCTAGTTTCAACCAAAACATATTTGTTGCAAATGAAAATTGGGTTAGCTCTCCACGTCCTTTGTTCCTGCAACACATACTATATATATATGTGGCGGTAGAGCAGCCGAAGTCGTTTGGGCTGAGTGAATTTTCGCATTTAACGCCACAACACTCGTAATTAGAGTGGAAAAACACGCAATTAACATTTGCTTTAGCTACGATTGTGAATGTGTGCTTCGGCACAAGGAGTTTCATTCTCATGAGGATTTCTAATGTCGCTACGGGTACACGTGAAATAAATTATGCAAAAAGAACTGTTTAAAGATATAGCCCTTCCCTTTAGGTTTTGAGATATCTTTCTGAAATCATGCACAATTTCTTTTCTCCCCAAAAAGCTGCTCATTTGACGGAACTAGTGACATCGGGACACTATATAATATAACTGCCATACAAACTGAACGATCGAAAGCAAGCTTGTGCAAGGAATATTTTGTATTTTTGAAGGGTATTACAGCTACGGTGCTGCCGAAGCTAATGTTTTTTCTTGCTCTATTCTCATTGGTCCCGTTTGCAATTGGCCAATTGCTCCCAGAAGACCACTGAAAAGGACTGCAGGGAGTAATTTTTATTTTTGCTGCTCAGATTTCATTTGCCAGTGCATAAGCTTTCACCAACTCCACCAACAAGCGACGCGTTAACAATTGATGCAAAATTTCGAAAATCATATATCAACATACCGCACTCATTTATTTCAATCATGTTTCGAAAATTAATTTATTGTCGAGTCGCGAAAATCTGACGACGCAATTACGCCCAACATTTTGCGAAAATGGAGCTGCATGTTGGAAAGGGGGAAGGTACCACAAATAAGTATAAATAAAAGACATAAGAAAAAGTGGAAACAACGATGTCAAGTCATTACTCATATTTGAAAATATTTACATGCACACACACACATACATATTTACGTGCTGAAAAGTAAATGACTGCAATCAAGCAGGCCGCGGCGAGGCAGAATGATGATAACAACGCATCCCCAGTCGGGCCAACATACCTTACCGTTTCGAGGCCGGCAACAAATTTATAAATTCCCCCGCGGCTCGCTTCCAGTCCAAAACGGACGGAAAAGTCGGAATAAAGCGCGCAAGAAAAAGCAGACATGAACACGACAATGGCAAGAACAAATATGCGCAGCACAAATTAAGCCACAAAGTGACACCATCTCGCCGAAGATAAGCATTGTGGAGGCAGCGATGCATAGAAAAATATGTGGAAAATAAAGGAAAAGATTCAACATTTACGCAGGATAATGACATGAAAATCCGCAGCCGCCAAGCCAGCGACCAACCAGCCGGTCGACCGCCATTAAGTGTGGCCATGAAGCGCTGAAATCAAATGCGCGCGAGTTCACGAAGATGGTGGGCAAAACGGAAGCGCCAAAAGGCCGGTGCAGGGCGACCGCACCGACGGCTGTGCTGATGCGCGGTAACAATATGCTGATGAACTCAACAGTTAACTTCCACTCGGATCCCGCAAACAGTCAACCAAGAGGCCACAATAGACAGGCAATGAGCAATGAGCAATGGGCCTAACAACCTCCCAGCCTGCCAGCCTGCCAGCTAGTCGGCCAGTCAGACCAGTCAGGCTGTCGCTCCGATTGTGCGAGGACAATGGCTCATCACGTCACCGACTTCCGGCGACTTTTGGCGAATGAATAAATAATGCTGAAAGACTAGCGAGAGAGTGTAAGCGATCCGCTGTCATGCTGGCTCGGCTTTGGTGCGCTTCCCGTGAACATGCTATATGCCACACTTACTGCGTGTTATTCACATTTTACTACATGTTGTTATTGCCATAATGCTGTTTGTCATTATTATTGGTCGTACACACTGGGCCTATTAACCCCGCCACGTTAGTGGGCGTTTAAATCATTTCTGCTGCGGCTAGTTGATTTTCACGGTCCTCCACCCCGCGCACACTCGCACACACGCTTCGTGGCGGCAAATAAAATAAATTGCTACAGCAAATGTTGCGGCCCGGTGCGGGTAGTGAGTGGAGTGAGCGGGGGATTCAATTTAGTCAGGGATATTTTTTATAAACCTCATTGCTTGCTATCAACATAGAATTGAATTATTTATTAGAACTTCCAAATGTTATATTGCTTTCACTTAAAACACTGAATAGGGCAAATTTCGATGGTTGCTAAAGCCAAGGCCAGCATAATTCATTACTTATTCAAATGCAAATTTGCTGCTCTCTCCTCGAACTACGTATGAAGCGCATGTGTGTGCGTGTGTTCTTGCATATGCCAATAAGTCATACAATTTTCGTGTAAGGAAATGCTGAAATAAGAAAATGATTCTTATCTGACGGCAGGAAAAGGCAAAAATTTAAATTTATTCTGCTAAAATACATAAAACATCCAGAAATCTCAAGCAAGACTAGCAGAAGATTCGAATAAAAATAGCTTTCTCTTAATTTGATTTGTGCTCTTGTGCGTCGCGTTGCTGCCGCTCAGAAATAAATTATTTCATTACTTTTTGTGCGCTCGCTTTTGTGAATTTTCCGCAAGCAATTTGTGAATGAAATTTAAATTTAAATTAAAGATTTTCATAGAAAAACTTTGATGCGATTATTCACTTAGATGCAGGCGTTTTTGATCAAGACAGCGTGAACGCTCTTGCTCCGAATGCCTTCAAATTAAATCGTAATTTCGAGTGCAGAAAATAACAGTAAACATTTTAGCAAGCGAATGTCCCCTTGGGGTTACACGGCCAGCAGGGCCCGCGGCTCTCCCCTACATACATCTTCATACTCTAATGAGCATATGTCTGTGTATGTATTAAAGCTATGATGTAGATAAGAATAAAATTACTCTTCTGGCGGTTCTTATAACAACATTGTCTAACTCTTACTTTGAGAACCAGAGTGACGATTTTTTCTTACCCACTTGGTGCCCAGTTAATAAGTGTTTGGGTATTTATATGTCATAGCTAAAAGCGATTTTTAGGGGATGCATGAAGTTCAGCTAAGTACCGCACTCATGGAAAAAGGCTAAGGTTGTTTTCATACCGAAAGCAGGTAGAAACAACCTACTCAAAAGAATTTAGGCATATAAGCTTAACTTCCTTCCTGCTGAAAACACTAGAGAAAATCTTGGATGCGCACTAGGACGCAGAGCCTCCTAGAAATTTATTCAAAGTGCATCACTCATGCACTCTATATACAATTATTTAATATCAAAAGGGCTCTTGAAAATGAGGAGTATTCTCTTGAAGCATTCCTGGAGCGTTCAACAAGGTCTCTACGATATTTATTCTGAACAGTATCCAGTCAATGGGTGCTGATTCCGGTATACAACGCTGGAACAAAAGCCTTTTGACTTCTAGACGGATAAGAGCTGTATCAAACGACACTAAAATCAAAGGTCAGTGGAGTGCTATCTCCGCATCTATGTACATTAGTGGTGAATAAACTGCTAATGAATTTGGAAGGCAAAGCCCCTAAGATAGTGGCATATGCAGATTGCCATCTTAATAATGGTAAGGTGTCTACAAACCTTTAGCAGTATTATGACGACCACTCTCAATACCGGGTCCGGAGTTAAAGGGGTGGAAAAACGAATCTGCTGGTGTTCATAAGAAATTATTAAGTTCTTCTGTGGAGGTTCATTTCGATAAATGGGACACAACTCTCTCTCATGGACCGCACCAACCAAGTACCTTGGGGTAGTCTTGGACAGCACAGTGTTGTGGAAGCACAACGTGGAAAAACGAGTGAGGAAAGCCAGTAATGCTCTATGTGCGTGTAGGCAGATGGTCGAACAACCTGGGGGCTCTCTGCCTCTCCCATGCACTGGTGCTACACAGCTATTGTTAGACCAATTCTACTCTACCGTGCAGGTGGACGCTTGTCCACCATGGGCGTACGGAAATCCGCCTACCGGAAGCCAATGGAAAGGGTTCAGAGGCTCACTGCGCTGTGCGCAACGGAACCTTTAAGAGCAACTCTAACGGCGGCTCTTCAACTTGTACTAAACCTGCCACCAATAGACCTCTTCGCTGATAACTGCGCAACAAAATCGGCAGGACGACTACTGGCTGCAGGAGAACTTACATATAGAAGCTTCGGGCATAGCTCGGTGGGTAATTGCGGTTGGACAAACTGTGAACCGGTAACAGCAATTCCGACATGTGAACAGCTTTTTGGACAGTAAAAAAAATTTGAAAAATTTCGTACATGGCGAAACCGACGTAGATTGCCATGCTAATGATTTATATATATATATATTAAAGGGTCTGAGACGTTTCCTCCTGGATGTTAGATATTTCGTGGCAAACTTTATATACACTCTTCTGGATATAAAAATTCTTCTCATTAACCAACCGTAAAATCACTACAAATTAACTATAAGACACGCTATTTTATCAATATATCTCATATTCTGACCAATATATTGATGGCATTAGGCCCGTGCAAAATCATTATATTCGATTAATTGGAGCTAGTGGTAATGGATGGATCGATGTTTAAATCGATGAAGTAGTTTAAGAGTCGTGAAATTTCAATCGTTAGAGTAATTCACATGAACGCCGCTTGGGTGTGATGGAGAACCAGAAAATTACCTTTTGCTCACCATTTCCAGCGCCAACGATATTTCAAAACTTCTTTAATCCACTTTTGGTGCATTGATATGAATAATATTCACCAGCTTATTCCCACATTCCGCAGCACAGCTGAACGGACATATTTGGAATTAGCACAGAGTAAATCATAAAAACTCGCTTCAACAAAAACAAAGCGGCCAAATAACTCAGCCCCAATTGAAAACTTTGCTTTGGCAGCCACCTGTGCTATTTTCATTTAGAACAACAACTTTTGCAATTTAATTCCAAACTTTTCAAATAACTGTTTATTTCATTATTATTATTGTATGTTTAAGTAAATGTTTAAATTTAAATAAAAAAGGAAATACAATTGAGAAAAGGGCATTTAGCTCTTTCTAAAGCATATGGTTTCACCCAAGTTTTACCTCCGCAGTAATTGTTTTAGCCTGTTCATGAGCCAACATTGGGGAATCTAACCAAAATGCAAAATATGAAAGAAAGGCACGAAAGGAAAACGAAAACTAAAAACATTTACATTTGCTTTCACTAAAATATAATTTCTTGTGAACATACATATGTATTCCCAGCAGGAAAAAACTATACAGGATTTATCTTAATAGATTTGCATTAATTATAGATCAAATTTTCAAAGCATTGACGCACACCTGAAGTTGGCTTGCTACTTAACCTCACTCTTCAAATACGCTAGTGAATTCAGACACTTTTGGCTGCCATAAAAAATGCCGGTATAAAAAATGCATATTCGACTCTTTCAGACGAACCGAAAAGGATTATATAAGAACTTGACAAAATCGATAGCAAAGATGCATGGCGGTTGACTTTGGATGGCAAACTCAGTTATGCATGCAATCCAGGGGATGCAGGCAGGGGTACTGTGTACGAATACGGGCGGGTATGAGAGCCTGACTATATGGCTTAACTCGCTCGCAGAATTTGAGTGCAAATTAAAATTCAGTCGTCGTTTCAGCTCAACGAAAATCGCCAAAAACTTTCCACGAAATTTGCAAGCATGTCTGTGCATAAGGAAAGAGATATACGCACGCACATACAAGTATTATGGTACATAAATAAGCAGGAATATGCCATTTTATAAAGGGTGTGTCAGATAGTTGATCACAATTTAGGTGCATCATCAGAGCCGTCAGAATAAACTTCAAAATTAGGCGACTCAAAAGTTCATTACTGTTTGAGACGACAATTTTGGTATTTGTTGATGAATATCTCTGCCTAATTAGAAATTCCAAGTTAAGTCTTTTCAAATCACTCATGGATTCATTGCAACGCACACATCGTGAAAGTGTCAACCAGCAACTTAACTGAAGGACTCGAAACACTACAAGAGCCAGGTGCGAGCACCCTGTGTGTGCTTATAAACTCGCATTGAGCCGAACTCTGCTCCTGATTCCACGACACTGTCGAAATTGTTGCAGCACAATCCGTTTCACTTTAATTCACTCGTTCGTGACATGCTTCATTTGCGGACTTAATCCATTGCTTGTCTTTTTTCACACGCTGTACACACATGCACATATCGGTAAATTTATACAATACATATATACATATGTATGCCATGATGTATAGTATGTGAAGCTGTGTGTGTGAAAATATTATTAAATGCTGCACGTTTCTGCATTAAGTTCACATTTAGCCATACGCACATACCCACACCCACACACATCCAGACTTGCAGAAACATACATTTGTATGCATTGTCTTCTGCATACGTAGTTTCTAAGTATGGGATTGAGAGTGCCTGCTCCGACTTTCGACTTTGTTTGCCTCTCTGCCACACATCCAACACTAAGAACACTAAAAAGTTGGTGAGTGGCAATTTACACGGTCTTTATAATGGTAATTTATTCCAGAGTAACCAAGTAAATTTGTTGAAAAGTTGCTGTTTGGAAAGGATTATTCGTAAGTACATTAAAATCACACACACATGCTTGGGAATATTCTCCTTTCTCGCTAGCACATCAAATCTAATACATGAGCTTATAAGAAGAGCGCAGAGGAACAAAAGTGTTGCAGCCAGATGTTTCTACAAACGAATATTTCTCTGAATGTATTTACAATTAAAATCGCAATATTAGATATTTGGGATATTTCGGATATTCAGAGCAACGCCGTGCTCTCCATTGGTCCATGTTTGTTTTTTACGATATTTGCAGATTAGTGCGCGAAAAAAAGAGTTGAGATGGTTTTTTTACTGCATAAATGTCCTTTATTGATTTTCCATTACTTTTTTGCTTCGTCAAACATTTCCATTACAACGGATTATTGCCTCCCGAGGTGTGGTCGGCAAGTGGGTTAATAAACTACCGCTATAACACAGTCACACCCACTCATGCTTGTGCATACAGTTACTTTTTATATTTCATGCCAATGTTTAAGCGCCAACACTTGCCTGTTTATTGCATAAATATAGCAACAAATCATGTGAGCTGACCTTGAGACCTTTCAACGCACTCGGCTATTAAAAGCACTACACTTGCGAAACTCGAGTGGTGCTCGGATGGCTGTGAATGCTGGACAATTGCTATTAGGATATCATTTCACGAAATTTATGAGAAGATTGGAAGCTGCCGCCACCCGTTAGAGAATATTGGTATATACCATAATTTCTGACGACAATTTATCAATATATTCTAGTTCGTGAATTCAAAAACAAGCTATTTTCATACAATAAAAATAAATAAATGTAAAATTTTGACGTTTTTCAATGGGTTGCTTATTATTTTTTTATTAAAATAAAGCTTTTCATATTCAGTTTTCAAAATTAAATAAGTTAAATCAACAAAAACATTTATGGTTTAAAAATTCCCTGGACAACCTGGAGCACCCCTTTCATCGGTTTGAAAAAAATATCTGAAAATTAAAAAATAGTAGCAAATCCTTAAATTGGGTAACTAAAACGCATATTTTAGGCATAGAATAAATTAAAATATTTACTATATATCATGCGGTATGCTATTCCAAGCAATTTTTCAGGTTCGAAAGGTTGATTCTTGGTTTTACAGTTTTCCCTATGAATTTTGGAACTAACGATGTCCCATAAGTTCTCGATGAGTTTGACATCGAGTGATTACGCCTGCCAATTTAAAACGTGAACTCTGTAACTTCACAACCAAGTTTTTCAATGCCTAGAGTTATGCTTAGGATCCTTGTCCTGCTGGAACCACCATTATAGTGGCATATCCTTTTCAGCATACGGTAGCATCCCGTTTTTAAAAATGTCGGTGTAAACAAACCGGTCCCTTATTCTATTTATTATATGAATAGGTCCAGTCCCGTGCCCAGAGAAAGAGCTCCAGACGATAACATTACCACCGCTATATTTAATGGTCGCAATATAATACTTAGGTTTGAGTATTTGTCCTTTCGGCCTTTTCAGACATCTTATGCCATTTGATTTTAATTTTATATTACAATTTGTCATATTATATTTCAATTCGTCTGAGAATAAAATGGTATTCAATTTCTGAATGCTCCAATCGAGATGAACTGTCGCTAAAATGAGTTTGGTCTTTCAATTTTTTTGGGTTGATCAATGAATCGAATCTTTTGTAGTTTTTTGCTGTCTTCCCCAGCTGTGCTGAGAAAGTACATTGCCAGTTTGCTGAAATTTATTTATTAATCGGGAACAGCACTGATCTATTCACCGAATATTTTTAACTAATTCTATGTTGAAATAAACCGTTTTGGCAATCACTTATTTTTTTATTTGTAAAGTCGGCTGAATAAGTATTTTCCGCCAATTTTGACTCTTAAACTTTAAATCGCAACTGATTCTCTTGACAAAATGCCTTAATAATATTTGTCTTTATTGTTAACGTCTTCAACGAATAACGTACTTTTACAGTAGCGTGTTACTATTTTTCCTAACAAATATTTGGAGGTGCTTTAGTTAAGTCCACTCAGATTTATACTTTTGAATACTTTTGAAAAGTTTTTCGTATAAAATTTTGTATCTTGAAAGAAGAAAGAAATTTATAACTAATGTTTTATTTTTTATGAATTAATATATACACATAATTGTAACGTATAATAATTGTCTAACTAGTCTTGTTAATTTTTTCAAAAATTTAGACATTAAAAAACAAAGTAGGGGTTTGCTTCAATTTTGTCCAATCCTGTATGTATGTAATATGATGTAGTGAATAGTAAGGAATAAAAAACGCAATTTCGATTCTTTTGATTGTTTTGCATTTTAGGTGACGATATGTTCTTTTCAATCGTTATTTTGGTCTCGTGACTTTATTAGAACACAAAAAATTCTGACATCAGTTATTTGCAGCGCTTGATCTAGGAAGTGAGCAAACGATTGGTGATTTTCTGACTAGTTCGTTTTTAGCCAGAACACCAGTTATAAACTGATACTTTTTCCGAGAAGTTTGGCGTAAATATTTTATGTGTGTGAGTTAACAGTTATGCCGCATTCAAAGAGTAAGTGTAATCAAATGCCACTTTGGCAGTTATGGTTGTCGTAATAACTGCCTTTGGCATTGTATATAAGTGTTCCACTTAAACGCTTAAAGGCATGCACATATACATATATATTAGAAACATATTCAGCAACAAACACTTATACAAAGGTGTTCTACATGTATAAAAGTATATATGTATGTATGCATAGATGAATATATATGTAAATATGTCAATGCATGCATGGGTGACGATGAGCATCAGTCCACTCGACGAAGACATCTCCCACAGGCTCAGATTTGAGCGGAAACATTTCTATGAATGTGTCATTAAGTGCTTTCGGCACTTCTATGGCAACAATGAAGAGCATATGCCCAAAGCAGAGAATGTGTGTAAGCCTTAGTGTTTCTTGTTTTGTTTTACTTGAGTTTTCTTAGTTTATTATTATAATTTTTTGCTTCTTTACTTTCATACACTTCACTTCCAAATAACCGTCTACAGGAAGAGCTTACGAATAAATTGCCGATGAATTGGTAAATATAACCTCAAACTGCTTTGGGCAATTCATGTTCATTGACAGATGCCTTTTTATTGGTGTTGGTCTGTCTTTTTTCACACAGTTTCGTTAAAAGCAATGAATTTAATGCTCGAAAATTCTATAAAAAGATGCAGCGACTAACAGAAGGTTTCAAGAGCGAAGCATACTCCCCAAAGGTGATCCAGTAACCGATGCCCAGAGCATACTAAAATTATGGAGGGAACACTTCTGCAGCCTGCTGAATAGCAGTGAAGACATAACATCAGGAGTTGGCGAACCCGATTCTCCAATCGGTGACGATGGATCAGATGATCCATTGCCCGACCATGAAGATGACCGAATAGCCGATGCAATGCCGGCCGAGCTATTCAAACACGGCGGTGAAGAACTGATAAAGAGCATGCATCAGCTTCTTTGACGGACGAGAGTATGCCCGACGAACGGAATTTAAGTATGCTATGCCCAATGCACAAAAAAGGAGACCCCACAATCTACGCCAACTACCGTGAAATAAGCCTGCTCAACATTGCATTAACGTTCTATCGAGCCTATTTTGTGAAAGATTAAAGCCCACCGTCAACAAACTGAATAGACCTCATTAGACCTGGAAAATCAACAACTGACCAGATATTCATCTTGCGCCAAAGCTGCTTTCATAACTTCGAAATTGTAAATAATTTCGTCTACCAACATCAACACCATCAACAACGTCAGCATCGAAATACAACGAAGAATATCTCTTGCCAACAGGCTATTGAGAAGTACACTCCTCTCTCGGCGAACAAAAATAAAACTCTACAAGTCATTCATTGTTCCAGCCCTGTATATGGTGCAGCGGTTTGGACGATGACAACATCTGATGAACGGACGATTCGAGTTCTTCAGAAAATATACGGTTCTTTGCGCATTGACCACGACGAATTTCGCATTCGACGGAACGATGAACTGTATGAAACATTCGGCGCAATTGACATAGTTCAGCGAATTAAGTGACGCTGGCCAGGTCATGTCTTCCGAATGGATGAAAACACTCCTGCTCTGAGAAAATTCGACGCAGAGGAAGAAGAAGACCTCCACTTCGTTGGAAAGACCAGGTGGAGAAGGACCTGGCTATATTTTGAATCTTCAATTGGCGTCAAGCAGCGAAAAGGAAAAACGACTGACGCGCGGTTGTAAAATCGGCTTTAACCGTGTAAGCGATGTCTACACCAGTAAAGAAGACACTTCAAGAAAAATGTTTAAAACTAGTGGCTGCAAAGTACCGTTCTTCCAAATGAGCAAATAACTAATCTAACCATTTCACTACGGCTTTAAGAAATATGTGGTTAGCCAATTGGTAATATTTGTGTTCTCTTATAGTAATGACTTCAACTTATTCAATTGTTTTCATTTTTCTAGAAAATATTTTGACAACAACAAATTGTAAGCAAACAGCTTTATTATTGTCAATTTTCGCTTAAAGCAAATATTTGAAAAAGTCTGTAGATTCGCTTGAAAGATTCGCATTTATTGCCCACACGCACTGCAAATATTTGTTCTTGTAAATACAAATAATATGCATTCTTATATTGTATATACGTATATGATACATATACATATGTATGCAATTTGCCAGTACTATATATTTGTTGAATGCCAGCCAAATTCCAAACAAATCCGAGTTTACTTGCGAAATACTTGAGTAAGTATGTATGTGCCTCTCTAAGGCTTTGATAAATACAGGGTAAACCCGACAGATCATGGAACCTCCTGCTAATATTTCTTTAGTCGGCTTTTGATACTAACTTTCATTATCAAACTTTCCTGCTGTTCTCTAACTTTTCTTTCATTGTTTCTTCAGAGTGCACATAAATTCATGTAGCCTCTTGATAGCGTCATTTAAACTGGAAAAGTGCTGTCTAAAATGTAGACCCTGTACCAAAAATACTGTCATTATCGATACACGAAATAAAACCATAATTTATTTGTCGTTTCCTCTCTCTCTCACTCTTGGAACGTCCGGTGTATCAGACCATTGCATTTTGTAGAAACATAGCATGTGTATTGCTGATCTTTACTTTAGTGTGTGTCTCCAAGTGTGCCATGAGCATACTAAGCTTTTTATTGAAGATTGGCAAGCAAATGTGCAATTGAGCTGTTTGTTTAAGCCGAATTGTAATTGTTTGTTTGCCGACAGAGTTGTTGCACAATTTGCGGTCTTCTCTTGGCGTCAAATGCGAGTTTCATTGCTCTTATTCTTCCGCACAAGTGTAGTTACAAATAATATTTACATAGACGATTGTTAATTGATATGTGAAATGCCCTCTGTGAACCGGTTTATTTAATTGGCATTCATTTTGTGAAGCCATATCTTGACTTAAATGCAAGTGAGCTAAACAAAATTCACAAGCATTAATTAAATCGATCATTTACCATAAAAAAATCGTAAAAGTCACAATTTTGTTCTGAAATTATTTAATATTTTTTTCCAAAAGCTTTATCAAAAGCATATGTACGTTTATGTATAAATGAATAGTGTCAATACATTTCTTCCTCAACAAGCGGCTTAAATCCTTTCTGCTTCCACAACTAAAAAGCTGTATTAGCTTTATTTAAAAGTCGATATGTATTCAAGTCTTTAACTTAACAGTCAATGTCATTAAGACGCAGAGAAGGATAATATTTGGCCATTCAGCCTTCCAAACCTAATATAAAGATTTTAGAACTTCTAGGTCACTTTATGTTGGATATATCCGCTAATATTTGGGTCAAGTCTCAATGGAAATTGCGGAACATATTTTACTCATAGCAGTGTATCTTTGCGCCTAAAATAGATACAATTGCGCGAAAACATATTTCACCACATCGCATCAATCAATGGATTTATTGAGGGAATACTTCAGTGAGCAAATAATTTCACGTTTTGGGTTGGTCGATTGGCCGCCAAGATCGTATGGTATCACACCGTTAAACTTTTTCCTCTAGGGATATGTAAATCTAAGGTCATTGCGTCAAGGTCAGATATAACGTCCTGGTCCGATTCAGGCCTTGGAGAAAAACATCACGCGTGTCATTTGTCAGTTACCGGGCGAAATGTTCGAACGAATAATCGAAAAGTGGACTCAACGGATGGACCATCTGAGACGTAGCCGCAGCCAACATTTCAAAGAGTTCATTTCCAAAACATAAATGAGAAAGAATGATATTTCAAATGATAATACACACTCCCCATTAAATTTGAAGTTTATTTGCTTTTCTTTAAAAAGTTGGGAACCTCAAAATGGATTACCCGTATTATCTCACGTACTGACCGATATTTTCGGTATAAAGTCAACTACAAGTAGTGAGACCAACATATTCGGTTCCTAGGGGTTTAGAACAAGTTTGGTCCGACTTGGATAATTTCAGGAATTAGGGTGGCATACTTCAAAGGCTCTATATGTGCACATATTTATATTCTAGGAAGTGAAGAAATCAAATGGAAATTAAAATTGTTTTATAGAGGAGGGAGGCGTGGTTGAAGTCTCAGTTCGCCATTTTTTGCACAGTAGCTAAGAGAATGTCAAAATAATGTTAAATACCGAATTTGGTTGAAATTGGTTAAGAAGTTCATGAAATATGTGATTTTACCTAAAAATTGGCGGCTCGTATGATGCCCTCTCTAACCATCTCGGGGTAAAATTTAATGTCTCTGGCGCTTTTGGCAGATTTTAACGGTAATGTTATATATTCAAAGTGGGGCGTGGGGATGTTATCATCTGATTTCAGCCATTTTCACGCTATTAAATTATATATGAATTCTCTTAAACGAATCTGGCTAATGTGGCTTTAATAGTCCACGAGATATGACCATTAAACCCATTAGAGGTGCCTCTCGTTGTTCTCCATTTAACAAGTGAGGGAGTTTAAAGCTGAGCTAGGTTATTACAAATAATTCAGATTAAAATTGCTGTCGTCAACGAAAATTAAGTGGAACTCAATAAGAGCTTAATTTAAATGCGAGATAACTGTTTGCAATTCCTTACCCACGTGCCATGATATGCTGGCACCAATCTCATTTCAGCCAACGGATTTAAATCAAGGCTTAAGCACAAAATTGACACCGGGAATACGAAATTCTGTTTATAGAATATGAAATCCGCCTACTTCGTGTGAAAATAAGCTTGATGATAAGTGGAAAGTTAATTAAAATTCACAAATGTAAACAATCCTACGTGCATTTGAATGGAAAACGCCAAAATGCGACAGTAACAACAAACAGCAGCGAAGAAATGTTGGCTTAAGCGACTTTCGCCTCGAAATGTCTCGCACTAACGGCGTAAAACTAACGAGAAGGGTGCAGTGCGAATTGTAGTGAATTGTGTAGTTGCGAGACAAGCCAAATGACAAGAGTCAACAAGGTTGCTTTTATTTCGTGGTAATTGAATGTGAAGCGACGCAAGCGTGCCTGTGTGCGTGCGCTCTCAGTTGAAGCGTTTGCGCGTTTGACAAATTTAATTGCCGACATGTTTATGTGTTGATCCCGACATTACGTCTGTGAATGGGAACGTGCTACATGCCACAAAACACATGCAACAATGTTTCTCTGACAAAATATATGAGCGGTAATTTTAAAATACCGCATTTCTGCATACACTCTTGCAGCAGCCAAGTATGAACCCTGTAGTTAGGGCAACTAGTTATAAGCCACTTTGCTACTAGTTTATGCCTTAGGCTCAACTGGTCAGTTGTCTGTCTGTTTCGCCCACAATGAACTCGGTTTGTACGAGCAACTATTCTACGCGATGCAAATGGTCCGATGTCGTCCTGATTCCTAATTTGCATAAAAGTAAAAAAAAGATTGCCTAACAAAACGACTAGAAAAGTAAAATAACTCGCAGCAAATTCGTTCAATAATCGCAGAGGGTTTGCTGTTTTTCTGTCTGGTTGGATTTTGGGAATTTTTAGTTGTACCTCGCTGCAGGGAGTTGTGTGCTTGTGTGCACATTTAGTTTCGTGTGGGTTTATTACACAAATAAATGTTAACGCACATGCAACTTTATTTACACATTTTGCCACAAAATGATGCCACGAGCATTGTAGCGGAACCACAAGCGCTCACACACACACACACAAACTCAGCGCAAGTTAAAATAATCATAAAATAAAGTCCAATTAAAATCCAACAATCAGTTAAGCAAATTGTTTTTATGTGTAATGGAAATTGCGTTTTCCGTCATTGGCCTGAATTTGACTGCGGACGCCGATAGCATTGACGGCCTCGGGGCTCCTCTTCTCCACTTTTATTCATAAACACATACACACATACATATATTGTGCATGAGCGCCTGATTTGTGCGGATGAGTTGCGCTATCCCCACGTTTGTCACAGCGATGACTCAATTGAGTACACACCAGTGGGCAGTAAGCAAATATTTGGCAACTGTACTCTCGGCCGAGCGAGTGCTTGTCATGTGGTCTTCCCAAGCACAAACAACTAACGGCGGTTGCGGGGAAAACGAGACACTTTTTAAACACAAACATTTAGTTTTAAAGCATCGACAAATGCTGGTACCGTTATTAACAGCACCATTGCTCAGATATCACTGAAGTCATAAATTAACAAACATAAGCAAATAGCACTAGATGCTTCATTTCGATAAGAGGGAGTGAGTGAGATAGTGAGGGAGTCTTATGTACCTTCCACAAATGGTAAAAGTTTGAGTCTACCTTTTGAAGTTAGGATGGAACAGCTCAGCTTAGGAAGCATGAAATTAGAAAAGAGTACGCACTGAGGTCTCCTTTGATTTCCGCTGTTGAAGAATTTTAGAATTTTCCTATTGCAGTGGTGTTTGTTCCGGGCGGCCTCTGACGATTTTTTATCATACTGAGAAGATACTTTATCGAAATGCCATTTCTCAAATTCTGCAAGTTTCTTTACTATTCCATTGAATTTTAATCATCTTTTTCAGCTACAGTTTTTATCTGAGCGCCACACATACACACACACACACAGAATTTGCTTTTGAGGTAGGTAAGAGCTTTCCCTTTTTTTCTTTCAAAATAAACTCGCACACGAACAGTGAAAGGGTTGTGCCGCACAGAAGAATAGCAAACTGACAGTCTTGAGGAGAGAAATGGTCTGCTATGCCCACCAAATAAACATATGTACATAGGTACACAAACATACATACATATGTACACATATGTATGCACACTCATAAGAAGTCGAAAAAACACAAGTAAAGAAAAAAGAAAATTTTAGTCAAAAGTTGGGTGACAGTTGCAAGAAAACATGCCACACCAAGCACACACAGGCGGGCGCAAAAGTCGGAACCACAGCGTCAAAGTGCCAAAGGCTGCATGGTCAATGAAGACACCGTCGTGCTGGGCGGTTTGCTTCGATAAGTTGAGGAAAAACGACTGCAAAATGTTACAAGCGCACACATCTTAAGCATAAATAGTCACGCCTGCTGTTTGTGTGTGTGTTAGTGTAAATGTGAAAGTTTTCCAAAGGCTGCAAAACGATTAAATCGTCGCAGCACTAAAGCGGCTAGGCGGCAGTCTAAGCAATAGCCGAAGCATCAGGAAATAAAACAGAGCAGAGGGTACTACTATAATGTATGCTATTCGCAGGCGTAAAAATTGAATTCGTTTTTAGTTATTCTCATTGCTTTGCTAGCATATACTTGGAGCTTATTTGCTCAATATCCTCTAAAACATTTATCCTTTACACCTTTTCTGCCAGAAGTAAGCGCAAAGGAAAGTAAACTTAATGTACTTACTAGACTTATCATAAATTGTATTGGGCACCGAATGACTGAGAAAATATTTACATGGGAGTTCTTGACTTTAGAGACAGAGCTTAAAAAGATTCTTTAAGTCATTGTCTCAGACCCCATGTTAGTTTCCCATGGCTCATGTAGCTAACTGGTTTTTTGATTGACAGTTCGATTAGTAATTATTTTAACCACACACAAAGTACTGGGGTTGCAAAATAAGCATAATTACTCTATATGTATCTTTCCTTATAACATGTTTTTCAATAAGAGCGCTACAATAGTTTTTATAAATAAAACAAAAAGAAGGATATGAATGAAATTATTCCTATGAAAGTGCATTCGATGCCATTTTGTATGGCCACCACCGGCACGCATGCAGAAGTCCAGACGCTGAACACAATTTTCGACAGTTTTTAAGCATAAATCGGCCAATATTGCTGCAATATCGGGTTTGATATTCGTACGAAGTTCATCAATCGTCGCTGACTTCTTGGCATAGACCATAGACTTGACATAGCCCCACAGTAAATAGTCTAACGGCGTCAAATCGCACGAGCGAGGCGGCCAATTGACTTGGCCATTTCGTGAGATAACACGTTTACCGAACTTGGTTTTCAATAAATCGATTGTGACATTCGCTGTATGACTTGTGGCGCGGTCCTGTTGGAACCACATATTTTCATAGTCCATGTCATTCAATTCGGGCCAAAAATATTCGGTTATCATTGAGTGGTAGCGATTCCCATTCACAGTAACGTGCCAGTCTTGATCATCATGGAAGAAGTACGGCACAATGACGCCGCCGGCCAATAAAACAACCAAACCGTAATTTTTTCGGGATGCAATGGTGACTCATGGAGTTCGTGTGGATTGTTGCCTGACCAATAACAAATATTTTGCTTATAGACGAAACCATTCTGCCAGAAATGAGCCTCATCGCTGAAGATGATTTCTCGATGAAAATCTGGATCATTTTCAAGTTGTTGCTCATCCCAATTCACGAATATACGCTGATTCTGGTGGTCAAGCGGCTTCCGTTCTTGCGTCAATTGAATCTTGTAAGGATGTAAACCAAGATGTTTTCGCAAAATTCGCCACAACGACTTCACAGAGATGCCCAAAGCTTGTGAAGGACGTGTGAGAGACTGATTTGGGTCTTCCTCAATTGATGCGCTAGCGGCAGCAGGACACTTCTTTGCCTCACTAACACGGGAACATTTTGTACTGTACTTGTGGATTCAAATTTTCCCACTAGACGCTTAATTGATGATCTGACAGGACGATTATGACGACGATAAATTGGACGTAGCGATTTTAAGGTTGAGACAATTGACTCCGAATTTCGGTAGTACATTTTAATAATTTCGACTCATTTTTGGATTATGTATCTTTTCACGATGAAATGCTAAACCTTACTGAAGAGAAATGTCAAAAGCGCGGGCAAAAATATAGCGGCGTTTGCTGTCCCTATCGATCTACTTTTGTAGCGTTTTTATTGAAAAACCCGTTATTACATAAAAGAAATTTCACAGCGGAGGGACTTCTTCATGTGTTTTCGGAAAAGTTCGTTCGAGTAAAAGTGCAGGAATTATGCAGCACCCCAATGCGAAATATTGCATCGGTTTTGAATAATCTGCCTCTCCTCAGCACATAAACAGATCATGGTAAGAGATCTTCAAACATAAAGCTTAATTCAGGTATTAGATACAGCTACTCTTGGCAACTTCACTGTCAATTTTAAAAAGTCAATGTTTTTCCGTAATGAAAACTATCTCCTTGATGTGGCACATCTCAACTTCGCTCTTCTATTCAGCCTTTGAATCAAGTAGAAGTTTTTTGTGCTGCACGGCAACAATTTCTTCTTTGTTGCACAAGTGTATTGCATTTCCAATTTGCAATAATACGCGCATATTTAATACCTTTGTTAAAGTGCAGGCAAATGAAGAAAAAAGTGAACTTGAAGAAATGAAAATAACTATTCTGCCACAAGCGGAAACGGCGACTATTTCCATCACTCAAAAGCATTAAATTTTATGCAAAATAAGAAAGAATTCAAAGAGTCTAAAAACATGAGAAATATGCTTGAAATATTTTAAGGTTTTTCCAATAAATTCGGATCATTTCGGAGTCATGCCGCTTTGAAGAATTCAACAAAATTTCATCTCCAACGCATGTATCGCTTTTGCCTAACCCTTTCGCGAAATCACTGCTCTCGCATAAGAATTAGCAAAACGTGCAAATTTTCTCCTCCCGCGCTTCATATAAAAGTAAAATGTGTGAGAATGTAACAGAAAGTGAATGTTAAAATTATATGTGTACCGTACACGGGCAATCAGCGGGCAAAAAATTGAAATCTCTTTTTTCCTCTGTTTGTTGGGTCGCCATCAAATATAATAATCCGTTTAATATGTATTCTCAGCGGAGCCGTTTCAGTTTACCGATTTTTCGCCTTGTGTCTCACCTCTGCCCTTCGCACGGTATGTCTGCCGCACCACTGCCTCGCCGCAATCCGTTTGTGTTTGGTGAGCTTTGGTCTGCACAGCGGCTTACAATTGACCTGCTTCGGCAGCGGCAGCGGCAACGGAAATGCAAAAATGCTGCGAAAAAATCTCGGAGTGTTCCCACGCGGCATCCGTAGGTTCGTCGGTTGGTGCTCACCAACTTGTGCGAACCTTGTCTTTTACCCGTCGTTGTTCGGCGACCTTTTGTGTGCCGTAATTTGTCGCTACTTTCGCTTTTGTATACTCTTCGTGGCATCCACTGAGACCACTCGGCACACACACGCACGTTTATAACGTCTGCCAATTTGCACGTGATTCGCACCAATTGCATTAGTATTGGTCTGTTTTACAGGCACATAATACCTTGAAATCCACTAAAGGCCGCCATGTACAGTTCAATAAGCAAACCGATGCCGACCTTCAGTCAATGTTGAGGAAATTTCTTGCTTGTTTGCTAAAAATTGTATTAACAGCGCATACTTCCACTTTGCTTCGGCGATTTTCTCCTCTCAGTCTGCTGTCCTTCGCTTTCATTCAATGATTCCTTAGTAGTATGGTTTACAGGTGGGTCAAGGCTTAACGGAAAGTTTCCTACTTACTTAGGGGAGTTGAAACGATTCTAACTTTAAGTAATCATGCACGCTTATTAAGCAAATGCAAGTGGGCGTGGAGTTTACAGTTTCGCACGAAGCGCTCGTTTGCTGTGTTGGAACTTACACGATGACTAGAAATAGAGATTACGATGCAGATCCAGGGATTTGTTCCATTCCAAGCAGTTACACAATGTAAGGAGTATTTGATATTCAGTAAACTTCTGATAGTTATCCTCAGCTAAGTCCAAAAACCGCTAATGTTTATATTCAGTTTTTGGGAAACTTGGAAAAGAGTTTCAAACATCATCAATTTTTCAATTTTTTTGAGCTATAACACTCTCAACCAAAGATACTTCAAGTAACACCTTTCTTCCACCAAAATTCAAAGAAAAACTAACGAAAAGGATATGCAAATACTGAAACCTTAGATGAAATAGCAATAAAAACAAAGAAGCAACAACAGTCGACAACATTTAGTGACGCAGCACCCATTCATATGCAAATCTGCGAGACAAAAAAAGGGCATTGAAGAATAACCTCAAAAGTAAGAAACATAAAATGAGGCAAGAATTAAGTGGAAAGCGCAGAAATCAACTCTGAAAAACTGGGGAGACTAGTGAGATAAGCGGAGCATGAAGAGGCAACTAGACTCAACCTATTGCAACCGTTATGAATAAGAATAAAATTGAAAACACTCAAAGCAACGAATGCAAGCCTGTGTGCGTAGGAGCGTGTGAGCCTTACAAGTGCTCGCCAGTAAGCGGGGCAATATTGTTTAGAATTGCAAAATGGAAATGCAAGCACACACTCAGCTGAGCGCAAATGCATGAACGTGAGCAGGAAAATAAACAGCAGCGCATTGAAATAAACACGGCGGTGTGTGTATGTGTGCATGTGTGCGCTCGTTGATAAACTTTCATAGTTGAATATCACGGGCAACGTACGCTCAATTGACTTTGAAAACAGTGGGAACGAACTCAACTGAACAAAAGGTCAGTCAAATAACTATTTTCGCCACTGAATAATGCAAAAGATCATCAAAGGCACACACGCAGGCATAAATATTCCCCTGCGCGCATATGTACATGTAGCGAGCTTTTTGGCGTTTCTAAACACAAGCAACGTACTCACGTTAAAGATTTTACTGAAATATGGCGCATTTTAGATTTACTAAAAAATTCATAGAGTTACTTGAATAAATATGCAAGACTAAAACATCTTAGTTTCTTTCTTTGCGCTATCAACGAGGAACTTTCGGAGTATTTTCGCTTACTAATATAGGTCAGGCCCATTATTGCTTTCCTTTGATAGCACGTCTTTATAATACTTTTGCTTCCAGCTCGTAGAAAGTTTGAGTTTGTTGCATTCAAAGCACAGAAAACTTTCAATTCTTAATATCGGATATTATTAAGCCTGTCTTTGCTTTAGCGCCAGCCATAAGCGTTGACTCTCTGTGGCAGATTTTATTAAGAATCAAATTTGTGACACATATTTGCTGAAGCTTACAAATGAAAAATTGAAATTAGTTTAAGTAAATTTCGCCTGCCGCTGTTCGACGTGGCAATGGCGTACGTTGCGTATGAGTGACCTGCAATACAAAAGGCTTCTATCGCTAAGTGTTTGTATGAGATGCTGAGCTGTATTTTGAAAAGTAAATATTTATTTGCGTAAAATCAGACAACCACTGTCGTTCCACTTTTCTTGCGTTGCTTTAGCAGCAGCTGAATGGAATTCGATGAAGGAGCAGAGATACGAAGAAAGGACTTAGGCTGTGTTGACAAGCGCAGATTCTCATTTAGATTGTTTAGAAGGCTCAGTGCATGCTATGCTGTGTCAATAACTCTAGGCCAAGTGGGTACCCACACACACACACACAATACTATTGCGCTAAGCAGTCAACGACGTGGCACACGCTAACTCATTCAGCAGTATGTTCAACTGAGCACAAATGTTTTCATTAATTAAAATAATATTTTTTAAAATAACACAGGCAACGCTTTTGTATGCTAAAATTAATTTTACTGTTATTTACATTGAAACATTTTTTCTCCTCTTTGCAGGTAAGTTATCAAGCCAAAGACTCATAAATATGCAATAACTGCAGTAAGTATGTCGTCATGTAATTTTAAATGAATTATTTGTGTGCGGCAGTTTTTCGGAGCAAATGACATTGCAATATGCTAAAAAAATTTGAATGAGCATAAACCTTTTCTGCTAAAGAAATCAATTTATTACAATGTAAATGTTTATTCCGCATGAAGCAGCGAAAAAAAACGGTGTCAGCAACGGCTTTCAATTATTTTCACACGCGCCATTGATCAACGCGCGCTTTGACATGGCGCCGCATCAGCAAATGTCCACGCGACTGTGCAAAACGCCGCGCATAAAAAGAGACTTCATTATGACTCATGTCATACAGTTATATATATATACATGTGTGTGAGTGTGTGTATGTGCGCGCACGCAGGTGTGCATTTACCCGACTGTGTCTCATAATCAGTTTGCTTTTTCATCATTAAATATTATTTTTGTTGCATAAAGGCCTCAGCCTTGGCCATTTGGTGCGGCGGCCGCAACAGCCACATCAGCACACATGTACCTGTATGTGTGTATGCAGCAAAGCCTCTCTTCAGCATTCAATGAAACGCACTCACCCACACACACATGCACCGTGCACAGGGACCCAAAAACACATTCAACTTTTTTCAAGGCTGTTTATGGCAGCAGTTAAAGTTTCGAGAAAAGCAGCACAAAAATATGAAAAAAGAAAGCATTTTCATTTCGTTATTGCACAGCGCCCACCCACCTCCACTCATATGTGCATTGCATTGAATCGCAGCGGTTTGAAAAAATATATATTTGTACCATATTCATAAATTTTGCATTTGCTTTTGATTTCTTGCAAGCGAGCTCACTGTTTCTGTATTTTTAGTAGGTTTCGTTGGTGTTAGTGTTGGCTGTAAGTGTGGCAGAATGCTTCGAAATGACCTTTGGATAAATTAAACTCATTGTTTTGTGTAGTTTTTGGTTTTAATTAATTCGATGCCTATGAGGTCCAATGCTAAATATATATTTCTTCAAAAGTTTGTTTGGGAAAAATTTTCTGAAAATTGCTCTTTCATTCACTTTTCAAGATTTCACGAAATATTGAAACTTACCAGGTTGTTCAAAAGGTTTTGTCGCATCAACACCAGAAATCATAGTCCAAATTCAGGATATGGGTTTGGAAGATCGTCCAACGACTGTGAGAGGTTTAGTAGAGGCTCTACACATCTCATTAGATAGTGTGAGCCATATTTTAAGTGAAATTTTGGGTTTTAGAAAGCTGTGTGCATAATGAGTGCCGCATTCGCTAACAATGGAACAAAAACACATTCGAATGCGTCTTTCTCACCAACGTTTAGAGCGTTTTAAAAAGGATAAAGTGGATTTTGTGCATCGATTCATCACTATGGATGGGATTTGGGTCCACAACCATCCTGAATTAAAACAAGAGGCTTAAGAGTGGTGTGAACCTGCTTGTTCAGCTTCCAAACGACTTCGTGC
This sequence comes from Bactrocera tryoni, assembly GCF_016617805.1. NCBI lineage: Eukaryota > Metazoa > Arthropoda > Insecta > Diptera > Tephritidae > Bactrocera > Bactrocera tryoni. The sequence goes on along the minus strand of NC_052503.1, from coordinate 9,368,878 downwards.
TCGGGAATCGTCCAAGAAAGTTATGCCATCAATTTTTGAGAATGCGAGAGGAATTTTATGTGTGGATTCCTTGCAAACTGGTGAAACAATTAATTCTGAATATTATTGCAACCTTTTGGATCAGTTGAAGGAAAAAAACCGTGAAAAAATACCCGATTTACGGAAGAAGAAAATCCTTTTTCATCAGGACAATACACCGTGTCACAAGAGGATTTTCACAACGGCTAAAATCCATGAATTAAAGTTCGAATTGTTGGAGTATCCACCGTATTCGCCAGATTTGGCCTCTAGTGACTTTCCTTTGTTTCCACAAATGTGCGTGGCAAGCGTTTTTCATCACATGAAGAGGTCATAACGGCTGTTGAAGCGTATTTTGCAGACAAAATTGTGTTTTTCTTATCAAACGACAAAACTTCTTGAACAACCTGGTGTTCCCACCCCATTCAGGCCGGCTGTGTAGATGCAGGCAACTATGTTCTTCAAGCAAGACTGTTTCATGTTGTGGTTGCTGCTGTGCTTATAAAACCATTCTCGAACCACAAATTCTCAGAACTCTCCGTAAATTTACGATGTTCAAAGGGCAGTGTTTCCACGAGAGTTTTTAGAACTTCCGTACAACTAAGTTTGTATGTATTCATAAGTAAAAAAAAAACACAAAAAAGACACAGCAACCTGGAGGTAGTTCACAAAACTAAAATGGAATTAAATTGGCCCCAGAAAAATTCCACGAAACTGAAAGCAATAAAAATTCCCACAAGTGAGGGAAATGGCAACTGGGAGGAGAAAATTATGAAATGAAATGCTTACATAGGCAATAAAAGTGATACTGTTAGTGTGTTTATTTTATGTCTCTTTTCTTTTGTGGTCTTCACTTGAAGCTATGCGATTGCAATTTCGGGCCAGCTGTTGAAAGGACTTTTGAAAATAAATACGCCGAATATACTTTCACATGTACATATGTAACAAATCGCTTATTTCACGCTCTTTCTTTATCCCATTCGCCCGACTTTCACTCCGCGCCTGAATCGTGGCAACCTTGCGGTTTCCAGCATTGTCGCAACGTCGTCACTAAGAGGCAAGCAATCACTTGAAGATGGACGGAGAATGCGCAAAGCGAAAGCCGTACAAGGACAAGACCCAAAATACAAAGGGATTAAAGTAAGAGGAAACAAATTCCGCAAAAAATATATATATATCGGACTGTCTTAGTGGCCGGTCAAAGTGATAAAGGTCAGCACTTGAAGCGCAAAACCAAAAAGAACATGCAATTTTAAGCTCTCAGCGAGGCAATGTTTGCCTCGTTGAACCAAGAGTGCAGAACGGCACGGTCCAATTCTTGCGCCGTTAACGGCATTTCATGCGCTCTTGACGAGTGAAGAAACGCAAAGAAGAAAAGACAGAAGTTAAGCATCAAAATTCTTCGCCAAAAGCTTTCACACTAGTCTAACTTCAAGCAATTAATGGCTATTAATTGTCTGAAAATTCTTTTTAGCATTGCTGGCTAGACCTTTTTGTAATGGAAACTGCGACGCAGCGCCCACTTCAATGTGACTGCGCTGAGCTTCATACATACATGCACATAGATGGCTGATACGAAGGTAGTTCTATTTAGGATGCTAAGCAATGATAAGCGAAGAAAGATGCGAAGTTAACTGTGACCGTGCCCAAAATTAACCCATAACCAAGCCAACTCATTTGAATAACCCTGACTATTCCGTTGCCACGACAGTGGGGTCTACGAAATCGGAACGGATCCGGATTTTTATCCGGCCAAAGACTGTCAACTCGGCGGAATTCTGCCGCAACAACAATAGTTAAGCTAATATCTCAGCCACTTTAAAGTTAAGAGAGTATCTGCTAATAGGCGGGCGAGAAGAAAGTAAGTGAAGTATAAATGTCTATGTATGCTTTTTATCTTTGAAGGTTTGAGCTCTCTCTTCAAATAAGTAAATAAAAAAAGAAAGAATGTCAATATCGATTTTTCGTTACCACAATCAATCCTTTGTGGAAAGTTAGGGTTCCGATTGACCCTACTAAGCGACACACTCGCTTAGATAATTTAAAATCTTTGCTGATACTTAGCAACACCATAATTTAAGTATCGTCATATATCCTCAGTGCTTAAAAGTTTAAGATAGACTATGACACATGCAAGTGAATATGTTTTTGGGTAAATATCTACATGCACACTTAACGGTTTGCAAAAATGCACAGACGTGGTTTGCGCCCGCCCAGTTGCCTGCGCCGAAATCTGTGGCACACACACTTTTGGGCGTCAGAAATTTAAAGAATGAAAAGCTTTGCGTGTTTCGCACTCCTTTGGCTGCACACACATATGCGTGGCTTGTATATGTGTGTGTATGGGTCATTTTAATGAAATTTATCACCTAGCCGAGCTTAAATCACCGCTGCCGCCGGGCACGCCTTCGAGCGCTGGCACAATCAGTTCAAGCGATACGACTGCCAGCAACAATGTTAAGCAAGAACAACAGCGCCAGCATTACGGTAATGTGAGTCGAGCGAAAATGCAATAATGATGCAAGCAGCTGGCTCACCGACAAGGCAACTGCAGCGAAAAAAGGCAAAACGAAGCACAAATCGTGCAAGGCAAGTAACGGTAAGTGGAGCCCCAGCGGACGAGGCTTAACGAAGCCTACTCTTGTTCGGCCAGGCGTTGGCAGATTTGCTTGGCTGTCCGTTAGCCGTTCGCCGGCTCGCTTGCGCTTTGCTCGTTTGTGCGTTTGTGCGTTTGAGCATTGTGTGTGCTTGTTAAGTAAGCAAATTTAAATTCCGGAAAAGGCTTTCAAGCAGAAAATCGAAAAACTTTCGGTGTGAGCGCAGCAATTGTGGGCGCACCAGCCCCTGCAACTGCAAGTGCAAGTTTGTGTGTGTGTGTGTGTGTAGCAACAATTGGAAGCCAACTAACCGGACAGCGACTACGCTGTCGGCAGCAAAAACCAGCTAGTGTGGCACCTGCCTTTGGCTTTGAGCGGCCACTTGGTAGCGAAATGGCCGGTAAGCCAGTGTGCGCTAGCTGCTCTCTCGCCTAGCTACTGCACTTAATGCACTGGCATGGCTAAATTTGCCTCTGGCCCCCAAGTCCTGGTGCTGCAGCGAAAGTCGTAGGGTGGTGACGCAGCGTCGTGGCGTTTCGACAAGTGCAGTGCCTCGATATGTTGCTAAGTGGCAGGCGGTGCCGGTGCTTGCCACTTTTCTTCCAGCGCGCACTATTATTTTTGGCTCACAACTGCGGCTCACCTGGCAATTTTCGAGGCTATAAATTGCAAAATGAATTAGCATGCAGTCAAACGTCGGGCTTTAACCAGCCAATCGTGTTCACATTCAATTGTCGACCTTCTTGTGAGCATACGAGTATTTTTGTAACTAATTTTTCGCACTTCGTCTGCAGCAAAGCTTTCGGCAACAGTGTGAAAATGAAAGTGAACCTTTATTTTTCTCGTTTATTTCCATTTTTTCTTCGCACGCCACTATAACTTTGTTTAAATTTTCCTTTACACTTTCAAGCGCAATTTGGTTAGGACCAGTCTCGCGTACAAAAACGAAGCGAAAACTACTCAAGCTCAGTGAAATCTTTAAAAGCCACCAAAGCGCGTTTATAATTAACCAAATTATTACGCTGTGCAGGAAACTCATTAAGAGATTATCCTGATGGCCGCTGTCATATTCGAAAAGCTGAAAAAGTTAGTTAGCTAATGGCGTTGCGACGGTCAGCAGCGCTAGCCTTTGGCCATCCACGCACAGCTTCCTTTTCAGCGCATTTTTTTAGTTTTCGGCAGATAATTTAACGAAAGTGCATGTTTTTACACTTAGATTAATTGCGCTTCGCCAGCATTCCCAACTTTGCAGATAAACGAATTTCGGAGATAGCACTTCATTCAAGTAATGTATACGACTTAAAGGTGTTGTTGTAGAGATAGTGTAACGTGAGCGTAAGATAAATATATGAGCATACATTGTCCATGAGGAGAGTTGATACTTAATTGGTAGAGCCAGAGAGACTTGTGTAAAGTAGCGGTGATGAAACTCCCTTGCGAGTTGCGGAATCTAAACTTTATGTAAGGCTACAGAGTTTTTCCGGAAAGTAATAGGACTGAGGCGATTTGAACAAATCGTTACAATTATTTAGAAACTTTCAAAATAGCCTGCTTTTGCGGCGATACAGCACGGCCAGCGCGATTGGCAGGCATTGAAGGCGTCACGGAAGGCATTCTCCGGAATAGCCTTAAGAGCCGAGGTGCATGATGCTTCGATGCACTCTGTCGTCTCAAAATGCTTGGCTTTCATTCGCCTCTTCAGGCAAGGAAACAAACAAAGTCCGGGGTCCACATCTGGGCTGTAGGGCGGCTGCGGAAGCGTTGGAATGCCGTCCTTGGTTAGATAGCTGTTCACAAGAAAGGTGGTGTGAGCCAGGGTTTTGTCGTGGTGCATCTTCCAATTGGCTGTGATGTCTTGTCTGACCCGATTGACCCTTGGTTTGAGTCTCTTGAGGACTTCCACGTAAAACTTGGCGTTGACGGTTTGTCCAGGAGAAACAAGTTCATGGTGTACGATGCCTTTGATTTGAAAAAAGTCACAGGTCTCCCAGCACGGCCTTTATCAGCGACCTCTTCCTCAAAAAGGGTTGCTGCACCGAAACACCACACTTCTTGCCAAAGCAGCATCTGGGTAGGCCAGCTCGATCATAACAAACGTCTCTGTTGTTGATCTACCGAGTTTCACACAGAATTTAAACGCGTACCTCTACTCTAACGGACGCTGCTCACGTCGCGCGAAAATGTTTGTCCTGACTCTCCAGTTGCTCGGAAATAACTGACCAGTCACTCGTTTGTTAGCTATGAACGCTCTCTACGGAATCTACGCTCTGAAGTACAGTCGCGGCGGAAGCAAATCAGTCCTATTAGTTTCCGGGCAAAGCCTTTATAACTATTATAATGTACTGAACACCTTTCTAAGGTTAGCGCTGGTCTCTTCAAGATGATTTCACCTCTAAATACAGCAACCAGTATTGTAGCTGACTTGGCTGCCTTGACTGCCTTGACTGCCTTGATTAGAAAAGTCATAAGGTTGTACACAGTGGACCTTGGTACTTCTATTCATTGGATAATCTCACTTGCTGACATTAGATTGATTAACATTTGAAAGCAAAGCCATGTAAATTGCGTGTAAAAACAGGTGCTTAAGTAAAATCAATTACCGTTGCGGCATTACAACAGAACTGGCCAGTGAGCTATGTAAAATCGTCAGTGACAACTTTTCAAAAACCCAAAAAAACTTCACTCAAAAGAAAAGTTGTAAGTAGAACTTGCGGCCTCTGTTTCTTCTGCGGCACGCAAATAAAGTTTGACACTCGCTCAGTGTCACAATTCCGTTTCTTACACACACATACTTGCCTGCGAAATCAAACACACGAGCGCATGCATGTATGCCGAGACGGAGCAAGTGGGCAAGACCGTTAGCAAAAGTTTTTCTAGCGCAAATGTAAATCTCGTTACGTGTCAACATTAGACTGCGAACAAAATAGGGATTTTCTATTTTCTTATTTAATGCCCTGAGTAAATTACTTTTTCTTCTTTATTTCCTTCTTCCTGGCTATTGTTGCGCCGCACTCCATTCTCAGCCAGCTAGCGCGCCATTCACACATATCTTTCTTGCTGTTGTTGCTGTTGCTGTTGCTGTTGAAGTGTTCGAGCGCCAATATAAATGGCCAACAACGGCCATTTAGTTACAAGCCACCGTCAGGTGCCAGTGCTTCGCACATTCCACCGCCCCTCGCCTCGTTAATGGCTGCATAGAGCGCTGCGAACACACTCATACATTCATGGAGGCATTCTCGAGGATGTTTGCGTAAGCGAGCACGCATGTGAGGGCTCAAATCTCTGGATGTGGGACAAACGGAAACAGCCACGCAAAAGGTCGGATGAAATTAAGTACCCCGCACATACAACACGCGCGCCAGAGAGGCAGGCAGTGAAAAATTACCGGAGATTTGGTAAGCACAGAGGCACTTCTTCCTCACTGCCGTAGCCCGGCCATGACAGCGTTATTCGGTTTGGCGCATTTACTCGCTCCTTCGCTCCAACAATTGCCGCCATTTTTCTTCGTTGCAGCGAGCGAATTTCATTTTAATGCTCGTGTGTGTGTTCGCAGCAGTCAGTGTGTGGGCGCGTGAAGAGATATTGTAATGATGGCGTAGTGCAAGTGCAGTCACGGCCCCCGCCGCAGGAAGTGTCGCTGCGCATTTAGTCATTTGCGGCTTCAAATCCAGGCAAACGCAAAACGCTTAACCCGCCGACGTCGTACACTACTTAAGGTACGACGCCGTTAATTTCTAGCGACTCAATCTGAACGCTGGAAAACGGAGGAAAATTATGTTCCAAAAAGCTGGACTTCTATTCATGAATCTACTCGTAGTTCAAACCCAACCAAGTTCTGTCCAAAATATACCAAGGTCGATGATCAAATTCGACTGCAAAAATTGCAAAAGAAATAAAATTTGTCAGTTCTGTTACATACGAGGTAATAAGGCAGCTAATCTTTCGAATGCTTCGCCAGTTGGTAAACGCAGGGTTAACATGAAGACAAATTGGTTGCGTCGCTTGGATTTACTTGCCATTGCTTTTAATATTCTGCTAAATAAAAGTTATGCTTGCAATTCTTCTTCTCTTTAAGCTTGCACATTTCTCCATTAATTTCTGCGACTTCCTGCTTTCCTCACATACCTCGGATACACCTTTTACTGCTTTAAGGCAATAAAAACTTGGTTTTTATCAAAAATAGAGGTATTTTTAAAAAGCCTCATCTTTAGGGTAAATAACTGCAGTTATGCTAGGAATCAACACCCCAAACCTTCTCTCTTTAGTCCTCTATTGATCTCTAATTTATAATAATATGGCCTCGAACGAGTCGTATCAGCTTTTGCAAGAACTGAATACGTTCGACCTTCCCAAGCAACATCACTGCCCTGTATGGGTTGAAAATCTCCAAGAAGATCCGACGTTTTCGAGCTAAACTTTAGTCTGGCTCAAAGGGTATGTAAACAGCCTGGATACCCTCTGTCGCTTCAAAATGTTTGCCTTTCATCGTCCTTTTCAGGCAAGGAAACAAACAAAGTCCGGGGGCCACATCTGGCCTGTAGGGCGGCTGCGGAAGAGTTGTAATTTTAGGTAGCTATTCACAAGAAAGGCGGTGTGAGCCGGCGCTTTGTCGTGGTGCAACTTTCAATCGGCTACGATGTCTTGTCGGACCCGATTGACCCTTCGTTTGAGTCCCTTGAGAACTTCCACGAAAAACTTGGCCTTGACTTTTTGTCCCGGAGGAACAAATTCATAATGGACGATGCCTTTGATGTAAAAAAAGACAATGCGCATCGTTTTTACTTTGGATTTAATTTTTTCCCTTTTTTGGGCGAGGAGGCCATTTACCACTCGGAAGATTGCCTCTGAAACACACCACTTTTTGCTAAAGCAACATCTAGGTAATCCTACTTCATCATATCAAACGTCTCTGTCGCAGATTTACCGAGTTTCACACAGAATTTAATCGCGTACCTTTGTTCAAACGAACGCTGCACTTTCGGCTTGCACCGATCACAGAAACACTTCGCGCGAAAATGTTTGTCCTGGCTCTCCAGGGCCTCGGAGACAGCTGACGTCGCCACTTCCCGCATATTGTAACAATCAATGGACTTATTGATAGAATACTTCGGTGAGCAGATAATTTCACGTTTTGTCCTTATCGCTAGAAAATGGAGTATTGAGAGCGAATGCCTTATCGCATGTACTTACTTTTTCGTAGTTTAAAGAGATTCTGTTCCAAGATTATGGTCAAAAAGTTAGATACGACAAATACCAGCTGGTAAAACGATTACGTACGAACTTTTGGAAAACATCAACATCTTCAGCGAAATTCAAAATAACTAGCTTTGCGGGGTACCATATATACTTAGAATATATGCAAGGTATTTAGCCCTGAAAATATTCTTTGCGTTACCTATTTGTGTTAGCCTAAGCGTAAGTGGAACTCCTCCGTATACATGAACAGTACACATTCTAAATGAAAGCGAAAGCGTACCCTGGGTAGAGTGTCTACATCCCCTGAAATATAACTTTTACTATATCCTGTCATTGGTTTTTCCAGAGGGTATATTTTCCGACACTCCTAGTACGGCCAGTACACATACGAGCATCCCTTGCAGTTGAGCGCACCGTTGACAGCTGACAGCGGAGATGGACTGACGTTCTCTAGTTGAATTCAACAAAACTCAGAAACGAACGCACCTCAGTCTGCGTTTGTTCCGCAACATGTGAGCTACTGCCATGTTTACTTACTTTGTTTCGGTTGTGCTTTGCGCGGTGTTCGCCCTCGCTTGCCAACGCTCTGATTGTCAAAGGCAACGAGGTTCTGCGGCATGTTGGAGGCGCTGGCGAAAACGAGATAGAGAAGCGTGCAAACATTCAAACAGATGTTTTTAGAAAGTTCGCTTTGTCTGCTCCGTGTGCATGTATGTTTATACATGTAATGTGTGTTGAAGCATGTGTGGGTGTGAATGCTTCAAGTGACTGTGAAAGTGGCAGCCGCTTAACGCTTCAGCACCGCACGAAAATTAATATTCGTGCCCGAGCGGTGTTTTTCTATTATTTTAACGTCAATTCGAAGCGACAGCCGCTCCCGGCCGCGTACTCGTTTAGCCGTCGCGTGCACAATTGTCAAACGCGCTGTTAAGCAAATTATTTCAGTCTTTTTCCTCTTGTTTTGCTTTTAGTTTATTAAGGTCCTCTTAGTTGTTCTTGTTTATTTTTTCTGCTATCCCGCGCTTTTACAATGAATGAAAGTGAAAAAAGTTTTTCTCTGGTTTTCGTTTTCGTTTTCATTTTGGGTTTTTTTCATTTTTCACTCATTTAATTTTAATTAGTTTTTTCTTCGTGTGAAGGCGCTCGTTGTGTCCTGTTGTGGTCGGCTAATTAAATTTCTTTATTAGACGCTCCTTTCACCTGACCGTGCAACGGCTGCTTGTTTGCCTACAGACTGTCACTGTATGGCGCCGTACGCAGCTTGCGGAGTTAATCAGCTTAAATCAAATATCCCCTTTAATTTGCATTGTATTAGCCGTGGCTGTCGTAATCTGCCAATTATACAATATAAACACAATTACACGGCTTTGCAAATGCATGTGACTTTATATGTTTGCATTTGATAAGTGACTTTGTTATGTATTTCTGTGTTATTGTATTATGTACAACGTGTATGTCTTGCTGCTTTCACGCTTACTTTATAGCCAAGGGTTCGCTTGCAGCGCCATTGAAAACATATGTGTCGCGCTAGTTAATTTGCATCAGAAAATGCATAGAGGGTGCTCCATATGGCATAATATATCGTTATATCTATATCTTACCGAACACAAGGTCGAGATTAGACTAAATGTAGAAACTACCACTAAACCTCCAAGTTCATCAATCGTCGCTGGCTTGTTGGTATAGACCATGGACTTGACGTAACCCCACAGGTCACAATTGACAATTTGGTTTTCAATAAGTCGAATATGACAAGGCTCAACGACCCCGCCGGCCCATAAACCACATCAAACCACGTAATTTTTTCGGGATGCAACGTTGACTCAAGAAGCACGTGTGACCAAAAACGGATATTTTGCTTATTGACGAAGCCATTCAGCCAGAAATGAGCCTCATCGCTGAAGATGATGTTTCGATGAAAATCCGGATGATTTTCAAGTTAATGCTTAGTCCAATTCACGAACTTACGACGATTCTGGTGGTAAAGCGACTTCATTTCTTGCGTCAATTTGATCTTGTAGGATGTTTATGACGACCATCTTAAGTTGTGTAAGAATTTCAGTAGTAAATTTTAAGCATTTCAACTCATTGTTGGACCGTAAATCTTTCCGTGATGAAATGCGAAACCCTACTGTAGAGAAATGTCAATAGAACTAGAAAAGTATGGCGTCATTTACCGTCGCTATTGGTCCACTTTTGTAGCGTTCTTATTGAAAACTCTGTTATATATAAAAACATGTTCTTTTTTTAATATTCAATACTAAATGAAGAGAATTGAATTTGTTGACTGCCAGTTAATGGAGATCTTTGTCCTTTTCAGTGAAAAATTCATACCCCAAGGCAGCAGGTTACAAAACAATTTATCACACATATTTAAATCTCGCATTTCCTTCACTTGCTCCTTCTTCTTTTTCTGTTAGTGTTTTACATTTTTTATTAATGATCTTTCATGTCGGTTGCAAATGCCTCCGTTCACATGGTTTTTGGCAGGACTTCAATCTGGCCGCTCCAGTTTTTCTTGTTGCCAAACGTCAAATCTACTCGAACCAGTCAACTGTCAAAGTCGGCAAAGTTGTTCTCCCCTCTCAATTTGCAGTGACAGTAGAAGAGTTGCTTTTCGTTTGTCATAGTTGGCTGTGTATATCTATGACAACTCAGTGACGATATAATGACAACTGATTCCAATCAGTTGTTACAACAAAAACAACGGTTGAATTAAGCCAAAAGCAAGTCAAAATTAAAAAGAGTTTAAAAATATAAATATTTGTATTGTTTTAACATATGTAACGTTTTTTTTCTTTGTTTTAAGGATACTTTCACCTTCAATAATTTGTTTTAACTCTTCAGTTAATTACGCTAAGAAGTCGCTGGAGTTTCTCTAAAAATTAAGATTTAAAAATGAATATATAGAATATTCAAAGTAGAAGAGTTGACAATGCTTTTATATACATTTAAGTGAATTATATTCCACCCGAAGTAATGAACATTTTTTAGTAGCAGTGAAATAAAATTACAAAAAACTATGCAAAATGCTAATGAATACGAGTATATTCTCGTAATGACGTAAGCTCCAAGGACTCTACGCTGAGTGTTTATCACACATTCATTCCGCAATGCGTGCGACTATTAAGGCGGGCCGCGTACATGCTAACAACACATTTAGGCCATTGTCATAGCGCCTTTAAACCGGAGGGGGCGTGTAGGGACGAAGAGTTATCCTTATACGCCTGGCAGTGCCTGTGCGCCGTCAGCTGTAATCGCAATAAATGTTTTCACTTTGCCAGTGGACGTGCTTACATATGCTCATGCATTCAGACCCACACACCCGTACAGATGAATGGAAATATGCAAAGGACACACTCACTCCCCAGAGCAGCTGACACTCATGTTGAACATCATGATGACACATTTGGTTTGGTCCGCATTTTACATGCACAGTGCCTTATGTAGAAAGAAGTGTAGTACCTTGGCGAAATTGTGGGCGCTTCTGAGTTTAAGTTGCTCACGCATATGAACGCTCGGTCTTGGGTCTCATCTTGCGGTCACAGTGCCTTTTAAAATAATACCGACACATTTGGCAGGCATAATTAAAAGTTAGTTTTGCAGTTAATGGGCGTGGGGATGATATGACACATGCTTTCCACCACTCACAGACCCACATACATGGTTTTGTGGGAAATATTCACGGCTTCACTGTTAATGAAGAAAATGCCAAAATGCTTTTATCACTGCCGAAGCATTACTGCCACCGACACTTAACAGCGAATTGTTTTCTGGCTGGCGAAAGTCCCGCTGGCAGTCGTTACCCTTGTGTGATGGCAGCCTTGAGCGCTGCGTAAAATTAAATTTTAAAGCCGCTGGAGCTGCGGAAGGCAACAATTAACTCTTTGTGGCTTTTTGAGTGTTTTTAATGCGTTCACTCAAATATTTTTTAAACCAATTCTTTGGCAGAAAGAAGTGTACGACGATTGTCAAATAATTGGATTCACCGTACTCTTTAGGAAGGCACCGCGATCACAGAATATATAAGTACATAGAATTTGCACAATAAAGCTATACGTTTTACAAATGGTTAGGGCTTGAATTGTCCTTCGTTCCTTTTGACGATTATTGTGTATCGTCCGTTGAGATTGCTTCGATGCAGCAGTAACGAGTTGGAAACTTGTTCGACGAATGGGAAGCTACAAATATTGTGGGTTCTACTATGGTTTGTGTAATCGGAAGGGATCTGGATGGTTTCCGGACAAGCACTGTCCACTTATTTTTTTCATTGGTTGTGTTTTTTACGTGACGGGTCTCGAACCCAGCGCACAACCCTGGGGACAGGATGTCGCTTGCAAACGGATAATTTTTGGCTACCCAGGGGATACTTGGTCTAAGGCCGGAAGTCGTGAACTGCTTGTGCCATATGTAGAAGAATAGTTTCTGGCCACTCCGAAGTGAATGGAGCTCAGAAGACTCTTCTCACTTGCGTGAACTTCTACACATGTCTCCATCCTCTTTCGTCTACCTTGGAATCATTATTGAACCCAACAACAATGTCAGACTCGAAATCCAACGCAACTCTTTGGAACATGTGTAGCACGAACTAGCGAACTGAATAAACAATTAAGAAGTAGAGTCCTCTCTCGACGAACAAAGACCGAATTTTGCAAGTCACTTATCATCCCCGTCCTACTATATGTTGAAGAAGCATGTAGGATCATAACATCTGATGAGTGGACGTTACGAGTTTTCGAGAGAAACGTCCTACGGAAGATCTGTGGTCCTTTGCGCATTGGCCACGGCGAATATCGCATTCGATGGAACGATGAACTCAACAAGTTATACGACGACATTGACGGAGTTCAGCGAATTTAAAGACAGCGGCTACGCTAGCTTGGTCATGTCATACGAATGGATGAAAAAACTCCAGCTCTGAGAGTATTCGACGCAGCACCTGCCGGGGGAAGCGGAGGAAGAGAAAGACCTCCACTCCGTTGCGAAATAGTTATCGACGTCAGATTTTACCGTACTCTCACGATGAGAGCCACCGATCTAACTTGATTTTACTAAATCAGAATTCAAATCAAACCGAATTAGTAAATGTATGTCCATATATATACATACATCCACAGCACGTAAACGGGCTTAATAAATCAGTTCGATTGAATAATAACAATGTAGCAACATCCGTGGGTGCAACTCTGTAATTGAATAACATGCGGATGTTGGCTCTTAGTCTGCTCACGCATCCGTCCGTTAATATTTTCACAATAAATATGTTTGTTCATCCACCGAATATGTATATCTACGAGCATTTAGCCTTCGAACAATTTCAGAAATTCCGAAATCACATATGGACGGCATTATATAAAATATGCGAAATCTGGCAACGTGCGTGACGGGATGAAGGCAGTGCGGTGGCAGTAGTTGTATGTAAATTACACGAGTAAATAAGTATTTTTCGATGTGTGTGCAACATGCGTGTGTATGTATGTACCGCTACGCATCACCAAATAAGCCACAGTTTGCGCAGGACAAGGGCCGGGGGTCCAGCTAAGCAAACTACGAAAGCTCTACTCGCACCGATATGCATGTAGGCACCACAGAATATTGGCTCGTGCGGCATTGTACCGTAAGCAGACGTGGGGCCGGAGATGTAGCGAAATATTTTGTGGCGTTGGGCATTCGGACAAATTCGTATTAGCAACGAATGAATTATGAGGACCGGACTATTGTCCACTTAGGTGACGTGTTCGTTTGCGTAACGAATGCGGGGGATGAGGCAAGGGGGTGGCGGTGGATGCACGCAAATGCCATGTGCTCAGAGCGCTCTATTGTTGGTTTACAGCTTGCCTTGTCGCTGTTATTGTTGCTGTTGTTGTCATTTGCTGACATTTAAGGCACTTATCAATGTGGTTTACTGCGGCATGTGGCATGTGGGCACATTTCGAATGGGTTATGACGACTTGAAAGCCGGAAACACACAATTGTCCGCATGGATCTGAGCGCATAGCAGTGAGTCAGGGCTGCGGCTTGTCCGAAACTAATGTCCACATACACTCACACGCACCCATGTATGTATGTATATGAAAAATGTTGTGCATTGGCATTTTGGTTTACACTGACGTAGATATATATGTGATTAAGTGTGTGCGTGTGTATAGGTGTGTGTGTGCAGGTATGACTTGCGTGCGGCCGGAGGCTTAAAACAAATCAATCATAATAGTCCTTGCAAGTTGTAATCATGAATATTTGCAGAAAGGACATGAATTATGTTATGTTATGCAAGGTGACAAGACTTTAATTGCTTAACATGTACAAGTGCCGAGAATGCAGTGGTGTGCGTGAGCATTTCAATTCAATGCAATTACATGGCATATTGGTTTGCTTATGAATTGTTGTCTGCCCTCACAGATGTGCTGCGATATCTGCGTGCATTTGCAATAGTTGCATAACGACATCGAAGTTATTCCGGACAACCATGCCACATATTTGCATTTACTTGCAGTTCAACCTCTTTAAATTTACTTTAGATATGTGCACTGTTCTCCAGCAAAGTATAGACAGCTGCATGGAAATCGAAATTTTCATTAATTTGAACTTCTATCTTTTATTAGGAAACAAAATTAGGCATTTTAAGATAAATTGGAAATTTCATTTAATTTGCAACTCCATACTTTGTGAGTTTTGTAAATAAATTCAAGCTAAGCTCTAGGAGACAAACACCAAAGGCCACATTCAACTCATAACTAATCATTGTGTTTCTTTTGAATAATATTGGGTAGTCGAAAAAGTATTTTCGTATTTTGTCAATAGATGTCGTTGCAGTCGCGTATCTCCAGTGCCACCAATCACATTGTGTGATATCATATATTGTTGCAAAGGTGAGATTTTAAGCTTCATTTAGCATATAACAAAATCCGGTGAAGTTGAAAAAAAGTTACATCTGTTCAAAAATTAGGGAAAATAATAATGAAATTCGCTATATTTTGAAATTTTTGTATAAAAAAGGGAAGAATGCCACGCAATCCACCAATGAAATTTGTGAAGTTTATGGAGACGATGCTGTATCAGTTCGTGTAGCACAACAATGGTTCGCTCGTTTCCGTTCTGGAAATTTCGATGTGAAAGATGCATCTCGCTCTGGTCAACCAATCGTTGAAAAAGTCGCTGGACTTATGGAAAGATTAACCAGGACCGTCACATAAGCAGCCATGATATCGCTCAGGAACTTAACATTCATCATCAATCGGTTTTGAACCATTTAAAAAAAGGCTGGCTACGAAAAGAAGCTCAATGTTTGGGTACCATATGAATTGTGTACTGAAAAATGTAATAGACCGAATTAACATCTGCGATTCTTTGCTGAAATTAAACAAAATTTAACCGTTCCTGAAGCGAATGGTAACAGGAGACGAAAAGTGGATCTCATACAAAAATAACGCGCGAAAAAGATCATGGTCTCTTGTTGGTGAAGCTCAACAAATGGTCGCAAAGCCAGGATTGACGCCCCGAAAGTTTATGCTGAGTATTTGGTGGGATTGCAAAGGAATCATCCACTATGAGCTGCTCCAGCTTGGTCGAATGATTGATTCTACATTTTATTGTCAACAACCAATGACACTGAAGTGAGGAATCGAAAATAATGGTGAGTACTGATCAACAGAAAGGGGTGCGTCTTCTATCAGAACAACGCTAGACCACACACATATTTGATGCCACGACGAAAACTGGGAGAGTTTGGCAGGGAAGTTTTGATGAATCCACCACATATCTCTCACCTTGCACCATCGGACTACCATTTCTTTCGTTCAATGCAAAACTCTTTTAACGGAGTAAAGTTGGCATCAAGAGAGCCTGTGAAAATTACTTTTCGCAGTTTTAGGCCGAGAAACCGGAAATGTTTTACACTGATGGAATAATGTCTCTAGCGAAGCAATGGCAAAAAGTGGGCGCTCAAAGTGGTACATATTTGGTTCAATGTCAGAAATACGAAAGGACTTTTTCGACTACCCAATATTATACAAAATTTATTATTAAAATCAAACGTATTAAACTTATATACATAGATCTTTCTGTTGTGTAATATCCATTAAGAGAGCGTTGACAATTGCCATTGTAGTCAACCTCATACACATCCACACAGGTCTTTACTTATCAGCACAGTCTATGACACTAAAAATTAATAGGGAAAATGAATTAAAGAGCAGGAGTATTTAGTAAATGCGCCGCAGGTGACAGCTTATTGAACTGATGCGTTGTAAGAAGATTGGGCGAAAACACAAATACACAACCGGTTTACCATCTTAGGATGAGAGGGAAGAGTGGCTCCCTCGCCTCATCAATACCAGAAAGGCTTACAAGTAAATTCAGAGAAATAATGCGACTTTCCGAATTGCCTAAAACGATGGAGGAGGCGAGAGTGTGTGAACACGTCAACGAAGGCGTAATTACCACGGGGTTTGGCTTTCAAATTGCCAATCACACAAAGAGCCAAGCAAGCGCTTTAATCTGAGTTAATGACATACAGCTTTCATGTTTAAATTGCTAATTCTGCTTTGTTCGTAAAATGGCTTAAGGTGTTTCATTGATGTTTGATAAATTGCATTAATTACTATTAATGAACAGCAATGCTACTTTAAAGATAACACTAAAATTAGCAATTATTTGCCAGCACTTAGAAAACGCACACGCTTCTACAAGCTAAATTGTATGCTTTGCTAGGGAAATAGCAACCAAAGTGGAACCTAATCCTACTTATGTTAGAGCAGAAACAAATTATAACTGCAAATCTGTAAGTATTGCGATAGGCTTCGATATGGTTTGTTAAACACAAGCAGAAATTTTGCCCCAGTCCCCAAATTGGCGGAACAAATAATTTAAATTGCAACGTACCACGTGATATTATAAAGCTCTAAAGAAAAACAAAATACTACAAGGCAGTAGCGATTTCAGCAGCAACAAACACGTAGAGGCAGCCGGCACTGGCTGACTAGATGACCGATAAGCCGAAAACCCAACCGTCGGCTAACAACATACCCCGCCGTGCACGAACCAAGTCTGGACGTCAGCTCGGCTGTCTGTCATTAATATGGTCATCCATCGAAGCGGTCGTCGTTCCATTTATTCGACAATTCATGCGTTGGTCACGTGCGTGCACGCCATACATGACACATTTAGTGCTGATGGAGCTGTTACTGCTGTCAAAAAGGATGATGGAGCATATCAGGCATGCCGGGCAGCCAGCATGAATGTAAGCCTGTGAGTTCGTAGGTTGCAGACTGGACTGTCATTGCTGGTGTGTTCGGCTGCGAATGTGAAAAACCGCTGGCGTTAACACTTTGGGCTCAAATTTGTGTCAGTCGGTTCAAAGCTGTTCTGCTTGCACTAAAATTAATTAGTCACCGGCCAATCACGACAATGTTTGCTCCGTTGTTGAGCCATTGTCCATTGTCCATAGCAACTCAAGCGCAATGGCGCACACCATGGTTAACTGATTTTCTATTGATTGATCATGTGGGCCAGGTGACGACCGCAAAAAACGACAGAATGAAGATAATAATTAATTTGGATTTTTATACTGCTTACACTGTGGCGTTTAAGGGAATTCAAGAGTTCATTTTGTTATAAAACTGCATGAAATTCTGATTGCAAGGTATTGTTACACACTAGAAATTCGTTTACTTTTTAGCTGAAGACGTTACCAATCCTAAGTATTTACACTCATGTTTACTCTGTGTATTCATTGTGTATTTGACACACGGATCTACATCCCATTAGTCGATTGATGTTAAAGTTAGTTATTATTTCGCAGGACTAAGCTGGGCAAGAATGCCTTTCGCAAACTCCCTGCGGGACTATTCCGCTGGTATTAAGCTTCTTCGCTGTTGTTCTCTTACCCTGAGTTCTTGGATCGCAATTGCGACCCACTCTTTCATTTTCGATCCAGCATGGCACGTCCTTAATGAGCCTACGAGTCCATCTTCCTTTTTCTGCTACGTCCCAATGTCCTCGTCACTCTTCTAAGCTCGCCTGTCTTTCCTTTTTCGCTCGTCAGCCGTTAGACGCCTATTCATAGTTTTAAATTTTTGGTAGGCTCTACTTAGCTCTGAGACCATTAAAACTGGCGGCATAAGACCATATATGAGACTGGCCGCTTTATGTGAGGCCTTTGCGTTATTGGCTTTTTTTTTTTAATGCGCACCGCTTCCGTCTTTTCTTCGGCCATCTGCAGCATAGTTTCCGTGAGCAAATTCCTAATTTGTATTGTGGTCGCATTCAAGAAGTTTTCAATTAAGTTCTTAAGAAAGTTCTTTCGCAATGATCACAGCAATGTCGTCCGCTTGGCCAATTATTTGAGCCTCTTTTGGCTGCAGCACGCCTATCCCGTCATAAAGGGCATTCCATAATAACTGACCCAATACGGAGCCCTGCGGTACTCCACCTGTCACCACGTAGTTTTTTGGACCAGCATCAGTATCGGCAAATAACTGACAATAGCAGTATGTCAAACAGATAGCTACTAATTATCGTTAGCAGGTATGCCGGTGGGTTTCTTGACTCCAGAGTGTGACCATTGCGCAACATTTTTTATCGCCATGCATCCATCTGGTTCTCTCCAGAGCCTTGGCCGCAATGTCCGTCAATTTTCCGACGGCATTCATAATAGATCGATGTCTCCTGAAACCAAATGGGTTTTCAGACAAGCCAGGCAGCTCTCCTTCTAGATGACGTTCCAAACGTGTGCAGGTCAGCCTCTCCAATAATTTAGCCGCTTTTGACACTCTCTTCTTAGAGCGCTAGTCTCTTCGTTCCACCAGTATGCAGACCGTCGGGATGCGTTTTGTCAATTTTTACACATGCCCTCGTCGCACGCTTTACTTACGTGTCTTACTTTGGCGTGGTAGGAAGGGCGTCCTGAACTAGTTCGTTGGTGGATATCTTCATAATCACCTTATAGTACATTCGGGGGGAGACAGCAGCTGTAGAAATAGCCTCCGCCTATTTTTGAATGCGTATAGTAGGATTTCCACAAGAGCGGCTTGTCTTGGAAGGCGTTTTCCCTACACGTCCATATGACAACTTTGATTTGTTTGCCGGAAATCCAGGTACCAGCGCTTATGTTTTTATGCTGCTCACAGTCTGTCGCCCCATCCGTCTATCTTTTAGATAATTTTAGATAAGGTAATTGAATACATCTCTGTGGTCTAGTAAGAGCTCGGTATTCCGTTATGCTGCCAACCGAATCGAACCAAGTCGCTTATTGACCAGTAGTGAGGCAAAAACGCTTAGATAATTTAAATAAAAAAAAAAAAAAATTTTGTAAGAGTGCTGAAAATATCTCGCACGCAGCTGTATTTATATGACTGTATCGATTAATGGCAAAAACATTATTCAACGAAGTGGTTTATTAGCAATATTTTTTATAGCAAAGGCCACTTGGGAGTAATGGCAAAAAACGTGCGATAAAACCAATCATATTCACACACACACGCATGTACATACAGCCGCCACAATTATATTGGTCCACATCGCTGAGTCTCCAATGAGCGATAATGAAATTTTAATTTTTTGCGCGTAAACTACTTCCAAATGTCATTTAATTTTTTAAACGGCTTATGATTTATTTGTCGAGTATTTGAGGTTACATAACTGTTTTGATAGCCAGCGAGGGAGTTTTTTTTCTGCCACGCCCATAAATGTGAAATAACATCTGTATGTACAAGAAACAATTGTAAGCGATTCTGTTTAACCCTGAAAAAAGAGTCAATTTATTTGCCGTCGCACAGCAAAAAACGCAATCATAATTAATTAATGCAGGAGAAATTACAAACTGCGTATTTAACTCTTTTTTGTGTGATGCATGCGTGTGCGTGTGTGTGTGTAGGCGCTGCAATGAAAGTCAGCAATGAAAGTCATCAATGGCATGCAATTTGCACTAAACGCTTCATTCAAATTAATTAAAGCAAATAAGTGGACCCAAAAAAGCCGACGGCAGCGTTTTTCGGCGCGAATTTATTAGGCGCACTCGAACAAACAAATTAACGCGAACCGATGACTTTAATCAAGCCAAATGGAAAATCATAAAAAGCTCTCGATAATAATACTGCCATGACACCACAAATATAACAACTTTTTTTCAAAGTACTCGTATTTGTTGTAAGATAAAAACTTTAAATATACAATCCCCTCTAAGACCCACGGGCATTTGAGTCGCAGCACGGCTGTTTCCCCAGCAACATGCAGTGACGGAGCTGAAACCATTATACCCGGGCAAAGATCGAAAATAAAATTGAAGCATTTAAATGCTCCAAGAGCATTTGTGTAAGCTGCCGTGACTCGCTTAAAGACCTGCGCTCAAACCAGTGTGTGCCAAGCGAGCGTTCTTCATATTAAAAACCCTTTCACTCGACTTGTTTCCTGTTCCACACAGGCTAGACGGACTAGATTATTGAATTTCTCTTTTGGTTAGGCATATTTACATTGCCGCTTCACTATTCAAATGATTTTTGCCACTTTTTGCCGCCTCAAATATGTATCACTTTCCGCATATAAATGAGTTTAGCCATCATACAACAAAAAAAAAAACAAAAAAAAAAACAAAAAAAAACGCTCCCACGGCAACACACAGCGTGCACAAAAAGCTAAATGGTTGTAATGCCAACAACAAAAGTGCTGCAAAAAAGGACTAAAAGGGACTATTTACACAAACACGTTAACGCCGCCGCCACTGTCCGAAGCGCACCGGCCCCCCTGCCATCACATTGAAAAAGGTCAAATTCAATTTTACCGCAATTGATCGAGTTATGCGCTTTTCCATTCATGGGATAACACTCGTGATGGGCCAGCTCAGGCTCGTCAGCTGCGCCGCATTTTTCCACTTTTTCGCAATTTGTTTTTGTTTGCGCTTGTTTTCACAGCGCGTTGACAGCTTAACGGATTATATTGGCCTCATTTGATGCGTTGTGGTCAAATTGCTCAAGAGACAGATTTTAAATAAAACTCGTGTACGCTCTTATTGCTTCAAATTGTTCAGCTGCCTTCGAGTGCGGTTAAGCGTGGGTAAATATTGACGCGTTGCTCTCCTTTTGATTAAGGCGACACTGAAGTGGCGATTAATCACCGTTGTGCCGATTATAGAGGATACATCTGTTTGTGACTGGACATTCACTTGGCTGAAGGTTGAATATTTCTATTATCCTTATAGCTTTCCGCTTATGGCGGAAGACCATGACCTACATTGCCAAGAGTGACGGACGGAAAGCGGAGTCAATGCAGTAAACTCACATCTGACCGAAGTGGCTCTTTCATATGAAATTACTTGTTCCTTAGGAATAGTCTCATTCTATTAGCTGCTGGTGTAATCGAAGACTTCTTAATTACCAAGTTATCCAATAAGTTTTGTCGTTCGATATGAGAAAGCCATGCTACCAGCCCAAATTGGTTTTGTTGGTGCACCCTTCATATGAACGTATGTGAAGTTTCACCTCAATCTGTCAATTCGTTCTTTGTTTACAAGCCATTTCGAGTCGGCGTGTCACAGTATTTTTTACAATGGAAAAATTTAATATCGTGCAGTGATAAAATTCTTATTTTTGGAAGCTGTAGCACCAAAAGGAACTCACGAACGAATGTTAAAAGTATATAATAATTGTTTATCTACAATTAGAACAGTAGAAAGATGGGTCGCTGAATTTAAACGCCAAGCCTGGAAGACGACTCACGTGAAGGGCGTCCAAAAAGCGCATCAACACCAGATATCATAGCCAAAATACAGGATATGGTTTTGGAAGATCGTCGATTGACTGGAAGAGAATTAGTAGAAGCTCGACAAATCTCATTAGTCAGCGTGAGCCATATTTTAAGTGAAATTTTGGGTCTTAGAAAGCTGTACGCACAATGGGTGCCGTATTCGCTAACATTTGGGGCGTTTTAAAAAGGATAAAGTGGATTTTGTTCATCGATTCATCACTGTGGATGAAACGTGGGTCTATCACCATGATCCTGAATCAAAACAAGAGACTAAAGAGTCGTGTGAACCTGGTTGTTTGGCTTCGAAGCGAGTTCATCCGGAAATACGCCAAGAAGATTATGGCATCGGTTTCTTGGGATGCGAGAGGAATCTTGTTTGTGAATTACTTGCAAACTGGTAAAACAATTAATTCTGAATATTATTGCAACCTCTTTTGGACCTGTTGAAGGAAAAAAATCGTGAAAAAATATCCGGTTTGCAGAAGAAAAAAATCCGTGTCACAAGAGCATTTTGACAATGGCTAAAATCTATGAATTAAAGTTCGAATTGTTGGATTATTCACCGTATTCACAAGATTTGGCCCCCAGCGACTTCCATTTGTTTCTACAACTCAAAAACTTTATGCGTGGCAAGAGTTTTTCATCAAATGAAGAGGTCATAACGGCTGTTGAAGTGTATTTTGCAGACTTTTCGGACTCTAACTTCAGGGATTGGAACCACAGATTTGAGAATGGTTGGAACAAGCCTATTAATGTTCAGGGAGATTATACAGAATAACAAAGTGTATTTTTAATCATAAAATTCTGTTTTTCTTATCAAACGACAAAACTTATTGAACAACCTGCTACACAGGAATATATTTTTTCAGGTAAAAATTTTATAATATCACTTTCGAAATTGTGTCACAAATGACAATGTGCTGCTCTCACTCAACCCTTTCTGAGAAGCGCATATTATTTTGAGGAATTGCTTCTCATATTTTTTCAATAAATTCCTTCCGTTTGGCCATTTTGCCTTATGACGACACTTACTTTTTATTACTGCTTCACACCTCAAGCTGGCGCAATTCAATAAAGTTGTGAGCATCTGCTAACACCGCTGGGCTTTTACACAACACACATGAGCGTAATCGTAAATACAAAAACAAAAACAATTGCGTAATAAAGAATAAAACAAATGACGTTCCTCCTTTAATGGCCATTTGGCCCGAGAACGGCGTACATCACCGCTGTTTTATTTGGGAATACCGACACTCCACTCATGTACAGTTATGTTTGCGATGGCCACCAAAGATTGCCCGTGTTTATGCCAGCATAAATATGATCATAAACGTCCATTGAATTTCCATAATTTCGCCACAAATAAAATGGCAGCACAAATGGCGGCAGCTACCGGCAATAAATCAGCGGGACGGCGACGAAGCGAAAAGACTTTTATAATCCTTTTTACGCTCGTTGCATCACAAAATAAAACTTTTCACAATCGCACACACACACGTGCACATGCTCAAGCTAATTTGATCTCGCAGTCGATGGCTTCTCGGCGTTTCACGACATTTGGCAGCGCGAGAAATTGCCCTTGAATGCGTGCCGCTTTATGGACGTGAACGTGGGTCTTCCAAAGTTTGTTTGTCTTCGCATTTGTTGTAACGGTGCTTTTAATAACTTTCTTTTTTCCGCCCTGAAGCGTTGACATTCTTGCTTATGTCTAATGCGCATACACACACGTGCACACACACGACCGCTAAAATGTGCCGATGTTTCTTTTATGAGCGCGGCAGCGTTTTCTGGCAGCGCAATTGAAAAAATTCAGAATATTTCAGTAAAAGACAACATTGTAAATTGCCAACCCTTTTTCGATTTCTTTTTTGCATTTTGTGTTTTATTCTAATTTGCGGCGGAGACGCTTCGAAACAACTTTCGGATTTTTGTCATGCTTTTAGCTCCTTCTCTTGCATCCGCAAACACCATAAATGTATGTGTGTATGTTTTTGCGGTTGCGATGTTCTGACAACTTTTGTGAATGCGATGCTGTTTTCTTGTATTTATTTCTTATTTCCGCTTTTCATCGTCCTCGCAGCCCCCTTGCTGAGCTTTCCCTCTCCTCTTTACATGTATATATATATATATATGTACATATATACAAGTATATACAAGTACTTGTATATTTATCATACTTATATTGGTGTGTATTCGCAAAAAGTTTGCCAAAAGTTATTCCACAAAGTTGAAATTTTAAACAAAATTTTCGTTTACATTTCGTTTTATTGAAATTCTTCGCAGCTTGATGGCGTCAATCTTCGCTTGACTTGCCGTAGTTATTTCGGTTGTGTAGCAAAAGTTGCATTGTTTGTCAGTCAGCTCAATCAAACCGATTGCCTTTGCACGATGAGATATTGCTGTACCGTTATTGTTTCTTCTTTTCTAATTTTATGAGCTTCTGATTTTCAGTTTATCTTCGGCTGATTGGAAGCGATGACGTGATTTGTCGCGAAGTTCATAATTATGTGCACGCTAAGTCAACACATACAAGCTTACTAAAACCGAGAGCAGGCTGCATTGTAAAGCGATCAGCAGACCAGTGCTATACTTGTCTTTAATACAATTCGTGGATAACACAAAGTACAAAAGACGACTTAAAGCTATTAATTTTTCAATATATCCGCTCTGAAAATGCGCGTTATTTGGCTGCCGCAAATGTCGGCAGAGCATCAGCTAAATTAAGTGCGAATTTATTGTACTTTGGGGAAAAGCTCAATCCAAGAGCTCCAATGAAAACAAGCCAGCATTCGCAGAGCAGCATAAGCACACATACAATTGATACATACACAAGCGGTACGCTTAAATATACGTACACAAAAGTAGCATGTCATAATTATAATAGCTGGTGTGCACGGCTTTCTGCTCTTTTCGGCTTTTATTGTCTTCCATTTCGACGAATAATGCTCAAACACCGGTGCGCCGTTGAAAAAGGTTAATAAGTTAATGACTGCGGTAATTAATTTGCGCAAGGGGCCTTGAGGTCAACACAAATTTCACATGTGCGCACAAAAACGCGCCGTATCAATGTGTATGCGGTGCATTCATTCTGGTTGCGTACCACTCGGCGTATGAGTAATGGCCAATAGCGCGGTCGACGGTCGCGCATGTTGGCCTTGTGGAGATTTCGTGTCGTCGACACTATCGCAACAGCGACGACGTGCTGTTCAGCCCAACAAATACCTACGTGCAATAAGTTAATGCTGTCAACTCTCGCCGCTGGTCAACGCAACATTTAAGCCTTTTAAAATGTATTCAGACTTTAAATAGCTTTTAAATGCGTTAAACTTCCTTAAATGAAATTTACGACCGTTAAGTGGTAGTTCGCAATGCAGATTTAAATATCCATAAATTGGAGCAAATAAACAGCACGGCTGCAGGGGGGCTGGGGAATTTCCTTCGGTAATTTAGCCTGAGGTCCTTGAATGCGTATTTTGCGTCAAATGAATTCGTTGCTTTAAGCCACTATTAAACACTTTAAATTCCTTCATTTTGAGCGAATTAAACCACTAGAACCAGGAAAAATAAGAGACATAAATAATCCACTTTAAGCAGTATAATTGGCATTATTGCACAATAAATTGGACTTTAATTTCATTTCATTGTATTTGAACTAATGTGAAATACATAAATACTTTCGCAAATGCATTCGTCATATACCGGGTTTTCCAATAGGGATGATATGAGTTCTTAGCGTCGTTTTAGCCATTCTTAATATTTCATGATACTTAATTTTTATACCCTGAACAGGGTATATTAAGTTTATCACGAAGTTTGTAACACCCAGAAGGAAGCGTCGGAGACTCTGTAAAGTATATACATATATAAATGATCAGTATGTGGAGCTGAGTCGATTTAGCCATGTCCGTCTGTCTGACCGTCTGTCCGTGTGTCTGTATATATACGAACTAGTCCCTTTTTTAAGATATCGTTTTGAAATTTTGCAAACGTCATTTTCTCTTCAAAACGCTGCTCATTTGTCCAAACGGCCGATATCGGACCACTATAACATATAGCTGCCATACAAACTGAACGATCGGAAAAAAGTTCTTGTATGGAAAATTTTTGCATTTGACACGACATATTCACGAAATTTGGTATAGGTTATTTTCTAAGGCAACAATGGAATCTTCGAGGAAAGTGGTCAGATCGGCTTACTAGGCATATAGCTGCCATACAAACTGAACGATTGGAATGAAGGGCTTGTATGGAAAACTTTCGCATTTGACGTGGTATCTTTACGAAATTTGGCATGGATTACTGCCTAAGGTAATATTATTATCTCCGAAAAAATTGTTCGGATCGGATTACTATAGCATATAGCTTCCATATAAACTGAACACATAATTACTAAAAGAAATGCACTTTTGAAGGGTATATTAGCTTCAGTGCAGCCGAAGTTAACGTTTTTTCCTGTTTTTTATTGTTTTCAGCAATGTTTACAACTTCATAATGGAAAGATATACACAAGAGCAAAGTTTACAAATCATTCAATTTTATTATCAAAATAATCGTCCTCCTATGCCCGCTATTCGCCTAATTATTGAAAATTTCGAGCGTTTTTTTCTTCACATAATGTTTTAGAGTCAATAAGGCAAAGAACCGCTCGAAGTAACGAAAATAAATTGTCTGTCCTTGATTATTATGCCAAATAAGAGTGCCACCTGTAAAGCAATTTCTTTACAGCAGCTGCTTAAGTCGGTACACCTTAGTGCATTGCGACTTTTACATAGGATAATAATCTCGAAGAAAGAATTTGTCTCAATTTTTATATTTCTAAACAAGTTTTGTGTGCGGAATCGTTTCGAATGTTAAAAAAGTGATTCAGTTTTATCAAAAACACTAGCCGACAAATGGTGCAAAGCCTTCACAAACGGTCGAGAGATCGTTGAAGACATGTTTCGTTCTGAACGACCATCGATGAAGAATATGGTGCTAGAAAATCGTTAAGCAAGTGTTAGAGAGTTGGAAAGACAGCTCGACATCTCTCGCGAGTACTTTGGAATGATTTTTGTGGATATATTGGGTATTAAACGCATTCTTGCTTGACTCGTTCCGATAAAGCTGACTTTTTTTCAAAAAGAGTTCCGTAAACAGGTCTCTTTGGACATGCTTTATCGTGCGAATTCCGATCTCACATTGATGGAGAGCATTATAACTGCCGATGAGGCATGGGTTTATGAGTTTGACATGCAAACAAATTAACAGTGGAAAAATCGTTGAAGATCACAGAATAAATAATGATAAATAATTTAATATTTTGCCTTTTATTTACAATTTCCGTATTTTTTTGTATGGTACTGTGTTAGCTTTTTGTTACAACGTATTGCTACTGCTCAGGCTAGGGTTGCTGAATACCGCAATTAGTCGCTTCCAAAACATTCTCAAGAATTGAGACTTTCGCAACCCAACAACTGATATATTTTGAGAAAATATTTGGACTTGCATCCATTGGAATAAATTGAAAACGAAAATGATTTTTTTAAGAAAATCATCTCCTCCGATGAATCTCACTTTCATCTGAGTGGCGCGGTAAATAAACAAAACTGATGATTCCTGTGAGAAGAAAATCCACAAATTGTTCAAGAACAACCATTATATTCACCAAAGTTGACAGTTTGGTTTGGTTCAAAATACGGAAGCGGGTGACACCGTCTCCGTCAGTGGAGAGTGGTATTGTGGGATGATAACCAACTTTTTATGACCGCAATTGGAAGAAGTTGATCCTTACAACAACTGGTTCCAACAAGACAGGGCTACCTGCCACACAACGCGTGCTATTACCGGACAAGAAAGGTTTGGAGATTCAATTTTATCAAGAAATTGTAATTTAACACCATTAGACTACTTCTTGAGAGGTTATTTGGAGTCGTGGGTCTTTGGCAATGAAGCAGACTCTCTTTAAGCTTTAGAAGTCAATTCTGAAATCGCTATTCATGACATACATACGACTTGACTTAGTGGAAAAAGGTCGTCAAAATTAGGTTCGTTGAATTTGTTCCTGAAAAAGAAGTCGTGTAGGCGAATGATGTTATATTTAGAAATTTTTAGTATAGTTTGTTTTCCATATTGAATAAAAAAAAAAAAAAAAAAACATTTGTATTTTTTTTTTTTAAGAAATCATTGGAAAACCCTGTATATGTAAGAGCAATCAATAACATCTGTTCATTTTACTCTTTACTGGCTAAGTTTATTTGCTATTCGTTTGTTTGTGTACGCACCATACAAGCCACCAAACGCAATCTTCGTTAGCGACCTCGAAAAGAGTTCTACTCAGCACAACCGTTATTTATTTACATAATGTATTACTCAAGCCATTGATTTCAATATCCCTTAGTTAGCCATTTTCGGCCATAAGTCGCAAGCTCGGGCCATAAATAAGCACGAAGGGTTGACCTCATTTTCAGACTTCCGGTGTTAAATGTATGTGTTAGCAAAAGTCTGTTGGAAGCACTTTAACAGTCAAAACTGCAGTTGGGTTCAAATTTAGAGCTTTGATCGATTTATTTATTACCTATATAAGCAATTACTTGACACATAACAGATTTACTCCGCCACGAGTCTCTGACATTTCGTTTACTTATTATTATCAAAAATTAAGGGCAAACAGTGTTTACATTTCTGATTAAGACAAGAGCGCAAATTCATATTTTGTATACGATTCACATACTTATTTTAAACCACTCTCACAGCCCTTTAGCATAAACGCTTTTGTGTGGCTTACCGTGAGTCAATCCGAGAAATATAAAAGATAAACAAAAGCAATAAAATCCGACCAACTGTTCTCTGTTTGCGTTCTCTGCTTGCGTTTTAATAGAATTTCTGCAATTTGAACGTCGCACGTGCCCAAGTATCAATTGACTCTGATTCCGCAATGTCATCCGAGTTTCCAAACTACAAACACGCATACGCACTCAAATTCATAGCCGTGTGGGGAAATAAGAAAAGCTTTCACGCTCATACCCGCCACTCGTCCATGTGGACCAGCTTGTTTATTTGTTTGCATTTATTGGTTGCTATGATACCTATGATACGTATGAAGCGTATAAAAATCGCATGAGTGTACGTGATGTCCATTAGAACTGACTGAGCAAATAGTTTAAATGCTATTGAACGCTTCACACGAACACTAACATAGACATGCGCATACATATAATGTTGCGAGAAGATTTTTATTACAAAAGCATCTATATACGAGGGTTGCTACTTCGTTTTGTGGCTTAAGTGTCGAAGAGACAACTGCAAAAAATGCACTTAGAGTTGGTTTGTCAAAAGGATCTCCCATTTGTTTCATGCATCCCTAATCCTTTAAATGGATTTCAGAAAAAAACGTTACAGTTTCGAAGTAATCTCTAACGTTATCTGTAGCAGCGGTGCTCACAGCATAGCTCTCTTATCTCCGTTTGGCTCCCAAAACTATCGAAAACAACAAAAACATCTCTTACAACAAACACAGCAGAGGTACACTTTTTTCATACGCCATTTATTTTGCGAAAAATTGCAACTATGCGAGATCGTGGCAATTTGTCACAAAAAAAAATCAGCTGTTTACTCCTTTCTCGCATTTTGGTTGTTTCGCTGTAAAATGAAAAGATTAAGTACATTTAAGTATAAAATTGATTTATTTCTTTATCTTAAGAGGAATTCTTTAAATACATATAGAAAAAAGAGCACGATTAATGAAAGACAGCTGACTTATTGCAATATTGTCACGGGGCGCTCATTTAACCCAATATGCCATTTTGCGACTCTTCCACTATTATAGAAATATAAATGCGAGATTAAATTATACGAAAATAACTTGATTTTCGCCATCGCCTTCTGGTTCGCACTGGTTGACTCGAAACTAACGAGAAACTGTCTTGTTTGTACGTAAGCCCAGAGCCGAATTTAAGCATTTTTAAATGAATATATTTACTGTTGTAATATACTTCACAATGCAATAGAAGCAGTATGTATTCACATATGTATATACGCTTTTACAGATTATACAAACGTGTAATTCTTTGGCTGCTCATTATCGCTTAAATTGCTAAATATTAGCTCACTTGAGCATTGGGCTCAATTTTAGCCCTTATACTAAAATTTTACCAGGGTTAAATCTCCGAAACGTAAACGGATATTCCTCCGAAGCTTCTCGCTTTCTCGCTGCTAGGAACCTAACACTCTTCCCCACTAAATACACAGCGACTATACTCAAAAACTGGATACACCTTCATCCACTTGACCTTACTATTGCAGTCGATGGGGTTCAGATGGCGACTGTCAATGTTTCTTAGATTTTAGGTGTGACTTCATTCCTCAGACGACCGCGATTTTTGCCAAAGTACAGAGCCGCAACAAAATCCTCAAGTCACTAGCCGGCAGCACATGGGGAAAGAGCAAAAAAAAAACGTTGTTAGCAACACACGAGGCAATAGACCGGCCGGTTCTATGCCGCACCAATATGGTCGCTTGGTTGCAGTGAAACACAGACGCGGAAGCTACAGATATATCAGAATTCTGCACTCCGGACTACGATAGGATGCCTTTTGATGTCTACCATCGAACACCTGCACAGTGAGGCGCGTATGCTCCCAGTTAAGGAGCATCCTCTCCAAGCAGTTTCTGCTGAGGTGCTTTCGAAGAAATCATCCCTGCAGTCAACTGCTTGGAGCGAAATCGCCTCCTAAGAGCATCAAGAGGCCCTTTCTCAACTGCGTCGACGACATGAAGCATTATGCCGACCAGACATACACCGACCGTCATTCGCAGTGGAGCCGTTAACACCTTCTCCGACTCACTCTCAGTGAATGGCGTAATTGGATTCAAACCACCACCCATTGCAGACGAAGAGCTCAAGTTGCAGCTTCGTTCTGGAAACTGTAGTATTGTAGTAGGTTAAACTTCTAATCCAGACTAGACCCTGACATACTAAACATATGTTCAGCGTACAATGAGTCGCCGCAAGACATTAGCCATCTCTTTGCATGCCCTGCTAGCCCTACCCATCTGACACCGTTCTTCCTATGGTCCGACCCTGTTTCCTGGGCCTACCGTTGGATGACGTCGATAACAACTTATCTAATCCTTACCATCCTAACTAGGATTGATTTCCCGTTACAACAACAACATTCAAGGCCGGGCCCTGAAATAATTCCGCCTTGAAAAGCTGTCAAGTTTAGTTTAGTCATCGACGAATTCTGATCAAACGTTATTTGGCAATTCCCTTATTTTACTAAATCATGTTTGTTTGAAAACCGTTATTCAATTAAATATTTTATATATATTTACTTTACATATTTATAAATTAAATTGTATCAGCCAGGCATTTTTGCAAATAAATCCTCAAATCCATTCAAGTTTTGATTTTCCGACGGGAGCTTTTCAGCAGCTCGTGACTGTTCGCACGAACATATTTACTTATTTCTCTAAAACTATGCTAGCCGCTTCCACCAATTGAATTAGGTGCAATTCGGTGTACATATATTTCGCTTCCACGCTACGTGCCGAACATGACTATTAGCGTTTAAGGGCTCAGAATTGAAAAATGAAATTTAGCAGAAATTGGCTTACTCTGTTTGAACATTTATTTTTCGAAAAAAGATCAGAAATATGACTTTTTAAAGTTTGATCTTATTAACATTTTCAGGGTTTCGGATACTTTAGTGTAAATGGAAATATAACATGCAAAGTTGGTCAGTTGACTCTTTTAATATGAAACTCTTCCCTGGATTTGTACAAAATGATATACCCAATAGGTCGTAGATCCCACTAGCTCTTGGATTTATAGACAATTTTTGTTCTTAGAGATCTCGTATGTACTGTAAGTTTATGTAAGAGAGGTTTCTATAAAGTGATGGTGGCGGCCTCGCTCTTTGTTGATACCTAAATATTTGGGCATCTATGATTCGCAGAAGTTTAAAACACACTCTAAAGTTTTTGCTGTGAGCAATTATAAATAATTATATGTTTTACTTACTTACTTATATTTTATTAGAATTTTACATAAAAGTTAAAATGCGTCATTTTGTTTACAGTTTGGGTTAACCACGTCAATTGATTTATAGGTTAGCTATGTCCACGAACATTTTCAATTTCTTAACAAACAAAAAACCTCAAATAAATTAAATATTTTTACCTTGCCTACAGGTATTGTTTTTGTTGCTATAGTTGGTAACTGAACATGAACACATACATGTGTATTTAGTTGAATCGGATGAAATTCAAAGGATTACATAACCCGTGGACAATAACCGTAATAGCAATTAACTATTTAAACCAAACTAATTAGTATGCATCGATATGTGTGTGCTTAATAGTGCATCAACATGTTTGTTTTAAACCATTCGTGTGTCAGTTTTTTAATTATGCAAATATTTTCCGACATGTGATAATTTTACACTTTTTCTATCGGTCACACACACACACACGCTCACATAGTGAACATACTGCATAGATAATCCGTATGTTTGTGTATCAAAGTGTCGTTTAACAGTAGTTCTGCTTAGCCTGTAATGATCTGCTCAATGGATAACGGTACGTTCATCGCATGGCGCTGGACTGAACATATATCTACATAAAGGGTGTTTTATTAAAGGTGCAGTATTTTCTAGAGGTATAGATGTCAGAACAGCTGTCAGAGTTAGCACATGTGTTTGCAGGCCTCAACCATATGCGTGCGTTCTCTTCAGGTTTTGGTCAACAAAATCCATCGACGGACGATCGAAAAAACTGTATAATGTGGTTTAATGTGTCTCGACATAGAGCAGCAAATTGGGTTTCAAAGCCTTTTTAAGTTATGAGATTTGATCCCTCGGCTGATCTTCCTTTTTTTATCTGCAAAATTAAGCCAACAATATGCTCTTCTCAGGACCCACAATATTTCCGAACTTATAAGGCAATATTTAATTAATTAATTTTTCAGTCTCTTATTTCATTTCTTTCAGAAATTCTTGTATCTCCAAAAAGAACACCCTTTAGCAAACGCATATAGTTAAAGGCAGCTTGCAATTAAATGCACATTTATTGCTTTTCGTACATTTTATATGCGACAAATTTATATTTTACGAAATTTTAATTAAAATAAATTGCGAAAACCTTAATGAGGCATTAATAATGGAGCCATCACTAAACTATTCAGTCCTACGAGGTTCAGAGTGCATGCGCACATCTGATATATGTAGGTGTATGCATGCTCAACGGTATATTCATATATACAAAGTATTCTGCTGGAAACACGATAAAAGAAATCACTCATATTGAAAAAAAAATTGAGTTTTGGTTATGTATCAGTTATACAATGGTTATATATTGGTTATATATCATATTGGTTATATTTGAAAGCGGAAGCTGAAAATTTTATATGTAGCATAAAATTTGGTTATAAAATGGTTATATATACGTTATATTCTAGTTATATATGGGTTATATATTGGTTATACCTAAAAGCCGAAGCTGAAAATTTTATTCTATATTAATACACATATGCATAAGCAATAAAAGCCACAAATTCGCTTTTTTTGATGATACAGGCGCTATATCCGTTTATAAATGTCATTTCGTTATTATTTCATTCGACTAAACGCCGCATTTTCGATGTCTTCGTTTCAGGTCTGACAATGTGCTATCAACGATTGTCAGTTAACAACAACAATCACAATAATTTAGACGCAAAACCAACACACATGCCACCGTTGCACTACCCGCATGGCCACAGATGGAACGAACCATTTTTTGATCTGACGATGCCGAAGAACATAACATCGCTCGTGGGCAAATCAGCATATTTGGGATGTCGTGTCAAACATTTGGGGAACAAGACAGTGAGTACATATGTTTATTTTTATTCACCTTATTACCAAACAACTGTTAGCCTGATAAAATGCTCTTCCAAACAACTCCTAAATGGACAGATGCTGACAGGACAAACAGAAAAGGTTTGCTACTTTAACAACCTCAAAGTTTTCTTAAAAGAAAAAAAAAACGTTAACATTGACTGCACCGAAACTATAATACCCTTCACCGGTGTATTTCTTATAGCAAAAAAGGTTATGAAAAGATCTTTATCCTGCGTTTGATCGGTCAGTTGGTGCTGTAGTGGGCTGATTTGAAGAGGCCCGAAGCAGGCTTAAAATTAAACGGAAGAAGCATTCTTTATTAGAAGTAAGCATATAATAATGTCTTCAATAACATTTCAGGGATGAAATTTGGAAACTTCGAATTTTAATTTTTTTATTTTAATATTATTGGGTAGTCGAAAAAGTCTTTTCGTATTTTGTCAATAGATGTCGTATATCTCCAGTGCTATCAATCACATTGTATCATACCACGTAGAACCAAAACCACTAATTTTTTAACCCTTCAGCCAACACTTTAGTAATTATGAAAAAGTTATTGCTTTAACCCTGACCAGAGGCAATTCGAAGGAGGGTGAGCACTTTAAATTACTTCAACTCAACTGTCTTTGTTAAGAAAGATGAATTAAATTTGTGCCACATACTGCGCGGTATTTAAAAATCTTCAAAGCAAATTCCGGAAATTAAACTTGAAGTAAAATTATTCAGGAAATAGAAAAATATGATGAATTACAGCAAAGATGGCAACAATTCTTCCCCTTAAACATATGCCTCTATGACAACGTTGCCGTAGCTTGAGGACTCAAAACCGCAGAAACAAATTGTAAACACACCTACAACAACAAAATATGTAACATTTTGAGTCTGCGACAAACCAAAGCCCGCAAGCCGAACACATTTCAGGAAAAGCGGCAAGCTGTTGTTAAAACCTAATTTATGCGCAGGCACCAAGAAAGACAGCAGGGTGCCTGTGTTCGGTGACAACCTCCCCACATTTCGCTACCTTAACGAAAATGTATACTCATGTATATGCGACATTTTGATTGATTCATAAGAAATTTTGCGGCTTCATGTTACACATGCATACAGAATAAACTGCCGAAGGAGCTGGCCTTCGGCAGCGCGTTCTCTTAAAGCGGCCAATATCAATATCCTGCTGAGATGTCTTTTTAAAACATCATACAGGAGATATTCTTGAAAGAAAATATACTTAATTCTTTTACAAAATGTTGCACCTTATATAGTACTTGCTTGTACGCTCCAATTACACCGTTATTATCTTTCCCAAACATTCTTATATAAACTGACATATGATTTTCCACAAAAGGTTGACTGCTTA
Source organism: Bactrocera tryoni (assembly GCF_016617805.1). NCBI lineage: Eukaryota > Metazoa > Arthropoda > Insecta > Diptera > Tephritidae > Bactrocera > Bactrocera tryoni. Next base: position 9,334,115 of record NC_052503.1, on the reverse strand, counting down.
TTGATGTTGTGTTCAAATTTGAGCCAAGTACTGACCAAACGTGCTAAATAATTTCATTTCCACACATATGTCTACATGTGAGACCTAAATTAAAATTTGTTTACTGAGTTGGAAATAGTTTTTATTGCCCAAGAATTGCCGATAAAAAGTCCGACTTTTTTCTTTTGTGTAACAAATGGCATTATTTGTCTTATCTGTTATTGATTTCAAAAGTAGAAAGTTAGTTTGTTTATCTTTTAATTTGCCGAGGCTGTTAGCCCCTTTTATGAAAGCACACCTACACACAAACTAAAAATGAAAAACAACCGGGAAACCTATGCGGTCCGTTATTTACATACACAATTACATGCTTGCCTTATATTGTGCACTTTCAGTGTTCTCTACAGCAGAATTCAAGTGAGCCACAATATTTCCGGAGAGTTCACAAATGTATGCCAACTTTGTCTGCGTTTTTCCTTTCGGTTTTTCGTCTTCAAACTGTGCGCATCAAAGTCTGTTTGCCGTTTGGCCTTTGGCCCTTTTCCATTTGCATTTAATTTACCTTTTGGGTTTTACTTCTTTCACTCGTTGACTTTTTAATTTATTCCGGTTAGCCGAACATGTTTGAAAATAAACAAACTAATTTAAAGTTATTTTCGGTGTTCAACGCAAAAAGATTAAAACTAATCCACGCTCACTTTATACCCATTTTCCAAAAACAAATGCATGACGTATTTGAAATTTAATGTGGCTTAAAACGACCTTCGCATGCAGAGGCAAAAACAAGGAGAAAAAATCACTCTGTATGGATTATGTTCTTAAAGTTTAATTATTCAAGAATATGCCTACAAAAGGTTTTTCGAAATTCAAATTATTTCCGAAGTTGTAGTCGTATTAGTGTCGTAGCAGCTGGATCGGTTTGAGCTGTGGACGAAACTTAAAACCTATATACCTATATTTGCTCTACCGGCTTGCAAATTGGTTAGGCGCCAACTGTCTTTTCAAAACGACACCAACGATCTCTCAGGTTCAATGGATAAATTTATCTGAAATTGCATATATAAATGATCAGGATGAAAAGACGAGTTGAAATGCGGGTGTCTGTCTGTCCGTCCGTCCGTGCAAGCTGTAACTTGAGTAAAAAGTGAAATATTTTGATCAAACTTGGTACGCGCTTTTGTCTTTTGCTTGTCAAAAAATTAAAAACGAATACCTAGATGAGCTTCTTCGGACCTCTGCCTTGCCCACAGGACGCCATTAACCAAAAAAGTATAAAGTACCATGACCAAACACAAAATTAAGAAATAAAAATCTAATCTGGCATAGGGGATCGTAGTAGCAAACGGCACCAATGGGCAAAAAAAATTTAAAAAAAAATGGGTGTGGCCCCTCCTTCTATTAAGTTTAATGTTCTCTATTCTCAGCCTGAAGATTTGAAGCTCCTTAAAAGTATTCCCTTTCAGAAAAGAGTATGAGAAAAGAGTTCTCTGGTCTTTTTCGTGTAAAACTGATTTCCGTGTAAAAGAATTGGAATGCTTGCTTCAAAATTGTTAAAGAATCAACACACAATCCGATCAAGATTTCGCACTTGCTCCCACATCCAATAATAGAAAACACAACCAAATAGAGACCTTGGCGCCCCCACACTGATAAATCGGAAACTCTTCCGTCGGCTGCCAAATCACGTGCCCTTTGTGTCATTTGTCACAATCGTTACATTGTACCGAACTTGCAGTGACTACGAATAAGGGAAATAACACACGACGTCGTGCCGTCTCGCGTTTACGCAAATACAAAATGGCGTGAGCGGTGAGCGTCTGCGAGCAGAACGTGCTGCTTGCCAAAACGCCAACGAAATATTTCAAGAATCGACAGCCGAAAATCCAAATCGTAATACAATGGAGCAGCAAGGTAAACAACAGTCGCACCACATGTGCCAACTACGTACCCAACAACAATAACAACACCAGTTTGTGTGGAAAATTGTGCAAAAAGAGCAAAAGGCTAAAAATAACAACTTGTTTCGGAGCAATTCTTCATGCCATTAAAGAAAGGAGCATTGCCAGTGACATTGTCACCTGAGAAAGTAGCTACAAAAAGAGGCGTCGTTGAATAAAACTATCAAACTCAGAGGGTGAGAAAAGAGCGAAATTTGACTAAAGCTAATTTCGGGTGGATCATAATATTATTATTGTTAACATTTATTGAAGTTTGATCCTTTCTTGACAGAATGAACCAGAAATAGCTCTATTTCCAAACACCTCAATATCATGACTGATTCGTTGATTTAATGTGCGTCGCAAAAACATTTTCATATTAAACCGATCACCTTAAGTTGACTGAATACTCAAACAGATCCGCCACTGGCGAGCAGCTTCCGAGAGTCTGTAGCAATTTTTCCTTCATTTCCTGCCACGGACTCATTCTCGCACCTGCACTCAGCTGCATACATGCATCCACGCCCCGCAGTCTCTTGGCGTCGTTTGTTCTCACCACCGTCCGCACCGCCCGAAGCGGCGACCGAAACAAGTGTGTGGCAGTTCGCGCTTCTGGCGACTCAGGACCGATGCTGCACCCAGCCAGTGCGGGGTGGCAGCGCCAAGAGCGCCGTCGTGGCTGCCAGCCAGCACTTAAGTGCGCACGAATGCTGTATAAGATTTATGATGTGACATAAAGTGCGGCACTTGTGTCTTAAGCCTTTTGGCATGCAGCTGCAGGGGGGTTAGGCGAAGGTGTGCGAGGCTACATGCAAGTGTAAGTGTGTGCGTTTGTCTTTCACTGGCAGGTCAGCAGCTGCACTGCTCATTTTCACCAATGCTCTTCGTCGCCGGTGCGTGGTGCTTGAAGCCGAAAGCTGTGCAAACTCCAGCGACTACGCCTGCAGTGCCAAGTGAGTGGGCAAATCTGTTTATTATTTTTTCGAGTAGCGGTAAAGGATATGTTAGCTAGCTGAAATGGGTAAGAGAGGCGTGATTGCACAGTTGTCCTAAAAGTACACGTGTTATCCGGTCTCTATACATAAAAGTTGGCACGCCATTCATTTTTTAAATGTTTTTGCTTAGCTGTTTTGAAAAGAGAAATGGTAAGGTCTTTTGACTTGGGTGGCAGCTCCTCAATGGCATCGTAACATTATACAATATTTTGTTCTTCTTCACTTATTTTTTAAATATTTTATAATATTTTTTTTAAGCTAACCAATATATTGGGTAGTCGAAAAAGTATTTTCGTATTTTGTCAATAGATGTCGATGCAGTCGTATATCTCCAGCTACCTATTGCATTGTGTCATACCATATATTGTTCGAAATTAAAATCGGGAAATGTGAAAAAAAAATTACAGCTGTTCAATAATGAGCGAAAATAATGAAGAAATTCGCTACACTTTGAAATTTTTGTATAAAAAGGGAAGAATGTCACGCAGCCACCAACGAAATTTGTTAAGTTAACGGAGACTATGCTGTATCAGTTCGTGTAGCACAACAATGGTTCGCTCGCTTCCGTTCTGGAAATTTCGATGTGAAATTTGCACCTCGCTCTGGTATAGTACATATATGAAATTATTGAAAAAATTGACCTCGAACATCACATGAGCAGCCATGTCATCGCTAAAAACTTAGCGTTCATTATCAAACGGTTTTGAATCATTTACAAAGGCTGGCTACGAAAAGAAGTTCTATGTTTGAGTACCAAATGAATTGTCTGTGAGAAATTTAATGCACCGAATTAACATCAGCGATTCTTTCCTGAAACGAAATGAAATCGAATTATTTCTGAAGCGAATGGTAACAGGAGACGAAAAGTGGATGAAATACGACAATAATGTGCGAAAATGATCATGGTTCAAGCGTGGTGAAGCACAACAATTGCGACCATTTGGCCAGGATAGACGCCTCGAAAGATTGTTCTGAGTGTTTGGTGGGATTGGAAAGGCATCATTCACTATGAGCTGCTCGAGCTGGTCAAACGATTGATTCTACATTTTACTTATGAGATTGAAGTAAGCAGTCGAAAAAGACGGCTAGAACTGATCAACAGAAAGACAACACATTTTTGATGACTCTGCAAAACTGGGAGAGCTTGGCTGGGAAGTTTTACAGCATCCACCGTAAAGCTTTGACCTTGCACCATCGGACTGCCATTTACTTCGGTCAATGCAGAAGTGCCTTTAATGGAGTAAAGTTAGCTTCAAGAGAAGCCTGTGAAAATTACTTGACTACTGCTGGAATAATGTCTCTAGCGGAAAAATGACAAAACGTGGGCATACCATTTTTTGCCAACCTGAGAAAGGATTTTACTCCAAGAAGCCAAAAAATGTCAATAGACATTTCTCACACACACATATGCAGAAGCATGTAACCAAAAATTAATATCAAAATCGTATTCACACCAAAACGTTTAAATGTTCAATTCTCAAAAATTTAGTCCATGTATTACACACAATAGTTTTTCTCGAATTCTCTTTGAATTCATTCGAACTACATTGGTGGTTTCGCATAACAATTACATTAAACACTTGAAATATGTTGCACCGACATACATTTCCATGTACTTTTGCCCAGCTAAGCGAAAGTGCCAGCCACCAACACACCTTCAGCACACACACACACGCAGAGCCTGGGAGGTGTTCCTTCACACACAAGTGCCCTTGTACAACTCCACGCTTGAATGTTTAATCTGATGTGGCTATCGTTTCTGTGCCATATGCGCGTGCGTGTGTGTGTGGATTATCGAAAGATGTATGTTTTTGTAATGGAAACATTTTGGGTTATAAATAATTGTCCGAATATCATCAGCTCTCCGGCACATTTATCTCAGAGAATTACGCTCTGTGCTCTAGTAAGTGAAGTGGATTTGCAGGGCTTGTTTGTAACATTAGGGTGGTTCATGCATGACTCAAACAGCACATTAGAGAATAATAGAACTAAAAATATAAGCAATTAACTTAATTGAGTAGACATTGAGAGGAGCTGTATGTTAATATATGAAAGCGGAAACTAATGTTAGAACAAATTTCAAGAAATTTCTCCTTCCTGAAGTTGTGTCTGAGTGTTTTCTATTTAGTTTCCAAACAATTTAGTATCTGTGGAATCTTGGAAGAGAGTGAACCAAGTTTGAATTTGCAGAGCACTGCTTCGTTAGTTTCACGATCGCTTCCATTCTGTATGGATTTTATAAAGTGCTGTTGTGTTAGTTCTGCAAATGAAGATCTTCATAGATTTTGACTCAACGGGTTGCATGAGTTCCTTTGGGTAAAAAACAGCCTTCTTTCAACATATTTTTTTTTTAATAAAAAACTAAATATTCTATTATAATTTCATTGTTACAAACATACACTATAAACAAGAAATTCCGAAATTTTTGGAAAAAAAAAAATTAAACTCGGCCATTGCGACGTTTTAGTTAAAACCTTAACTTAGAACTTGGACGAAGTAGTTGCATTTGAAAAAAAAGATCTTCGCCCAGCCTTAAGAACCGTATCTCAAAGACCTGTGTAAAATTTCATAAAGACTGGTTGAGTAGCTCTCCAAAAATCTTGCCAACCGACTTCAAAAACACAGTTTCGAGAAAAACGCGTCTAAAGACGGCACTCTTAGCCTGGGTAGCCTCGAGCGCACAAGCTCTCAAGACTGTATCTACGAAACTATTACACGGATCAACTTGAAAATTTTGGGCAATATTCAAGAGGTGTTTTAGAATTTAATAAGATAATAAAAAAATCGATTTTTTGAAACGCGCAAGTCCATGTAAGCCCTTAAAAAAACTCTGTCACTCATGACGTATTCCATACAGTGCCATGGGATATGAACCACCTAGCAAGAACTGTGGAAGGTTGAAAACACATGCAGTAAGGGTCGTTCTTGCCATAAAGTTGGGGGACAGCGTTGAAAAATCAAAGCACCACCGTTCGAGAAGTGGCAGAGAAATTTGCTTTGAAAGCGTTTAGTTTAGTTCAGAAAGACGACCTTCCTTCAGAACTTGTAGCGATTACGACTCACCGCGAAACAAAAGCTCATTCAATGCAAAGGCAAAAGTATTGTATATTTTTTCTTAGAAATCTCTCACTTTTTATTTTATCAAACACATATTTTTTAATAAATAATTGATTTTCAATTATTTATGCTTCGCACTTAAATATTCCCCGCTAAGATTCCCTCAGTGCAAACTAGTAACGACCTAGTGTTGCCCTAGTGTTACAATGGCACACATAGACATGTAGGTAAAGTACTGTTAGTAAGAAAATGAATTTTACTGCATTAATCTACGTTAAATGATATCAGTGTGTGTGCTTTGAATCTCATGTGAGAAGCATTACATAAGCTTGCACTCTAAGAAATGCGGTTTTCGTAACCTCAACTTGAATGTAGGTTGCCACACAGGCGTTGAGTTGTTGGCAATGAAAGTGTTCTACATTTTTGCTGCAAAATTGTTTAACAAAATGTATGTGAAATTCAATTTCCCTGTATGGTAGAGAGAGAAAAAGAGAAACTAATTTGGCAATGAGTACTTCTGATTACTCTATGTTATTAGTTACCTGCAGATTACACGTTTTATTTTTATGCAAATTAATTGACAGAGAGATTGTTTACTCTGGGGCAGATAAACACAGTAAAACGGTTAGAGTGTTGAATTTTAACGAATATTTGGGGCAACAATTTTTTTTTTAAGTGAGACAAATGAGTGCGTTTTTTGATCAATTGCTACATTTTTACCTCAGGCTTTTCCAAGTGTCCTCATGCCAATGCTTTGTTTCACTTTGCATTCACTTTCAGGTTGCCTGGATACGCCACCGCGACCTGCACATCCTCACCGTGGGCACCTACACATACACAACAGATCAGCGGTTTCAAACTTCCTACCATCGTGATATCGACGAATGGACTCTGCAAATAAAATGGGCACAGCAGCGCGATGCCGGCGTCTACGAGTGCCAAATATCGACCCAACCGGTGCGCAGCTTTTCAGTTAACTTAAACATTGTGGGTAAGTGGCAATAAAATGGCGCCTGAACTTATTCCATATATATGAGTAGCGAATGCGCATATTTATACATTTATATTATATACTATATGTATGTGTATACATATGTGAAAGAGTATAAATTTATTGTAGCGATTTTAAAAATCGAGCTCTGCTCACACTCTGCGGCACCGCCACCATATGCAATGATAAAAGCAATTGCGTTTTATATTTAAATAAAAACCAACTTATGTGTGATACACATTTGAAACGTTAATGTAATCCCATGGCTAATAGAGCCAATAAAAATATGCTCTTTGAATGAAACCATAATGAACAATTATGTTAAATGAACCACATTAAAGCCGCCAGTAATTAAACGGCAAACAAAAACAAATTTATATGATAAACATTGTGAATTCTCTGCGCGCATATGAACTAATTACGCAACAACAAATATCAGCATGTGCTACATATAGGCTTAACTCAATATGAAGACAGTAGCACTCCTAGCAAACATAGACGCAACGTGCCATAAAAAATCGATCCTGCGCCGACTTATATTCGTGTGCTTTTGTTAAACAGTTTAATTTGTGAATTAATAAAATCGTGCGCGAATGCTGCAACTATGAATTCATGCTTTTTTCGTCCATTTTGAGTTTTCGAAGGACGAAGTGTGAACGAAACTAGTCGCCGCAACTTGCTGTGGGTGGGCCCAAAGGATCGTGTACCTCTTGAAATATATTACATTTGTAGTTATCGCGCTTTAAACAACACACTTGTATTTCTGTTTGTATTTGCATGCAGCAAGCAGCAAGCACTTCGAGCCAAACTTTTGATGACCGCATTTTCTGCAACGAAACACCGTGGCGTATGAGTAACTTTTATTTCCAGGTTAATGAGGCGACAACCATAAAAAGCGTTGTGAACACAAGATGACGACTTCGCCCCCGCATCGCACGGCGCATGCAACAACAATGTAAATAAAATTACATTTCAACAAAATTTACAATGAAAATTGCGCTCGACTGTAGCAGCAGTTGTAAATAAAATAAACAAAATATACATATTTAAATGCTCGCACACGAGTGCACGTAGAACAGCGAACATTTCTCAACAATAGCATCATCAGTGGGATGGATGAAGTTGCAAAAGACCAACTGCAGCACAGAGCAAAAACAAAAACAAAAATAAAAATAAAAAGTAATAATTGTGACGCAAAACAAGCAAAAGTTGGAAATGAAGCTGAGTTTCGTTGCCAACTAAGGCTCTTATACGCACGCACACACTCACACAAACACATGAGCACAAAAACACACACATGCAAACTCGAAAAACACACTTTGTGTGGGCCGTCGCATAAATAATATTTATATACTTAGCGTGCCCGGTCTTTGTTATTGTAATGAGCACCACGCGTGTTTTGCATAAAGTTACAAGTGAAAACAACTTGGAAATGTTGAAGTCACAATACAATGACAAGTGCCGCAGTGTGTGTGTGTGAATCGCTAGAATTCATATAGCTGACTTTTTACGCTCGCTGCTTTCAAGCTGGCGAAGCTGTGTAAAGTTTGATTACTGCTCGTACAGCGTTTATGCTGTTTATGCTGCAATCAAGGAGCGCTGCTAAGGCGACGACTAAATTAAAGTTTTTGCCATAGTTATTAGTATTTGCATGCGTATGTGCAACAATGTTGATCATGCTTCACATGAGCAGCAACGGTTATGGCAACTGCAGTCAGTCTGTGTATCAGAGTTACAAGCAACTTCGCCATTAACACTTTTATGGCAGCTCGGAAGCGCAATTTGCACAAGAACGAAATTTGAACGAAAATTCGAAAGGAAATACACACATGAGAGCAGGATGTTGAACGCTTTGGACCGCTTGGAGATCGCATATGCTGAAACCCATGGCAGAATTTGCAAACTCAATCGGTTAATAAACAAAACTTGTTCAGCTAAACGTTATTGAAAAGACACACATATAAGAATTCTTGCTTATCCTTTATTTTCAAAATTCATAAGCAACATTACTTTTATTTATTGTTTATTTGCGCAAACCATGAAATATTTTCGTACTTTAGCTGGCAATTTCTAGTCGAAATTTCCACATATGTTGCCATGAAAGCACTCACGGCACAGCCATCAACACAGTTTCCTCATCACCATCATCATCGCCATCATCATAACCATTACGGAGCACTCACTTTATGCACGACTTTTTTTGTTTATTTTGTTCTGTTTTGTTTTTATTTAGACACCATTGACGACGAGACGAGCAGCCTGCTGCAGCAGTACTACAGCGACGATGCGTTTTACATAAGTTCCGATCGTATTTACCAGTCCAGCGACGACGAGTTTGCGGGCATGTTCGGGCACATACAAACAGTGGCCGGTTGGTACTCCTCCATGCATACCCACACATCATGTGTTCTAGCGTCGTGGCTTGAGAGCAGCCACACCTGCGCTCACTAACACCCTTAGAATTATTAGCCATTCAACGCCAAAAAGGCGAAACTAACTGCTCGAGCGCCGCGCACCAATTCCGTTTAACTGCCTGCAGCTGAAATTTATATAAGAATTTGGCCTTGCTTCAGTGTGAGCGCGCCCTGAGCGAATGTGGGTCGCCGCCGCATATGAGTGCTTGCAACACATGTCGATCAACGCTAAGATTAGAGCGCGTGCGACGTGTGGCGTGTAGCATGTTGCACGCTGCAATCGAGCGCCGTCGGCGCACAGCTGTTGCCGCAACTAATGCACAAATTACGCTAATATATATTACCAACACATTTCCCTAACTAGCTACGAAGAGCCGAAACGAAGACACTGCAGCTGATGTAGCCGAAAGCTTGTTGCTGCCTGTTTACTTTGACTTGGTTGAAGTTGATTGAAGTTGCAGCACAGAGCGCTGCTTTGATATGTTTATGCTTATGGCTTCCCTGAACATTAACGAAATAATATTTGCTGCTGCGCATAAACACACATACACAAATGCTGTGTGTGTGTGGGTGCGCCTAAATGATGTCGTGCTGCATTTGCCACCACACACACACGCACACATATATTCGAGCACTTGTGCAAACATCCGTGCTTAGGAGTGTGTTTGTGGAGCACTGGCGGCATTTGTTGACTTATCTTCAATTTGAGTGGAGCTTCCCGGCACTGCAGCTTGTGCAGGCGCTCCGGCGTCAATGGGTTCGGAGTGTTTGAGTCACTCTTGTGTAAATACTCCTCAAGTATGTGCACTAAGCACAGATGCTGCGAGAAGCTTCTTTAGGGTAGGTCTACATCCGGTTCTTATAAATTTTTTTAAACTAAAATTTTAAAAAATTTTGTTAGTTTAATAATGTTAACATTTTTGTTTTTGGAAAAATATACGAATTAAGTGAAGTCAAATTGATTCAGACCAGTTTTATTAGTGTTAACATGAGAACTTATTGAGCTGCTGTGTTGAAACCCTCGAGCTCTTTAACTAAATGAGTATAGTAAGACATAAAAATATATACATATCGTCACCTAAAATGCAAAACAACGTTGAAAAACTCGAAATTGAGTTTTTTGTTGCTTATGATTCTCTACATCATATTATATATACATACCCATATACATATGTACCATAATTCAGCTTCCGCTTTCAGATATAATATATATATAACCAACATATAACCAATATATAACCTATGTATAACCAAAATATCACCAATATGTAACCAAAACTCAAATTTTTTTGCAATATGTTTCAATATGAGTGGTTTCAGCTCCAGCTTTCAGATATAACCAATACATAACCAGTATATAACCATTCTGTAACCAAAACTCAATTTTTTTCGATTTGAGTGGTTTCTGTTATATCCTTTCTTTTGCCTGTAAACTTATGCTAAGTTATCTTACATTATTTTGCATTTTAGGTGACGATATGTATCGACCAAGCGATACAATATGAAAATTTCAAACCGCTCCAACTAATATGCTTTCAAAAAATTCCAATGATGTTTTTCTTGAACCTGCCTGCAACGGCAAGCAGTTACCACAATGCCATATTGCTCGGACTTGGTTTTCTACCCTTTTGAACTTTATTCAGCGACAAAGTTGTTCGTTTATGGTCACTATTTTCTCTAAAAGCTGATATGAGCTCAAAATTCGATCACCAGTGCAATAAATTGTAATTATTTTATGAAAACATTACAACAATTTGTTTTCCATTTGCAAACTCCTGCTCGACAGAGCCTTTGAAGATGAAATGTTTGATCTGTTTGAACTTCCTGAAATTTGGTTTAAATACCGGCAAATAGAAGTTTACCGTATAGAGTTCTTCCACGGCTTGCCCTCTATATGCATCAGTCCCGGTTCCAGCCGAATTAGATGCTGCCCTACGTCCGCTGGGTGTGTCTGTGTGTGTATGCTTTCACGCCATTACTTGAATTTGCAGTCATACTTAAAGTTGTTAAACTGTAGAACTGCCATATTGCACACAGACACACACAAACACTCACGCGTAAGCACACAGATGACTAGATTTTCCCGTTTTATTTGCAACGCCAACAAAAGCGAAGTAGCAAAACTGCTAGTGCTTATTTGTAGTTCTAATTATATTGAAAGCAAACACATACACACGAACACTAACATACGAGTTTTTCAGTTCGAAGGAGCAGACATATTTAAACACACACATTTGCATAAAAGATACGAATGCCGAAATCATGTCGTATATGTAATAAATGGGTGATCCAGAACGCCTTTTTCCTTGTTCCTCGGACTGAAGTATTGAACGGATTGGAGCAATATACGTCGAGATCTTAAATTGAAGCCTTTCGAACTTCTCAAGCGACATCGCTTCGTTCTATGGGCTCTTGAAAAGTTCCAAGAAGACCCGACGTTTTCGAGCCAAATTTTGTTCAGCGATGAGACCCATTTCCGTCTCAATGGGTCAATAAAAAAGCAAAATTGGCACATTAGGGCCAAAAAGCAGGCTGAAGAGATTTAGGGGCTGACATTTCATGCTAAAAAAACAACGTTTTGGTGTGGTTAGTGAGCCAGTGGAATCATCGGTCCATATTTCTTCAAAAATTATTCCGGTAACAACGTAACTCTCAATGGCGACCGTTATCGTCCCACGATAACCGACTATTTGATGCCTGAAATTGAAACTCGTAATCTCGGCGACATTTGGTTTCAATAAGACAGCGCCACTTCCCACATATTGCAACAATTAATGGATTTATTGAGAGAACACTTCGGTAAACAAATAATCTTAGGTTTTGCGGCGGTCGATTGGTCACCAAGATCTTGCTGTTGCGTTAGACTTTTTCCTGTGAAAATATGTAAAGACTAAAGCCTATGTGGAAAATCCCGCTTCGATGCAGGTCTTCATTCACCATTTACCAGTCGAAATACTCGAACGAGTCATCCAAAATTGGACCCAACGCATGGCCCATCTGAGACGGAGCTGCGGCCTACATTTGAAAGAGATAATCTTCAAAAAGTTAATGCCAAAGAATGTTCTTTCGAATGATAATAAACATTCCCCATTAAATTTGAAGTTTCTGTGCTTTTCCTTTAAAAAAGTAAGGAACCTTCAAATGGAGCACTCTTCAGAAGGTCCGTCTTCCAAGGGATGTACAATTCCACAACTACTTAGTTACACAAATAAATGTCTGTATGGCACAGCTAGGCGATTCAACCTCCGCACACTCTCTACTTGAAACCAAGCTGCCACTTTTGCCTGCGACAATGTAATTAATAATTATTTAAATTTATAGTTTCAGCTGAAGGAGGAAATTTCCATTACAATTATAATGCATTGTTGAGTAACGGAAGTCATTGCTCAGCAGCCATGTGTGTAAGTAAGCAACTGCTCGACATAAGTTGGCAATTTAGACAATGCTAAGCGCTTTAACAAGTTGCACGAAAGTCAACAGAGTCGCTTATTATTTGTCTTTCCAAGTTTGCATTTGCAAGAGATTTGATTACAGTAATTCTGACGGATATTTGTGTATGAGCTCAGCTTGGCAAAGGCATTTGCACTTGTCATTTCCTTAGTGTTCAGGCGAAGTTTTGTCGAATGAGTGAGCCGAATTTATGAGTAAAAGTCATTTGATGCCGCATAACCTTTGATAACTGTGCTTGCTGGAGATAAGCTGCGAGCAATGGCAGTATTTGCCAATAGAAATGTAACTGTAATTATGCCGTACTTGCCCACACTCAACACTTCCGATGACATCAGTAAACAGCTGGTAATTCAACTTCGTCGTAATTACCGTTATAGCATTATAATTAGCCAGCCAATAAAAAATGGATTGTACAATTTCAATTAAATTATTCACTCACTGTGTTCGAGCACTGTGAAAACCGAATTAAAACTTTTTACACTTGTAATCAAATTAAACAAAACGTTGGAAACTAATAACGACGCAAAATAGTGCTTATTTTCATGCCACTCGCTTAAATGCAGCAATAGATGCAGTCACTTGCTGGACAAAGTTTGAAACTGATATGCTGAGCAGCTCTGCCGGCGCTGCCGCTGCCACTTGTTAAGCAGAAATTAATTATGAGGACGAACATGTGCCGCCGAACAGCTGCTGCGTTTTTGTTGTTTGGTGTTGTTGTGCGCCGCTCGTTGCTGCGAGTGATTGTCACGGCAGCTGCAACGGATGTGCTGCTGAGAGGATCCTCGTGCAAGTGTGTGTATGTGTGTAGGCAAATGCTTAGTCGGCAGCAAATTAACATCTAATTATGCCGATTCCCCACGGAAAGAGCCCCACTGGGTACAATGCACTCGGTGCATGGGCGACTGCCAGCTACATAGCGCTGTGCGAGCTGTGCAGCGAGGCGTACGTCGAGTATGAGTAATCGGCAGACAATTGCAATCATACATAATACTGTGTTGTCGACTGCATAAAACCGCCTTGATCCTGTACAAAATTTGTTGCAACATCAGTGAAGTGTGAACGGCGGCACAACCGCTTCCGTTATCAATCCGAATCACATGCAAATTCACATTAATTTGTAATGAAATGGCCAAGCTGCTCAGCAAAAGGAGCGAAGTGCTCTCCAGCAGCTGCAGTACTCTCATACTTTTCACGCTTCAGATATACTCTTGCAACTTAATGTATTTAATCCACACTTTTCATGAAATACACGCTCTACCATATATATATACATATACATATATATACACACACGTACATTTCAAAACAATAACAAGCGCAGATAATGAGATTTTAATGACCAAAAACTGTCAGCACATAAATTTAAAGAAGTAAGGACGTAATGAATTCGAGAGGAGCTTAGCATCAAATATTCAGCGCTTTTCGGGAGAAAATTATTGATTATTTCAAAAATTATGTAACTGAACACTGTAACTTAGTCACAAGTCAATGGAGTGTGGGCTAGATTATATGTTTACCGACTGATTCTGATCTTCGTTCGGCTTTTCAGTTCTTCACGACTACACGACAATATTGCTGCCGTTAAGCATTAATTATAGATAAACGCACAATTACTTGCTAGAAGGAGCAATTACTTATGGCTATATTTTAGCTAAGTCAATATTTTAGAATCATTTGAATAAAATCCAAAAAACTACGGTTGATTTACAGTCTCAAAAACTATGTAAATATCTAACCAAAAGTTGTACATATCGTCACCTAAAAGGCAAAATAACATAACATCACTTTTCATAAGTTTGCAGGCGAAGGAAGAACGTTATAATAAAAGCCACTCATATTGAAATAAAAGTTGAGTTTCGGTTATAAAATGGTTATATTTTGGTTATATATTGGTTATATATTGGTTATATATAGGTTATATCTGAGAACAAAAGCTAAAGATTTTATGCTACATGCGTAATGAATAGTAAGCAATAAAAAAACTCAGTTTCGATTTTTTCATGATACGTTGTTTTGCATTTTAGGTGACGTAATACTTAAGACACAATTTGAAACAATCAAGACACTAACAAAGACTGCTAACAAACATTTGCCTCTAGAATATTTGGGTTCATGCAAATAACTGCCGAATCAAGAAAAAACTCTCGCGCAGTATTCCCTGTACTCTCACGCTCCTTAAAAGTGCAGTCAAGGTCACCATGAGATTTGGTTTGCCTTCAAAATTGCCGCGTTTTTCACGGCACCTTAAATGAACACCGCTAAACTGGCCATCCAACGGGAAGTGGAAAAGGAGTGCAAGCGAACGGCGCAAAAAGTTTCTCACATGGCAAATGTAAATGCCAACAAAATCGGTGGAGCTCGTTTAGATAACGTGCCACACAAAGTCTAGTGTGCCACAAACAAGGCCAGTGATAACACCAACTATGCCTTGCAGAGCATGAGTGTGCGATGTTCCTATTGTATGTACACGAGTATCTGGGCGCACATATCACCAAGTTAAGCGTTGCCTTGGGCCAAAGTGCGTTCACAAGCATTTAAACATTTTGATAACAGCAGAGCCGCCCCGCCCCTTTCGCACAACCGCACTGTAGGTGGTGTTTATTGTGGCTGGCAGAAAATTATAAAGCACACAGCCGAACCAGGCATTTCGCGCACTGTTTGCAAATTGTGCAGAGCCGAGTCAAACCTGAGGCGTATTCGCTTTGCTCTGTTGTTTTGTTGGCAACGGTGCGCCGCCCCGCAGCTGGCAGTTGGCAGTTGGCAAAAAGTTACTACAATTTTACAAGTTTTTTACGGCCGCCGTCGCTGAGCAGTTACGGTTCGCAAGTGGCAATGCCAACGCTGCTGCGTTTTATCGCCGATTTTGTTGTTCTGCCTTTGTTTTTCAACCTTTTCCCAGTTAACAACATTGTTATTTTGATTTCGTGCACTTATTGTCCTGTAAAAGCTGATCAAGTTTTTGATACACGCCCGGAAATGTGCAGAAGACCTTGCCAAATGCACACATGCTTTTGGAGTTTTGTGAAAACAGCCAACCCCTGATACAGCAAGTAACAATTAAGCCGGAATACAAAGTCAAACAAATAACGGTTTCGCATTTTATTTGCATTTACCACACTAATGTATTTCGAAGTAATCAGCAACTAATCAGCCACGAAACCAGACCATGCCACCACTCTCATGTCCGTGAGGTGTCGTCAGCCAGCGACAAGTCACGTCGCTCAACAGTCGGTATCTGTGGCTGTCGGGTATTCCTATATCTTTACCAAAGTTTAGGGAAGCCAAGAGGAATGCTGAAAACGAACTGCCTATAAATACTGCTTGGAGCGAGTGTGTAAACAATGAAATAAAATTGCTATTGCAGCATTAAACAGCCCGTGTTGCAGAGGAGATATCGAGAAACGCCCTCTTGCAGGCAACATAAATAAAGTTGCGTATACGACGTGGCTACTTGCGATGGCACACACAAAAGTATACAAACATATTGCTTGCGCATTACTTTGTAGGAAACAGTTTTCTAGACAACAAAATTTTCAATGCTCCACAACCAAAGTCCCGCAGTGCTGGTCGGAGGTATTTGTGGGGCTTTTTAAGTATAATAAAATGTATGTTATTAAATTATATCAGGTTAATTAAATCGATATCAGCAAGCGTAAAGCTGTCTGTTAGGTCAACAAATTATGCGTTTGCTATCATAATAATAATAGTTATAGATAATGGTGGAAAACGCACGTTAAATATATATGATGAATTGTTATTAAACTGTGGGTGTGGTCATTCGAAATGATATCCAGCAAATTGGTCTGCAAGTGTCTGCAAATAAGTGCCTTTAATAAACAAGAATAGGTGAATGAATATTTAGTTCTTTGTGGAAGGCACGTAAGTGGATTTATTTCAATTGATTTTTTAATTTTAGTAGGAAACATCAATTATGTGGTTCTCTTTGTAACGGGTTTTTCAATAAGAGCGCAACAAAAGTGTTTAAAAGTTTAAATAAAACAGAAACAGTTTGGAATATCAGTGAAATTCTTTATTTCTCTGAAAGTAAATGCCATTATGTATGGAATTCGATTGCTTTTACAAAAAGTCCAGACGCTAAACCCAATTTTCGACGGTTTTCAATCATAAATCGGCCGATACTGTTACAATTTCACGTTCAATATTCGTACGAAGTTCATTAATCGTCACTGGCTTCTTGGCATAGATCATAGACTTGACGTAGCCCCACAGGAAATAGTCTAACGGCGTCAAATCGCACTACCGAGGCGGTCAATTGACTTGGCCATTTCGTCAGATAACACGTTCACCGAACTTGGTTTTCAATAAATCGATTGTGACATTCGCTGTATGACTTGTGGCGCCGTTCTGTTGGAACCACGTATTGTCCAAATGCATATCATTCAATTGGGGCCAAAAATATTCGGTTATCATTACGCGATAGCTATTCCCATTCACAGTAACGTGCCGGTCTTGATCATCATGGAAGAAGTACGGTCCAATGACGCCGCCGGTCTATAAACCGCACCAAGCCGTAATTTTTTCGGGATGCAACGGTGACTCATGGAGTACGTGAGGATTGCTGCCTTACCGATAAGGCATATTTTGCTTATTGACAAAGCCATTCAGCCAGAAATGAGCCTCATCGCTCAAGATGATTTTTCGAAGAAAACGATGATTCTGGTGCTTAAGCGGCTTTAGTTCTTATTTGATCATTTAAGAATGTAGGTCAAGATCTTTTCACAAAATTCGCCACAACAGAGAAAAAGATATGTTCAACGCTTGAGAACGACGTGTGAGACTGATTTAGGTCGAATTTCGATAGTAAATTTTAATAATTTCGACTCTTTGTTGGATCGCATATCTTTCTATGATGAAATTGTAAACTTTTCTGAAGAGAAATGTTAAAAGAGAGGAAAAAAAATATGGCGCCATTTGCTGTACGCATCGGTCTACTTTTTTGAAAAATCCATTATTTGTACACATAAACAGCTCAGTTTTGATTTTGCCAAACAGTTTGAGTGTAAGAATATAGAGTACAGGGCATCTACTTGTCCGACTTAGTCACTGGTGAAGCATCAAATTTGGCAGTAAAACGTTTATGTGTCAGATGTGGCTATGTGCAAACATAAAATAAGTACTAAACGAAGACTATGTTTTGGTGGCATAGTAAAATATCAGATGAAATGCTAACTTTACGATATTGGCTATCAAAGTTATGTGAATAAAACAGTTAATAATTACGTTGGGTTACAGTCGATCATTGATTTGACAAACACCAGCTGCCATAATAATAGTGACTGTCATGATTTCTTATTCACAGCTTGGTTTTAGGACTTTCTTAGCGGGTTCTGTAGAATCCTTCTTGCTTTGAGATAAAAGTGTCGTGGTTATATTTAAACCAGAGTTAAATATAGTGTTAGGCTGCAGGATACATTTTATTTGAAGCCAAATAATTTATATTTGCACTTGTTCCAAACTTGGTCTTGAAGCATAAAAATGAATTTATACTCATCGAAGTGGACTTTAGAAATAGTAAAATAATTTGCTGTGCCTGATTCCCATTCCAAAAGTACAACTTCTTTATTACACAAAAGTAAAAAAAAATTTTAGTAACAACAAAAATTAGTACAAGTAGTATGTAAAAAGTAGTAGAAGTCAGAAAGAAAGTAAATTTGAGAAAAGCCTTAAATGTCCATCGCTCCGCAGTATAAGCAGAGTTGGACGTTTATACACACATATTAACAAGTAAAAGCTGCTAAATTAAGTGAAATAACTGCATGCGAAATCCCCCCTAATATCAGCTAACAATAACTTCACTAAAGCTTTTCCCTAAATGCACAAGTAAGAGCATGAAAGCGGCAGACACATGTCTTCATAAAATACCAGAAACATATGCTGCTCGCTCGGCTCCAATAGTAATGCGCTTAATGTCAGTTAAAGGAATAATCGAAACTCTCCTGTTGTTGTTATTATTATTACTGTTGTTATTATTATTGCTCTTGTTATTGTTGTGTTGGAGCTCTTACTAAACATCCGCCAATTGTTGTTGCTCTACTAAACTAGGCAATAGGCGCTGCTGCTGCAACTGTACAGCTATTAGACCAAATGGAATTTATCTGTTGTAGTGCCGAGGCATACAACCGGAAATAGTGCTTGCTGCCTATAAGTACTACGTTACATACTAAACTACCTGTGTTTTGCATGAATGCACAATAATCACTAACTCGAATATTAATTTGTCTTTCTCTTTATGGTATGACGCCTGCCCGCTCGCCTCCCTCCCGACCGTTAACAGTGCCAACGGCAAGCATACTGGGTGGTCCCGACCTGTACGTGGATAAAGGCAGCACAATCAACCTGACTTGTGTAATAAAGTTCAGCCCCGAGCCACCGACGCACATCTTTTGGTATCATCAAGACAAGGTAAGCACGTTGCATATATATTATATATAAAACTGTCTTTTAATAAACAGGCAGGAGAAATTTCATAAATTGAAGACTATCTGCAGCTTTTGTAATTTCTACTCTAAAAAGGATGCTTAAACAATGAAAGAATACATAATTAAAGAACTTCAAAATTCCAAATTTATTGGCTACATGTGAGCCTTGCATGTGCACTTAAAACGTTGCACCAGCCAAATGAACCTCACGGAAGTCGAACTCAGCGGAGTTAATTAAAGAGCTTCACAGCCAAGACAAGGCGAAGCATATTGCCGCATATTTACTTAACGCTCACTATTCGACGGGGTCTTATGTTCGACACAAAATATTTGCCAAAAGTGGTGAATCGGTGCCTGTTCACACACACCCCTTCGCTCACTCACTCACATCGAACGCATAGTTTTCATGTTGGCACGCTACCAAAAAAATTTCTCCAATAAATTATCGAGTTCAAGTACCGCACTGCCGGCGGAGCGCTAAAATAAAACCCTACAAACCTAGCGGAGCAGAGCGGCGCGGCGCAGCGCATGCTCGGCTGCGTGGGAACAAACATGTAACCAGTTTTAAGAACTTTTATCGCGGCAATACTTTATCGAATATCACACACACACATAACCAGTTCATTTGTTATCGTCGAAGCGGACAGGAGCATGCAATGTGCACAGACGGTGCCCGTCGAACTCTTCAGTTACCATCGAAGACAGCGTGTGTATATTTCGTTCAACGAACGCCCACTTCCGTGTGCGAAGAATGCAGGAAAATCGTCGCCTGAGAGCTGGCGGTGATTTTCGTTTAAAATTGTATTAGTGGCAGCGTGGCAATTGATACGCGGCGACGCCTGCATGCTCAGGACATGAACGTTGCACGCCTGGAGCGTGCCTCAGATTTAACGAGCGTGCCACTTGCAATTGCCACATGCAATGGAAAACATGAAGCAGCACCAAAACTTGCAAGGGGGTGCAAGTGCTTTGCGGGAGCATCAAGGAAATCTACTTTAAAAGCAGATCCTATCGCATTTGTTGGGCTGACTAAACCAAAGGCGAGAATTGAAATAAAACATACACAACGAGGTATTGAAAAGAAAAAAATGTCGAAAGTAAACGAAGACAAGAAGGGATGGGCTCAGTTCGAATACGTCAAAATTTTGTACGAACTTGCAGAAGAATAGGACCAATATGTGCTGTATAAGGTCAAATATTTGTGGTCAAAAGGAAAACGTGGTCCAATTTCACCCTTGAATCTACGTGAAGAGAAAATAGCGTAAATTTTACAAGACGAATGCAGTTCAAATCGGTGATTCTGACATATAACATCTGTTTAGCGGGACCTAACCCCTGGTCGAATTTTACAACAGATACACATGAGATCATATTTAATTCCCGTTACTTTCTTATATCATTATTTTGACATTCATCACGCTTCGTAGCTATAACTGTTTCCTTATAGGGAATAGGCATGGTTATCACCCAAATGTATCATGGAAAAGCGAAACGAAATGTTCCCACACAGTTTGAAAGACCATTTTCAGTTAGTAAACAAACACCTAGAAGTGGTTGGGCGAAAAAACTTGGGCAGCGAGTTGTGTTTGGAATGGATTTCTGATAACTGTATATTGTTGTAAGTAAAAGAAACTCCCACTATGGAAATGAGGCTTCTGTGCGCGGATAAGCGTATGAAGGGAGTGAAAGAAAAAGACTTGCAAGAATGCGGAAGCGAATGTAAAGGTGCTGAAGTACTTCCGAACGGTATTGATAATGTTTTTGCGAGAGGAAAGGAATGCTAATTTTATATGCGAAAATTGAATTTCTCATTTTAACGACAAAGCGAGCTCACTAACCGATTTGCACATTTACAAATTTACATAAATGCATTTATGGTTACGCTGGTGTCAATGCAAAGCAAAAATATAGTTATTTATATGTATATATTGTATGGAGCATATATGTATGTACGTGTTCGTGGAAAAACGATTTGTTATTGAAAAAAGTCATATTTTTTTTTATTATTTATGCGTCCTTTTATCTTTTACAGGTGCTATCGGAAGAGACGTCTGGAGGTCGCATAAAATTCAAAACGATCAAATCTGAGGAAACGAAATCGATTCTACTAATCAGTGATGCCGATCTACTAGATTCAGGCAAATATTCTTGCTACCCATCGAACACCGAGATAACGAGCTTGCGGGTCCACGTGTTACAGGGTATGTACACAATACGGTGAAGATGTAAAAAAATGTCTATGAATAAATAAATATTAATCCATGATTAAATGATGTATTTGGTTAGTCTAGGTTAGGTTAATCTGGTAGGCCAATAAGTTCGTATAGATCAGTTTAGTTCTTTGCGATACTAAATGAAGTTCACTTCCCAGGTCCAAGAGGAGTAGTCATCCTTTAAGATGCCGTAGCTTGATGCGAATTTTAACAGCCTCTACGGCCTCAGTATCGATTTCTTTTCCAGTGTATCATACCGTAGCGAGCCCAAATGATTGCAGCGTATTCTTGCCAATGCGGGACAAGTGCACAACAGAGGCTCCATTGTTTCCCTGATGCCCTGCTCTGAGCATTTCCTGTAGCCTTCTCGATATGTCAGCCTCATATTGCGGACGTGTGTCGCCACCAGAGAGTGACCAGTTAGTATACCGATCATGTTCCTACAGTCTCTTCTATCATATAGCTTCTGATCTTCCTGAAATACCATAGTACTTATTATTATTTCAATTATTATTATTATTTTGCAAGTTATATCTTCAACATCGCCTAAAAGTGAGGTTAAAGCTAACTAATTAACGAATTTTCTTAAATCGTTTCTAACTTCGAAATCAATTCTAAATTTGGAAGATTTATAAAAGAGCTAACAGATAATTCCCAGATTAGTGTGCACATTTGCGCACATATTCCGACTGAGCGTACCCCTTTACTACTCTACATGCTTACCGTCGTTAATGCGAGTATTATGCCTGATGTTTCGTTTAACATCCTTCAAAGCCCGTTAGCTTCAAGCTGTACGCATTTATATAAGTAAAGATGTGATTGTGTTTACAAAGAGGCGACAGACTCGGCTTAACTTAAGCCCCTGCTTAGCTCAATCCTTGTGTCGTTTCAACGTGGAAGATTCTTGAATTGTTTACTCCTACGAAAAGAACAGTTTATCAACCATTCGCGCTAATGTGGAGTCGCATGTCCAAATTAGAAAAAAAAAGTATTGTTTTACCAAGTTATCCTATACTCTACTTTGATTTCATTTGCCAGACGTCTAACTGATTTTATGTTCTTTCAGGTGAGCGACCAGAGGCGATGCAAACCAACTCGGCGCCCACAGCTCGACACAGCGCCGCCGCCCAGCCGAACAAGCTAATCAGCGCTTTAGTCGGCGCCTTCGTTCTATTGCAAATATACACATTTCTCTGCAAGAATGCCGGCCATATAACCCAGCACAACAACAACGATCAAAGCAAACAACGTCCGCGTGCAGCAGCGCTGAACCCACGCCGTGGCCCCAACCCCAGCCGCACATCCACTCGTGCGCATAGCAGCGCTCAGCATCTGCCACTCCGGCAACAACAAAGGCCCCAGCCACGACATCGACAACAGCACCAACAACAAAAATATCAGCGCTCACAAATTGGCAGCAGCATTCTCGCACTGTTTGCGTTGGCGTTGTTGCGTTGCAACAATGTGACAATCGTAGACAGCATAGCCGCACCTTCCACCGAACAACTGACGCAGCGCGGCCCCGCCTGCGTTGGCCACCGACAACCAGACCAATTGCAACGGCAAAGCACGGCGCAGGCAGTGAACTTTGACGCCCTTGCGAAAACGTCATCTACTGCGCGGTGATGAACTAATCGACAGGGGGGCCAAAGCAGCGCACGCCACAAACGCTAGAGCGGGTGAGTTGGACGCAGTCGGCTGGCGGAAGGCACTAGCGGCCTGCGTGAGCCTCAGCCATTCATATGTATCCGTGTTGGCGTGACGGCAATGGTGACTGGGCGAATGCGGCCACAAGTACTTTAAACAGTTCAAGTAGTGAAATTTATAAAACTTTGGTCGGCTAATTACGAAGTATGTACGTATGCGCATGTGCGTATATTTTATCTATGTAGTAGAATCAGCCAAGCTCAAAGTAAACAAAAACAAAAACTAAACATAAAACATAAGCATTTGAATAAGCAGCCGAACGTCGGGCGGTGATTAGGATGTAATGCCAGTAATGAAATAGTTTAATTAAAAGTTATCAAACTAAAAATGTTCTGAAAGGTATAAAATACCTTTAAATAAGCATCTAACTAAATCTGTATAAAACAAGAATGAGAACTATTTATAATTTGTTGCGAAGTAAGCAGTAACTAGCGATAAATGTGTATATATATCCGTTTGTTGCTTGTAAGTATGTATATATTTGTACGATTTCATGGTTGTAAGAAGGCCGAGCTCTTCCGAAGATGCAATGATTCACATTTAAGAAACCATAAATCAAAATTAAAATAAATTTAGTTTTTTTTCATAACGGAGCTCACTTAATGTGGCTCTATTTTTGGTTTTTGAACTCGTAACAACCTCTTTAAGGATTCACCATGCCTCGCCACCCTACTAATTTTTAGTCTATTCTTTTTTACCTGAACAGAGCACATTAAGTTTGCCACCAAATTTGTAACAACCAGAAGGAATCATCGTAGACCTTATAAAATGTATCTGTAGTAAATGAATGAGTTGAGTCGATTTAGCTATGTCTGTCCGTCAGTCTGTAAATATACGAACTAGTCCCTCAGTTTTTGAAGCAAGAAGCTGCTCACTTGTCGGAATGCCCGATATCAGACTACTATAGAATATAGCTGCCATACAAACTGAGCAATCGGAATTAAGTGCTTGCATGGAATATTATTTATTTGACAAGATATCTTCATGAAATTTGGTATGGCTCATTATATAAGGCAATAATGCAATCCAAATAATAATAAATCTAATACGGCTGTTTAAGCCGACGTTGAGCAATACCAAAAGCTCTGTCAGGATCGGGAAGGACCTATGCGAGTGCTTTGAGTACCAAACGAGGTTTCCGACAATGGCGACTCCCTATCTGTAAGAGACTGACGTACGCCGATGACATTGACATCATTGGCCTAACAACCGCCCAGTTATTTCTGTTTTCTCCAGACTGGTTAATGCAGCAAACCAAATGAACCTGCTAGTGAACGATGGCCAGACGAAATATCTCCTGTCATCAAACAAACAGTCGTCCCACTCGGGATTTGGCTCCCACGTCACTGATGACAGTCATAAGTCGTAAATAATTTCCCATATCTTGGAACCAGCATTAACACCAAAAACAACGAAATCCAACGTAAAATGACTCTTACAAACAGATGCTACTTCGGACTGAGAGGGCTATTGAGTAGTAAAGTCTTCTCTCGACGAACAAAGACCATACTCTATAAGTCACTCATCTTCCCCGTCCTGCAATATGGTACAGTGGCTTGGACGATGACAACAGCTGATGAGTCGACGTTACGAGTTTGCGAGAAAATGTTCTAAAGAAGATTTATGGTCCTTTGCGCATTGGCAACGGCGAATATCGCATTCGATGGAGCGATGAGACGTCCGAGTTATATGGCGACATTGACTTAGTTTAGGGAATTAAGGGACAGCGGCTACGCTGGATAGGTCATGTCGTCCGAATTGACAAAAACGCTCAAGCTCTAAAAGTGTTCGACGCAGAACCCGCCGAGGGAAGCAGAGAAAGAGGAAGACTTCCACTCCGTAGGAAAGACCAGGTTGGAATCTCCAATTGGCGCCAAAAAGGAAGATCGACTGGCACGCTATTGTTAACTCGGCTATAATCACGTAAGCGGTGTCTACGCCAAGAAAAAATAAGAACGCAATCTCCAAAGAAATCGTTCTGATAGGGTTGTTATAGCTTAGGGACTTATCGATCGGAATCGAGTTCTTGTAAGAGAACATATTTATTGAGAAGGGTGTTCTAGCTTCGGTGCAACCGATGTTAATTGTTTTCTCCTGTCATAAATTTTGTTTTCGTTTTTTTTTCTTGTAAGAAATTAACATTCTCTTCTTCTTAGTTCACCTAGTTGTTGTGGTCTCGTCATTGATGTGGACCTCTGGTTCCTTTGACGATAGCGAAGTGTTCGGTATGCTCGGTGAAAAGATCATAAAGGGAGAAACCCGTTGTAGTTGAGACAGCTGTAGTCGTGAGGGTTGGTTATGAAAGTCATTAAAGCAGTTTTGTTGTTGTATAATTTTTACAATTAACATGCTTATTCCTTTTCCAACATTGGCTTAAATGTCCTCTCAGTAATCTTCTTATCTTCTTCTGCCATCAGTACATTTATGAACCAGATAAACAAATGGAATATTTTTCAACAATATATATGTATTTGTACAATGTTTACTAACGGTACATGATGTTAGAAACTAAGAAAATGATGAGAGTTTGTCAACCGAATACATTTCATTACAGCGACAAGTTTACAGTTATCTTTAAATGCATTTATGTAAGTTTTCAAAAACAAAATATTTTTATTGAAAAATGTTATGAATTCAATCCGTTAACCTGTTGAAAGCTAGTTATCATATATCCATTGTAGTGTGGTTAAATATATTTGTAAGTGTTTTTATACATGTAGTATGCCACTATCCTCCTAGATTCTAATAAATAGTTGTATTCTCCACTGAGCAGGATCTGTATATAAAAGTATTACTCAGAAACAGAATTTTTTTCTTAACATAAGCAAATATATGTATATGTATTTAACTGTAAATACCTATAAGGATATGGGTAAATTAAAGTTGCTACTATATTGAAAAGAAGGACATGGTGTAAAACTTATTACTTAAGACCTGGATTTGTAATTTAAGAGTCAGACATGTTCACTTGCAAATATATGCTTGTGAATGGCGTATAGGAGAACTGTTTATATGTATGTATATGTTAAGTAATAATAGATTCACTACAATATTGTAATAAACGAAATATAACAACCTAACTGTAAATGTCTCATAGTTTTAAGAATAGACCGTAAGAGATACTGCAATGATGAATTCAAATAAAAATTAATCAATAAAAATGAGAAATTCTACAATTTACTTGTATATGTATAAGGGTTTCTCAACAAAAAAAAAACAAAAACCAATATATTTCATCCGTTTGGTAGTCTTAAAACAGGTTCTTAAACACCTCTATGGAAGTTACTCCAACTTGGAACTACCTATTGTAACGGAATTGTCCCCCGCTTTCAGTTTTCAAATTTTTTCTTATTACTGCCAGAAAATTAATTTCAAATCAATCTCGCCTCCAACTACTTTAAAAAATATTTGGTGTTCTGGATTTAGTAAGAAATTGAATGCTCTACAAAAAAATCTCGTCGATTTTTCTGTCTAAGCAGTTTCAAATTATTAACGGTTGAAGTTTTACTATTTAAAGTCATTTTTTTTATTATGAATTTTATAACTCAACGGAAAAACGTCATTTAAATCGGAAAACTCAAAGTTTTATAGTAAATTTACTGCTCCATAAAAATGGTCTTGTAATAAAAAAAAGCAAAAAACACAAGAAAGGAAGGACTAAGAACGGGCACAACCGAATATTTTATGCTCTTGCAATTTACAAAGCCTGGGAAACACCTTCAGGTGTTGATAAATCTTTATATTAAACTAGAAAAAATACCACCCTAATTGCACCCATTAAAGGCAAAACGATACGCTGTTATTAGAAAGTAATTCTTTCCAAATTTCAGAACGATATTTCATTAACCTCGCAAATCAATTTGGTTGAAATCGGACTCTTTGACAAGAGCAACGTTCAAATGTAGCGCGCGAAGTAACTGCAATCCAAGAGGGCTGTCATTTCTCGTCTAATTATTCAAGTCTTAATTTAGTATTACATAAAAACTTTGAAAAAGTGTTCCCGCCCTCTAATAAGTTTAATGTACATATCACCTAAGCCACTAAAGTTTGAACAACCAAATTTGCATAGCAGAAATAATATTTAATACCATCTTCGAGATGGCATTATAGGGCTTTATGGGAATCTGTGTGAAAACAACGGGCTTGTCAGGCGCCCACCTTTTTGGCGAAATCACATATTTCGGGACCCGACCATTTTTCTCACATTCTTGCGTCACTGTGTGAAAATGAGCAAAACCGGACTCCAATCACGTTTACTTCCCAAATAGCAAAATTTTAGACTCACTTTCCACTACAAAATTAAGCAGCTATTGGTATAACGGGATACAATTTTTCATTAATACAAGGTGGACTCAAAAGTAAACAGGACTTTTTGAATCTAGCGCCCCCTGATGGCGCCATCTATATGTCGACTTGTGCATTAAAATTGGCTATTTTTATCGATCCAGTGAGAATTTCATGACATTTCTTCGATTGGAAGTAAAGTTATTGCGTTTTAAGTGTCAGTGTGTTTGTGTTATCGGTGCGAAAATGAGCTTTGAACAAGGAGCCAACATTAAATTTTGTTTTAAAATTGGTAAAACTTTCACCGACACATTTAAATTGATTGAAGCTTATGGCGAGGATTGCATATCTCGTAGCAGAGTTCACGAGTGGTTTTAACGTTTTCAAAGTGGTCGCGAGGACATACATAAATGACGATCAACATGTGGACCAATCAAAATCCGTGATCACCGGAAATTCCATCGAAACTGTGCGTAAATTCATCAAAAATCAATCGAAATCATCATTGAAATACAGAGAAATGGAATTGAACATCTCCAAAACATCAATTTATCGCATTTTGACCGAACATTTGGGCTTACGAAAGGTGTGTTCCGCAAAAATTGTCTGACGACCAAAAATTGCTCAGAATCCAAGATTCTAAGGACGATTATTCGACCAAAAATCACATTTTAACCATTAAACACTCCCCGTGTTCAGCTGATATGGCACCGGGCAACTTCTTTCTTTTCGGAAAAATGCATTTACCCACGAAAGGAAAGCCTTATGCAGACGTAGAGGCCATTCAAAAGGATTGCACCGGCCAACAAGCTAAAACACTCGTTCGACATGCTTTTGGACGGTGCAGAAAACTGTATTGAAGCAGAAGGAGACTATTTTGAATAAAATAAATTGATTTTGCTGAAAAACCATTTGTTTTGTTTTTTTTTTTAAGTCCTGTTTACTTTGGAACGCACCTTGTATATCATTTATGGTATGTCGCCTTATGATAAAAAATTTTTCAAGCCCCTGGGTACCGTATATATGGACCCCAGTATCTATAATTGACTTTTGGCCAAAACTATCGGTCAATGTATGGGATATACAAAAATTGATTGAATCGGGTCAATATTTCTTTGAGCCCGCATATATCTAATATACAGATTTGTGAACTTCCGGGCGATTTAATGCGCAAAAAGGAGTTCTACGCGAAAAGAATTTTATACACCCCAGTGTTGGACCGACCAGGGTTATTTTTTTTGAAGCGCGGCCGAATAATATTTGAATTATCTCAATGAAAATTACACATAATAGTGTATCTACTTATGTGTCTAAAATAATTAAAATTCGGAGGAAACTTGGCCTACACCTATATAACTGTTATCAGGATTTTCGAACATCCGGCTGACTTTACTCCTTTATGTCGGTCACTGTATGAATTATATATGTATATTATATGTAATATATTTGATCCTCAAGTTAACTTTTTACACATTACGGTGGTTTTTATTGCTGCAAGTTGCAAGAGTATAAAATGTTCAGTTGCAACCGAACTTAGCCCTTCCTTACTTGTTTTTATATAATTTTTTGTATCCTCTAATCCAATACTCTCTTCAATCGGTTATTCCTTTCTTAGTGTTTACTGTAATGTCATAATGGAAACAATTAGATACTAAACGATAATGTTGGCCACATAAGGGATATTTTACTTTATTTACAGTTATCATCATTTGAAAAAAAAAAATCAGTATCAGTAACGTAAGTAATCATATACTCAACTCTCTCTATACTATACTCTTTACCCTCAAAGCTATATATATTTACATTTATCAGCATGAATGTGAATGTGAATGTCGTTGCCAATTTGCAGAGTTAGTCATAAATAAAAATCGATGAATTTTTTAGAGAGTCTCATATCAGCATTTTATATTTGTACGAATGTGTGTAGATGAAAAATCCAGTTGTTAAAAGTGATATAGAAATATTGCACTCCAGTTTGACGAACGTCTCTCACACGACTCTCACCGTTCGTTAAACCGCTTACAATAAAACTCTTTCTTTGTGCGAGCATTGTACTTAGTATATAGCACTCTCGCATGTTCGTTGCGATCCACGAAAGTATGATAAGTAGGCATGTTGGAGAGATTAATTTACAACAAAAATGCATAAAAATTATTGCAGTGATGGACAGTATATGAGTATATATCAGCTGATATCACTCAATCACGCCAACTATGTATAACGCACACATACCCTAAACATGCAAGCAGAGACTCCACAGAGCCGGTATGCACGTACTGATCGCCCATATCGAGAATTCAGTATGTGCGCGACTAAACGAGAAAGCAGTTGGCAAATAATTACCTGTTAATCCGTTTATTTTTAACTGAACGACAGTAAGCTTTTAGTGAATATGGAAAACCGTGGCGCATATCCGCCTGTCCAGGCGACTGGACAGCCAACCTATGGCACAATAGGAACTCAAACCACTCCCTCAGAAGCGTCTTTCGCAGCAACAGGTTGGTTCGCACGCAACCGAGCCAATAAGCCGGAAATTAACTCCGCCGGAGCAGGTAAATACTTTTTAGTATTAGGTGTTGATAGAAACGAAAATTCGTCTTCGACAATTCACTTCGAGGCTTCTCTAATTCTGAGTGAAAAAACGGGATCCATAAGTCTGCGAGCATTTATACCTAAGCAGAAACGAAATGCAAAGTCGTTAGTACATTCTAAAGAAAAGTAAAGTAAAAAGGGGAATTTTCTCCGAATTGTTGATTTTCCACTATTCGTCAAGGCTGGTGTTGTTGCCATTGACGCTGTATTGTCGGTTGCTTTCGTCGAAAAAACTCTGTCAGCATTTTTATGGAGTTGGAATGCTTGAAGGTCATCGCGCCAAATGCCTGTGATCAACTGTTTGACATTAAAGTTGTCCATTACGTTGAACGTGAAAGCGAAGAATATCATTTGCAGAAAACTAAGAAAGGGAATTTATATTATTTAAGGGACTGTTTGGACCATTTTTAGAACGTAGAAAACAAATTTGAATAATTTTCACATTTTTTTAAACAAAATCAATGTCTTTATAATATTTTTTAGAGACATTCGTTTCATATGAACGCTTGTGGTTGCATGAAAGTAAACACGCACAACAATTCTTAAAGTTACGACTATTTTAAGAATACCACTAACCTCTCAGCTGGAAGGACAAAACCAGCTGTACCCGCTTATCTTATTAGCGTTGGTGACTAATGCTAAATTCAAAGCTACCTACTATATTCATCAAATCACCACAGTTGTGATAAGGTGTGAGAAAAAATAAACAAAAACAATTTTCAAATTGTTTACTTTGTTTTACATTTATAATTTGACCGAAAACTTTGCCAATAATACAAACACGATTTTGCCAAATCTTTTTAAACATTTCACAGGTAACAAGTAAGAGAGGTAAGGAGAGGGTACTCTTGTTCTATTTTGAAATAATTTTTGTTTCTACCAGATAAGGCGAAGATTGATTCTTGATACTGACGATATCTCGAAACCGATAGGAAAATCAAAATAATAGCATTTGGAGACGCTGTAAAATGTTTGGCTCGATTATTTTAGGAAAGAGTTATTTGTTAAGCAATATTTATAGTTTATTAAAAAACCACTAAGGATCCATAAACATAATGCCTTCGATTTAATACCTTCTTCAAAGCTCATTTAAGATAAAATGACTTATTTGCTCTTCTTTCATTCTTGTGCACCGGTATACATACTCCAGTCTCGTACATTTTCAGCTCTGTTCGTTTTGGTTTCGGGCGGCATGAATATCGCTTGGAGCTGTGGCTTTGACAATGTGCAGGATTTCAAAACAAATACCCACATCATGATATGTTGGTATCTCGCCGCAATTATCGGAGCTGCAGTCTCAGCATTCATCACCAACCGCGTATCAAAGAAACTCATTTATGTAAGGTCAACACAAACGAAAGTAATCGAATATTTTGACTTTGTTTCTTTTACATTTCAGATATTCTCGGCGTTTCTGATTCTGCTCGGAGGTGTATTCTTCGTGGCATTGGCTGATAAATACGGCGGCATTGCAGTCGCACGTTATTTAAATGGCTTCGCTGTGGGGCTCGTGTTCGTGCCAATGATTGTGCTGATTGGCGAAGAGGTAAACAGTGGACAGCGCGGCTTGGGCGCCGGAATCCTCATATCAGGCAGTATAACGCTCGGAATATGCCTCCAAATTGTATTCGCGTCCTCATTCAGTTATAACGCATCAACTTCAAACAACTCCTTTGGAACCACTCAGCTACACGGCACCATCGTTATCATCTATGCCGTACTAGCGTTTCTCATGTCATACTTCTTTGTAGTGGAATCACCCGTTCATCATTTGATGCTTAGTAACGAGCATGAGGCCATCGATTGCCTGCGACGTCTGCAGCAACCGTTCGTGGTAACCCAGGAGACATATCAGCGCTTGGAGGAGCACAGGCGCTACATTGAAGCCAGCGACCCGAATGGCGATAAATGTATACCAGCACTAGTTAAGCTTTGCTTACTCCGCGGCCTGGTTGCTCTGTCATTCTCGCCAGCCATTGCGACAGGACTTTTATGGTCGTCTACAGTATATGCAGAACAATTCGTCACTTGGCCTTGGATAATATACGGGTTGTGTTTGTGGCTAGGCACCTACATAGCAGCCTTCTGCCTGGACTCAGTTGGCCGCAAGTTGATGCTACTTATCGGCGCACTTTTTAGCGGTGCCTTGGCGATCGCCATTGGCGCCATTTACAATGACTTTGTCAACTATTTCATTCCGTCGAAAATGGGATCTGTGCTGTATATGCTCTTTGTGCTGGGGCTTTTGGTGAGCTTCGTCAACAGCGCGTCCTCAGCCTATTTGACGGAAGCATTTCCGCTGCACTTGAAAACCTACTACATTGCTCTATCCTTCACCGTGGAGATGCTCGTGTTACTTATTATCGGCGTTTGTACGCCAGACAAAGACAGTTTGGCCGCATATTTTATTACATTTGGTGTCTTCTATTTGGCGTTCTCCTTTTCAAGCTTGTTCTGTCTACCAGAGACCAAGCAAGTTTCTTTGCTAGAAGCTCAAAGTAAATTCAGAAGCATTTTAACCCGATGAATGTCATTCAAACACGATATTATTTCATTATGAATAAAGTACTTTGTGATTTTTTATTAAGTTTTTTTTCAACATGAGTGATTAAAAAATCATAGAAATAGTAAGATATTCAATTCTTTTTTTGGTTAGATTCGATCGTACGAAGTCATTTTAGCACACACTCAAGCATAACTTTAGTTAAAGAGTCCAATAACCGAATGTCATTCATGATGGTATTTCCACAAAGGCAGAAGTCACGAAACCCGCTAAAATTACTCAAGTCTTGTGCCATTTTTAATATCAATAATTTATATACATATACTGTACATATAAGCTTAAAAAGTCATTTAGCTACATATATGTAAGTATATATTTATATCACAGAATGTTAATGAATGTTCTCTGGTTCGACTGCGGGGATGAGTTTAAAATAAACCGTCAAGCACAAGTTTGTTGGGCGACATCTTTCGGGAAAGGTTGCAAGCCTTTTGAAAGCTTCACAAAAAAGACACAAACCTAAACTTTCCATCATGTATGTATATAGCTATATAAACAGAGCAGCCCCGAAACAATTTACCGCCCTAGGCAAATGCCAAATACTACGCCCCCTCGAAGCCTATATTGTATTAACGACAAAATTTATAACTTTTGTAAATTATTAGGGTCATTTGAATTAGCCCACCGCTGCTTTGGTATTAAAAGATTTGACATATAGTTCTTCTTCTTTATTGGCGTAGACACCGTTTACGCGATTATAGCCGAGTTAACAACAGCGCGCCAGTCGTTTCTTCTTTTCGCTACCTGGCGCCAATTGGATGTACCAAACGAAGCCGGGTCCTTCTCCACCTGATACTTCCAACGGAGTGGAGGTCTTCCTCTCCCGCCAGCATTTGACATATAATTAAGCAACCACAAATTTAAAAAAAAATTTTTAAACCTATGGTATTGTTACTACATGTCTGTCACGGGTATTCTAATTTTGAAATAAACATTCGTTTTCATTTATATTACGATGACAATAATATTTGGGCCAAAATTGATGTGGGCATAAGGAAAAGACAGACAAATTATTCGCAACACCATCACCTATCTTGAGACCCAGCATATATTATTGGATAATTTTCTAACGAATAGAATCACGTTCAGCACGCAGTAAAGAAAATTAAGCAGCCATAGCTGACAGTGTACACGAAGACCGTGGAGAGTCGATTCGGCGCCGTTCTGAACTGAAGCCACTCGACCTGCCAAAGCGAGATGGCTTCGCTCCATGGGGTCATAAAAAGTTCCAAGAAGATCCGACGTTTTCGAGCCGAATTTTAATAAAATTTAAGTCTATTTTTCTTTGAGAAAAAAATAGGGAACCTCGAAATAGATCACCCTTTACAACACTAGCCTACAAAACAAATGTTTGGTTTGGTGCAGCTCTGTCCACAAATGTAGTTGGTAAGGTATATAGACAGTACAAACTTTATTGCTACTACTAGATATCAGCTGACAGCTCTGGTTTACCTACACTTATTATTTCTATTTATTTTCCGATTTATTCAAAACACACTTAAGGTGTGTTGTATGCAAAACATTTCGACACCTTCTATTTACAAAGCGAATCACGAATATTTTAACTTTTACCTGTAAAGGCACAAAATACAAATGAATAATTGTCTTCAAAACTCCAAAAAACACAGCTTACTAATTTGGCACGATGGTCATGACTTCTTCCTCTTTTTGGTAATAAAAGACATATAAAAGTCAACATTTAGCATGTTTCCAATACAAACAATAATGGTGACAGCAACAATTAGTCCCCAACAGGAAGTAAACAAAGACCAGCAATGAGCCGCATAAAGGGGAGCATCTCCATCAATTGGGACATCTTAAGACTAGACTAAATGTGAGAAATGTTAACATAAAATCATGCAACGTAAATATGAACCCTTTTACCACGAGGGTAATATACCATTTTTTTTGGTATAGAAAGAATACAATTGACGCCACGAATGATAGTGAGTATCGGGATTATTGGATTCACTCCAGGCAATGCGTTTAAGCGAGCTCATTAAATCAAGTTTTCCTCGCGGTGAGTTGGCTTAAGGATTAACAGAATTTATATGATATAAATACCTGGTAAATATTTTAATATTTGTATTTCCGTTAAAGTTATTTAAAATTGAGCGGATATTTTTAGCTGTTTGCTTATTTCCAATTTGTTGTTTTCTTTTTCATGTTGCCTTACTTAATCCTTTCGAATATTTGATTCTTTTTGCCGGCATTGTATATTATCACTAAACCACATCACTCAAATTTAATTTGCTCCAGCCAACGGAAATACAACACACACAAGCACATAATCGCTCTTAACATCGATCAAAGCCTTTGCTTTGTTCTGCTTATCTTTGCACCAAGTACAATTTATTCATTAATTGCTGATAACTACTGGCGTTCACGCACGCCACTCTCACATCTCACCCTCAGGTGCTATCTCAGATATTAAACCAAATCTATTCACTGCAGAAAATTTATTAATTTATCCATTTTCAAATAAACACACGTTAACTGCGGTTGCTACGAAGTAATAATACCCTTGACAGGTGCAGGGAATGTTAGAAACACTATATGTACAACTAAGTCTGAAAACATTGCCTGTCAATGGTTTGAATCAAATGGCCTAGTTCTTTGCTTAGTTTCTTCCGAGTTGAGTTTACTTAACAAAGAAAAACAGATGGCAATTATAAACGTCTGCTATGGTCGTCATGAAAAGGGAAGTTTCTCTTCCAAGGCAATTGCTTCACTTTCACTGTCCGCGTTTTTTTACGTAGCGGTTACCAAACTCAGCGCACTACCCTGGAGAGGGATGGTTCGTCTTCTCACTTTAGCTCGCATTCAATCGGAAATTCATTGGCTACCCAGAGGATACTTGGTCTTAGACCGGAAGTCGTGAGCTGCTTAAGCCATATGTAAAAGAATCGTTTCTGGCCACTCCCAAGTGAATGGCACTCGGAGAACTTTCCTCACTTGCGTGAACTTCTACATATGACTCCATCCCCCAACGTATACTGAAGTGTTTCGATGTCGGCGATTTTTTAAGATAAACAGCTTCTTGAGAAGAACAGAATGTGTGCAAATTTCAGATCGACAATTCAAAACCTGACGGACTAGTCGCGGAGCCACAGTTAGAGGGGCGGATATGGCTAAATCGACTCAGCTTGTCACACTGATCATTGACATAACATATGGTATATACTTTAAAAGGTTTTCTTGGAGGCGTTACAAACTTCAATATACCCTGTTCAGGGTATTAATGTTTATATGTACCCATGTTAATGTTTGTGTGCAACATATTCAGCGGCTGTCAAAGTTACCAGATCGGTTGCCTTACTTATTATTTTCTTCAATGAAAATCCACTTATTGCTGGGTTTTTAAATATTCAGAATCCCGTACTGTAGAAAATATGTATGTTAGAACAGGTAGACTCTATTTTTTTCTCGGCATCACCAGAAAAGTCATCCTCTGGATCTGTAGATTAAGAGGGAAATTCAGAAAAAAATCTCCTAATACACTTTATATTAGATAATGGATTGTGGGTGCAAAAGTAGAGTTCTACAATGTAACAAGTTATGGGCTCTTTAACACATTTTAAGCTGCTTCCAGTTAAACCACTTCAAAAAGTCATATGGATGTATGTGTATCCACGAATAGACTCTTCATTTTTTAGCCAAAACACCAGTATTATTTGTTTGATTAGAACTTAAAGCTGAAAATATTTAAACAATATTAATTTTGATGTATTTCAGCTATCAATTGTATATACTAATTTGTCTCATATGGCATACCTTAAGCTCCCATTCGCTTTATCAACGTATGAGCTCGTATACAGTGTAAGAAATACGACTGCGCGTGGCTATAACATGGTTGGTATTGGTTCGATTTCCACTTTTCAAACTACTTAACGAAATGTGCTATTTCTGTGGTATTTTACACTAACAAAAACCAAAGATCTATTCAGAAGTGCGGCAAAGCTCTTCAGTACTATATTGATATGAAGCAAATACCCGGCCTGCAATCTGTCAATGATGATATTTTCTAGCATATAGCATTACTATCTTATCGCTGATAAATATTGACGTTCGATAATATTGACTGCTATGCACACATACGTCCATACCTTGTTGAAAGTAATTTTGGCATAAACGAGTTTTGTTATCAGCAGTCGCTTCTTTGGCAATACAAACCAGTTGCGAGTCAGTCGAACAAGCATTGTACCAACGAAACGTCCGTCCGCTAAGTGTTTATCATAGGCAAAGTCAGACTTTAACGAGAATTTGTAAGTATTTCAAGTGTCTCTAATTTCGTGAGTGCATCGTAAAAGATCGAAGTAATCCGTCACAAGTTCAATAGCGGTCTCCAGAATGGTAGTTTTCGAAAAAGCTACGGTGGAGTTGTCGTAAAATTAATTAATCAAAATAAATACTTGAACTATCAAAGTAGCAGTTAAAAGTGTTTGGAAGTTAAACTGCTTAGCAAAAATCAACGCAGACGATTCATACGTGATGCCTTTGCCGCCTAGTATCGAAGAGCCGGGCAAACAATCATGGCTGCGTATGCTCTACCGTTATCGACTTCAATTTCAGGCAATGGCTTCGGGTGAGTACTGGCTGCACGCACCTTTCTAGTATTGCTAGTCGGGCAGAAAATTTTGATCTCGCAATAAATTCGGGCATTATGATAAATTATTAAAGTGTAATGATGCTCTATACCTTTTGAGCTAAACCTATCATTTCGAAGCAGCCTGTGGCAGCACAAAATCCATAGGGGCCACAAACCACACTAGCGCTTCAAAAGAATTCTTAAATAAGGATGAAAAACATGATTTATACTAATCATCATCATTCATCAACTTTTTTATTCATCTTACAGCGTCTACTATTTACTTCGCTGGTGGCTTGAAGCTGGCTTGGTGTATATTTGAGAAGCCAGTTAGCGGTTCCCAAAAGCTCATCGACACCCATCTGCTGACGATCGCATGGTTTGTGGGCGTGGCTGCAGGAGCAATCATGGCAGGCGTGTTCGTACACCGCGTTAGCAAGAATATATCACATGTACGTACCTAAATACACCTACACAACTCAAATTGTTTGTTTAGAAGACGACCCAGGGCTGATTAAATTCTAGTCTATCAGAAATACCAACCATTTATTAAGAAAAATGCAACTTTATTGGCGATAAGCTAGCGTTATCAAATTCAGCTTCAATGCGGGAGCTTGTATTGGTTTATTTAGTTACCTCTACGAATAAGTTGTTAAACCTTCATTATCAGCGATCCACCATAGAATGAGCAATAAACTCTCTTTATTAGCTGTGAACTAAAAAAAAGTATTAAAGTCCTATTATTTAACTTAAATGCTTTACAAAATAGTTCCTGCTCCTTAAAGGAGGAACGGGTCTATTTATCACCTAAAACTAGGCGACATAGATATAGAGTTATGTATATACTCGTATAAATGATCACGATGACGAGACGAATCGAAATTCGGGTGACTGTCTGTCTCTAGTAATAGTGAGATACGACTAGGCCTACTTTCCAGATAGCACAATTTCAGTCAAAGTGTGAAATATATATTCGAAATTTAGAGAGAATCCCTCCCTTATGATAGTATTCCTGGTTGTTAAAAATGGTTTTAATCGTGTCAGTACTTCCTTTAGCTCCCATATGCATATCTAACAATGAGAAAACATATTTTACTTATAACAGTATATCTTTGTGTTTGAAATAGATATGCTCGGGCGAAAACTTAACCTCGTCTCCATATAACTAACATCAGGGTCATCCGGCTGACTTTACTTCATAGGATTGCTAAT
Source organism: Bactrocera tryoni (assembly GCF_016617805.1). Lineage (NCBI taxonomy): Eukaryota > Metazoa > Arthropoda > Insecta > Diptera > Tephritidae > Bactrocera > Bactrocera tryoni. Next base: position 9,295,693 of record NC_052503.1, on the reverse strand, counting down.
AGTATATGAGTATTAATATGTGGGATGATAATAGCTAATATATAAAACCGGATCGATACTACCACAACTCCCATATAGTTACTGCATAAAATAATAGGGTAGTCGAAAAAGTGTAGCACAACAATGGTTCGCTCGCTTCCGTTCTGGAAATTTCGATATGAAAGACGCACCTCGCTCTGGTCGACCTATCGTTGAAAAAGTCGATGAAATTATGGAAAAGATTGACCAGGACCGTCACATAAGCAGCCATGACATTACTAACGAACTTAACATTCATCATCAAAAGGGTTTTGAACCATTGAAAAAAGGGTGGCTGTAAAATGAAGCTCGATGTTTGGGTACCACATGAATTGTCTGTGAAAAATTTAATGGATGAATTAACATCTGCGATCCTTGCTAAAGCGAAACGAAATCGAACCATTTTGAAGCGAATGGTCACAGGAAACAAAAAGTGGATCAAATAAGACAATAATGTGCGAGAAAGGTCATAGTCCAAGCGTGGTGAAGCTCAACAAATGGACGCAGAGCCAAGATTCACGCCTCGAAAGGTTATGTTGAGTGTTTGGTCAGATTGGAAAGGAATCATCCACTATTAGTTGATCCAGCCTGGTCGAACGATTGATTTTGAATCCACATTTTACCACTGATGAGATTGAAGCAAGCAATCGAAAAAAAGGACAGAACTGATCAATAGAAAGGGCAGGATAACGCTAGACCACGCACATTTTTGATGACTCTGCAAAACTGGGAGAGCTTAACTGGGAAGTTTTCATGCGTCCGCAATATAGCCTTGACTTTGCGCCATCGGGCTACCATTTGTTTCGGTCAATGCAGAACTCCCTTAATGGAGTAAAGTTGGCTTCAAGAGAAGAATTGTCGCAGTTTTTCGCCGAGAAACCAGAAAAGTTTTACACTGATGGAATAATGTCTCTAGCGGAAAAATGGCAAAATGTGGTCAACCAAAATAGTACATATTTGGTTCATTAAAATTCATTATATGTAAAAAATAAATAAGTTGAAGTTTGATTAGAAATGCGAAAAGAATTTTTTGACTACCCTATATAAGTAAATAAAAATGAATCGTCAAAATACATATACATATGTACGCTCATAACTCAATAACGCCTGGACCAATTTGGCCAATTCTTTTTCTTAAATGTTCGTTGAAGTTCGAAGATGGTTTTTACGGCGAGAAAAATTCGAATAGTTTCCGGAAAACCCCTAAAAACAGCCCTTTTCCTTTCCCCATACAAACGTTACAATAAAAATTAATGTTTGTTTGTTAGTAAAACTAAGAGAACGGTTGAACCAATCTTGAAATTGAAAGGTTGTTTGTTGTGGATCGGGAAAGGTTTAGAAACAGAATACCTTATACTTTTATTGAGGAGAAGTCGGGTAATTGGACAATTCCAATAAGTAACATTTTCCATACACATTTTTTTTCAATTTTTGTTTGTTTTGTTTTTCAATATTTTGATTTGTAAATTATTTGAATTGTTCAATTTTGATCGCTTGCTTTTTTTATTCCGGCTATCCAAAGGAAAAATTATTTAAAATTATTCAGTGAAAACTTTATGTATGTGTGTTTCACACAATGTGAACAATTGCATATTGAAATTTGTTACGAAGCCACTAAGAGGTCGCGTTAATATTGGTCGGCGTTCTTTTTGCCATCAACGTATGGCAGCCCAAGAAAAGGCAAGAAGTACTCCCAAAATGCGATGACATATGTCCGTGCGGAATTATGGATCGCGGTCAATCAGCTAGCGATCGGAACGATATCACAGCACGACTTATTAAACAATAGCTGCGATATTTGATGGTCTTTATCTTGAAGCAACCTATGGTATATATGGTGCTGTTAGATGCTGAATGTATTCTGTAGAGTAGCAAACAAAATGTTTGCCGCACGCACGCATTCTTCTTTGGATGCGGATGGTGTTTACACCAGATCAAATTGATGAAATCACTTCAGCGGAAATTCATGATTCAGAGATAGATCCAGAATTATACGAAGTGGTGAAAACCAATATGGTTCATGGACCTTGCGAACCTTACAATCCCACTTTGGTTTGTATGTTTGACAATAAATTCACGAAACACTACTCATGTGCTTTTTTCGGAAACGGAAATGGGAATAATGGATATTCAATGTATCGGCGTCGCTCACGAGACGACAATGGCAGAACATTTAGCATTTAGAGGCGTGAATATCGACGTTAACAACACATCGAAGCTGACAACACATGGATCGTACCATATTCGCCACTTTTGTCTAATTCACATTCAAAACTCATGTCAATGTTGAATATTGCAGATTGGTGAAATCGATCAAATACGTTTGCAAGTACGTCTCCAAAGAAAGCAACATAGCGGTTATTGGCCTTGAACGATATGAGATCAGCAGTATCGAATGGGTGTGAACTGCAATAAAGCGCTTTGTAGGATATTTACTTTTGCAATTCATGAAAGTTTGTCGACTGTTGTGCGTCTCGCGGTTCAACTTCATTTAAGCCATTGCGTATTGTGAATGGTACAGTGTGTGCAACTTTTTGAGAAGCATGCCAGCAGTTGCATTTGCTGAAATATGATAATCACTGGAAACAGACGAAGGACAATGCGATAGTTACTTCGCATGCCACTGAAGTTCGCATACTTTTCGCGAAGATCATTTCGACATATCAGCCTTCAAATTCGCGTTAATTATGGGATACGAAAAAATTACATTGCCGACGACATTTTACATTGTATTCGCTTAGAATTGGAAATGGGCAAATTTCGGTTGATACTTCCAGTTTTTCCTTTTGTCAATTCACTTTAACGCAAGATGAACTCATCGCGAATGTTTATCCGAACATTGGTCAAATTATCGTAACTGCAATTGCTTGAGTGCACGCTCAATTTTAGCTGCCAAAAATACCGATGTTAATGACTTAAACTGGAAGATTCAAAGTCAAATTCTGGGAGGTTTGCGCTCCTATAAATCGATCGATCGTCTTGACAAGGAAGACGAAACCGTAAATTATCCAGTGGAGTTTCCAAATTGCGTTTCACAGTTAGATCTGTCATTATTACGTTTCACAATCTTCATGCGCCGAAACTGTGTAATGGAACCCGACTGATTATGACGCAGTTATCGAACACATGGGATAGCCATTTTAGTTCAAACGTAATCAATTTCCAGGGAAAATTGCCTTTGCGTTGACAATCAACAGGACACAAGGAAATCGGGAAATGCTATGTTTTTCACACGGCCAGATATACATACGTCGCGTGTTGACGAGTTGGAAACCCATCTTCTCTGTATATTTACGCACCAGAGCAGAAATCAAAAAATTATGTTTATTAAGTTGCGCTACATTAGAAAAAAAAAATGTAGAAAAACCGAAAATAAATCATATTCGACACAATATAATTTCAACTTTTTTTCATTTCAAAACACATAATTTCACGCAGGACAACGGCTGCGGGGTCAGCTAGTGTACATATAAAATGCTTCGGTTCCGATCTGATTGTCGTTTATCTCCTCAAATTGTTTCCCTGGCTATAATTCCTGCTAGTTGCAAGAGTATAAAATATTCGGTTGTACCTGAGCATAGCCCTTCCTTACTTGATTAGAGTATTGTTATTTTGTTTACTGACTCGTTTACCTGAATGTACCGAATGCGTTATCTCTTTCACTTTTCCACTTGATATAAATAGTACTTACCAATAATGCTACCTAAGTAGGCCCTAATCAATTTAATGCCCATAGATTACACACGCACTTCAGGGAGGGAGAGCTTTCAAATTAATCAAAATACCTTCACATTCTAGAAATTTGCATATGAACCGTTATCTATATTTGCTTGTGAACTGTATATTTACTGTTTACCTTATCGCTTATCGTTTTTTGCTATCTTTTCAGTGGACCAGCGGCACGCTCCTTCTGCTTGGGGGCCTGCTCTTTGCCTGCGCACCCTCCTCGTTTGCCTGCATACTGTGCAGTTGCCTATTGGAAGGCTCCGCTTATGGCATCAATCAAGTACAAGGGCTCGTGACAGCCGGGGAAGTGGCACACAAAGACATTCGTGGCTTGTTGGTTTCCAGTGAGCGCGTTTTCCTTTGGCTGGGCATCTGTCTGCAGCTGTTTTGCACGCGACTGTGGTTCTTATACGAACCCACAAAGGGCTATCCGCTGCACCTAAATCAATTACATGGCACTGTGGTAATCTTGGTGGCGCTGTGTGCGCTCGCCTGCAACACACTCTACCGCTTCGAGTCGCCGCTGCTGCTGCACATGCAAGAGCGCAACTTAGCCGCCACATATGTAATGAATCGACTGCAGAGCACCAGCTGCACCAGCGCTGAGTTGACACAAAAGCATGAGGAGTGCAAACAGATGCTGGAGCATGATGCGGGCCGACAGACAACGCGGAGGGCGGTGCGCAAGAGCAACTCACTGCCGTTGCTCAAGATGCTGTTACTGCGTTGCTACGGCACCGTTTCGCTGTCGTTACCCGTCAATCGCACATTTGTCACCGCAAGTATGACGGGCTTGAATTGTGCCACAAACTGTGTTTATCTCTTGGCTCTTTGCGGTGTGCTCGGCAGCGTTTTGGGCGCTTTGTGCGTGGACAAATGTGGGCGACGAAGGATCGCTGTTATTTGCCTGCTCTTCTCTGGAACTTGCGCGTTTCTCTTGGCCGGCGTGCTGCGGTATATCTACGAGCAAATTTCGTTGGTTCTACTGACGCACCTGACATTCGAATTGGTCGTCTACCTGATGTGGTGCTATCAGGCTTTCATATGCGCTGGCGTTTCGTTGGTCTCCAGTGTGTATATGTCAGAAGCATTTACCGTGTCTGCGAAGGCTTGCTGCTTGGCGGTGATGGTGGTGTGCGAACAATTCGTGCAAATAGCGCTGGCTTTGCTAGTCTTCTACACGGATTTCAATGAACCGCACTTCTTCTTTATCGTTGGCGTGCTGGGCATGCTGCTAGGCATACTAGCTTTATTCACTTTGCCTGAAACTATGAAAACATCGCTTTATGAATGTCTTCTAAAGTTCAACAATGTTCCTTAATATATTTAAGTTAGTCTTAGCCATAAAATCGAATTTATGTAAGTTAGATCCACATACTTATGCCAATATACAAATATAAAATATATTACTATCATAATAGTCAAGGTTATAAGCTTTCTAATAACTTTAGCAGATAATTTAGTTTAATTATTTAGAAATGCTTTTATTGCAAACAAATACAGTTCTGCAAATAAAAGCAAAAATCAAACAAAACTTCACGGTTGTTTCAATCCCAGTAACTTAACGTCGAAGTTAATCCAAAAAATGCGTTAAGAGCAGGAAGCTAGTAGGTGAAAAGCACGCTCAACTCACCACGACCAACACTCCCAAAAGCGTTTTTTGAGGGCGAATTCGACTCAGTTCACCACTGTCTGAAAGGAAATATAAACATATATTTTTTAGTACACTATAACTGTTTCTAATGCCATAATTCCCCCATTTAATAAAGCTTAAGGCTTGGAGTCTACAATTAATTTAGAACTAGGAACTCGACCAAAAATTTAAATGCTTTTCTGAGTCTCAAAATGTCGATTATAAATCGAATTCAGGTACTACAAACGCGCTCAAGTATGCAGATAATTTATTGCATAAATTAATATATTTACTGAAAGAAAATATTTCATCGAAATCCTACTTCTGCTTTCACGAAGAATCAATGCTGTATGCGACGGTACAACATCGAGTTGTCAGCCCATAACCGATCCCTTTTTGAAATAGATTCGCGCAAACGACGCATAACACTAAAATAGTATTCCTTGTTTACGGAATATGGAGTACACCATACCTCGATAATTGGAGATAACTTTCTACATCACCTTGATGTTGACTTACTTTGATGTTGTTTTGGCTTCGGCTCACATTTTCCACGATATTCGGCCGATTGATCATCTGTTACAGGGTCGTAAGCATAGATCCAATACTCATTGACAGTAATAACACGTTTAGTAACATCCTTGTAGTCGATTTGTTTCACAGATGTTAAGGCGACGCTGTTTTTCGAAAAAATGTAGTGGTTTTGGAATCTACCGTGCTTTCACTTTTCTTAAACCCAAACGATCTTTCAAAATGGTTTTCACTTAGCTTCCTATATTTCGACGATGCCAGTAAGATTTCTGGCTGTTAACCCTCTATAACGTATGGTAGACTTCAGGCAACAAACCGTTTCACCTTCCCAAATTCTACTCGTAGTAATTTTTTTCGTCTTGTCAAGCAATGTAGAATGTAGTCTACACTCCATTCCTCTAATCAAGCATAAGCAAAACAAACTAAGTTCCGTTACTTTTTTCCAATGAAGCTTTTTCTTCAGTGAAGTCAAATATTTCAAACAGTGAGCACGTGGTGAAGTACAGAAATTAATAAAAAATAGTTTTTGCGTTTATTTGTGCTTCTTTTTATGAAAATCAAAAAGGTAAGTGTTCAAAGTTTACTATAAAACTTCTCTCTTTTCATATTTTCTAAGTAGTTTTGTATTAGGTGGTATTTAGAGATTGTGTCTTCTAGGCTACATCATACAGAAATGGGAACAATTTTGTATGAACACTGCGAATATTTACATAAGATTATTCTTTATAGGATGGCCAAGCGACTAAGGACTCTGGCAACCAACGAGATAAGCCATGCACTTGAGGATGATACTGCAAGTAAAGATGGTCTCGACATTGACGACGACAGTTTGTCTGACCCAGATTTTGGCGAGTTCTTTGGGAGCTGGAATTGACATAGATGATTTGGTAGACTACTTGAGCGATGACGATCGTAATTTCAATTCTGAGGAAGAAGTAGAACCGATGATTAGCAGCTTAGACACTCCAAATACCTCAGGACCTTCTAAGAAACGTCGAAAGCGAAAAGGAGAAACAACTGGCGCGCTGTTGTTAACTCGGCTATAATCGCGTAAGCGGTGTCTACGCCAATTAAGAAGAAGAAGAATCGTCGATTCTTAAACACCATTTTTTTATTGACGTGTTGATCATCTGTTGATGTTGATGGCTGTTCTGGACGTAGTTCGTTCTCGACCCTCTTTGAATAATTTGTACCAAACAAAAACACTTGCTACCGACGAACAATTATCACTGAATGCCTTTTCCAACGTTTGGAATATTTCGACACCAGAATTTGATTCCGCACACAAACTGCAATGGAACTTCTTTATGGAATAATTTGGCTCATCAGAAAAACCGCCGAATGCACTTTATGTACTTCAAAGGACAAGAGACAGATGTACACTAAACACTAATTATTATTTTGATGTGACATTTGTCACTGACAGTCATATCAACCTAGAAAAACAATATTTCGATGAATGGGTTTTCGCCAGAAATTCAAATGAAAAAATCTTACTATCTTTTGCACACAATAGTAAGCCTGGCGAAGGAATATAAAAATTCTCCCTACAAGCAGTAGGGAAAAATATTTATCTTTGGGAATACTGAATAATTAACGGTATTTTTCTGTATCGACTTGAGCAAAAGCTCCATCGAAGCTTAATTAAATAGTGGGAAAATGAAATGAGTTAATATTTGAGAACAGTAAACAATCGATGGCTTCGGATTAACAAGCTTAATTACATATGTATATTGTATGTGCGGTAAATATTTGGTGTTTAGAAAAAAACCACAAAGAGTTTAACTAGTCAAAAAAGTTTCGTTTACAAGGAAATTTTTCAAATGGCAAATAAACTAGTCCGAAATAAACTAGCTACATACGATTGTATATATGTAGGTGGTATGGTTAGCTAGAAGAATAATTTCAACCAGGAACGCCGTTCTTCCATTACGCGTTAACTCAAAGTAACATTACAAGAAAGTAATAATTATAACTTAACGATATAAAGAGTCATGCTAAAACACAATTGAATTGTATATCGAAGCTGGCTTTGGTTCTAAATAAGGCACTGGAGTGCACGAACTTGAAAGAGGCGAAAAATGTTGAAACAAGTAAAAACGTTCAACCGAAGGCATTAAACTATAACACGCTTCACTAGGACTTTATTTTGTTCTGACGATTTGTGTGGCAGCTATATCCCATAGTTGTCCGACATCGTCGGTTCCAACAAATGAAGCTATGCTCATTGGAGAGAAATGGAGGTGTGCAAATCTTCACATAGAAACAGTGGGGCAGACAGATAGACAGACGAACATGGCTCTATCGATTTACGTCTCTATATAAAGGGTGATCAAATTCGAGGTTCTCTACCTTTCTAAAGAAAATATACAGAAACTTCAAATTTATTGTGGAATGTTTGTTATTATTCGAAAGAATATTCTTTGGCATTCAATTTTTTTTTCAAGATTATCTCTTTCAAATGTTGGCCGCGGCTACGGCTCAGATTGACCATCCATTGAGACCAATTTATGATGACTATTTCGAGCATTTCAGCTGGTAACTGGTAAATGGCACGCGTGATGTTTTGATCGAAGGCCTGAATCGATGCAGAATGATCCCACAGACTTTAGACTTTATATAGTATATCCCAACAAGCAAAAGTCTAGAGCTGTGATATCAGAAGATCTTTATTGTTATTATATTTAAATATATCGTATTTAGATTATAAATGTTAGTTGATATTATTGGAAATCTCCGCAAAAGAAAGTTGTAAAGACTATTGAAGATTTTCTCGTTTTTCATAAATTAAAATATTTTTGACTTGGAAAAACATTGGTAGCATTTATTTTTTTGGATTTCAAAATGTTAAAGGCAGCTCATATCCACAAAGGTAAAATCTATATTTTCTGAAGAAGAAATATTTTCTAAGTTCTTGCAATCTTATAACTTGTTCAACATTGAAGATATATATACATATATATAGTATATATATAGACGAGCGCTTGTGGCTTTCGCGAAAGATGAAAAATTCACTCGAGTGAGTTAATCTAATGATGTGGAAAATTTAAAAAATATCGATACCAATTTTCATATGAGCTGATATGCAGACATATGTACGCCTGTGCATATGTATTGGAGTGTCTGTTGTTAGCGATTTGCGGATGGAAGGACGGCGTGGCAGCGCTTGAAGTGGATGCAAATAGTTATATGGCGATATTAAAACGCTTGAATGCCAAGGTGGCTTGGTGGCTTGTTATGTGTGGGTGTGAGTGTACGCTTTCAGCGAATTGAGATATCAAAGTTTAGCAAATCAGTCAACTATAGCTACATAAATCGCTCCGAAACAGTGTCTTATTTGGTACAACTTTTTATAGTAAAAGATTTTTACATGGAATTAAGAAAAAAACTAATTGACACACTTTTCAAAGCTCAAAGCGTCTTTAATTTGCCGTAATTTTGAAGTCATCTCTTCAGACAACAACATCTGCCGAATTCTGAAGTCTCATCTCAGACTTTATAAGTCCTCCTTAGAGTACACAGTAAAGCAAATTGCTCGACTGGAACAAAATGCTGAAAGTTGGAGTTGCATTCCGAGTCCTTTTAGGTTGAGGGGGTAGCCGATGAAGCGGGCATAAGTAGTAGCTAAGCGTGAGTAAATGAATTTTAGTTTCTACACCATAGCTGCCCAAAACTTCGGTAACAAAATTATGTTTACAAATTGATGATACTGGCAAAAAGCTGTGAATCCCGCCAGAGTGTTGACAAAATTTTATTTTTGAAAATCTACATCATTTGATTCAATTTGTTTGAGACAGTTACAACTTTAAATATTAATTTTATTACAAACGAGTTTAATTTTGACTGTAAATATATTTATAACCATGCGTTAACACAAACTGGCAACACTTTCACAGAGCGAAAACTTTTGTACGCCATTTTTGAGATAAATGCATTTGAGGTTAGTGCTCTAATTGGTGCCACTATGCAACTAATAGGAGGAAAATGAGGACATAAATTATTTATTTATCCGCTTTAAGTTTGTGTTTCGTGAGTACTGGCATACGTGTATGTGCATATATATGTGAGAGGAAAGAAAATATCATAAAAAGAGACAAAAGCTTAAATCAAGCGACATTTTCCAGAAATCTTGCAACATTTATCAAAAGTATCTGACTCTTACAATGATTGAATCTCAATGAGCATCTTAGAAAGCAATAACGAGATATGAGTTCGCAAGGACTAATTGAAACTTCTGTGCTTATATCTATGCTGCCAAGGATTTTGGCACTTTTAGTCAAGCGAATTTCAGTAAGGCTTAAGAAACTTCATGAGAAACATCACGCAAAGCGGAATGGCACATTTACACTTTAATGAAAAGTAAACGAAACCCAACTACAACAACAGCAAGGAAACAAACGCGTTCAAAACTTTGCCAAAATTTGCGAATGCAAACGGAAACAGCAGCTCTTGCGAAGCAGCTAGCCTGCAGGCAGCCAACCAACTGCAAGTGGGCAAATATTTATTTCTGTCAGTGCTAGTCTTCTCGCAGCTCCAAGAGTAGCCGTTGCAATTCTGCGTGCAAAATTTAATTTCGTTCAAACAAAAATAAAGTCACTCTTATCCTGCCGTTGACCTCTGGGAACCGCTTAAAGTTGGTGCAATGCTACTTGCGCCGCGAGCGCGCAGAGCCACACACAACGGCTAGTAGAAGCCGCGGTAGGGTGCACTGAGGAGCTTGTAATCGAGCGCCGAAGTTTTAACCATTTTCACACACACACACACACTTCTCTACACTATCTAATTGATTGGAAAGGTGACTGATGCCACCAAAAGAAAAAGAAGGACACCTAATCAAACAATGACAAAGGATTGTGCTGTATTACAAATGCGTGAAAATTAAACAAGTCAAATGTTTCTATGTGCTTTAAATTTATTAAATTTTGGAAAGAGTCCTCACTTGTAAATCCGATCTAAAATTTTTTCGTAATTGAAGTCCAACACGTCAACTGCTAATTCAAATATGCCTAACTGTACTTAAACACCACCTATTTGTGCATCGCCTTAGAATGGCGCATTGTGCTATTGCAATATTTACTTATCTGAATTGTGCGCCGTGGCGTATGAGTTACTAAAGTAAACAGCAAACCTCTTCAAGCATGCAGAAGCCCAGAAAGCACTTAGCATAAATATTTAAAAGCTATTGGACAATTTATGGATTGCAGTCTTTGGTCGTAGTGACAAATGCCGCTAGCTCAAATGCTGGCATATAAACAAATCTTTCTAAATAATTGAATTATTAGAAGCGGAAGTTCACAAAATCTTCAATGCAAACGCCGCAGCTAAAATTTAAAAATTAAATTCGTATTTTATATATACATGTATATTTTATTTTTAAACGCCATTTTAATAGCAAATTTCAGTGTGATCTGTCAAATGCATTCTGTGAAACCAAACCAAGGAAAGTGCGGCAAAGTTACTTTTGCGAAACAAATGGGTCTTCCATAGTCTTAAACTCAGCTTGCAAACAGCTCCGCTATTCCGCTTGCATGTGTTTGTGTGTATTTTGAAATTTTTGACTTGGTCGAGCACGTAGGCATATTTGTGAGCCGGTTGCAAGGGGCACGACAGTAAACAGTAAAGCTATTTGTTTTCGAGTTTCGCAAAATTTAAATTAAGCAAATAGCAAAATTGAATACGCGAAAAGGTAACACAAAATGCTTTCGATAGCCAACAATAGAAATATTGATCATCGATAACAGTGTTAAAGTGGTAGCGTCTCATAGCTGGAGAATCCGGTTATACAAGGCCACTAATTATACAATAAACCTTTCCGAAAGTGGTTTGTTCGCCTACATTTAGCACATGACAAATACTCTCCCCTCTTTACAGTTTGTATCTTCCAAAGAGGACGTCGCGAAGTCGCGTTTTTCTTCTTGTTGCTGTTTGAATGCGAATCAACTTTGTCGCAACGCTTTTGCTTTATTTCCGCTTTGGCATAACAAAAGTCTGTGTTACGCGTTTGTTGTTGCTACAGAAGTTGCAAACTGCCTCTTCGTGTTCATTGACGGTGCGTAATGCGAATCTCTTCGTGAAAACAACAGTTACGTTCAGCATTGTCGACATTTGCTGTCTGGTTTCTTTGCAGCGATTTCGAGTTGTTGCTGTTTGTTGTTGCTCTACGCTGTTTCGCAGTAGGAAGCAAATTGTTTTGTCGTGCGGCAGAGGCTGTACTTTTCTTCTCAGCGCAAGTTGGTGTTGTTATGAATGTGCATTTGATTGTCATTTTTATTAATATCTTAGTTGTTCGTCTGCCTCCATCTTTCTTCATACAAGCTCTTTATGCTTTAGTTTTGCTCTAAACAGAGCTAATTTGAAGGAAGAAGAGCTAATTTGTAGCTCTACATTTACTACTTTTCTCTCAACTTGTGGGCGGCATATTATTCAACGGAGTTTCCTCTCCTTTCGTACATTAAACGCGAACACTTCTCATATCTTTCAGTAATACTTTGCCGACATTAGCACAAAATGTATGAGTATAACTGTAACGGTGACCGCTAAGCGCGACTTTAGAAAAGCCTTCTCTTACTTACTCATCTGCATGTGATTCTGTCAGGTTCGTGCTAACAGCAGAGAATGTTAATAAATAAAGAAGGCGCAAATGTTAATGCGTTTCGCGAGCGAATTGTCCAGATTTTCTCTGAGATAAATTTTATTGGTTATTCGTGATCATTTCGCCACATTTTCAACTAATATCGTGTCGCAACAACCGCATTCGCCTGATTTACCTTCATGTAACTTCTGGCTGTTCACATGACCACTCCGAGAACAAAAGCTGAATCAAAGAAGGCTCTGATGGCCATCCCGACGAAGGATTTTTCCAAGTGCTGTGATAACTGGAAAATTCGTTGGCATAAGTATTGCAGCGGGAGGGGATTACTTTGAAGGAGATGATATGGACAAAATTCACCTTTTAATTAGATCACTAGTACAGACAAAAAAGCACCCGGAAATTGTAAATAAATTCCCCTTGTAAATGATATTTCAAAAGAATTTATTTTGCAAATATATGTAAATAAAAATATCGAATAGAGATTTTGTTTCAAATTTTGTATTTTGCTTGCGACATCGGTGCGAATTTTGTAAAAGGCTTACGGTGATTAAGTTTTGTCAAAAACACAAGTCTACGAGTGGTACAAAGCCTTCAAAAGCGGTCAAGAGGTCGTTGAAGACATGCCTCGTTCTGGTCGACCTCGCCAACCGACGAAAATATTAGGTTTTCAAAAAAATTCTTGCGGTATTTTCGCTAGTTGGCGCTGAATGCGCGTAGTTCTAGTTTTATTCGTCGCATCGGGTCATGCTATGTCTTTTTGGAAAGCTCATTTCACGCGCTAACACGTGTTTGATTGATTGTCGATATAGCGTCGCAAACATGGAGCATAAAGAGAAAATACGGCATATTTTACAGTACTACTACGATAAAGGCAAAAATGCATCTCAAGCCGCCAATAAAATATGTTTCCATTTCCACCGCACAGCGATGGTTTCAACGTTTTCGTTCTGGTGTAGAGGTGGTCGAAGATGCGCCACGCTCCGGAAGGGCTGTCATCGAAAATTGCGATAAAATCGCTGAAATGGTCGAAAGAGACCGGCATAGTAGGAGTCGTAGCATCGGTCAAGAGGTGGGCATGAGTCATCAAACATTCATTTCAATTTCAATAAAATAAAAAAAATCAATAAAAATACCGCAAGACTTTTTTGACAACCCATTATATGAAAAAATGAAGGATTGCGCTTGATAATCGTCAGATAGGTGTTAGAGAGATGACAATTTATTAATATTTTCGAATTCAAATTCTATAATATTCATTAACATGCTCTGTTCTGACAATTCTGTTCCCAGTAATTCCCTAACTTTCCATTTTAAAATTCTGTCGGTAAAGCAGTCAAGTGTACTACCACTACTGGCCAGCAGATGCTTAATAGAAAAACTGCATTGCCCTGAATTATAGCTGACAGCGTTAACATTCTCTGATTCTTTGCTACCAACAACAGAGAAGAACACCTACATTCTCTGCCAACAAAATAATTATATTCTGAAAAACTATTTTTCGTTAAAATTTATTGTTTCTCATTTCCAGTAGATGGCACCTAACTGACATTTTCTTACACCTGAACACGTGCAACGTACAAATCGTTTAACTTTATTGCGAAAATTCACGTTCTGTAAAGAACGCATGCTTCGCTGAACTTATGGTCCAGATAATCGGCGTACTTATCATACTATTCACAATACCATCACCCATCTGGAAACCCAGCATTCATTGTTGGATAATATTCGACCGAATATGCAACGTCCAGCACACAGTGAAGAAAATATAGCAGCCGTAGCAGACCGTAGAGACTAGTTTCGGTGCTTTTCGTAGCAACTCGGACTGACGTATGGAACAACATGGGATATTTTACGTCGAGAACTTAAATTGACAGCATACAAAATACTGTTTGTGCAAGAACCGAAGTCGCTTGACCTTAGCAATCGGCATCGCTTCGCTCTTTGAACTCTTGAAAAGCTGAAATGTTCCAAGAAGATCCGATGTTTTCGAGCCGAATTTTGTTCATCCCATTTCTGGCTCAATAGATATGTAAACAAACAAAATTGGCGGATTTGGAACGAAGAGCAATCTGGTGTGAGCTTCCATTTCATTCACAAAAAAAACAACAGTGGAACGTAACCGTCAATGGCCGACTCGTGATCTTGGCAACATTTGGTTTCAACAAGACGGCGCCATTTCACATACATCGCATCAATCAATGGATTTATTGAGAGAATACTTCGGTTAGTAGATCATTTCACGTTTTGGGCCGGTCGATTGGCTCCCAAGATCGTCTAATATTACACCGTTAGAATTTTTCCTGTTGGGATATGTAAAGTATATAGTATATGCGGACAATCCCGCTTCGACTCAGGCCTTGGAGTAAAACATCACGAATGCCAATTGCCAGTTACAAGTCGAAATGCTCGAACTACTCATCGAAAATTGGACTCAATGGATGGACCATCTGAAACGTAGCCGCGGCCAAGTTTTTCAAGAGATAATCTTCAAAAAACAAATACCAAAGATTGTTCTTTCGAACGATAATAAACATTCCCCATGAAATTTGAATTTTCTGTGTTTTTTCTTTAAAAAAAATGGGGAACCTCGAAATAGATCACGCTTTAGAAGTTACGTCAGTTTTGTCCTCATATTTTTGGAAGGCACTTCACAAAAGAACACGTGCTTCGTGAGGTCAGGAATGACTAAAGAGGAAGGTTATGTGCATATTTGCTTTGGAAGTTTGACAGCTCGACTGGACTGGCTGCTCCTGATGTGAAGAGATTCCCGAGTATGTTAGAAACGCTGATTTTTTAGTAGATGAAAATTTTAGTAGAAACAAAATCTCCACAAATTTTTCAAAAAGATTGTTAAATTGAAAATACTTACTTTTTTGATTTATAAATGAAGCGCAATCAACTGTTTTAGATTTTAAATATTGTATAATTTATTTTACACATTTAATATAATTTGTTACTTCAATTTAATGTTTTAATCATTTTGTGCTAGTTAATATTTAAATAGTACATTACACAAGTATCAAGAATCGTTACACTAGTTATGATTACTTGGCATTTTGATTGTGGTTATCGAGTTCTCACTTTGCTTTGTCTCTTTTGCTGCGTTGCCACACATTCCGTTTATTATCATTTAAACTTGTATTTTTCTTAATAAATTCAAATAATTTGTTGACTTTGATTTCAGACTAATTGTAATTTTTGTAATTTTGCGTATGACTATATATATATAACAGTATGAGGGTATTGATTGGAATTGCATGATTCCCGTTCTAAATGATAAAAAACCTTTCGATTGTTGCTATGCTCAGTACAAATTTGTCACCTCTGTTACATATTAATTTATTATACTAAATTCGTACAATTCGATGTGATTAACTCGTGAAACAGAATAACGGTTGCATTTCGTGTCTGCATGCGCTGAGGCCATTGAAATGATTTGGCTTTTGAGTTCAGCTTTGAAACGCTTTTGCTTTTGCTTTTGCTTTCTCTCTTAATATATTTGTCGGTTTTTGTTTGCAGTTGTTTTTATTTTTGTTTTTGTATTGTATTTCGGGTTAGTTAGTTGTGGGTGTTTGCAAAGTATTGGTTGAAAGTATAGCAGTATTTTTGGCACACGCTGTAACCCGCGCTCGGACTGTAGCTGAGTTCGTTCTATTGTTTACGTCTAAACATTAAGAGTTTCGGAAATAAATATATTTACATTCATATGTTATATCAGACAATATTGTTGTAATTACATATATGTATATATATATACCTACGAGTAACTGTATTTAGCTGAATTTCGAAAGATACTTCACTACTTAGTTTATGTTTAATTGATAATAGTTTTCTCATAATTCTCGGCGTCACTTATTCATTTATTTGTTGTTGTTATTTGATTACGATTTGGTTCGTTGGCTTGAGCACCGCGCGTGTAAGAACGCAAGTAACTCTAGAAGTATAACCGCCGTATGCTAGACTGTGCTAATTGCAAGCTAACTGAGTTTTGTGAGCAAATTTAGTGTTGCCTACTTTTGGGCGTTCATGCGAATTTGGCCCAGTTCAGACGGAGCAGTTCGAACAGTTGCTTGCCTTTCCTCATTTTGCTCGCTTTCCTCACCTTCTTATTTGTTGTCGCGCATTTTTGATTTCATTTACTCATTTTTCGCGCATAAATTTTGCACGATTTTGATTATTTAGTATTTTGGTTAATATTTGAATCTCTTTTTTTATGCTAAAAAATACAGATTTTTTTACAAAACTACAGACTTTATTCGCATAATTTTGGATACCTTGTATTTCGTTATTTATGCTTTACTAGCTAGAGTCTATGCTTACAATTATGCTTATGATTTATTTAAATTTTTAAATTTGTATTTTGTTTCATAAATTTTGAATTTGGCACATGGTTTCCGAAATGTTCTTATGACAAAATAAAAATATTCAAGAAATCGTTTATGTACTTCTTCTTATTTATTTATTATTATAATTTTTGATTTTTTTTGTATTTTTTTCGGAGAGAACGTTCTCAATTTTTCGTGTATTAAATTGACACAATGCTGCTCTCTTTTATCTCCAGCATTATGCGAGTTTGATTTGCTTTATAAAAATGTAATATTTTTTGTTTATGATTTTTTGTTTTGTTTTTCTTTTAAGAATTCCGAAACTTGAGGTTCATCGAATATTGAAGTATAAACATTGCTTGTGTGAATACTGTTATAAATAAATGCAATTCTGTTAATACTTTTTGCTCGTTTTCAACTTGCGCTCAAAATTTAAAATTCTCTTCCATTAACAATAAGTAATGACTACTTTTTATATTTATCTACAATATTTTGTACATACTGAATGTAAGGTTCCACATTCCATCAATACTTATTATCAAAGCAAATACAATAATAATATACAAGTATATGTAAATGAGGACCCTAGTAGTTCTCCGTATGCCCATAAATCATCATATTGAAACTTGTCTAACGTGTTACGAGTAACGAGTAGTTGTTGTCTGAATTTCGACTGGTAAAAATATGAGTATTGAGTATTACTTGATATACGGTAAATAGTAGTCTGTTAGAGTGAGATAGCGGCAAGTACCGCAATGCATACTGCTCTTCTAAAGTAATATACGCGCATTTAGTTAATCGTATTGTATGTCAATAACTTACTTTTGTAACATCAGTCAGTATAAAAATGATTACAAACAATATGCTCTCCATTAAAATCTCATTACTTAACCTATAATCTATACACAATTACAAATACAAATATAAACAGTTAAGTTTATGACAAACACAAAAGTAAATGCTCACGAGCAGTTGGCTTCGAGAGAGTGGGCAGCATCGAACTGTTTGGCATAGCATGCGTGCTCTAGCGCCGTCTTGCTGGGCAGCCAGCTTTAAACAACCTTATGATTCCTAAATCTTGAGGCCAACTCCTCGCTATTTTAAAAAATTATACCAATATGAATTCGCATACATATATACAATTAACGTGGTTTCCAACTAGTAATGTTTATTTACACTTTATTTTCTAATTTCGTTCCATTTGATCGGCTTTGGTATGCTCCTTAATCCTAAACAGTGATGCTGACTTACCTCTGACTTTATCGGACACACAAGCAGGTATTTATATAAAACCTCGCACTTACAACCTCAAGTTGACTCAAGTTCTTACTGACTAACATATTAACCAACACATACAAAGAGTAACTAAACGCTGGGTAGGTGGTGGGGAGGGCGTTTGGTTTGAGACTTTGGTTAAGCATTCAGGGGGATGTGGGAATGATTTTTACATGCGTCATCACCAAAACATGGGTAAAATGTTTGCGTGCGTGTATGTGTGTGTTCGTGTGTATATATTATTTTAAGTCTTGTAGAAATTTTGATTGATTGTCCGAAAGTTTAAATTCATCTGTATTCCTTTGTGGGCGTGTGCAGAGTTGAGTTTCCAGCGAGAAAAAGAGAGGGGGTGACAATTTCGTGGGAGACAAAGGTTCTTACAAATGGGGTACTCTTAACGCGTGGGAAGTTCGTTAGGGATGATATATCTATGCATTTATGTAAAACAACAACATCAACATTCTCATTCACTACTGGTATTTATACCTCGTTCGGGACCCCTCCGGTCAGTTGAAAGTGCCCGACTAGAGGTATTCACCAAACACCGATATTTGACACACATTTCCAGTAAATTAATCAATTTACCGTTAATGGAGCAGCAAACCCTTTTATGTGTGGCGTGTGACCACTTGGCCACTGTGTGCGCCACAACCTTAAAACTGCTGCAACTTCTAATCTCACACGGATATCGAGTAATCGGACTTCTCGCTCAGCAATTTTTGTTGGGCCGGTGCCGGCGAGTGTTGTTGTCGCGACTGTTGTGGTTGTTGTTGCTGCTGCTGCTGTGCCGGCTGAGCATGTTGTTGGGTCTTTTGCGGCGGTGGCTGCACGCAGCGCGTCTCCTGTTGTTGCTGTTGTTTTTGCTGCAGCTGTGAAGTGGTCGACGACGGTCTCGACCACAACGTCGAGCGCATACCCAATTTCAGTTTCTTCAGTGTGTCTACATCGCACTCCACCTCGGACAGCTCGATGCGCTCGGTCTCGACGGGCAGCTGGTGGAATCCGCTGCTGGGCATTACGGTGCATTCAGCCTGCAGCTGCAACGGATGCAGGGTGCGTACACCTCCAGCTCTGCTTAGTTGTTGTTGTTGTTGTTGTTGTGGTTGTTGCAATTATTATCATTTAACGTTGTTATTGTTGTTGTTTGTTGTTGGTTGTAGGTTGTTGGTAAGTGCATGTTTTTAAGGTGGAAGATTTGAGGGGAATACATATTACGTTCGGTCTCATGCAGCAAGCAAAGTTACATATGCGTATAAGTTTGTTTATAAGTGTGTATATTTGTGTGTGTGTGAATATGTCAATGTAAGGGCTCAGTTGTGTCTCTGCAGTGAAGCCTTAACTAGGCTTGTGAAGTCTGAAGCTAATGTTTCCGGACTGAAAATGTACTAACCCGAAAAAAAGACAGACAGAAAATTTAATAGTGCGAAGAGAAGCCAAAGGACGCCCAGTAAGAAAAATTTCATTAATTATTTTTAATTATAAGATTAATTAATTACTGTTCTAATTAATTCTTTTCTATTTGAGTCAAAGTCATTATTAAAATTTTGCAGGCTTCTTAGCCAAAAATCTACTTTACTGGCTTATTTTGATAACTATTTACTCAATATTCTAAAGGATAACATTCTTCAAGCATTTATTTATATTAAAGAACTCAAGGCGTCAATAGAAATTTAATGTACCCTTTGGCTGCCTAAATTGACTCGTAGTCCGTAGTAGTATGTGCAACACTTGAGCTAGTTCACTTCACTGCTGGGTCGTACTGATTTCCATACACAAGTGGTTTAAGGCTCTCGCGCAGAGCTCCCTTAATAGGCTTCTAATGCTAATGGCTGTCTTTGAATATGTCTAAAAGTTGTTGTTTGTTTTTCCCATATTTTGTATTTTCAAATTTATTTATAATTTTCGCAACGCCTAAAATCTCGCAATGTTTTGAAATTTCAGAAACATTTATTTCCCAGAAGAAAGGTCCAGCAACACATACGCTTGCAGTAAAGAATCCACAAATAGTAAGGATTTCATAAACTTGTGATAATAGTATCGATTTATAGAGGGTAAATTGGAAATCTATCGAAACTGGGAGAGTTTGCTGCAAACCTTGAAACTTTCAAGTATTCTTCAGTACCTTAATTTCGATATTTACAATATGGATACAAAAGTAAGAAATATCAAAGGATTTGGGTAAAATTGAAAGCACACATTTTTAGTTCGGTTATTCCAAAGATTGATGTTAGGACTCTCTTTCTTTTCTGACTCGTTTATATTTATGCGCTCTTCTACATATGTATGTAAATCTATTGTTTTCATCTTGAAAGACTCACCATTATGCCTCAGGATCAATATTAAAGAATATGATGAATTAATCAAAAAAAATCGGGTCGATCTTAATTTGTCACTCCTCTCCCTATATAAGCTATTACAAAGCGCACCCAAGGCACTACACTTCTGCTATTTGAAAACTCGCCCGAGCGCCCCTTTCGGAAATTAGATTTAGATTCAGAACTGTCCTTCTATTTTATATTTTAGTGGATTATCCCTTCCCAGCGTGACATTTAGATTTCGAAATGTTCTTCTTATTTTATATTATATTTTAAACTTTTAGTAGATTATCCCTTCCCCATGTTTACCCCAATGAATTTCTAGCTACTCTACAGCGTCTTTCAAGCATACAGATGGACAACCGTGCCTTTGATCTAATACAATTCCACTTTTAGTTGCGCGCCTTCTTTGCCCTCCACCATTTCTGGACCCTCCAAGCCCAGCATGCACTAATCTCATGTCTGATCGATGGGGTCCATATAGGTGCAGGATATTTCACTGTCGTAGCCGAGACTGCTCATCAAGCTGCCGCCGTCGAGGTCCAGACTACCGCCATTGGCCGTATCCTATTTGGGCAGCGTGGTTGCCGAAAAGAACTTGGACGAGAGGGGAGCAGTGGAGGGATTGAGTATGGTACCTACACTATCGCCGCTAACACTGGCATTCGCCACCGATGCGGGCACCGTTTTGTGCGGTATGGGTCGGAATTGTGATGATGGCATGCAAGTGACGGGGCCGAGCGATGCAATGGGATTGTTACAACTATTGTCTAGTAGGTCGGTCGTTGTATCGGATTGACTGAGTTGAGTTGTGGGATGTGGGGCGCCGATCAAGTTGTGATGTTGTGGGTGATGTGCTAATTTGGGGGTGATCAAGAGGGGTTGCTGTGATAGTTTGTTTTTATTGGAGGTGGCGATGCTACTACTACAACTACTGCTGTTCGTACTGTTAAAACTATTTGTGGTTGCATTGGTGGTGACATTGGTTTTTTGTAGTTGATGTTGATGTTTTTGTAGTTGTTGCTGATGTTGTTGCTGTGTTACAGACGGTGACTTCACCAGCGTGGGTATGTGACACTGTATGGAGTCTTGTGATTTGAATGTGCTTGAGATTGATTTCAGATTACCACCACCACCACCACTACCACTAATACTAACACCACCACCACCACCAGCACTACCGCAAACACCGCGCGGTGATAGTATCTTGGTGGCACCGTTGCCGGATGTGGTGTTCATGTTGTTGTTTTTGCTACTGTTATGATGGCGCGGTGTGGTATTTGTGGAAAACTGATATTGTTGATGATGGTACCTTGAGCGACCGCGACGTGGCAATGACTTTTGTTCGGACATTGGTGAGAGATCTGAGGATGTGCTTGATTGTGCTCCATGGTAGATGATACCTGCGGGGTGGGAGGAAGAGTCACAGTTATACATATTTTCACATTTCACTCACAATTCGCCGCTCACACTCGCTTACTCTTACATTCGAGTGCTTATTATGTGTGTGTAGCTAGATATATACGTGTGTGTGTGTGTGGGTGACTATATGTATATATGTATATAAGCGCCGCTATGCAGCTGCGTGGGCACGTATGTATATGTAAATCTACCGTTCTTCTGGCAAGTGGACACATTAGCATCTACATTCGTTTTCGTTTTCATTTTCTTGATTTCTTGTTTATTTGCTTTTCGCTAGTATTTGTTTGCGCTTATGAGGACAATGTGTTTAAATGATTGTTGACTGAGATTGACTACTGCTTGGCCGATTGTCAAATGGACTAATTGCTATTTACAAACAAGTTTGTGTATTTTTGAATTTTGGTGTTCATTATTTGGGCAAATCTGGCACTGAAGTTGCATGTATGTGCATGTGTGCGTGTGTGGTCTATGTCAATTTGCAAGTGTGTGTAAGTAGTTTAAAGAACATAGGTGAGAGCTGCAGTGAGCTCTCTGACGTCCTGCTTCTCTGCGCAATTGTCTACGTAGTTGTACGTGTGTTGGTGTGAGGCCGTTCGCCTGCACTTGCTACTACAGATATGTTTGCGATGTGTTGTGATTTAGAAAATGTTGCATTTTTTTCGAGTCTGTGAAGAGAATGCAGAAAACGAAACGAGACATTTTAACTTATTTCTTTTCACGGCAAGCTAATGAGTTGGGTAAGAATGGATTGAAGTGAGTTTAACTTTCGAAATTACAGTACACAACTTGCTTGGCTTGGCGGAAAAGGTTGAACATTTGGCTTGGAGAGGTACAACTACGAGCTGAAATCAGAGATGGAACTCACTACAAAGAAAACGAACTGCCGCTCGGCTGTGTGATTGCAGTCTAACGGTGTATCAAAGTGTTAAAAACGGGGTTGTTGTAATATGTGCAGGACGTACTGGGTGCTGAACTCGTCAAATACAGTCTAAATGCGCAATTCTGCAATTAAATTATAAGCAAAAACATCACAGAGAACTGTGTGCCTTTTCAGAAGCTTGAATGCCGATCTACATTAACTTCAGCTGCTTCGAAATACCGTTCGTACTTTTTAAGAAGTCTAAAGCTATGCAACAGGCTAAGACATAGCTACAGGGTTTGTCAGGAAAGTAATAGGATTGATTTTCTTCTGCCCCAACTGTACTTCGGAGCGTGCGCGCAATGACTGGATTCGGTAGAAGGCGTTCCTAGCTAACGAACGAGCGGCTGATCAGTTGTCTCCAAGCACCTGGAGAGTCAGGACAAACATTTTCGCGCGACGTGTTTCTTTGAGTGGTGCAAGCCGAAAATGCAGTAGAGCAGAGGTACGCGATTAAATTCTGTGTGAAACTCGGCGAATCTGCGACAGAGACGTTTGATATGATCAAGCAGGCTTACCCAGATGTTGCTTAGCAAGAAGTGGTGTATTTCGGTGGCACCAAGCCTTTTTGAAAGGCCGAGAAGAGGTCGCTGATGAAGACCGGAAGAATGAGCAAATCCATTCCATTTGACATCAGAGGCATTGTCCACCATGGATTTGTTCCTCCTGCACAAAGCGTCAACGACAAGTTTTACGTGGAAGTCCTCAAGAGACTCAAACAAAGGGTCTATCGGGTCCGCCAAGACATCACAGCCGTTTGGAAGTTGCACCACGACAAATATCCGGCTCACAGCGCCTTTCTTGTAAACAGCTGCCTAACCACGGCTGGCATCCCGATGCTTCCGCAACCACCCTACAGCCAAGATGTCGCCCTCCCGGACTTCCTTGCCTGAAAAGGCCGATGAAAGTCAAGCATTTTGAGACGACAGAGAGGATCCAAGAAGCATACACCTCGGCTATCAATGCTATTTCAGAGAATGCCTATTTTGAAGGTTTTTAAAGAACTGTAACGATTGATTCAATAATTTTTTTTAAATCGACTCAGTCCTATTACTTTCCGGAAAAACCGTGTAGTATGACGTCGTCAAAAGCAACTGAATTTTCCGAGTTCACAGACCTTAAGACACACAGCCTGTAATGTTTTTGCACACAACTGATAATGAATGTTCTGAAAATCAGCAAAGTTTTGACGGTATTCATTTCAGTTTGCACTCATCTTTCGCAATACGAGTTCATAACTGTTCTCTCAACGCAGTCGTAAATCAACTGAAATATGTATAAATCTTGTGTGAAACGCATGCATACAAATTGTGTGTGCCAGCGGGTGTCTATGAAGCGCTAAACAAGAAAAACAACAACATATTGCGCAACTTACTGTGCTTGATTTTTCCCTCGTGCTGATTGGAAGACTCTGTGCGGCTTGAGGTCAATTGATCCTGATCCGATTCGGACTCTTCGCTCTCCGGCTCCGTTTTGCGCGAGTGGCGTCGCCGGTTCTTCGAGGACTAAACGCAAAGCAGCGCAGCGTACGAAGCCGCATGAAATGAAAAAGGGGAAAATGCAGAAGTCAATTAAATTGCGGCCGACGTTGGTACTTGGCGTGAGATTGAAGCGAGCCAGGAGGAGGATTTGCATTTACTCAAAAACAAGAACTCAAAATACTCTAAAAATACAGTTACCGTCAACACTATAATACCATTTGAACTCATTTAACTAAAAGCGGTGCACAAAAGAGTTCTTCGCAAACGTGATTCTTCTGACTTCTAAATAGCTTTTCTTCTATTTTCTAAAAACTGCACCAATATTTACAACAACGAAAATATTAATAAATCATCAATGAAAATAAAAGGAAATCGAAATGTTCGTTGAAAAAAACTCTAAAAATAATTACAAAATGAAGATAGCGCTGCAAACGGTGCAGTCAAGCTATTTTTAACTACTTCACGACATCCTCGAATAGTAGTGGGCATATACACAGAGTCACGGCTACTTCAAATTAATCAAATAAAATAAAAAAATTCAAAGAACGCTTGAGAATTATCTAAAAACTAAAGCAAAAGCTAACTCTGATTATATGAGCGGCCTGTGCTTTCCTTTCTGGCACCTTTTAAAGAGCTAGCGAAATTCAAGCGTTCAACTTATGTTTAAAGAAAAAAGTCTGAGACAAACAAATAAGAAAATAAACGCACGATATTATGAAATGGCGAGGTCTGATAATGATTATAGTTTGTCTTTGATGGACGTTGACTGTGGTTGTAATGATAGTTGAGGTGATGGTGGTGGTTTTGGTGTTGGGTTGGTTTTAGTACCGCTGCGGGTGGTGGTGACGAGCAGCCCTCGGTCAGAGCACGCTCATGGTACATGAAGGAATGCAAAAGCGTATTAGCCGGGCCGGCGTGATGTGGCTGTGACATGTTTCCCGTCTCGGATAATTGAAACGTGGCATACGGTGAAATATCCTCGGATGTCTCTGCGGGTAGAAGGGGGAGAAAGAGAAAGCAAAGTCAATGGCGTGTTTACATAGCGAAAAGCATGTGAGTACGTACTACACACACAGACATATCAGACATATAACAAACAACAAACGGTACTAATTAGTAAATAATTGAAATGGAAATGGAGATGGAGACGCAGTCGGCTTTGACATTGCGTTTCTCGCATGACTTCGCCACAGGGAGGCTGTGATTGCCAGTTGGTAGGCGCTGAGATTTATTTAATTTGCCTTAATGGCGAGCAATGTCATTGGACTTTAGCATACGAAGTTTGTAGGTCTACCTAAATATATATATATATATGCAGGTGGATGCATATATATATATATATATATATATATATATATATATGTAAATATATATACATGTTATGGATTGAACAAAGCTTTCAGAGAAATGCAACGTCTAATGCGCCGGTTTGTTTGAGAGAAGCTTGAATATTTTTTTGAGATCTTCTCTAAACATTTTCAGCGAACTTATCGATTATTTTACAGCAATGGATTCAGTCTTTATAATGGGTAGTCGAAAAAGTCTTTTCGTATTTCTAATCACACATCAATTTATTTTTATTTATAATAAACTTTGATGAACCAAATATGTACCATTTTGGTCCACCACTTTTTGCTTTTTTCCGCTAGAGACATTATTCCATTAATGTAAAACTTTTCTGGTTTCTCGGCGAAAAACTGGGTTAAGTAATTTTCACAGGCTTCTCTTGAAGCCAACTTTAATCCATTAAAGGAGTTCTGCATTGACCGAAACAAATGAAAGTCCGATGGTACAAGGTCAGGGCTATATGGTGGATGCATCGAAACTTTCCAGCAAAGCTCTTTTAGTTTTTGCCGAGTCATCAAAGATGTGTGTGGTCTAGCGTTGTCCTGATGGAAGGCGCAGCCCTTTCTGTTGATCAGTTCTGGCTGTTTTTATCGATTGCTTGCTTTATTCTCATCAGTTGTTGACATTGAAATGTTGAATCAATCGTTCGACCAGGCTAGAGCAGCTCATAGTGAATTATTCCTTTCCAAACCCTCCAAACACTCAGCATAACCTTTCGAGGTGCCAATCCTGGCTTTGGGACCATTTGTTGAGCTTGACTTTTCGTCTCTTGATACCTTTCGCTTCAGAAATGGTTCGATTTCATTCCGTTACAGCAAAGAATCGCACATGTTAATTCGGTCCATTAAATTTTTCACAGACAATTCATGTGGTACCCAAACATCGAGCTTCTTTTTGTAACCAGCGTTTTTTTAAATGACTTAAAATCGTTTCATGATGGTAGCACTGGAGGCACAGCAAGGACATATATTGACAAAACACGAAAAGACTTTTTCGACTCCCCAATATATGCAAGTCTTTATCATTTATTCAATCTTTATGAAACCACGATTTCAAATGTAGCCAAGAGCGCGGCAAGATATTACCGCTGAAGAAATCGTGCCTCTGAACAGTGAACTGGTAAAGCAAATCTTATGCAATGACGACTTATTTTCCATTTCCTTTTCAACGTTCCCGAAGCCTTACCATTGTAAAAATACAAAAATACAGCAACAATTGCTGAAACTCACCTGGTATTTTGTCGTTATTCTGCATGGACACTTTATGAATGGTGGCATAATAGCGTTCCCGTTGCGCAGCCTCTGAGTTCTGCCGATTTTCCAGTAATTCCTTTTGTATGCGGTTACCTTGCTCTAAAGCGAATACAACAAGAAAAAGAAAAAAGCAATGTATGTAAATTAGTTATGGGTGTATATGAGATGGGGAAGTGATTCGCAAGCGCGCGTGCTTCAAAACAAAGCAAAGCTCAACAACACAGTGGCAGCCAAAGTAGGCGCACCGTGTTGTTTACAACACAGCAGTCAGCGTCATGGCAATTAAAATTCAATTTGTTGTAACAATGTGAAATTTATTTTCTCGGCGTGCACGAAGTATATGGTAGAGCCTACGTGCAGCGCTGCTAAATCGAATATACGCGGTTGCATATCATTGGGTGTGCAGCCTGACCAGTCGTTTTTGCATGTCCGCGTATGTTTGCTAGTCGCTGCTGACTGCACACCCGTTCAACCAGTCGCCTTTTACGTCGTGCCTTCTACGCTCTCGCAGCACTAAAAAAACGGACAAGAGCTCTAGCGTACTCCTGCGATAGTTCATTCACACCTCGGCCGCTTTGTTTGTCCACTCGTTTGTAGGTTTTCTGGCAGTATTGTGTTTGCTTTGTTAGGCTTTGATTTGTTTTGTTTTGCCGGTGGCAATGAATGACCCACTCAGGCATTCGAAACCACATGCCACCGTCCTTTACCATCCACAACTCCCACATACACCCACACACACCGCGTTCAGTACTTACTGTGTCGATAGCACATGACCACCAGCGCAATTGTGCAAATCATGCCAGACAACGTGGCGATGCTCGGTATCAATAGATTCACATTGCCATAGAAAACATTCGAGCCGCGTTGGCCGCGCTGTACAATCTCCGGCGGTGGCTGCTCCCCATCCTTGGTGAGAGTGACGAATGTGAACTCGGCTTGTGATACGCCGGCCACATTGTGCGCCTCCATGCGGAGCTGGTAGAGAGTCGATGGTTGCAGACCGGAAATGGTGAAACGACGTTGCGGTTTCAATGCGTTGGATACTGTGAAGATGGAGCATATGAAGGGGTATGAGAGCAATAACAATGATGATATTTAAGCAGTAAACTCTAAAAGTGTTACTTATTGTCGGTGAGAGCCGCACAAACGCAAATATTTTAAGAGTACTACTGTAGGCAAAAAATAGTAAGACTTTTTCTAGTTTCTATTTCTAGTGCTGGAACGAAATGTTAGAAAAGGCCTTCGATGATTATTTTTTGTTGCAATTGTTTATGATTGGTACAAATTGTTCAAAGAGAGTCAAGAACGCTTTGACGACGAACCACGTCCAGAACGGCCATCAACATCAACTGTACATGACATGACATGACATGGTACATGAGAATGGTACATGAGAATCGACTACTAGCAGTCAGAGAGAGTACTTACTGACATCACTGGAATATCGAAAGGAACAGTAAAAACTATTTTGAAAGACCATTTGGGCCTACGAAATGTGCAAGCATGATTGGATCCAAAATCACTCTTTTTTATTGAAAAACAGTGTCGCCTTAACATCTGTGAAACAATGCTTTCCGACTACCAGGATGCCATGAAACGTTATTACTGGCGATGAGTCTTGGATCAATGCTTACGAAAGACGAGAAGACAGACAATCAAACGGCCGAATATCGTGGTCAAGTTTAGCCGAAGTCGAAAAGACCACTACAAGACAGGCCAAATATCAAAGTTATGTTGACAATTGTCCTATATTAACGAGCCAAACTCTTTCCGACCGGCCGAACTGTCAACAAGGAACCTTATTTGAGTGTTATGCTTCACGAACCTACTCGTAAAACGAGGCCCGAATTATGAGCTGGCAATTCTTGCTTTTCGCATCACGCTAATGCACCATCGCATACTGCATTGATTCTTTCTAGTATTGGAAAAAACGTTGACACAAAAGTATTGGGGATTAGTTTGTTAAAAATTTTAAAACTTAGAAGAAAGTCTTACTATTTTCTGCTCATAGTATTGTGTAAATAATAAATCGCCCGAAAGAAGACTTGAATGGTATAGATGAATGATGAAATGGAATAATTATAAGCAATCCAAAAATATTTGGACATTCAATTAAATTTGCTGCCGGTTAATTGACAATATCAAACTAAATCACGCCAACGTCACTTTCACTTACCCAGTATCCAGTCGCGCTCTGCCTCATCAGTAACCGGGCGATATTGTAGAACAAAGTACAGAATGGGGCAACCATTGTCTGGCCAAGTGTGCAACCGCACCAATACCGAAGTGGAGTTGGGCGCAATCAAGCTCGTAGTCGAAGGCATACCTGGTGACTGGCCTTGAGTGCGCACGTGTAGAGTTATGCTGGCCGGTGAGGTGCCCACTTTATTGTGAGCAGTCAAATGAATTTGATAAGTGCTGCCACAAACCAGCCCCTTCAGCTCGTGGCTTGACGCGTGACGCGACAGCAGCATCTCATCCATATTGCTGTTGGCGCGCCGATAGAAGAGCGTGTAGCCAGTGATGGGTGCATTGCCGGTGAATCCGCACTTCCAGTGCATCAGAATACTGCTGGAAGTTGCGCTGGTCACATAAAGCACCGGCGCCGACGGCGGCACCTGCACAAGCAGCACGTGCGTGAGACGATCGGTGCCGATGCCATTGTCCACTTGACAACTGTAGTTGCCGCTATCCGAAATTTGCAAACTCGAAATGATTAGGTCGCCCGAGTCGAGTAACTGTGAATTGTGCATACCACCTTGCCGCAGTGGCGTTTCCGCTTTGTACCACTCGCGTTTCGGCTTGCCCACCGCCGTGCAGGGCAATGTGACCGTTGAACGCCATGGTCGCACTATGGGACCGCCGAATGAGACAATGCGCGCAGGCACACGATTCGTTGTGATTTGCGATGCAACACGTGAGCTCTTGCCTTCACCGACACGCGTTGATGCGGTCACCCAAAACTGATACTCGATGTGTGGATGCAGATTCTTCGCCTCAAAGTGTACTTGCTGCGACGGCAGGCTTCGTTTTTCGTTGTTCAATTCCTCTCGGCCATTTACCACACGCATATACAAGTTGAATTTTGTGATGACCCCATTCGGCTCTGTTGGTGGCAGCCACGACACATACAAAGATTGTGGCGTGCTAACGACCACCTTAATGTCTGCGGGCGCTTCTGGCGCATCCTCCTCGGTATGACAGTACAATGGGTTGGATAGAGCACCGTCACCCATGCGTGTGTGCGCCAACACTTGAATACTGTAGTTGGTGTATTTGCGTAAGCCCGTCAGCACCGTGGTCAGCGCGGTTGTCTTGCGTGATTCAACTTCGTCCTTGTTGAGTGAGAAGTCATCTAGAATGGGCTCGAAAATGAGTTTATAACCCTGCAATAGTCCGTTGGTGTGATATATCGGTGGCGGTTGCCAGGAAACTTGTAGCGATTGCGAGGTCAACGCTGCGCAACGGATATCCTCGGGCGGTCGACTTGGCACTATCACATTGAATATAAATTGATTCAGTGCAAACGAAAATAATAATTAAAATGAAAGCAAATATAAAGCTGCACCCAAAACTTACCATCCTCCATGGTTTGCGCCGACACCGGTTCGGAAAGAGGGCCGGGCCCCACCTGATTGAACGCTTGCACAACCACATTGTAGCGCGCGAATTTCTGTAGGCCACTCAGCAAGAGTTCACCGGTGCCGCCATCGCCGTCACCGGATACCGAGGTGAAATTGTAAGCAGAATTACCCGAACTGGCCAACTTGTAGCCGACGTTGTAACCTTGTATATCGCCATGACGCAGTTCGACCAGCGGCGCCAACCAACTGACAAGCAATTCTGTGGAAGACAACGGACGAACGGAGAGATTGAGTGGTGGCCCAGCCGGCCGTTGTGGCTCGGTGCGGACCACCAACTCTTGGCTGGGAGCGCTGCGTCCAGCGGTGCCCTCGGCTATCACTCGAAAGGAGTAACGGGTGGCGGGCTTTAAATTTTCAATCAGGGCTGTGTAGGTGGGTGGATCTTTTACCTCGACATGCTGCCATTGCTCAATGAAGAGCGCTATAAGGATAAATGCAAGTTAATTAAAAAAGTAGGTTATCGTTTTAGGTCTTAAATGTTTCAAAATGGAAAAAAGTTTAATTGAAAATGGTAGGATTTGTAAGTCGATGCTTTGACAGTCATAGGTCAAATTAAAACTTATTTCATGCTGAGGAAATCATAATGTTCTTTCAGTATTGTCCGATGAATTTTGCAACTCACGGTCCATTTCCTTGAATTCCACAATATATTTGGAGATGTCCGCTGTGTTCACGCTTTTCGGCTGCCACTTCAAATTCACCGAACGGCTGGATATCATGGCCGCCTCCAGCACAGTGGGCGGTTGCGGTGGCTCCTGCACTTGCAGCTGCACCAACTGCTGATCATTGCCATACAGATTGCTGGCGCGACAGAAATACGGTCCACTATCGCTTGCATCCACCATCCGTATCTGCAGCTCTGCAGAAACACCGTCGGGCGTGGCCTCCTGCTTCACCGAAATTCTGCAATGACACAAATGTGAAATGAAGCGGAAAAAATGCAACCCATCATTTGTGGAGAAAATGCTCCTGTGGGAAATATGCGGACACTAAATAACAACTGATAGAATTAACGCTTGCGGGATGAGGGAAAGATTAATGAGCAAAATGAAAATGATGTAGGAGAGTGGCGGATGGGTACTGGTGGTGCAGGAGGTGTTGATTTGGAACTGCGAGAGCTTGCTATGGCTGTCCCTCTCGACCTACTTGTAATTTGTAGATGGATTCAGTGTGTTTTTGCCCGAACGCATCCAAACGATATTAATCGGTTTGTCACCGCTGACAGAGCATTGCAGCAGTGCTGTGTCACCTTTTTTCACCATTACCGAGCGTGAAGTGGATGAGAAGTACGGCGAGGCTGTATCATTAAAAATGCAAACAAACACATGACACATAAATAAAGCAGAATTCACAAAGTGAGTTGTAGAAAAGTCTAAAAGTTTGCGCACACACACAAAGCAAGTGCTTGATATTATCGCACGCGTGGCAAATATTACGAGCACTCATCCGCATACATACACCATACACCATGCACGTGGAGCCTCCTATGGGTATATAATTAATGCCTCAAGCCACAGCTTCGTGTAATTTGGGCAATATTTTTATTTCCTTTGAACACACAGGCACACACATAACAGTTTAAAGTAAATTCCTTTGGATCTTCGAACTTACAGTTAACTTTTAATTGTATAACCTTTCCGATGCCGGTGCCAATGCCGTTATTCGCTTGGCACAGATAGAAGCCCTCACGATCCTCCTTGACGTGTTGCAGCAGCAGTGAGCCATTGCTTAGCAGCTTGGTGAAAGGTCGTTCACGCACCTCCTCGTACTCTCCCGACTTGCTACCTGTAAGTTACATGGTAAGATAATTATCAGAATTAATGTGTTGCTAAATATCTCAAAAAGTGCCCTGAATACTTCGAATATTTCGTAAATAATTGCATTGCTTGAGTGCACATAAATATTGCGTTTCGAGGCTTCCAAAGCAGTAACGGACTTATATCGGATACCAATCTTTATATTCCAATATACTGGATTTGGTTTTCATACTTTTCCCGTTCATTATTTATAAACCTTTTTTTCAATTAATTCAGTTTTTGATTTTAATTTTTGCAGTATTGAATTTTCAAACAACCAATTTTTATGTACACCTCTTACCAGTGCGATTTCAATGTACCTGTAGCCTTCTTCCAAACGATGCTAGGCGTTGGCACGCCCTGCGCCTGACAATGCAACATGATGTGGCGGTTGCGTTCCACATTTGCATCGGCCGGCTCAACAATCCAGCGTGGCGGCACTGCGCGGCACCCCAACCGAAACCACAAGCCGAGCAGGTTGACCAAAGCAAACGACAAATGGAGATGGCATGGAGATGACAGCAGAGGAGAGCGCGCAGCAACGAGCGAGAAGCAATAACAAAAAAGCGGACAATTATAGCAAAGCCTGAATGCGGATCGATAATGCAATAAATCAGAGTGGAAATGAACGAAACCACTGGAAATACTATTTTCATAGTCGTCAACGAAAAAGAAACAAACGAAATGCTTAATAAGGAAATTATCAGTTTTGAATTTTAAATGGGGCAAATGATAATCTTACTTAAGGCGTTTTATTTTCGCCCCTTAATTAATAACATTCAAAGTAATCTAAAGTGGTTAACCGAAAAAATTATTGGGTGAATTAGAGACAGCAAGAAAGTTCAGAAGTAAGTTCATAGAAGAAAGTTGAGCAACAGTAATTTGAAAGATGTTTGTAATAATAGGTTTTATTTTAATTTCATTTACAGTTATTTAAAGTGTGAAAGTGAACTAAAAAAACTACGGAATTGAAGGCATTTCAACGGTACTTAACAATAAAGAATGAATCCGAACGCCGAAAAATGTGAATAATGAACTAAATGCGTTAGACCTTAATTGGAATTATTTATGCAACCAAGTCGATAAGAACCCAAACATAAAATATAATAAATTCATTAAAATTTCCATACTTTTCAAGTTGTACCTTTTTTCTGTCTTACATTGCTGCCAATAAAGTCAGACGCCTTATTAAGTCGAAGCTCATCAAACTGTGTGTGCAAAGATTTTTCAGAAGGCATTCGAAATCAAACCGAACCTGTTATCTTACTATTTCGCTTTTAAGTCTACCCTAGGGTATATAAAATAATGGTCTATGAAATAATAGAAAATAGGCTGCCAGTTTTGTCATATAAACTTCACATGTGGGTGTTCACGGGCCCAGCAAACATTGGTGCTGAAGCGCAGCCTTAATCATGCCATAAAATAATAGTTGTCGCTTGAAATTTTCTACTCCAGACTCCATTGTTTTTATTTTTTTCTATTCTACAATTTAAGTTATTGGAATGCCTAGGTGTTAGTTATATTATTTTCCACTAGCAGCCCTACATGGAGTTTGAAGTGATTATTTTGCTACCAAAACAGAATGCAATGCCACTCCTTCATTAATCCTTCATTCTTAATTTCAAATTTTTTTTGTTGGATTGATTGCAGCCATAAAATACTCTATGTATGTCAATATTATTTAAATTTAAATTTCATTATTTTTCGCATCTGTGCCAATAATAATGGCATTTCTTTAGCGCTTGGCCTCCTTATTAGGTTTACAGCAGTATAAAAGCAATGCAGTAGACTATGGTCTAAAAGTGCTTATATAATAATTCTGTCACACTTATTATTAGATCCCTTAATTAAAAGATCTCCTCAACCGTTATATAACTTCGGAAAAACTATTTACTTTTCATGTCAAAAGCCATTCAATGTTTGATTGAAATGAAATACACAAATATTGGGTAGTCGATAAACTATTTTCGTATTTCTAATCAAACTTCTAATTATTTTTTTATATATTTATAATGAACTTTAATGAACCAAATATGTACAATTTTGGCCTACCACTTTTTGCAACTTTTCCGCTAGAGACATTATGCCATCGATGAAAAACTTTCCTGGTTCCTCGGCGAAAAACTGCGACAAGTAATTTTCACAGGTTTCTCCTGAAGTCAACTTTACTCCATTAAGGGAGTTCTGCGTTGATTGAAACAAATGGTAGTCTGACGGTACAAGTCAGAGTTATATGGTGGATGCATCAAAACTTCCAAGCCAAGCTCTCCCAGTTTTTGCCAAGTCACCAAAAATGTGTGTGAACTAGCGTTGTTCTGATGGAAGACGAAGCTCTTTCTGTTGACAAGTTCTGTCCGTTTTTTTTTTCGATTGCCTCTTCAATCTCATCAGTTGTTGACAGTAAAATGTAGAATCAATCGTTCCACCATACTGACGCAGCTCATAGTTGATGATTCCTATCCAATCTCTCCATAACCTTTCGCGGCGTCAACCCTGGCTTTTCGACCATTTGTTGAGCTTCACAACGCTTGGACCTCGATCTTTTTCGCACATTATTGTCGTATTTGATCCACTTTTCGTCTCCTGTGACCATTCGCTTCAAAATGGTTCGATTTTATTGCGTATGAGCAAAGAATCGCAGATGTTAATTCGGTCCATTAAATTTTTCATAGACAATTCATGCTTCTTTTTGCAGCCAGCCTTTGTTAAATGGTTAAAAACGGTTTGATAATGAATGTTAAGTTTCTTAGCGATATCATGGTTGCTTATGTCACGG
Organism: Bactrocera tryoni; assembly: GCF_016617805.1. Classification (NCBI taxonomy): domain Eukaryota; kingdom Metazoa; phylum Arthropoda; class Insecta; order Diptera; family Tephritidae; genus Bactrocera; species Bactrocera tryoni. The sequence continues at coordinate 9,260,640 of NC_052503.1, read as the reverse complement.
TCGAGGTCAATCTATTCCATAATTTCATCGACTTTTTCAACGATAGGTCAACAGAGCGAGATGCATCTTTCACAACGAAATTTCCAGAACAGAACGGAAACGAGCGAACCATTATTGTGCTACACGCAACAACAGCAACGTCTTCGTAAACTGAACAAATTTCATTGGTGGCTCGCATTTGGCATTTTTCCCTTTTTATACAAAAATTTCAAAATATAAGGTATTTCTTCATTATTTTCACTCATTTTTGAACAGCTAAAACTTTTTTCAAATTCCCCGAATTTAATTTTTTTTTAGGTTAAAAACGCTTAAAATCTCACTTTTCCAACACTATATGGTATGACACAATGTGATTGGTAGCACTGGAGATATACGACTGCAACGACATCTATTGAAAAAATACGAAAAGACTTTTTCGACTACCCAATATAACTTCAGCAAAAAAGCTGTCTACTTTTCATGTGGAGAGCCGATCAATGTTTGATTAAAAGTTTCTGATATTCACATATACTTATATTTTAAATTTTTATATAATTTGGAACTTTAATACACACGAAATTCAAAATTGATGTAGCTCCAGCTGCAATACCTAACACCTCACCCTTCCCAGACTGTCGAAAGTGTCAGTGATTTGGATGGATTAGCGGGGAATTTAGTTATACACATGCAATGAAAAATTATGATTACTTCGTTATCAAACTGATACACACACACCTATGTACTTGATCATATGTAAGTAAGCGTTTCGTGTGGGGAATGGAAATGAAAACTTACAAGAATTTCAAATTGATCACCATCGTAACGCTGCAAATAAAAGATACATAAATGTCAGCTAAAGCACACAAGTAAATGCTTCAAACACCACACAGCCAACACACATACACATAGATATAACCGATATAGCAAATCTGCTAGCGTCGCTCCTCAATCAAAGCTCAGCAAAATGCGCTTGCAGACGACAGCGCTGGCCAACAAAGCAATCGCTTTTCATTTTACAAATATGTATGTGTGATTATTGAAGCATTTAGTTATATACGAGCAGCTTTGCGTGGCTACAAAAGCGTTCAATTGCACAAAAAAGGCGATAAAAAAACTTAGCACAAACTTAACAGTTAAACGAGTGACGCCAGATTTCAGTGAAATGATAAAGTGAAAACTAATTGTAAGCCATTAAATTATGGAGAAATAAATGCGATTTGCTAAAAGTATAATAAACCTGCTGGGGTTGGGGGGACAGTAAAGCTTTCGGTGTGTATTTTTGCATTTTTCATTATGCTAGTCTTCCAAAACTTTGGTATCGCGGGGGTAAGCAAAAAAATCATTGCACACAACAGCCTTAAAATATAAAGTTAGTCTTTTTCAATTTTTGAAGCCATAGTCTTTAGATGATTTTTGTTAGAAAACGAAAGTCTCAAACCAAAAAAATGAACAAAGCACAAAAGCATTTAAAGCAAAGCACGCAAATCTGCTGCATAATTATACATACATACATACATGCTAAAAGCAACAAAAGTTATAAGAAGCAGTTTTCTAAATACTAGGCATACTACAGCTTATTACTAGAGAAGTAATAACTTAAAAAAGCATGCGAGAACTAAAGTATTTCTATGTAACGGGCAACTTTTTAAACCGTGAATGAGCTGTGTAAAATTTAGCAACACACATTAGTTAAGGTGTTACATGGGCTTACGGGTTTCAAATAATCATTTTTTATTGTCCTATTAAATTCTACAATATCTCTAGAGCATTCTCCTAAATTTTTAAGGTGATCTGAGTAATCGTTTTGGAGATACAGCCTTGAGAACTTGTGCGCTCGAAGGCAGATAACTAGGCTAAGAGCGCCGTCTTTAAACGCGTTTTCTCGAAATTATGTTTTTGAAGTGGGTTGGCAAGATTTCTCGCGAACTACTCAACCGATCTTCATGAAATTTTACGCAAGTCTTTGAGATACAACTAATTCTTAAGGGGTCCCGGTGGTCTAGGTGGTCGTTTTTTTTGTTTGATAGTTCGAAAGTATAATCCTTTAAGAATATACTTTAAAATTTTTGGAAGGATATTCACATTATTTTAGCTTCTACAGCCTACCTGCTAGGTAGGGCGCGGTCGAGGGGCTCAATGAATAGATGCTTTGTACGTCATTTATCTCAAAACTACTTCTTTCGGCGTGCCGTTGATGAAAAAAAAAAAAACTATCTATCCGAATCAATTGAAATTTTAATATGGTGTTTATAAGATCAATATCTATCGCTGGAACTACAATCAAATTTTAATTTTAAGAACTTCGATTTTTTTTTCGATCTAAAACTGGTCCAAAAATAGCTGTTTTCAGAATCTGAACTTCAAAAGTGCGAAATTTTTTTAATTTAAATTTTTTCTGTTTTTGGTTGTAGTTCCTGCGATAGCTGCACTCCTACGGATTAGTCATTTATTTGGTTTTTATGTTTCAGATGTTGTGAAGAGTCAAAATCAACAACGGCACCGGGAGTCATTTTTTAAGATAGCTTTTTTTGGACGCCATTTTTAATATCGTTCAATTTTTTTTTTATTTAACAAAAAAATATTTTTATACTTTTCATAAGTGTACAAATAAACTGTAAAAATTTAAAATCGATTGCTGTTTTTTTAAACCTTAAAAAAATATCCAGAAAACACCCTTAATTTGAGCGTTCTAGACCACCGAGACCCCTTAAGGACTTGGATGTAGGATTGCTTTCGAAAATAACTGAAATTTAATTTTTTTTAGTAAAGTAAGTTCTAAGTTAAGGTTTTAACTGATACACAAATTTTTTCACTTTAGATGAACCTGTAAGGGCTTATCCTGCCGACGCGGACGCGACTTTTTTCCGAGGGATCACCGGAAATGGCGCCGCAATGTCCGACTTTAAAATATTTTTTTCCAAAAATTTCAAAATTTCTTTGTCAGTAGTGTACGTTTGTAACAAATTGTTGAAAAAGACTGTGTTTTTACCCGAAGAAATCCATGTAACCACTTAATTATTTCAAAAGCACTGTGTGGACCGGGCAGCCTTAAACGTAAAGTAACTCGCGTTAGTTCGATGCATTCGGTATTGCACGATGCATGTATACGAATCGAACGAAGGTTCATGACTTTGATAGCAATAAAGGCTATGCATAACTTTTCCTATTTTTAAACCAATTCATTCGGTATTTCGAACAGTAAAAAAATTAAAACCAATTCGTTCCGATTCCGAAAAAATTTTTAAACACGGAAAAAACCAAATGTTTTCGATACAATTTAAGCTTTGAGTTGAGCACCAATTATTTGAATTTAAATTTGTCAAAAGTTTTCGAAATCTAGAAATTACTTTATTTTAAACCGAGCCTCGCTTCTCGCGTACTTCAGGTGTAAAAATCATATATTTCACATAGTTCATGCACAAAATAGCCTTAAACCAAAATGGAAGAGCAAAAGAGCATAGCATAAATGGTGGAGTGACAAAGTGCGGTTTAGGTGAGCGGGGAGCACAAAAGTAAGCAAACTAGCTACACATACGCTCATGCCGTGGCATGAGTAATAACTTTACAAATACTGCGAAGCTTTAAATGATAATAAAAACAGCGCAACGAATGTCGGTTAGTTGAGCGCGAAATTTAAGCAGGATATACCAAGTTGTTAGTAAGCTTTAAGCATGTTTACGTTGTTGTTGTTTTCTGGCACCACAGCGCGACAGCCACACACGAAAAACCCAAAATACAATATAAATATATGTATATGCACATATATAACGGCACAGGCAGCCAGCGTTGGTTTGCGCGAGTGTCGCATGACATAAGCCGCGTAACAAAAAGCGGGGCTTAAACTGATACGTGATTCCCTTTTATTTATCTGCATATATGTACATATATACATAAAATATAGCGAGTGTTTAGCGAGGATTTAAAGAGTAAGCAGAAAGTTGTTTGTGAATGTAGCACGAGTAGAGAGAGCTTAACAAGCAGAGCAAAGAAGCGGATAGCGGTACAGCGGGTGCGCAGGTAAAAGCGTCTAAAAAGCACAAAAAGCTCCACGGCCTTCCGCGACATACACATACGCCGGTAAAAGGCAGCGATCGCGATCCATTGATCCATTTCGAGTTTGTGCCTCGTTTTTGCTGGCGACTTCTTCGTGCTTCGTAGTGCTGTGTGTAGTTAGGACCAAATTGTGGCAATTGTTTGTTTAATTGTTAATCATTACAATCGCAACTACACTATCTAAAGCGCTTAGCAATGCATATTCCTTAAATAAAAAACAATGCAATAGTAAATAAAAATAGTAAGAAGCGTTTGAAGCAGTGCAACAGTTAGGTTACCTGGTGATCTGCCGTACAAAAAACCCACAGCGTGCCAAAGCGACTGGAGGATGGATTTTGGTTAAAGGGGGATATCAGGGGTCTTTCAAAGTTCAGCTAAATATGTGATTGTGTGTGCGTGTTCACAATTTGTTCGTGTGTGTTTGTATTGAACGCCGCCTTTACCTAAACATATCTCATAAACTCCACTTTACGTTATTTTATTGTTCGAAATTATTTACTTCTTGGAAGTATTACATACAGATGCTAAAAAATCAATAGCCACTATTTATTATAATTAAAAACTGAAATCCATAAAAAGCCATTTTAGTATACAAAGGAAAAGTTAAATAAAAACTGGTTCATTTTAAGTTGTGTAGAGTGTTCGTTTAAATTTCGTTAGTGATACCGTTAGTTCCACTATTTTATAGTAATATATTTGTTTATTAATCATTGGTCTTTATTATTTTGAGTGTTGTTTTAAGGTGTGTGCAAGTGGTATGTGGTTTGTGTATGTATATGTGAGAGATTTCATCAAAAGATCGGTTAACGCGTATCTTAGAGCTTTTCTCATTTTTAGAAATTTTCTTTGTTTTAGAAATTAACAATTTTTTATATTTTTTTGTTTTAATTCAAGCTAAAAATTATACTTTAATTCGAGCAAAAATTCACCGAAGTAAAAATAAAAGCGAATTCGGCGTACAAAAATTGAGAGGAATCTCGAATAAAGAGAGTGGCAGGTCGTGGTGAAATTGTGTGCATGGAAATGTTCACTCCTTGCATTGAATTGTCTAAAGACGCTTTTTGAATAGTCAGAGTGGGGATTATCTGCTTAAGCTACATTTTAGTTGCCATTTTTTAGCACGAGATTCCTTCGCCCAATTTTTTGATGAAACCTTTTGTTGAAGTTAACATTGCGAGAAAATAGTTTGTGTGTGTGTGATGTGATGTGGTGGTAACATTTTATATTCTGTTATTTATTTCCCTTAATTCAATTAATTTTAATAATTATTTTATGTCAATATAAAAGTTAATTTTTGTTTGGAAAGTTTCGGATCTTTCTTCCATTTAGTAAAAGTAAGAAGCTCGTGTGCCTCCTATGGATAATGCATACATACGCTATTGAGTGTGTATGCGTATAGGTACGAAGGCACCGTCATACTATACCTTTGACCTGCAGTACGGCGGTGTATTTAATTTCGGCAGCCGGATTCTTAGCCACGCACGTGTATTCACCGGTGTGCGACGCCGACAACGACGGTATGCTCAACAACGACGAGTACTGATCGAGCATTGTGACATTGGCGCCCAACAGTTCGGGCAACGGCTCGCCATCTTTGAGCCAGATCAATTTGAGCGGCGCATCACCGCGCGACACACCGCAGACTGTGCGCGTGCGCATACCTTCGGCGAGGCCATCTTGAAACACGAACGGTTCTATTATGGGTGGGACTGTAATAACATACAAGAATATCGATTATGTAATTTAAAAAGTTCAATCATATTATTCGTTATCTGAAATAAGCATATATTCGTATTCGCCTAAACGCAGAGAGAGAGAGAGAGAGTGGAATTATACCAGCGTTGTATTGCGGCGGACCAACGTTGTCTAGTGCGAAGCGGAGTGATTGCTGTGTCAGGGCTTTCGTAGCACTTGAACGCGTTTAGCTGAAAATTTTTTTAGTTACTTGAATTTATTTATATTTATATATATGTTTACTATATACCGTTAAAGGCATATCTACGAGCTACACTTTCTCTCAAAGTTGTTTGATTAAACCTTCGCAGTTTTGAATATTTTTGTATCTACAATACGTTAACACTACAAATTTAAAGCATTCCAGAGAGAAAATAAACTATTTTCTTTAAAAAAATCAAACGAATCAGAGTTATATATAATTAATGTTAAGGAAAATTTGTTAAACCTCATTTTGGTGGACTATATATAAACATACTACAAACATAAACGATTTTTTGACTTCAAATGGGTTCAAAGCCACTTACATTCGTACTTTCTTTCAACATAAAATGCATTCTCCAATTTAAAGGTAAATAAACAGTAAATGATATATGTATCTATGTATACGAAACGGGCAAAATCAAAATTCATTCAAAAACACTACTTCAGTCTATGTATATATAAAATATTTATGTACATACATATAAACAAATTTGTTGTAGCTATATTTAAACTGTACAATTACAACAATCGTTGTAAAAATCAAAAATCAATTGCACAAAAATGTGACTTAACTCAACGTGGAAATAAATGAAATATATTTGTGTATGTAAGTATATGCTCAAGGCGCAACTATGGGCGCGCTTTGTGGAGGCTTCATCTCTTTACCATTGACCAGCAGCGCTTGAGAGTTCTCTACCTCGGCTGCTGAATTGCGCACGACGCACGAGTAGTTGCCGGTGTGATCGGAGCCCAGCGTTTCGATGACCAATATGCTGTTGTACTGGTCCACCTGCTTCACGGACATATGCTGCGTCGGATCGATCGGCCTGTTGTCCTTCCGCCAGGAGATGGTCAGTGGCAGGTCACCTTTCACCACCGAACAGGTGAGCGATGCCCGGTCGCCCATATTTAGCTGTAGAATCGATGTCTGGAAAGGGCTCAATTTAGGAGGAACTGTAGGAAGTTGGAAGTTTCAAGGGAGTTGGGCAGTGAGGACAGAGAGAAGTGCAGAATTATAGTACATTAAAGCGGGTGTCTGTAAGTTCAAAGCGCTGCGTATTTAAATCAACATATATTATGTATTTATGCACATGTGTTATCATACTCACCTTGCGAAGATTTGAATATAGTAAATATTAAAATATTTTTGAACTTTTTTTTTGCATCATACATTATACGATTTCGCTGCCTGCGGCTGAAGTTGCCTGCGCGTTTGAATATATTTTGTCCTATATATGGTATATCTGAATGGATGATTTTTTTAAAACACCCCTGTTGACTAAGCTCTTTAATTATAAACCAGATTATTGCTTTATTTTAACTACAGACCATTAGCAGTATTATGACCACCACTCTCAGTACAGTCTAGAACTGGGCATCGCAAGCGGGTCTGAGGTTGAACTCGCAGAAAACGGACCTGCTGGTGTTCACAGAAACACACAAAATTCTACTATTGAGATTTCCTTCTATAAATGAGACACAACTCTCTCTCTCAAGGACCGCACCAAGTACCTTGGTAAGACCAATTCTGCTCTACGGTGCAGTAGTATGGTGGACAGGCGTACGGAAATTCACCTACCGGAGCTAATGGAAGATTTCAGAGGTTTGCTGCGCTGTGCATAAGAGAGGATTTAAGAACAACTTCAATGGTAGCTCTTGAACTGGTATTAAAAATGCAACCTACAGACCTCTTCTTTGAAAACTGCGCAGCAGAATCGGCGGCACGACTACTGACTGCAGTAGAATTTACATAAAGTACCTTCGGGCATAGCTCGGTGGGTAATGGTGGCTGGGCAAATACCGACTACATGACCCCACTTTTCAACTGGGAAAGAAGGTTCAAAGTAAACATGAAAAACGATGGCTGGCGTAAAGGTGTGTTAGCTAAGCGCAACACGCTAAACATCTGTACTGATGGCAAGGAGGCAGTAACCTCGTATCGAATATCGGTCCAGAAGTATCTTCGAAAGCAGGGTAGCAGTGGAAAGTGTTGCCAGAAATAAGCAACTTCAATTCTACTGGGTGCCAGGTCACAACGGCATCGAGGGCAATGAAATAGTGGACGAGATTGTCATTAATTGTGTAAGGCCAACATCCAAAAACGTGATCAACATTGGGAAATCCATAAATTGTCTGTACGACGATCTGGACAGAAGCTTGGTAAAGAAAATCAAAACTCGATGGAACGTGATACCAGGGAGTAAAACTGCAAAAGTCATGTGCAAAACAGAAGATCGGAAGTACACAGCATTTCTATTGACACTCGATAGAAGAGACTGTAGGAGCATGATGGGAATGCTAGCTGGTCATTATGCGGGGGCGACACACGCCCGAAAGATGGGGCTGACAGATCGAAAAACTGCAGGAAATGCCTAGGGCAGGGCACCAGGGAAGCAATAGAGCATCTTTTTTGCACTTTTCCCGCCTTGGCAAGACTACGCTGTCAGCATCTGGGGTCCCCTCAGTATGATACACTGCTGGAGGTATCTAAAGTAAGGCCGCAGAGCCTGTTAAAATTCGCGTCAAGCGCAGGCACCCTAAACGATGACTACTCCTCTTGGACTTAGCAAGTGAATTCCATCTGGCATCGCAAAGTATCAAAACTGGTCTATATATGGCTTATTGGCCTCCCAGATTTACTTAACCTAACCTATTTTAACTATTTTTTTTAATATAACACACTTTAGAATTGAAAGATTTATGCGCACATTCTTTGCTTATCCTCCATTTCCTCTAATTAACCTGTTTGCGCTTATAAAATTGGGCAACTGTGCTTTGCTTTCTGTTGCTGTTAATAAGCTAACTGATTACGGCTAATTTTTTTGCAATTGAAAAGCTGCATTGTAGGTCAGCACGTTCAAATTAATTAGACGTTGTGTGAGCGAAAGAATTTTTTCCTGTGAGACTGAGTTCTGCGTTTGGAAGTAAAGTAAAAAGAGAGTAACTGATGCTCATTATAATCATTGAATGAAGCAACTTCAAGAGAGAACCGACAGCAATCGCTTGCCTATATGCTGATGAGCAGTTTTAACAAAAATATTTTGTATGTTTTTCATATAAAAAGCTGCTGATTAAGGCCTCGCTAATTAGCCAAAAATGGAGAAGGCCCAAAAAATACACTGAATTTTCTGATAACCGATTCTGTATTAATTTTTTACAACGGAAACTTGTGTTAACTAATTCTTGTAAAGATTGAAGATGGAAAATTATATCTTCCATTTATTTCACTAATTTTAAAATAATAATTTTATTTTTTTTAAATAATTTCCAGAAGCTGCTGAAATAAACAGTGTTGCCAAAGTTAATAGCTGGCACGCCATTAAATATGTCAACGCTAATTCACACACAAACACCATCACAGACACCTTACCGCAAACCCTTGCGCCCCAGCAGCATTTACAGTAATACCTGCATACATGTACTATATGTACATATGTATGTATGTAAGATTGTGCCAGGCATGTGGTGTACCAATGGAGTGATGTGTTATGAATGCGAGGAACACTTGTGGAGTGGCGGCAAAGTAAATATGCAAACCTCAAAAACCAAAAGGCTAATGAGGTATAAATTCTCAGTCATATTTATTTACTTTCATCAGGCACTTGCCTGTAGATATGTACGACCAAATGAGCCAGACTCTTTGCGGCAGCGAGTCCCTAAAGTGCCAACAGCAGCAACAACACACATACAATTGTGGCAATGTGCACACTTATTTCAATTAAACGTTAAAAATGGGGATCCGCACCACCACAGATTAATGCCTACACACATACATACATACATACGCCTCGTATAAACGCGAGCACATATATGGCTTATTTTCGCTCGTGTTTATGAAAGTACACAAAAGATGCCACAAGGGCCTAATTTGTCCAGGATACCAAAAAAGTGGGTAGTGGGTCGTCGCAGGCGGGGAAAATGTATACATCATATCGCTGCAAGTACGTGGAAATCCGAAATAGCACGCCATTGAAAGGCGCAAAATGTCTCAGCGGAGTCGCCAACGAACAAGTGAAAGCACAGCTCTGAAAGTCTGCTAACTTGTACAAGGAAGAACACCCCTAGAAAATAACAGTGGTTCAGAAATGCATTTTTCTTCTATTCCAAATCGGTGAAAACTTCATCAGTTTCTCAGCAGAAGTTACGAAAGTCATTAGTCGATTGCACGAAAGTACAGAAATGAGAACTAGTTGCATCCATATATACTTCGGTCCACTCCAAGGGAATCTTTTTGAGTACCATGATTCTTGCAACTGCACAAACATAGCTGGGCATACACGTAAGTATTATATATAACTTTCGATAAGGCGCCCCACTTGACTTCGGCGTACATGAATGTGTAATGTATTCTCACATACGATTATGTATCCATATGAATGAGCACACCCCAACTTAAGCCCAGGCGCCCACGCTCTAACTCTCACTCATTTATGCCTTAACACAAAGAACAGTTGATTAAGACGGAAGAGAAACGCGGTATTTGCGAGGCGGCGAAATGCAATTTGGTTTGTGAAGAAACCGAAAAATTGCGCAGCATTTCCGGCCGTTGAAAACTGCTGAGTGACAAATGCTCATTTGAGATTTTGCTGACGTTGGCTGTGGCAGGTGAAAATCAAATTATTTAAACGTCCTTCTTCTACAAACAATTGCAATCAGATTGCTAACCAAAGATATCGCTTTCATGTGATTACCAAAGCCGCCCAACAGCCACCCTATATTGAGTTATACAGGGTTTGTCCGGAAAATAATAGGACTGATTTTCTAACGCCGCGACTGTACTTCGGAGTGCGCGCACCGACTGGATTCGGTAGAGAGCATTCCTAGCTAATGAACGAGCGGCTGGTCAGTTGTTTCCGAGCAACTGGAAAGTAAGGACAAGCATTTTCGCGCGACGTGTTTTTTGTGAGTGCTGCAAGCAGAAAATGCAGCGTTCGATAGAGCAGAGGTGCGCGATTAAATTCTATGTGAAATTCGGTAAATCTGCGACAGAGACGTTTGATATGATCAAGCAGGCTTGCCCAGATGTTGCTCAAGCAATAAGTTGTGTGTTTCGGTGGAACCGTTTTGGAGGGCCGGGAATAAGTCGGAGATGAAGACCGAAAGAATGCATCCACCATGAATTTGTTCCTCTTGCCCAAACCATCAATGCCAAGTTTTACGTAGAAGCCCTCAAGAAACCCAAACGAAGGCTCAATCGGGTCCGACAGGACATTGCAGTCGATTGAAAGTTGCACCACGACAACGCCCCGGTTCACACCGCCTTTCTTGTGAACAGATACCTAACCAAGGCGGCATCCCAAGGCTTCCGCAGCCGCCCTACAGCCCAAATGTGGCCTCCCGGACTTTTTCTGGTTCCTTGCCTGAAAAGGCCAATGAATGGCAAGTATTTTGAGACGACAGAGGAGATTCAAGCAGCATGAAGATCGGCTCTTAAGGCTATTCCGGAGAATGCCTTCCGTGACGCTTTTAATGTTTGGAAATCGCGCTGCCAGCGCTCTTTGAACAATTGCTGAACAATCTAGTAGCTGACAAGAAACCTACCCTCCAAATATGCAGTAAACCAACTTCAGCTGAAACGAAACCTGTGCTCATCTTCGGAAGCACACACATATTCTTCATATTCGAAAGTACGCTGGGGGCTATAATATATGTATATTAAATTTCTCTGACTTCTGCTTATTTTTTTGGAACTTTTTAAAGCCCAGAACTAGACAATGAATCCGCTAACATTGTCGCGGCAAACGAGTATCCGCGTTCGCTGAAAGCGTCAAATTTTTCAACAAACACCCAGAATAGCTTTAATGGTGGACATATACATTAGTTATAGTAGTATATACTAATTAAAATATAAAAGTTGTTAAAACTGAGTGGCCGCCAGTGTGGTTGTAGTACGTCGTGCATAAGGAAGTACAAAACAGTAAAGCCTGCAGCAATGCAGCGCGCATATTTAAAACTTTACTAATAAAACTAAAAGCGATTCCAATTATTACTTATTTCAATGCCAAAAAGTTTTTCAACTCTGAAACAATGAACATTTTGCAACAGAACAAGTTCTCTGCTTGTTTCGAAGCAAATAAAAGAGACTTTGTCGTCGAGCTCAGCCTCAACATCCGCCTTGCTCATCTCCTTGTTGTCGTTAAGTCGTGCAGTTGCTGTCTCATAAGCAACCGCAGCGAAGTTTGCAAGAGTTCCCATTTCGAAGTGATGAACTGCGACTCTTTTGGGCAGCCACTCAATAACAACACAGGCGTTCTGCACAAGCGACCGTAAGTTTCGTGCTGATAAGTGCCTATCTCTTCCCGCTCATTGCCGAAATTAAAGCAATAATAAAGTTAAGCAATAATGCGGACAAGCAAAATATGCGCTTGTGATAATAAAAGTTGGCTTAATAATAGTCTGCGTCCGAATTGAAATTGCTTCCGCGCACTCTGTTGTCGCAATTACAAATCTAATTATTATTATTGCGCCTACAAAATTGGAATGTGCTACGCATTTTAGCTGTAACGGTTAAAATGTCCGATGGCCATACTTGTATCTTGCTTATTAGCCTCACACTTGTATCATATATGCTTTGATTTGCCCTTCAGTCACTAATTCACTAACTAGTTCAATGCGTTATTTTAAATTCTCAAATATTTCACTGCGAAATGTTTAAGTGTCGCCCATACAGGAGGCATAATGAAAAGCTGTATTTAATTTTATCGAAGCCTCCCCCTTGCAATGGCTAATTTCCATATGAATGAGCTTGTTCTGCTCTTATCATTGTCTCCATGTTGTTGCTACTTGTATTTTTGTTGTATTAATTGAGGCGATATTCATGCTCGCCATTCACCCCTTTATTCGCACACTTAGCTCAGTTTCGCTTGAAGTATACTGACCTATGACTGTGACTTCGCCACTGCGCCGCGCACTGTGGCCCTGCTTGTTGCGCGCCCAGCATGTGTACACGCCCGAATCCGTGTTCTTCTGCACCGGTGTGATGGTCAACGAGCCGTCCGGCTGCACGCGTTGCCGGATATCATCTGGTAGTTCGCGGCCGTTGCGCTCCCAATGTATCTCTTCGATGGGGTAGCCAGCCACGGGACACTTCAAGTTTAGGGTTTCACCCGACACGGCAGTAACTTTCGGTATGAGGCGGATGTAGGGTAGACCTGTGAAAGGAAGAAGAGAAAAGTGAAAAATTAGGTTTAGTGTTGTCATTCAAATAACGGTTGATTTAAGTTCGCTCGCAAGCTTTTGAAAGTTAAATGACAATGTAGAATTTATATGGATTGAATTTTTCAGGCGAGTTAGTGAGTAAAGATAGCAGAAAATTGGCTTGAAAATGATGCCCACACTTTGGCGGTAAGCTGGCAGGAATATTATCAAAATTGCAAGCATATAAAAACTGCCGAATAGGGAACGTTTACGTAATTCGTCGCTTTGTAAACAAACAAATTGCACTCACACCAATCGCACACTCGTCTGAAGCTCCACATGTCCAGGAGATATCAGCGTGTGTATGTACAGTTTCCCCTACCCTCTGGGCATACGAGTACACGTTCGGCCACAGAAAAGGAACAGGCAGCATGTTTTGGCTTTATCTATGTGGGTCACTGCAGCGTCAGCAGATTCCTGTGCTGCAGCTGCGGTTCGCAATGTTTTTTTCTCGTAGCCCTTTCAATTCTACGTTGAGTATGTTTATTATTTGTTGCATTTCTTAACAAAAAAAGAAACAGAAACAGAAACAGAAAAATAGAGTGCTGTGGATGTTGAGTGTAAAAAGTGTGGCATTTGCATTTTTGAAAGGCGCACTTGTTTCCAGTTGAAAATTTATAAAATTTATGACAAACTTTATGGCGTATGAATTTTTTATTTGCTGAAAGCTACCGCCAAACATTGTCACTGAAAATATTAATGCCTCCACAAATGTACGGCATGCTGCTGCATAGCTGAGTTCCGACATACCAGCGATGTAATAAAAATAAATGTTATTCAAGCTGCTCTCAGCAATTAAAGCCGCTTCATGCTCAAAAATTGTTGAAAATGGTTTTCAGAAGTGATTTTTAGTATTTGTTTTTGGTAAGAAAACGTGCATTTCTTAGAAAAGCTTCAGTCTCTTCGGGAATTTGAATGTTTTAGAAGTAAAACATGAAAAAGAAAATTTGATTTTAGGCAATTTTATATCTGTAAATGTTAAATTTAGCAGGTTTTATATGTATTTATTTATGAAATTGCATTTTACGTTTGGAATATACTTTCCATCAAATTTTCACAGAGTCCTCAGCTCTCCAACGCTCTTTTCAATTACCACCAAACGCGATGTAAGTTTACTATCTATTTCTAAAACTAGTAATAAATACATATAGCAAATATCTGACGCAATTTCTTCACCTCACCTTTTTCATTACGAAAATCCGGAAAATGAGGCCTGAATTATATAACTAATTATTTTTGATATACAACAATAATATTAGCGAAAGAAGGAGTGCTAAAATTCCACACATACTACTATGAGTAAGAAATAGTAAGACTTTGTTCATAATTAAAAAATTCTTAAATCTATGTCGTCCCCTCAAAGCAGTTCTCCATGGTCCCAATACACTTGTGCCAAAGGTTTTATGAAACCTCGAAACAGTTCTAAAGTCAATTTACGGAATAGCGCGTAATCAAGATGGTTTCCAGAAGTCAGAAGTCACACTGTGCTAACTTAGGCGAATACGATGGTTGCGGCACTATAATGGTTGAAAATTTTGGCGAAAAACTCACGAAGAAGCAACATTAAATGCGACCACGGTGCTATCGTGGTGCACAAGCCAAGAATTGTCAGTCTATAATTCAGACCTCGCTTTACGAAAAGCTTCGTGCAAAGGACTCAAAACACTCAAATAGTGTTCCTTTTTGACAATTTGGCCAGTCCGAAGAAATTCTGACTGCACCACACCTCCGTAAACGAAAAAACTGTCAGCATAATCTTGATTTTTGACCTGCTTTGACACAATATTCGCCCGATTTCTCATCTATCATAAGCATAGATCCAAGACTCATCGCCAGTAATAATGCATTTCATGACATTCTAGTAGTCGGAAAGCATTGTTTCACAGACGTGCAGGCGACGCTGTTTTCCGAAAAAATATGGTAATTTTGGAACCAATCGTGTTTTCACTTTTCTTAGGCCCAAATAATCTTTCAAAATGGTTTTCACCGATACTTTCGATATTCCAACCATGAAAGTAAGATCTCTGACTATTAATCGTAGATTCTCAAGCACCAATACACGTATTTTATTGACGTGTTGTTCGTCAGTAGATGTTGATATCAGTTCGCCGTCAACGCTTTCTCTTTGAATAATTTGTACCAAACAAAAGCACTTGCTCGCGACAAACCCATATCATCGAAGGTCTTATCCAACATACTGAACGTTTTGGCACCAGCTTTTTGTTTCCGCACACAAAATTTAATAGAACTTCTTTGTGAAATAATTATTTCATAAAGACAAGCGTGAACTAAACACTAATCATTATTTTGATTTGGATTTGCCACAGATGTCGCTGACAATCATACCAACCTAGAAGAAAAATAGTCCATCAAATTTCGCGCAAAATTTGAATTAAAATGTCTTACTATTTTTTGCCCACAGTAGTATATGTATGTATGTACATATACATATGTGGCTCTGTGTCTTTTTGCAATTATTTTGGCGCATCGAGAGTGCGGCTTTCCATGAACATCAATAAATCTCTGCGAGGCTTATTTTTCGAATGCATATTTATCATGTAAATACCAGTACACATACATACATAAGGTATGCATGCGAATAGCGTGCCGTTCCATTCGGCAGAATCGCAATGAAATTTTAGCTGACCGTTTGAAAAGTGCGCCGCGGGTGCAAAATGCGGGTGAAATATTCAAAAAAAAAAAGGAAAGTTGGAAATGAATTTGTCCATACTGAATGACGGCGTCGGGCAGCTGAAATGTTGGAGGCAAATAAACGGGAATTTCGCAATTTTCCTGTGAATGACCTGCAGAAATATGGACAATGAACACACACAAACATATGGTTTGTGGACACATAAGCCAACGGCCGAAACGTAGAGTGCCTTTGTGCTTCAACCGGATGGCAACGTTTTCATAAAGTCACGGCGCCTGAAAAGCTTTTTAAAATAACATCGGCCTTCAGTGGCTCATTCGAAAATATTAAGAAAGTAATTAATTTTCATAATTTTGCTTGTTTATTATTCCGTTTATTATATGTACTTACCATAAATATTTAAACGTGCCGCATGCTGCACCTTCCCCGCACGGTTCTCCGCGATGCAGGAGTATTCGCCGCCATCTTCCACCATGACATGGCTAATGTTGACGTGACTAATTACATCGCCGTGGACAGTGATGTATTGCCCAATCATAAATCTGTGTGGCAGCGCATGAAAGTGGGCGTGTAAAAGAAGAATATAATTTAGTGTCAGTGAGTGAATGAGCCTCATACTTCAATACAAGAGTAAAAGCAAGCGCGTACATACATATGTATATAATGTAAAATGAGCTTTTTCAATGTAAAATGTAAAGATGCGCCGCTCTGACAGCTAATAAAATTATTTAAACACAATCAAGCGCATATTTCAATATAGAATATAAATTCAAGTCACCAATTTATCATTCTTGTCTAAGGTTACTCAAATTTTGTCCATTTCTGCGGAGTACATGCGTTAGTATGATTGAAAATACTGCGGAGAAAATATTGGATCTGCATCTACAAGTAAAGAGTCCTTCATGTTCAAATGGATTACGGCCTAAGAGTTCTCCACGATTGTATGCTTGCCAATAAATGTGAAAATATTAATTTTAAAGCTATAAACTCGAGCTCATAACTAAGCAATTTGCCGTCGGCAGCTCAATATATCCTTGCCTGCGGCGCTCTCAAGTTTCAGGAATTAACAGTATTTTTGAAGCAGCGCTTGATGAGAAATATTTATACACACATTTATTAGTTTAAGTTTAAATTTACGAAGTCTTCTCGTAAGCGGTTCATAAGCGACGATTAAAATGGAAATCAATCAATTTTAATTACCTAAACTGAATTGCTGTTATTGCTGGATTTTATGGCAATTCATTATGACATCGTTATGCGTTATGTATGTGTGCACAAAGTGTACTTGTAATACTTAAAGATATGAAGTTATGACCTTTGCCTCTGCCAACATTGCTACTTGTGAATAATCAGATTCTCTCGCAAGGCACACATAACTGTGAACATCCCAGCACCCAGTCAGACTTGTGTGCAAGTGTCACATAATTACATTTGCCGAGGCAAACGCTGCAGGACACTGCAAAAACGGAATTTTAATAAGTGCGTGTGTCCTAATATCCAAGAGGACATACTTCGAAGGCTCGCTTCAAGAAGGTGAGCGACTGCCAAGCTAATCCAGTAGCAGGTTGACGCTGAGTTATCAATAAAACCCAACCGATGTCAAATTAAAGGTGAAAGGCGCTTGGGCTCCATATAACATAACAGCCGCCTTTCGACTCATGTTTTTTCTGAAGTCGGCAACATTCCTTATTCACCTCGTCAATTCCTTCTGTGCTTGTGTTCGCAATGTTTAACCAGTTCTTGGTGTAATTACCCGTCGTCATTTGTTGTTTCTTTGATTCTCGTGCTGTACCGTTTATTTACTTGACTAACTAATGCTTGTTGTGTACGTTATGCTTTACTAATTGGCAATTAATTATATTGCAAAGGAACGATCCCAACTTTGCCAATCGCAGCGGCCAGCGCCGTGCTGTATCGGACATTGACGAAGTTTGCGAATCTAACGATATGTGTGTATTGGCGTCAATACGTGAGTACATCCCTTAGGGGTCGGCAATTCCTAGTGGGTGTGTGCGAAAGCAGAAAAATGCACGATTGCGAAGAATGTTGTGTATTTGTGATTTAATTAGCGGAAATTTCATTGCAACAAGTTCTTCAACAAATTACACAGTTGTTTGGGTCGGTTGGGCTGATTGAGTGGGAATAATGAAGGCCGCAGCTGCGCGAGGTTGTTGTATTTGTATGCTTAGCTGCTGTTTTCTGCACAAATCATTAATTACGGCAACATGGCGACGCAAACAATATTTATTGGTCACAGTTATGAAATTTGCTCGCCTTTAATTACGAGTTGATGTCTGCACCCTTTTGGGATTGCTTTTAGAATGACACTGAAAGCCTTTTTAATATTTCACTTGCAATGGAATTATACTAGTAAAGGAGCAGAGTAAAAACGCTAAGAAAGTAGAAGTTATGAGTTGATATAACAAAAAGAAAGAATTTCAATAGAAATACGATTCCGAAGAACAGAGCAAGTCAATAGAAAAGTCCCCGGTCTGACTTAAAAATCAGTATGATTTCCAGACACTGTCAAGGGAAAATCAACTAACAATTGCTCAGTTTGGACGTAATGAAATGAGCACCGAAGACGTGGAACCCCACTACAGTCTGGTCTTAGTAACCGGAATCGGAAACCGAATTTTTATCCGGCCAAAGACTATCAACTGAGCTCTATGTTTCGAAACTACTTGAGGAATGTTTGAAGAACGAAATTACCAAAAACCGACCGCATTTGAAGAAGAAGAAACCGCTGTTTCACTAAGACAATGCACCGTATAATAAATCGATGGCATAATTCCGTCAATTGGGCTCTGAATTGCTTCCACATCCACCGAATTATTCAGATCTGGTCTCCAGCGCCTATTTTCTGCTCTCAAATGAACACTCACTGAACACACTAAAGTTTCGTCGAATGATGAGGTGATCGTCGAAACTGAGGCGTTTTTTGGAGAAAAGAACAAATAGTACTACAAAATTTGTACCGGAATAAAAATAGAGAGAGCGATGTTTAGATATAATCCTTAACGAAACACTAACTTTGTCTCTCAATGAAGTTAGGTGTAGAGGTTCACCAATCGACTTATTGAAAGCGAAGCCACCTGGTCCACGGCCCAATAATCAGTTATGCGCAAGAGAATCCGCACGGCCAAAAAACATTGAGATTTGCTAAAGTTTCTGGAGAAAATTAGTAGGGACTACAGTTTTATTGGGCAACCGAAAGCAATGAATCGTTTAACGGCAACAAAAAAGCGAACGAAGCAATCTTGGAAGGCATTATCGACGCAGCGACTGACAGCCAGCAGAGTCAATCGGCGTTCAACGGCTTGCAAGGAAAGCAGAATACACAAAACTCGAAGCAAAAAAACAATCAACTGCCTTGCCATGAACGTGGTAAGGCGATGAACAAAACCTGAAGAATACCAACCGCTATGTATACATATATTCACCGTTTTATTTTCTTTACTTGTCAAACTTGCAACGTAGGTACTTGTTTGCCCTAACAGGCAGAGAGGAGTGTGCAACAGCGAGCATGGAAGGCAATGTAATGAGTCCGAAAGTTGCTTGTTGGCAGTTCGCTTCTGGCTCGAGTTTTGGCTGATTTCGTGCGTGAAGTCTCCCAACTGGTTAGTTGATTGTTTGCTTTCGGCATTGCGTTGGCGTTAAAGCGGAAACGGAAGTTAAAACTTCAATGTACACACATTCACCTACCCACATACTATAACTATAAGCAGTGAGCAGTAAAGAGGAGCAAAACGTCAGCAAAAATGTCCAACCAACTGCAGACGAGAGTAACCAAGAGCCAAGAGAGGCAATGTACATATGTATAAGCGATGTGTACCTGCCTTAAGCGGAAGAATATGCTGCGTCTCATGCCACCGCGGACCGCCTTGCGTGTCTAAACAAAGAAAGTTGGCAACTTTTTCGACTTGCTGTTGCTGGTACCACCCGTGCGGTCTCGTAGGACAGTTTAAAGCGCTTTAAATGTCGTGTCACTGCCAACTCTGCCACACTGGAGCAGTGCATGCCCGTTTGTGGGTGTGTTTGTGTGCTTGTATTTACATTACAACATGAGTTCCCCTGTTCTTTTAGCAGTTTACCAGCATCGTCGCTCGAATGTCGGTGTGTGGGTGGACTGTTTTGCGATTTTTGTTGACGGCGGTTGATAAAAACTGCAGTGATATCCTCACACGACATGACAAAACTATAACAAATAACAACAAAGTCCGGCTTCATGAGAAACATCTGAACTAAAACAAACACAGGCTGCTAGTAAGGAATTTGTGTCGCTTTTTAGCATTATTTTTAAAGATTTGGAAGTATAAATCATTTTTTGAAGAATAAACTATCCTACACATACCCTCACTGCAACGAAGTTTGCAACACTTAAACTGTGTAAACTGACGTCTAGTAATACCAAAAGCTCCGTCAGGATAAGGAAACACCTTTCCGAGCAGTTCGATGCCAAATGAGCTCTCAGACAAGGCGACTTCGACTTCTTCAATCTACGCCTGTATAAAATACTTCGAGCTGCAGAGCTGAATAAAGAAGGCACAATCTTTTATAGGTGTACGGCTGCTGGCGTTCGACGACGATATTGATTGCATTGGTCTCTACACCCTCGTCGTCAGTTCTGCTTTCTTTAGACTGGATACGGAAGCGAAGCAAATGGGTCTGGTAGTGAGCTAGCGCAAGGCGAAATATCTCCTGTTATTAAACGAACAGACATCGCACTCGCGACTTGGCTCCACGTCACTGTTGATAGTCATAACTTCGTAGTCGTTGATAATTTCGTCTACCTTGGAACCAGTATTAACACCAACAACAATGTCAGTCTCGAAATTCAACGCAGAATAACTATTGCCAACAGGTACTACTTCGGACTGAGTACGCAATTGAGAGGTAAATTCCTCTCTCGACGAACAACGACCAAACCCTATAAGGCACTCATTATTCCCGTACTGCTATATGGTGCGGAGGTATGGACGATAGCAACATCTGATGAGTCGACGGTACGGGTTTTCGAGAGAAAGGTTCAGCGAAAGACTTATGGTCTTTTGCGGTAGTTCAGCGAATTAGATTAGATTAGATTTATTTATGAGGAATGCACCGCGACCTTTGGTCTATTGTGCCCTCTCCTAAATCACATGGACTCACTTAGCCCCAGCACATCGATGAATTCCAATAGTCTACCGGGTGCTAATGAGTCGATGCAATCCCTGTCCGGAAACATGGATCCGAGGGCCTTAATCCTGCGTCTCCAGACTGCTGTGCAGTCGATCAGCAGGTGAATTAAGTGACAGCAGCTACACGGGCTAGGTCATGTCGTCCGAATGGATGAAAACACTCCAGGTCAGAGAGAATCCGACGCAGTACCAGTCGGGAGAAGCAGAGGAAGATGAAGACCTCTACTCCGCTAATAGTACCAGATGGAGAAGGCCCTGGCTAAACTTGGAATCTCCACTTGGCGCCAAACAGCGAAATGGAAGAATGACTGGCGCGCTGTTGTGAACTCGGCTATAACCGCATAAGCGGTGTCTACGCCAATAAAGAAGAGGATTACAGCTTCTATGCAACAGAAGTTAATGGGTTTTCTTAAAGTATTACTCAAATCTGAAATTCGTGGATAATTCATCACCTCAATATAATATAGCAGAAGCCTTATCTCCAATGTAACTCCACTTCAAGCAGTGTACTCTTAATCCATTTCATGCATATTAAATATTCGCATCATTATGCAATCGCAGACATCGATCTAAATGCGAGTTTTATATTCAATAATAAGGACTCCACTTGTAAGGAACGAAGATAGACTTTCACTTCGCTACACACCGGTGCGAGTTGCCAAAGTATTTGTGCTAATAATCGCAACACTCCATCCAACTTTTTCCTGGCACTCGGAGAGCTTGAACAAAGCCTTTACAATTTGCTGCACGTCACAGAGGTACTGTTTCCGAAGAGAAGAGGCCTAATCCTATTTTAAATAGCTGACATTTTACAAAACACTGTCGAGCCACACACTCGCACGTTTGATGCAACTGTTTCTACTGCTCAACTAGCTACATGAGAATATATCCACACATGCAACGACATGCATTCGTAATCCGAATGCGCTCCAATGTATACACCCACAACCATATTTATACACACGCACACTCACATATACATATGGGCTTCATGTCTCACATTACTGTCAGATGTATCGTGTCAAGGCGGCAAACGAATATGCTTGTTGTTGTAAGAACATTGCTGTGGATCTCGGTGCAGGGGGCTCTCACGGTTTTATGTGCATACATATGTATATATGTATATGTGCGAGTATGTGAGTGTGGCACAAGTTTGGTTTGGGTAATATTTGAATGTGTTTAAGCATGGCATTGTTATGCGTCGGGTGGTGCTCAGCATGGGTAATTTGTGCTTTTCAGCTAAGAACACTAAGAACAGCAGCAGCTACAGGACTCCGACTTTAATCGCACACAAATGACACGCACACATACCCACGACTATTTTCATACAATATACATACATATATTATGTATGCATATTTGTAAAAGAACTTGCATGGGGAATAGATAACATTTCTATAGTTGCAAACTCTGCGACAGAGAGAGAGAGAGAGAACGAAGATGTGTAAGAGAGGAAGTTTTAGCATGCAAATTTCTTTCACAACAAAAAGACACGTGACACAAGCCAGCAACAACTTATGTTTTGCGCACAACTTTCTGCCGTAAAAACAGACAGACATTTTCAGCTGGCTGCGCTGCAGCATATTCATCACTCCGCCACTTAAACACCCACATTACTTAGTTTTTTGGCACTTTTTGACACTTGTCCGAACTTGCTCCTCGTTGTGCATTCATACTTTTCGGCAACTTTTTCGCTACGAGCAGCTGCATGCAACAAGTGGCAGGAATTTCACTAGCGCAAAAACGAAAGAAGCCCTGCTTCTCGCCCGCTCCTGCCAGCGCATGGGTTTTTTGAGCAAATACTGTGTGGATTATGTGTGGAGTGCTCGGCGTGGCGTATGAGTTACGTGGAAGGCTGCAAGGGCCAAGTGGTCTTGTGGCGCTTGTTGCGCTTAGAAATTTATGTAAATGCTGGAATAATTCGTTTTTGTTTACAAGAATTTGCGCTGCTGCTGATATGGCATATCATTAAAGGCCGCCTCGGCAGAACTCAAGCTTCGTGTGTGTGTCTTCTACGTGCGGTCTACTTTTGACAATCGATTGCGACGGACAAAGACTAAGAGGATTATGAAATAAAATATTCATGCGTTTGGATGAAATGATCCACTCACTTCTGATCCCTTGCCAAAGCCGTTTAAGCATTCAAATTAATGCGTAATCACGAATAAAATTGTCCGAATGTCGATTGAATTGTGGAATTTCATATTTTGACAATGAAATGGCGCTTGAGATTTATTCTAATTTTGATGAAATTGCACATTATTATTTAAATATTTAACTTGTACATACTTAAAGCTTTATCACATCTATTCGAGTCCTTTACTCGAACTGAAATTGCTAAAGTCCAAAGGGTGCTTGAAATCACCGATTCTACAACTTTAGCTTTGTGTGAGGAGCATGTAAGTGTTTTCTAAAATATAATGGAAAAACTTTTCTGCAATAAAATTTCAGATACGGCAGAGGTAAAATGAATGTAAACATCAAAATAAGAGTTGCCAGCATAAAATGTATGAACGAGTTGGTGGCGTAAAAGAACATGTTTTACTGTCCAATCTCTCTTCTCCCCATACTTACAGACATAATTGCGCTGCTGTTATGCTAATAACGGTTAAGTGTACAAACACATAAAACTGAATGTCTAAAATGTTATGCCCAAACATATATTTTATACACACGTCCATACATACATACTGATAAGTTTTGTTTCTAACTGTACTAATATTTAATTGCCACCATCACATACGAGCTGCTTGTGCCCGAAACCAGGACCTCAACAAATTCAATGTATGTATGTGTGTGTATAAGCTATGGCAACAATAACTGTAATGTGATTAGTCTGCTTTAGAGCGCACTCATGAGAACATGCAGCGAACGTGATACGAACGACCCCAAAGCTGGTTTCGAAATTTACAATTGTTTCGTTCAAGCCACGTTTGACAGGAAATTATATGTGCCTTCTGAAATTAAGTTTCAGTTAAATTAGGTGGAAGCGTCGGCTCGTCCAACTCCAGCCAAACTCTGATTTGGGAAATAATAAATTCGTCGACGGCAAGCGGTATGTATGTTAATTTTGTGAAATGTTTTATAGAAATATTGAATTCCCATTTGTATTTAGACTAAACTTCGGAGTGTTTAAAGTTTATAATTTCATTAATTTTCAGTTTTTTACGATTTCTATCAGTAATTTTATAATGATAACTTCGTTATTTCCTCAACTGTCGATATGAAATTTAGCAAATTTTGCCGCCGAGGTCTCAAGGAATCTCAATATTGCAGATCACATTGCAAATTGCTTATCTCAGTACAAAAACGAGTAACACAATTTGATAACTTGCCATAGAGACAAAGATTTCTAGCTTTTGGCATAACGTTTGGACGCAAAAGTTGCTGACGTGAAGCCATGTACTCCGCAACTGCAGCGCTCTAATGAAAAAGCCTTCACTCCTCGAACTATAGTCAACTCTTGAGCGAAGTAAGGTCGGGTTGCCCATATTATAACATTCTTCACTGTCTCATTTATATTGCACATCTTTCAGCACTCTTAAATTCATTTGAGAACATGTTGACAAGCTGTCATATGGCTGCTGGCACTAACGTTTGGTTGATTGTCGCCGCCAGTTATTCAACGGCGCTCAGCGACTAATCCATATACATATAGGGTCATACACACTTCGAAGTGTTGTGGTTGGCTGACGACACCTAGGTAGGTCACCTGAATATGAAATGACCTTTTTGAAAGTCTCGCAGGTTTGTTTGCGCAAATAACGCAGTTTATAGAGCAACAGTTTGACGATTTCTGCGCCAGGCTTCACTATGCTTACACGTAAACATATTTACATTCCACTGAGGGTATACACATCTCTTGCTGTCATGCATATGTGTGCGTCTTTCCGATTTGTGCACACAAATTAATGTGTCAGCTGAGATTTGACCCAAAAAAATATTGGAACAGATGAGGCTCTTTCAAAAGATACCATGAAAGAAACATGTGGCGATTGAAACAAACGAGCGAAGAGTTTTCAGCGAACAAAGTTATTTTTGTGTTTGGGAATCAAAATTTTTTTACTCTTTCTTATAAAGCGCGAAACGAGTGATAATTCAAAGAGTGAGTCAAAGTAATTTTGAAATCAGTGTTATCTTTCCTATGAATGCTTTTTTCAAAATTTTTATTCATATCAACCGTAGAAAACTCAATCTGTCAAATCATTTACAAACAACTTTGTTTGGTGCGGATTTTTCTCGCCGTAGCGTATACGCAACATTTCTCAAGTCGAAGAAACCGATTTTAATTGTTAACGAACTATTTTCATGCGAGTCACACGCGCCTGTAATCACACATACAAAGTTGAACAAGCAATTACGCTGCATATGTAGTTGTGCGTGTGTCAATAAGTTGCACGCTGCCCAGAGTAAACAAAAACTGTGAATACTTTCGAGATACAAACGCAAAGTTTCTTTTCAGTTTTCGTTCAGGAACAAAAGTTTTACTAATTTCATTATTGTTTAACGACATGGCAGGACATTCTACAGAAATTTCTTGTCCATCCGAAGAAGAAATCCAAATGAAATTGGAAAACTTACATTGCATTGCTTTACAAAGTTGCATCTTTTCCGAAAATCTTATTAAGAACCGGGAAGTGCATATTTACACACATTCATTATCGGCTTCATTGTTATATGAGCGGCGTGAAGTGAACCTTAAATCTGTGATAGAATGTGTGCAAATTGTGGAAGCAACGCTTACAGAGCATAACAATTGGATTCCGACCATTTGCATATGGTAAGCCACAATCCAATTTAATGACTCAATGAAGAATTACATTTGCTCGTGGGTTTCGGCATTTAGAGAAACTTGGTTTAAGCACACTTTTGGCACTAGCTTCGAATGCATATGTAAACACTGAGCCAGGCGTAGCCAACGAATGAGACTCAATTAAATAAATTCGTGTGTGATAAAGATAGTTGAAAAAGCTCGAGAAAGGTACACTGGCACCTATAATGGAGTGAGCGCTTCTTCTTGTCATTATTTACATTTCTGTTGTTGATTCCAATTACGAGCAAATAGCCGATACGGCTACAAGAGTTGTCTACATTTCTTAGTAACAGAATTTGCATGCAATAAATTTAATAGCAGCAAATTTAAATATTTTTTTGGCATACAATTTCAATGTTCTCCAGCCGCTCTAAATGAATGTTAAGCACGTGCACTGCCTGGCCCAAAACACAGTGCATAATTTCAACTCTTAAGCCGCTCGCGGCTGAAGAAAGTTTGCAACATTAATGGCAACAAGTTAAGCAACAGAAGTAATCCCGCCACACACACACAGAAACACGCACAGGTGCTTGTTTGAGTAGCAGCAACACACGTCTTTGGCTGCGCGCACTCACGTAATCCTTTTCACATACATACTTCCACTACAACATGTGAGATTGGGGCATACACATACCTACATGCTCGCGTGAATGAGCGCAATTTGAAGTTAACGAACGCGCGCACAGCGGGCAGGAGTGTCTTTCAGATGCAAAGCACGGCAAAGTTTGTCATTGTTTCGCCATTCATTCGCTCCCGTGTGTAGGAACTGTCATCTGTGGCTTTCCGCACGGATGTGATTAATGCGCCGTCAGAGTAATTAGGCTTAAAATTGTAATAATGAAATGGTATTACCGTCAAATACCTTCATACCGTTACAATGCAGCGACAGCGCCGGCTGCGCTCATTTTCGTAGACGTCAATTTCAGCCAAGTTATTGCAAATACTAAGCTCGATATACTTGTATGTATGTTAGATATACCGATTAAGTTGAAAATTCAAATTCGTGATTTTAAGTAGTTTATAGGGTGTTTCCTTAGAGGCATGTAGACTCATTGACATTTCGAGCAACCCTGACAAAGAAATTTATATTAGGTAGCCGAAAAAGTTTTTTCGCATTTCTAATCAAACTTCAACATATTTTTTTCATATTTATAATGAGCTTTAATGAACGATATGTGGCGTCAACTAAAATGCAAAATAACGTAACAACATTTTCGGAAGTTTTCAGGGGAAAGTATGAAGCACGTTATAAAATGGTACATGAAGGAAAAAAATTCAAATTATGGTTAAAACTGGGTTAGCTCTGATAGCAGAAACTTAAAATGTTGTGGATCGTAATCACTAAAACTTTCAATTTCAATTTTATTGATCATATGATATTTTGAATTTTATGTGACGATATGTACCATTTTCGTCGACCACTTTTTGCCATTTTCCCGCTAGAGACATTATTCCATCAGTGTAAAACTTTTCTGGTTTCTCGGCGAAAACTGGGACATGTAATTTTCACAGGCTTCTCTTGAAGCCAACTTTATTCTATTATGGGAGTTCTGCATTGACCGAAACAAATGGTAGTCAGATGGTGCAAGGTCAGGGCTACATGGTGGATGAATCAAAACCTCCCAGCCAAGCTCTCCCAGTTTTTGGCAAGTCATCAAAAATGTGTGTCGTCTAGCGTTGTCCTGATGGACAGTTCTGGCTGTTTTTATCGATTGCTTGCTTCAATCTCATCAGTTGGTGACATTAAAAAGCAGAATCAATGGTTCGACCAGGCTGGAGCAGCTCATAATGGATTATTCCTTTCCAATCTCACCACACACTCAGCGTAACCTTTCGAGACGTCAATCCTGGCTTTGCGACCATTTGTTGAGCTTCACCATGCTTGGATCATGATCTTTCTCGCACATTATTGTCGTATTTGATCCACTTTTCGTCTCCTGTTAACTTCCGCTTCAGGAATGTTTCGATTTCATTTCGTTTCAGCAAAGAATCTCAGATGTTAAATCGGTTCATTAAATTTTTCACAGAAAATTCATGTGGTTCCAAAACATCGAGCTTCTTTTTGTAGCCAGCCTTTCTTAAATAGTCCAAATCCGTTTGATGATGAATGTTAAGTTCATTAGCAATGTCATGGCTGTTTATGTAACGGTCGAGGTCAATCTTTTCCACTTTTTCAACGACTTTTTTAACGATAGGTCGACGAGAGCGAAGTGCATCTTTCACATCGGAATTTCCAGAACGGAAGAGAGCGAACTATTGTTGTGCTACACAACCTAATATAGCATCGGTTCCGTAAACTTCACAAATTTCATAGGTGGCTTGCATGGCATTCTTCCCTTTTTTATACAAAAATTTCAAAATATAACTAATTTCTTCATTATTTTCACTCATTTTTGAACACCTGTACTTTTTTCAACTTCCCCGAATTTAATTTTTTTTTGGTTAAATGAAGCTTAAAATCTCACTTTTCCAACGTATGATGCAATATGATTGGCAGTACTGGAGATATACAACTTCTATTCAAAAAATACGAAAATACTTTTTCGACCACCCAATATTAAAGCAATTTGATTTGAAACAAATACTATCCAGACCCCATACACCTAAGAAGGGTATTTAATAGCCGAATTGCGTTCAAATACTAAATGCCGTCGTTTTGTGAACTAACAAAGCAAAAATACTGATCATTAATTCAATTGCATATTTTATGCATTAATTAAAATTAAATTTAAATAAAATTGAAATAAATTGCACATTTTTTTTAAATTTTTTTAAAATAAAATTGCCATAACCCTAAAGGACACCCTTCACAGTAATTGGTACGCAAGTATGTGCGCTGCGTTCGTAAGCAAGCTTTCTAAATGAACGACGAAGTTGCGCAGCACATCGCATGCACACGAAATGTATTTATCCATGTAAATTTGTTAGTTGAAAATTGCCAGCAAATTGAAAATTACATCCTGTCACGAGCTGCTCGCTCTAAGCCCACAAACCTAACAGCAAATTATTTCGCACCGAGTTTTGGCTGCAGAAACGCACGCAAAGCACACACACTCTCATTACAACTTAACTGCTAGGAAACCACGCATGGAAAACCCAAGCGCGCAAAAGGCTAGTTCATCGTGTGGCGTTGGATGATCGAAAAAATGTTTTTGTCTTCTTGGAATGTACGCAACCACGCCAGTATCCATATAACGACGCTCTTTGTAAGAACTTTGCCAGAACTATAAAAAAGTCATACTAAAAATCAGAAAACTGCGGCTCAATTTGTCAGCAACTTTTCAAAACTCATACTGGTGCTTATCAATTTTCAACTAGTTCCTCACTGGTCTGAAAACAGTCGAGTGTCGACAACACGTGCAAGATCTTGCACACACAAATTTACCTAGGTCAATTGGCATTTCATAAAATAGTCGCACAAGTTGCATTTCACCCGCTGTCATGAATGTAAAATTTAGCCAAATTACGTTCAATTCTCCGCTGCAATTTGCTTCACATCCGACTGCCAGCATCAGAACGCTGCAAAGATGTGCAAGCGACACCATAGCGAACCATGTCTTATGGTTTAGAACTACAGCTACTGACATATGTATAGTCAAGCACAATTCAAAAGGTTCCGTACAAAAGCTTTGATCGTTCGGTTTGTACGGCAGCTGTACGCTGTAGAGGTCCGATGTCGGCTGTTCCGACAAATGAGCAGCTCATTGGTGAGGAAATAACGGGTGCAAATTTTCAGATTGATAACTCAAAAACTGAGGAGTAAGTTCGTATATGTACCGAGGAACTTCGTGGCAAACTTAATACACTCCGTTTAGGGTATAAAAATTAATGGAAGATAATGAAAAGAGGAGCGAATTTCAGCAAAATTTACAGAGTACGATTTCAGTAACTTTTTTATCTGATATACCTTATTCCTTCAAATTTCACATTTCTCAGGCTTTCAATAATCGGTCCAACACTGTACTGCATGCACAGCTTCTTGGCAAGTAAGACACGACTTTCTTAAGTGAATGAGCAAAACTTTTTACATTTCCTTAAATTCTGTCCACTATTTGGTTATGTCACAACCGCAGCTAAGCCCCAGCAGCTTATGCGCTGACATACGCCCATTTCACACCCACGTCGGCAATCACACGCTCGACTAACGCCTTTTGCAGCGCCTGGTTACAGATTGCCACAATTGTGTTACACCGCCATCACCAAATGCCGGGGAAGCAGGAGGCATCACGAGGGAGTGAAACTTAAATTCAGCAGATCATTACTTCCGGGTTTGATGCGCTGCCTCAAGTTCTCAAGTGGGCTCACACTGCTATGCTAATATTGTTGCTGGCTCAATTCGGCGGCTGCGGGCAGCATTTGCACGCCGAGCGCAGTAGTGTCGGTGCTGCCTTGGCACGTGCTTGCTCACCAACTTCCGCTTAAAGTTGCCAATTGGGGATTGTCTTGTGAGAGTTCTCACATGAAGATGAAGTTCTACGAAATCACTGAATGCATGCATGCACGTTGCATGCCTCTATGTAGCATTATATTGAAAGAAAAAATATTCAGTTTCTTTAGACTTGAAAGTTTGGTGAGAAAATTCAGCAATTTAATTACGAACTTTTGCTTTTAACACCGAAAAGTAAGTAAAATGTGCATTATCAAACGTCAAAAAGTAGATATTTACAAAAGTCAAAAGTGGAATGGGTTTTTATTCCAGCACTTGATATTCCATTTCCAAAGATAGATCAAAACAATGCGCTGATCAGCGCTCCACATATTACATGTCTTGTGAACATATTATTTGATTTCGATTGGTCGGTTGGAAGGAACACCTTTTCCACCTTGGTCGACTTCGAGGCCGATCCAAAGCTTCTGCCGTGCTGTGGGTCCGGCACTCGGTCGCAGTGCGAATCCACACTGTTTTGAATTTTCAATTCTACCTAAGTTTAGGTTTAAATCACAGCCACCACGAATGTCCCCAAAGAACTAAACCCAATCAGCAGATTGGAGCGAACTCCAAGGGCTAACTGCTCGCCGTGAAATTTCGAGGCAAGACCAAAAACAGACATATTGCATATTTTGCATATTGGATTTTAGTCGCCTCTTACGACAGACATATGTACCTTACCGCGGGCAAATTCTACCCTCTGCCCGCTCGGGGATGATTCATTTGATGATCAAACGTTTTCGTGGTTAGATGAATAGTGTAAAGCAAACTGCTTTTTATAAAGTCATCTGTGATATACAGAGTTTGTCTGGAAAGTAATAGAATTGAGTCAATTTAAAAAAATTTATTGAACCAATCGTTACAGTTCCTTAAAACCTTTCAAAATAAGCCCCTTCTGCGTCGATGCAACGCTGCCAGCGCGATTTCCAAGCATTGATGGCGTCACGGAAGGCATTCTCCGGAATAGCCTTAAGAGCCAAGGTGCGTGATGCTTGGATCCTCTCAGTCGTCTTAAAATAGTTGGCTTTCATCGGCCTTTCCAGGCAAGGAAACAAACAAAAATTCAGGGAGAGCCACATCTAAGCTCTTGGGCGGCTCCGGAAGCGTGGGATGCCGGCCTTAGTTAGGTAGCTGTTCACAATAAAGGCAGTGTGAACTTGGATGTCGTCGTGGTGCAACTTCCAACCGGCTGCGATGTCTTGTCGGGCCCGATTGACCAATCTCTTGAGAACTTCCACGTAAAACTTGTCGTTGGTAGGTTTCTCGAGGAGGAACAAATTCATTGTGGACGATGCCCTTGATGTCAAAAATGAACATCGTTTTCATTTTTAATTTGCTCATTCGTCAGCGATCTCTTCCCAGCCCTTCAAAAAGGCCTGGTGCTACCGAAACACACCACTTCTTGCTAAAGCAACATATGGGTAGGCCAGCTTGATCATATCAAACGTCTCTGTCGCATATTTACCGAGTTTCACACAGAATTTAATCGCGTACCTCTGCTTTAACGAACGCTGTATTTTCGGCTTGTACCACTCACAGAAACACGTCGCGCGAAAATATTTGTCCTGCCTCTCCAGGTGCTTGGATACAACTGACCAGCCCCTCGTTCGTTCCGAAGTGCAGTCGCGGTGGAAGGCAATCAGTGCTATTACTTTCCGTACAAACCTGGTATTTTAGTACCGTTTCTTCAAACGTGATCAATAGATGTATAGGAGTAGAAACGCTTTTCAATGACGGTTTTCAGTGAGACGTTCGTTGGAAGGATGCCAGTCCGAGCAAGCATAGTGAACTGAACCACTAGACCACTACGTTCATACTCAAACTGATCACCATTGATCGTCGTTTAAGGATAAATTGAAAAGTGGATGCATGAGAAATTCTTCAAACGATTTCCACTTTCTTCAAGAGATACGGAAAAAAGTTGCCCCTTAGCAGCCTTATATTCATTTATGAATCCATAAGTAGTACGAGTATCGAAACGCAAATGCTGAAATGCACAAACATGGAAACAATGTAGTTAAGTGGGCGGCAAGTGCGGCCCGGCCACCCACAAGTTGAAACTTTTGCCACTTTCGGCTGATAGCTCAATTATGTGTTCACAGCAAAGTGAATTAGTTTGGTGAATGACTGTCGTTTTGCCACTTACGCTCCACCTATTCATTTGCAGACACGCACATACTCGCAGCCACACTTTATGACGGTGGAGGGCAGAGTGTGCCTCACTTAAACGCACAATCATACATATTTATATATGAGTGTGTGTATGTGGAGGGATGCATATGGGGGCTGGTCTGTGGCTGCAAGTGGAAGCATGTGCGCTAGTGTGTGAGCAGGCAAATGCATCCTTACGCAAGAGCATGCAACTTTTAGCATTTTCCGAGTTTGTTGGTCACTAAAAACGTTGATTCAATTGCCGAACACAAAACTTTTCACCAACGATTTCATGTAATTAAATCTGCAAGCGTTCATAGCTGAAAGTTTTCTCAGAATTTGTCGCACAACATATGCAAATGGCTGCTCTAATTAAATTGCATGTGATAAACACCTCGAATTGTTCGGTTTTTAAGCGACAGCTTTTGAGCAAGTGTATTTTTCTGACACGTTTACGAAATCGGTGAAACTGTGTCTTGTCTATGAAAATTGAGATTCGAAAGTGTTGATTCTTTTTTGATTATTTAGCTTGAGGGTGGCGAATAGAACATACATTAGGCATGTGAGAGCCAAAGAGAGAATGGAAAGCGCTTATGCCAATTTAATGCGGTTTTTTGTTACTTTCGAAGACAGCGAGCAGAGCAGTAGCGAATCAAGATCGGTCGGACGATATTCTGCCGTTACCTCGTTGTTAAGAAAACGATTAAGAAAGTGTCGTTCTCAACCCAAGCAAACACCGAAAGTCAACTTGTGCAGTCAAACCAACGGTTCTAAATACAACAGCGCTGAGAACTATCATAAAGCATGAAAGTGGTTTAAGATCGCAGCAGGCGGCCAGCAGCTATGAAATAAATGGAAATTTCAATTTCCAGCAAAAGTTAATATAATGTTGGGCTGCGAGAGTTCTGAGGGCGAATTGCGCCAGACGAGGCAGGAAGCAGAAATTAAAAATCGGAATAAAGCGCTCAGAAATGCTCAATCGTACAATTCTTCCTTTTCGCTTTTATCCACAGTCAGCTACTCCAGTTGCGGCCAAGAATAGCGTTAACGAGCAAAGTACGCTGAATGGTCGAGGAGACGAGAGCGGAAGCACCGAGAATTAACGCAACTCAACGCAAGCACTTCATTGCATCGGTAACATTATCAAGCAGCCAAAGGAGAAATAGAGCGATAGAAGTAGTCGTACACGCATACACTCACAATACATATATGTATATACATAATACTTATATACGAATGTATACGTATATAGCGGGAAACGGCGAAGGACTTACTAAGCGACATGAGCGAGAAGCTGCGATGCAAACAACCGCTAAGTGTTTAACGGTAGTTAAAACAGAATATCAAAAGTTTCAATAGAAAAATGAAGTGCGTGGTGGGTGTGGAGGAATGCCGGAACAACGGAATCAGAAAACTGGCTAAAAAGCTGAAGAAGCAAAACAATCATCAATTTAATGATTCCTTTGAAGGCGCCTGCAGATGGCTGAGCACAGTACCGGCACGAATCGAGCGGGGCTCCGAAGCAACCGTGCGAACGAGCGCTACGGCACGCGAAATTTCCAACTGCAAAATGAAATAAAATGCAGTGAACGAGCAGCGTCCAATGTAAAAGGCGAATGTGTGTGTGGTGGGTGCGGTCCGTCCAGAGTTGAGTAATCAAGCAATGCTCAAGTGGTGCGCTGATGCAGAACATTATGATGTTATTACGATGATGAGAGTGCTGATGGAGGCACTGAAGTTGTTGTAATATTATTGTGTTTATTGTCGGAACTTCTGACAACTGCTCCATTCGAAGGCCTACCGTAAGCCTCTTTAAAGCCCAGCTAATGTCGGCTGTATTTAAGAACAATACACAGAACTGAATGTGTGTGCGAATGCAGTAGTGTGTGTGTGTGTGGAAAATGAGAAAGTAGTAGGGTATAAATGTGTTAAGGTAAGGACAACACCGCACCAAAAGTCACTTAGGTAATAATTAAAGCACCGTAGATATAACAAAAGGTCGGAAGGGTGGTTAAAGTAATGATCGATATAAATTTCCTTGTGCATAAGCATGCATGATCTGCTTCTTCTTTATAGGCATAGACACCGTTTACGCTGTTATAGCCGAGTAAGGACGATGGAGTCATGTATAGAAGTTCAAGAGAGGAAAGTTGTCTGAGTGCCATTCACTTGGGCGTGGCCAGAAATGATTTTTCTACACATGGCTCTAAAGCAGCTCGCGACGTCCAGTCTTAGACCAAGTATCCTCTGGGTAGCCAACGAATATCCAACTGAAGGCGAACTAAAGTAGAAGGCGAACCATCCCTCTCCAGGGTTGTGTGCTGGGTTTGGGACCCATCGCCCAATGAAAAGGAATCAACAGCTTCGGACGAGAGACCCCCCTTTTGATGACGACTATGGCAGGCATGATCTGCTTTCTCGTAAATGTTTGTGGATGGTGGACAGGGATCTTAATAATGATGTTGGCAGAGCATTTGTACCTGAAAACTCTCAGTGAAATCGCAGTGGAACGGAGAGCATATGCCTAGGTTGGCGAAACTTAGGCGACCACTGGGGATGTCTAGCCTTCTGCAGATGCAATGGGTTACTTTGGACAAGCCGTTTTTCTGTGGTCAAAGCATGGCCGAGGGGAAAATAATCCCCAAAGTTGAGGCTCCGTTATTTTAGCTTCGGAAGATGAACCGATGACCTAATAAAGGACGTCCCGTAAGCTATTATAAGTGTGCTACTATATAGTGCAGTAAAGTGTAAAAAATTAATTTGTGAATGCTTTTGCAAAGATATTAATGCTGCATTCATCAACAAAGGCAAATATCTCAACGCGCCGACGGCTGGGAGCTACGCTACTGTCTCATCCTTACCATTCGACAGCTTTCGCAAGTCGTTTCGAGCTAACGGCTGTGTAATTGCATAAGTTGCAAAATAGAAATCCTTCAGCATAAATAAAAATGGCCGCGATTTCATTTCATGTGAATAGAAAAACAAGAACTGTGAGAAGTTGTAAACTAGTTGAACGAGTAGTAGTGAAATTCCTGGAGTCAAGTTGCTTAATAGTTAACTTATTATTAAAAGACTATAACGGAGCAAACTTTTCCACGCCACCTAGCAAAGTAAAGCTACAAATTGAAAGTTTCTTCACGTACGAAAGAGATAGCACTGGCACAACGCCTCTCGCTTCGGTAACCCAGGCATGGCGTCACGATAGATTATTCCTAGAAAGAGCATTATTTTATGTTGTGGACTGGATGTTCTTATAACTAGCTTACTCAATGATTGAGACTCATTAAACATCAATTTTGGCGAAAACGGATCGATCAGGAGAAAGCCTTGCTTAGTTGGCAAAGCAAATATCATACTAGAATTATTTCATTTACACAATATAAACGCAACTTACCGGAATAGTTGGCAATTTGCTTATATACATACATATCTTCCAGGCCATATATGTATGCGTGTGCTTCATTTTAATTATTCTGACCATACCATGACGGCTACAGCTTCATTCACCGCTTATTCACCTAATACACCCACATATTTGCTTATTCATTTATGCAGCCTATTCTTCTCTTTTCAGCGCCGACACGCACACCCAAAACCGCCTATAAGTCTGCATTATGTGCGAGAGAACCGAATGAATAAATGAAAGGCCGCATGAATGAATGCATGCCGGGCAACATTATTGACGGCGAGAGGCCACGGGAAGGCAAATATAGAAATAGTCGGCCGTGGGCCATGGGCCGGAACAGTTAGCGCACATAATTAACACACTGGCTGCCAAGCAGCGCAGGTAACGGATTTAGTCGGTGGCAGCCGTGTGGCGCGTTAATACTTTAGAATTCCAAGGCAAATAGCAGCGTTAGTGGGCCTCGCCGGGCACGGACAATTGATAATGCAATGAACTCGGCAACCACGAATGCACCTAAATGCTTGTTGGCAAATTGATTGGAGGCGCATAAATATTTTATTAAATCCACTGGCGCATTACTTGCGCTCGCACATTTTTATACTTAAGGAATTACAGCGAAGCCGCGCATGCAGTATAATTAAACCGATTGATGGCTTAGGTGATGCTCATAAAGGGCAGGCGCCACTTTGTGCATTGCGGGAACTTCGCTTTATTACTTTCATACGCGGCGGCGTGGGGGATGCTAAACCGTGAAAGCGAATAAAAAATCTGTACAACGCCATAAAAGGCTGGCAGCTGACAGCTCCTGGCAACAGCGGTTCACAGCAATGGCAACAACTAATATGCATGCCATGTACGAGTGATGGTATGTGTGCTCATGTTTGCATACACAGATTGTATTGTATCAGAGGAACATATCACAAGTTTAGAGCAACATTAGAGCGGAGCATATTTGAAATCGGTGTTACTGACAGTACACAGCCACTCAGTAAGTAAAACATTTATAAGAAAAGAAATTAATTCAATTTGATGCCAATAACTTCGGAAGCTATTATTGTTATTGAATCCAATTCGTTAGGGTTCAATTAATTCAAAGTTCGAGCAACCGTTTGTATTAAATATAAACCATTCTCCAGTGGCAGGTTCAATGATTTAAAGAAAAATTTTAAACTTGAATGGTAAAGGCAACATCCTCAACCCCTTATGTATTGGGTGGTCAAAAAAGTCTTTTCGTATTTCTAATCAAATATCAACTTATTTTTTTTTTATATGTACATATGTATGTATATAATGAACTTCAATGAACCAAATATGTATCACTTTGGTCGACCACTTTTTGCCAATTTTCCGCTACAGACATTATTCCATCGGCGTAAAACTTTGTTGGTTCCTCGGCGAAAATCTGCGACAAATAATTTTCACAGGCTTCTCTTGAAGCCAACTTTACTCCATTAAGGGAGTACTGCATTGACCGAAACAAATGTTAGTCTGATGGTCTAAGGTCAGGGCTGTATGTTGAATGCATCAAAACATTCCAGCCAAGCTCTCCCAGTTTTTGCCGAGTCATCAAAGACGAAGCTCTTTCTGTTGATCAGTTCTGGCTGATTTTTTTCGATTTCTTGCTTCAATCTCATCAGTTTTTGACAGTAAAATGTAGAATCAATCGTTCGACCAGCAGCTAATAGTGGATGATTCTTTTCCAATCCCACCAAACACTCAGCATAACCTTCCAAGGCGTCCATCCTGGTTTTGCGACCATTTGTTGAGCTTCACCACGCTTGGACTATGATCTTTTTCACACATTATTGTCGTATGTGATTCACTTTTTGTCTCCTGTTACCATTCGCTTCAAAATGCTTCGATTTTATTGCGTATGAGCAAAGAATCGCAGATGTTAATTCAGTTCATTAAATTTTCTACAGACAATTCATGTAGTACCCAAACATCAAGCTTCATTTTAGAGCCACCCTTTTTTCAATGGCTCAAAACCCTTTTAATGATAGATGTTAAGTTCATTAGCAATGTCATGGCTGTTTATGAGATCCTGGTCAATCTCTTCTATAATTTCAACGACTTTTTCAAGGATAGGTTGACTAGAGCGAGGTGGATCTTTCACATAGAAATTTCCAGAATGAAAACGAGCGAACCATTGTTGTGCTACACGAACTGATACAATATCGTGTCCGTAAACTTCGCAAATTTTGTTGGTGGCTTGCGTGACATTCTTCCCTTTTTTATACAAAAATTTCAAAATATAGCGGGATTTATTCATTATTTTCACTCATTTTTCAACAGCTGTAACTTTTTTTCAACTTTACCGG
Source organism: Bactrocera tryoni (assembly GCF_016617805.1). Lineage (NCBI taxonomy): Eukaryota > Metazoa > Arthropoda > Insecta > Diptera > Tephritidae > Bactrocera > Bactrocera tryoni. Next base: position 9,222,520 of record NC_052503.1, on the reverse strand, counting down.
ATTTACTGTGTTTTTTCGTTAAATGAAGCTCACCTTTCCAACACCATATGGTATGACACAATGTGCTTGGTAGCACTGAAGATATCCGGTTGCAACGACATCTATTGACGAAATACTAAAAGACTTTTTCGACTACGTAATATATACCGCAGATTTGAACTATTGGCAGATGCGAGAATCAAGATTATATACTTGCCTTCGTTCTTCTCAAAGCTATCAACAATGGTCTCCACAGCTTGATAAATACTAACCGAATAGTTTTCGCGCTGCCCGTTTAGTATTCCGCGCAAAAGTGCTTCAGAGTGCACGTTTCAATCACCGAGTACCGAAAGGCGCTTCCCTAATGTGAATGGGCTGCCATGCATACATATTCAGCGAGACGGGGGCGTTGTAACTACTTACGGTTTTTTAATTACCATGCTGCTCACACTTCTTGCTTATTTTCGCAGTTGCCAGCGCATAAGTTTTAATTAAAATTATTTCTCCTGCATTTTTCGATGTTTTGTTGTTATTTGCTTTTTCCTTTTGCTCCGGCGTTCGTTGTTTTTTCGTTGTTGACGCGGCCACCATCACCTTCACGGCCGTCCACATTGCCATTTGTAACGCAGCTGGTGCCATATTCTTTGCTTTTACTTCACTCAATATTTGTTGTAGCCGGAGCAAGCGCTGCTGCGCGCTCTGCGCCCCTCGCCAGACCCAACTGGCGCTTGTTATTTAACGCTGCTGGATTTGTGTACTATTGGCAGACGGGTTTGTTAAATTACTATTGCTTTTGTTGTTGTTGTGCTGCTGCTGCTGCTCTGTTGCTTTCCGCGTTGTTTACTATTTTCAAGCAGCCTGTGTATGTGCTGGTGTTGTTTCCTGCTTTCCAGGTTTGTTTTCAAACAAGTTTTTGCGGCGTCGCTGAATGGCGCAATATGGCTGGCATACACCGAGGCTCCCGATGCCCCACACATACATACATATATGTATATGTGTGGAAACTACAATATTCTCGTATGTATCGCCTTATACACAATTTCCATCAAGTTTGTATGGCTTTCCGAGGTTTGTGTATAAAAAGCGCTTATAACTTTTCCACAACACTTTTTAATGATTAAGTATTTTTTTGCATTTACAGCATTTTGTTTTGTTTTTATTTGGTTTTTTCTGTGTATTGTTTTCTGCTTTCATTGCTGCTTTTGCTTTGGAGTGTCCTTTTTGCAACTTCTATAAGCGCATTGTTGTATTTGCTTTGGATTCGCCTGCGCTGGCTGTGCACAGCATGTAATGACATTGCACGTTGCAAATCATTGCGACTGCAGCTGCAGACAATGAATTCTGACAGCAACAGTGTTTCGCACGCACACACATGCAACATTCTGCAAGTGCAGATGTGGGTGTGGAGGTGGAAGAGCGCAAGCGTGCGCCGGCGAGTCAACAATCAGCGGCAACAGTCGCGCTGGCAGAGACAGAATAGCAATAGCAAGGCTTTAAGTTGCACACACACATGCACAGTGGTTGGTGTTTGTACGAGCGCCCCCAAGTATGTGCATAAGTATTGTGTCTATTTTTGTTTTTGGCGAAGATAGTCTGCTGAGTCTGCCATATCAATGTCGAAGAATGCCGGGGGAGCACTTAGAGACAGACCGCCGGCATGTACGGCTCATATGTGAGTAGCTACATATGGATATACATATGTTTCAGTCACATGCGTTTAAAGTACAACATTAAACATATATGTATATGTATGTATGTATTTTTCACACCGATGTGGGTTAGGGTCGGGTAGTGGGAAGCGCATTGCTTTTTCGAAATGATCGGTATTAAATTCCGAGCTCAGCACCGGTTTCGCGCAGGTAATTTAAGTGGAAAAACTTCATGCCACAAAATATTTTTTTAAGGGGTTACATAGGTCTACGGGTTTCAGAAAATCGACCTTTTTTATTGTCGTGATAAATTCTACAACACTTCTAGAGTATTCTCTTATATTTTCAAGTTGATCCGAGTAATAGTTTCGGAGATACAGCCTTGAGAATTTGTTCGCTAGTGGCTAATTAGGCTAAGTGCGCCGTCTTTAAACGTATTTTTCTCGAAACTGTATTTTTGAAGTCGGTTGGCAAGATTTCTCAAAAAATCAACTCCACCGATCTTCATGAAATTTCACAAAGGTCTTTGAGATACAATTCTTAAAGACTTGAACAAGGATTTTTTTCGATTACAACTATTTGAAAAAAAGTCGCGAATTTTTTTTTAATGTCTTCCAAAAATGTCGGTTTCTTTTTTCCTTCGTCCAATCAAAGTTAAGGTTTTAACTAAAACCAGAATTTTTTCACTTTAGATGATTTTGTAAGGGGATATCCTGACAACGCGGGCCCACCTTTTTTCCAAGGGCTCATTGGAAATAATTCATCGAGGGCTCATCAGAAAATGGTCGAGTTAAAAATATTTATTTTCCAAAATTTCAGAAATTCGAGGGATCATCATTGACTAATAGAGGGAATCAATCACTCACAGGAAACAAACGGAAATCTACTGACCGAAAGTGTTTTCATGCGAAGAGAAGAAGTAGCAAATCATGCTTAATGACAGGATTTTAGCTCAAAGAAGCAAACTTTAAGATGAATCCAGTTGAAAGTGACGTTGAAGACATATACAAAAAATTATTCTCACACTCAAATGATCTTGAAATCTTTCCACCTTAGAGAACACTATGGTTTTTTCATCCTTAATATACTCCTTTCATGAAACATGAACTATAGATTAAAGCTCTACGTAGAATAGTTAAAGCTCCAAACAAGCGCTTAAATCAGAGTTTGCCTATAAAAAATGAAAGCTTAAAATTTTAGCTCTTCGAAATATCTCTTATATTTCTTGTATTCATCAAAGCTTCTAAAAAGTAATTCGTTTTAGAAGTTTAATGGCAAGCATGCGTCAAATATTATTATTAAATAGCTTATTATGCTTGCTCTGGTATGTGTGAGTGAAATCTTAAAATTGTATGTCTTATAAATGAATACTATTTGTCATAATCATCAAAGTGAAAGGTGAAAGCTTCTGAAGAAGCTTTGGTAACACCAAGAGCTTCCAACAAAATTTTGTTTAAGTAAAATCTCAAAATTGATTGGCTTGGAAATATTTCTTATAAACAAAAAATATTTGATGGAATCATCAAAGTGAAAGGTGAAAGCTTCCGAAGAAATTCCAGTATCAGCAAAAGTTTCCAAAAAATTTTGTTTGTCTTACAAGTAAAGCATATTTAAAATATTATGGTTATAATCAAAAGGTGATTTGTAAATGTGCTTTGCATAAAGAGTATCAGAAGTCTCAAACGTGACTGATTTTCAGAGCTTTCATTTCATAAACCCTAGGAATTCGAAAGCCTTGTGTTTTTTTAATGAGTAGCGTTTTAGGTGAGTAATATGGGCACTAAATTTATAAAAAAAAAGTATAACAAAACTCGAGAAGGTCATGCAAAACTTATCTTTAATCAGAGCTGTTGTTTTCTTTTTGTAAGTAATTTACTCGAAGAGGCTAACTAAGCGGAGAAGGGCACAATGGAACTCCGGTCGCGGTGCAATCCTTATTTACTTATCTAACTAAGCGCAGGCTCGGAGTTTGGATAGCAAAACAATAACCAAACACCGCCTCTTACAAGCCGACATGCTGAGGCTCCTTTGAAAGATGAAAAGCACATACACATACTCAATTTCAGGCGGGCTGCTAATAATCCTATTGCATTTCTTTTGATTTCTAAACTCATATGCGCATATATGTGCATATATGTACTTATGTATATATTATACTCTTAGCTATATGTTGGCAACAGTGTCTTAAAATATTCGCACATACAAATATGCTTCGCTCCCTACATAATATATTGCTAACCGATTTATATAAAAAGCGCACATGCTCACTCACACATATTAAATATCTCTGAGCAAGTTCAATTACCTTCCGTTTGATGGGAGTGGAAATCCGTCCAGTGTCCATGAAATTTGCGGTGTTGGATTTCCGGCTGCCGAGCACTTCAAGCTCACAGCCGGTCCCGGCTGCAGCGTTTGTTCGATGAAGCTATAAAGCAGCACTGGCGGCGCATCTACAACAAAAAAGCGCAAAAATAGGCAAGCATCAAAAATAGTTTTATAGAAAAATTCAGCAAACATATAGAAAAAGGACAGACTGCCATGCCAGTGCATGAGCGGCGCAAGCGAGGGGCCGCGCGGCTGGCTGCACGAATGACTGAGTGCAAATGAATGAATGCGGTGAATGCAAATGACAGAGCAGCAGTGGAAAATGCGGCGCAGGCAAATTGCATAAAATGGAGCACACAAACGAACTTATTCCTTTTCAACTCTGCTTTATTTGTCCGCAAACACATACAGATTTACATATATTTTTATAAATGAACGTGTGAGTATGCGGTATATTTACTCAGAAGGCACAAAATTAAAGCAAATAAACCGAATCGTAAATAACCAATAAATTTAAACACGAGAATAAACATGAAGGCGCATACATTTTCGAAATTGATTGGCAAAAAAACGTCGAAATCGAGTTATCAATGGTAACAAAATTTTGTTCATCCTGTGAAAATTTGATTTTATCAAAATAAATGCATTCATATTCCTTTTTTGTGTATTAAAGTTTTGCAGAGAATTGATTTTTTTTTAATTTTTTATGTAATTTGTTACATATGTACATACAAACACTTGCACTTTGAATATTTTTTGAAGTCGCATTCAATATGTATACCGTTTTTAAATCTAATGGAAGGTTTATTTAATATTATCTATGTGACTTTCTGTGGTTTTAAATTGTCTCCTTATTCCTTGATTAAACCACTGAATGAAGATATAAGGAGTGATCTAAGTAGAAATGCTTTTTTCAATGGCCTTGTTTTTTGACAGAACACCACTGAGTCGTGTTATTTTTTATCAGTATTGTTTGGCATTTCAGCATGGAAAGTCTTACGCCTAAACCAGTTTTTGAATCGTTAAATTTTTGTACAAAATTTCATGTTCTTTTAAGAATGTGCTTCGCGAACTTCGCTCAACTTATAGTCTATATAATCTACCCACTGAGGATACTATTCGCAACATCATCACCCATCTTGAGACCCTCGTCCAGCACGCAGTGAAGAAAATACAGCAGCCGTCGCTGAGAGTGAACACGAAGACCGCAAAAAGTCGCTTCGGTGCCATTCCTAGCAACTCAGACTTATCTTTTGAACGACTTGGCGCATTTTCCGTCGAGATCTTAAATTGAAAGCCTACAAAATTCAGAATACTTAAAGCCACTCGATCTTCCCAAGTGACATCGCTCGCCCTATACGCTCTTGAAAAATTCCAAAAAATTCCGAGGTTTCCAAATTTAGCGGTTAGGCCCTGAAGAGATTCAAGAACTGCCATTTCATTCAGAAACAACAATGGTTTTATGGGTTTCAAGGCAATGATATCAATTTCATCGGCAGCTGTAAATTCTTATAGAAGATTGTACCTGCTCGATTAAGTTCTGCAGCTCTAATTATTTTCTCCAGCAGTAGTTTGAAGATACCGCTCGATAGAAAGTCGCCTTGTCGGAAAGCTCGTTTGGTATCGAACGGCTCGCTGAGGTCCTTTCCGATCCTGACGGAGCTTTTGGTATTGCTCAACGTTGGTATACACAGTCGTACTAATTTTACGGGGATAAAAAATTCAGACATAGCAGCATGAAAGCAGATCCTTTCCGCGCTGTCAAAAGCAGCTCTAAAATCGACGGAGAGGTGGTGTGTGTCGATCCTCTTTTAACGGGTCTTTTCCAAGATTTAACGCATGGTAAATATCTGGTCAGTTGTTGATCTTCCATGCCTTAAGCCACACTGAAAAAAGTCGAATGAGTTTGTTGACGGTGGGCTTTAATCTTTTACACAATACGCCGCATCTTTTCGTAGAAGTTTCGACCATTACCCTTGTCGGTCAGCTTGTCAAGCTCTTCGTACTCACGCATTTCGGCCTCACGCTTTTTTTGTCTGCAAATGTGTCTTCTTCAACTCCCGGTATCTATCCCGTCCCGTGCATGTTGTGCTCAATTATAACGTTGAGAGGTTTTCTCTCCACTGTGACCTGACACTCCTCATCATAACAGCTGTACATAAGGAGCTTGAGGTGCCGTCCACAGTTCCCTTATCCCGAGTTGCTGGCGAGTGCTCTTAGAGAGCAGGAATGCAAGTCGAATAGAAAATATTTCTGTTCTCTGTTGTGATTGCAGCTTCTCGACTACGATACTTCTTTGTGATCGTGGGAGTGCGCCTTTTGCCGCACAGAGGAGGGTGCATACTTTCGCTTCAACAAAAATGTGGTCCGAGTCGATGTTAGGATCTCAGAGCGTAGACACTTCTAAAACACTGAAGACGTGTCTTCCGTCTATCAGAACATGGTAGATCTGGTTGGCGGCTTTTCTATCCTGAGACAACCAGGGAGCTTGATCAATTTTCAGAATTTTCATCAAAACAGCGCTTTTGCCCTTGGTGAGGTCAAATCATGATCAAAAACCTAACAGATTAGCATGTTTACAGAATTGCCGACAAATTGTTAGTTTCAAAGAGAGTTCCACCGGTTTTTAAGGGAAATATAAAGTTTTTGAATCATGCTGATTAGTTCTGAGTATTAATTTGAAACTTCTGGTGATTCCAATTTTTTACCAAACCAAGCAGTAAATTCAAAAATATCTCAAATATTATATAAATTCACATATTAAATTAAACCAAGAATCAATTCCATTAATACCCAGTCAAATATCAATATGTCTTGCTGTACGGCAGTGGGCTTGAAGTTTGCTCTCCATTATCAGCAGTTTATTGTTATTCAAATTTCTCATACACACTCGTATGCGAAGAGTCCGTCTGAGGTTTTTGGGTAATCGGAAATGAGAATAATTTCCATGGTCATTACTCTATGCAAAATGGAGTAATTTCCGTTTAGTTGTGTCTGTGTGGGTTGGTGTGAGAAAGCAGCGGAGCACAAAATAACTACAGCAAACCGGAAATTAAGCGAAAATCCATTATTTTCCATCGCCCATGAATGATGTTCACCACAAATCAGACGATTTTAAAGCAATTATTATGGAGAATAACATTAAAATTTTACAAGTCCACACATGCACATGCACACGTATGTGTTAGTGAATACACGAACAGTCACGTATGTATGTCTCTCAGCGAAAGAGCGGAGCAAAGTGTAGATATTCACAAAAAACCATTGATGAATATGATCGCAAAAGCAATGGAAATCGATAAAAATTAATCAAAACCGTTTGCACGACTTTGAATAAATATCATATATGTACATAATAATAATATATAATAATATAATATTTTGACTTATTCTCACCTCCTAGTTGCAACTCCGCCGTCGCCTGAAAGGTGTCGCCTTCAGGTCGCCGCACCACACACTGGTACATGCCGCGATTTTCACGGCTCACGCGCGTCACCATTAGTGTGTCCTCGATGCGGCCCGACGAGGGCAATTGTCGGCCATCTTTGTACCAAAGTATATTCTGCATACCAACCGGACTGCCGTTGCTGGTCACAATGCAGCGAAACTCTGCGTTGCCGCCCATATGTACGCTCAGTATGTTCGGTGAGATCTCGACTTGAATGGGCGTGGCAACAGTTAGCCGCAATTCGGCGCTCGCTTCGCCGCCCACATTGCTGGCGGTGCACTTATAGACACCCGAGTCCTCGCTCGTCACCGCCTCAATGGCGAGTATGGGACCGAGCAGCCGAACGCGCGGCCCGCTAAGCACAGGCAGTGGGCCGGGACCGTTGTGGGTGTACCAGCTGAAAATGGGAGAGAAACGTGTAAATCAATCAGTTATTAAGAAATAGTATGTAAATGAAAATATTTTTTTTTTTTGCATATGCTTTTTAAATTATTTTATGAAGTGTTGTATTCGACTTTCTGTCGTTTGCTTTTCATAGCTGATAATATTTCATACTGCCCCCGTCGGCTACTTCCCGTAGTGACTCCCTTTTGATTGAAAGCCGACTGTTTGCATTCTCGTTTATTAAGGGTTATACATTTCGAGTTTCCCTTAATTAAACTCCATTTTTTGACTGAGTTGAATATTTTAAGTAACTGTAAACAACACAAATACTGCTCGTATGTCAAAATATTCTGAGCAAGCTTAACAACAAAAATGAAAAACCTTACGATAAAGTTGTCAGGCGCCAGATTGCAACACTGGGTTTGCCAAATCTCGAAATATACAAGTAAAAGGCATTCTTTGTATATTATATTTATTTTTATTTATTAAAACCTAAAAAGCAAATTTCACACTGCGAATATCTTCGAGGGACTTCACCCTACAACCAGCAGTCAACACTTTTACTTGATTTATTCACGCTTTTCTCCGTCTAACTTTTTCGCAGTGTGCCATTTTTCATGTATTCGTATTTTATTATTGATGTAAATTCAGTCAAGTGCAAAAAGGTTGTCAGTACTCATCAATCAAGAATTATTAATTCTCCCGCCGCTGCCTGCTCGAAAACAACGCTACGCCATTCGCTTAAATGCACACACATTGGCACACTGGATTGTGTGCAAATAATGAGTGCAGACCTGGGCCGTAGGCCCCCTCCCATTTTGCTATATAAGCACCCCAACGCGTTCATATTTTATTCATAAATAGGTAGAAGCGTGTTTGCCTTTGTGAAAAGAATGCTCGCACGTTTAATTGCTTTCTTCTTTAATGGAAAATACAAACTTGTGGACTTTGAAAATGCGTGATAAACTCTAAAAGCCATAAAAAAAAATGAATTTTTCTTCATATAAAATCAATTATTATTGTAAGTAGCAAAATATTTAAGCATAAAGCTCTATTAATGCATGCACGCTCACAAAAAATTTAGTTCAATGCCTTTGTAATCAGCTTGAACTTCAATGATTTAGTTCAGATATGCTAAAATGTGATTAAGTTGGTTTAGCAACACCTTGAGTTTGCACTTCAGCCATGAATCGATTTTGGACTTAAAACACTAAAACAAATTTCAACATTTTCACGTTCGATATTCGGACGAAGTTCATCAATCAATTGTTGGCATAGACCATAGACTTGCCGTAAGCCTACAGGAAATAGTCTAGCGGTGTCAAATCGCACGACAGAGGCGACCAATTGACAGAGCCATTTCGTGAGATAACACGTTTTCCAAACTTGGTTTTCAATAAATCGATTGGGACATTCGCTGTATGGCTTGTGTCGCCATCCTATTGGAACCACATACTGCTCAAGTTCATATCATCCAATTCGATCCAAAACTATTCGGTTATCGTTGAGCGGTAGCGATTCCCATTCACAGTAACGTGCCGGTCTTGATCATCATGGAAGATCTACGGCCCAATGACGCCGCCGTCCCATAAACCACACCAAACCGTAATTTTTTCGGGATGCAATGGTGACTCATGGAGTACGTGTGGATTGCTGTCTGACCAATAACGCATATTTTGCTTTTTGACTAAGCCATTCAGCCAGAAATGAGCCTCATCGCTGAAGATGATTTTTCGATGAAAATCTGGATCATTTTCAAGTTGTTACACAGCCCAATTCACAAACATACGACGATTCTGGTGGTCAAGCGGCTTCAGTTCTTGCGTCAATTTGATCTTGTAAGGATGTAGGCCAAGATTTTTTCGCAAAATTCACCGCAGCGACGTCACAGAGATGCCCAAGGCTTGAGAACAACATATGAGAGACTGATTTGGGTTTTCTTCAATTGATGCGCCAGTGGCAGCAATATTCTCGACACTGCGGGCACTTCTTTGTCTCACTAGCAAGGGAACATTTTGTACTCTGCCTGCGGATTCAAATTTTTCCACTAGCCTCTCAATTATTGATCTGACAGGACGATTATGACGACCAAAAATTATACGTAGCGCTTTTAAAGTTGAGGCCACTGACTCCGAATTTCGGTAGTCAATTTTAATTATTCGTTGTTGGATCGTATATCCCTCCATGATGAAATGGCAAACCTTACTGAAGAGATATGTCAAGCGAGATGGAAAAAATATGACGTCTTTTGCTGTGCCAATTGGTCTAATTTTGTAACGTCTCTATTGAAAACCCCGTTATTTATTTTTAGTAAGAAAAATGTTAATAAGTACTATACGGTTTTGCATAAGAATGAGTTCAAAAAATGCTCGTCCCTCATTGAGACATTTTACAGTTACTTATGTAAATACGACCGTTAGTCTTAAAGAAATACAAAAATACATTACGAAAAAAGCATTGCAGACACATAACTATGTCTGTTTGAATATTGAACTTTGGGGTACACAATGAGCTGCTTGAAGGAATGATATGTTGTAATAAGTGTCTTCACGAAATTCTTCGCGATTTATTTGCAGTTGCACTTGTCACTGACAAATTGAATTCCAGACATTTCCGTCGAATGCTCGCTCCAGACATTTTAAACATAAACAAAATTCGCTGACAGGCGAATGCAACTGAGCAAGCGCATTTAGTTTTCAACGCACTTGTGTAAAAACGCTTGCGATAAAGTCGCCTTTTAAGCGAAATAGCGGAGAGTGCAACGCCGTCATAAAGTGAGACGTAAAGGGCGGTAAGCGCCACTACAAATGCACGCGTAACGGCAATGCAAAGTGTCGGAGCGTTTGCGAGCAGTGACAAATCTGGCAATCGCGCCGAATACTCCTATTTATCTTACACAAATAAACAAGCTCACCAAGTAATACACCCCGATGCGTGTGTGTGAGGGTGTGCATAGCAACTGTCTGTCAGCTGTGTCTGCGCTTGCCGCTCGGAGCCCACAGCACGGCAAATGGTAAATGGTAAATGGCGGCGTTGACACTTCTGACGCAAATTGATTATTTTCGTAGCTAAACATATGCAATCATCCGAACTTCAGCGCGCTTAAGCAAACAAACACGCTGACAAGCGAAGCACTCATACGAAAACAAACAACAACAACACAAAGCAAACGGTGCAACAGCAAAAGCAAAAGATAGCGGTAAAAGGCGGCAGACATCAGCAGCGAAAGCGCGGAAATCTGCAGAAGAAGCTTCGCAAATCCGGAAAATTTCGGCTGGGAATCACTGCCGGAAAAACAAACGCAAGTGTAAGCACAAGTGGTTAAGTGAGCAAGAACCAGCAGCGGCGTTATTCATGTAGATCTGCGGACGACATTATTGTGGCTTATTAGAAGGCTCTTGTAGTACAAATTTTGAAAATCAAGTTATGACTAATGAGGAAAATGGAAATGTAGTTTGTGTTATGATGAAACCCTAACAACTGCGAGTTTGAAGCTTTGTTAAAGGTTGGAAAAAATTTTGTAAAGGGTCATGAATATTTCAAATATTTAATTTTTCTATGTGAAATATATTTATTTTCCTCCACAAAATTAATTGCAATTTTTATTTGAACAACAGTTGTCAGGTGGTTTGACCTTTTCTCCCTGCGTGAAACATAAGCACAGTAACAGCGCCTAAAAGCTCACACTTTCAAAATCCAATTAAAAAAACAAAAACAAATACACACAAAAAGTGCTGTAGAAGTATGACAAAATGCAGTTTAATAAAGAATATCCTAGCTTACTTACACCAACAGCCACGAATTCAGAGTTCAAGCATAATTTCAATATAATAATATACATTTAGGCGCACACAATTCTTTCAAAGCACCACATTTGTAAAAATAAATTGAAATATTCAAATTTTGTGCAAATAAAACAAGCAAAAAAACTCACCAAATTAGCTGACTTTAATTTAATCACATCACACGTTGTTGGGTATGAAATTTATGCCGCATCACGTATACGCCCCGTGGTCCTAATACTAAAATGCTTTCGACAAAGAAGCACATTCCACGCCAAGTAAGCAAAACAGCAAGCAAGCACTTTAACAAATCAACAGCTCGAGTGATTTCACGACAAACACTTTGGCTTGTGTGAGGCGAGACCGATAAGTCTCCCTCCATCAACGAGTTGCGGATAAAGAAAGGCAGAAATGCTGAATGAAAAACTTCAAAAATAGAAACTTAAAATGGTTTCAAAACCATCAAAAATGATTCACGAAGCAGACATGCACTGGTGTTGCTAGGACAACGGAGTCTTCTGATTAGATAAAAATTGTCTGCAGTCAGACACGTTCCTCAGCTTATACATTATATTAACAGTTATATTCATTTAAGTTTACTCCGTATAACGCAGAATTATGGCCAGCGACACAATGCGCTCGTCTGTGTAACAGTATCTACACAGTTATGCAACGACGACACCAAAATGACGAAATAAAAAGCTCAGACTAAATGCTTGCTTGCTGCGACCTCCACCCACTTTCTTCACAAAGAAAAAGTCATATGCTCACATACTGAACTCTTCAGTGCAAAGGTGAAAGATTATTTCATATTATTCATGGACATTTCTCACTCGTATCACATTTGTCACTGAGTCTGAAGTGATATAGAAGGTTTTACGAATACAGTTGCACAGCTGAAATTTAATAATTTCTTGAGAAATGTTTATTAATACAAAAATCAACGAAAAATATTTATTATATAAAGCATATATTTACTTATATGTATATATGTATGTATATACTACAAAGCATATGCGTGAAAATTGAAGCGTACTAAAAGCCATTACTGGCATTTTCGTTGGCCTTAAATCCCTACACAAAAGCAGTGAATAGTCGAATTTCTTTCAATTCATATTTATATACATATATTATATATGTACATATGTGTATGTATCGCACGTGTACACCAAGTGAAGAATATTTCTGCCAGTCATTCAGTAATTATCGCCAGGCATTCTTTTGTTAGAAAATACATTTTATATCACGACGTGGCAAATGCCTGCCATAATTTTCGGCGTTAATATTGCGGCGCCAGCGCCTTTGTGTTTGTTCGGCCATTTATGGCACAGCTCACTCCTCTTGCCTGCTTGCACAACTCGCACCAACCTGCAGCTGCCAGCCCCGATTCTTAATTATGCTACAAACACAGTGAAAAATTGGACAAACCATTTCAGACTGGTGAGTTTGAGATGCATACGGAAAGGAGTGTCAGTAACTTGCTACAATTGAACATGAACCAAAGAATCATTGCCGATGGCGGTAAACTAAGAAAATATAAAGTGTATTCTAAATAGCTTTATCAACTGATTAAGTTTTTACCTCACTTATACCAAATATGAGCTTAATTAAGATCCAGCTGTGTTCCAGCAATTTACAAAGAGATTTTTTCCGTAGCAATTGCAGACATTCTGCTTTTTCATGTGATTTATTTTGGATAGTCGTAAAAGTCTATTCGTATTTCTAAATAAACTTCAACATATTTTTTTATATTTATAATGAAGTTTAATAAACCAAATATATACCATTTTAGTCCACCACCTTTTTGCCAATTTTCCGCTACAGACATTATTCCATCAGTGTAAAACTTTTCTGGTTTCGCGGCGAAAAACTGCGACAAGTAATTTTCACAGGCTTCTCTTGAAACCAACTCCGATGGAGCAAGAATAGTTAGTGCTATATGGTGGATGCATCAAAACTTCCCAGCTAAGCTCTCCCAGTTCTTGCCGAGTCATCAAAGATGTGTGTGGTCTAGCGTTGTCCTGATGGAAGACAAAGCCCTTTCTTTTGATCAGTTCTGGCCTTTTTTTCGGTTGCTTGCTTTAATCTCATCAGTTGTTGACCATAAAATATAGAATCAATCACTTGATCACGGATGGAACAGCTCATAGTCGATGATTTTTTTCCAATCCCACCAAACACTCAGCATAACTTTTCAAGCCGTAAATCCTGACTTTACCATTTGTTGAGCTTCACCATGCTTGGACCATTATCTTTTTCGAACATTATTGTTGTATTTGATTCACATTCGCTTCACAAGAAGTTCGATCATATTTCGTTTCAGCAAAGGATCGCTCCATCGGTCTATTAAATTTTTCACAGACAATTAATGTGGTACATCGAGTTTCTCTTTGCAGCCAGCCTTTTCTAATGCTTCAAAACCATTTGGTGATGAATCTTAAGTTCCTTACCGATGTCATGGCTGCTTATGTGACGGTCTTGGTCAATCTTTTCCATAATTTCATGGACTTTTTCAACGATAGGTCAACCAGAGCGAGACGCAACTTTCACATCGAAATTTGCAGAACGGAAGCGGGCGAACCATTGTTGTGCTACGAACTAATACAGCATCGTCTCCGTAAACTTCACAAATTTCGTTGGTGGCTTGCGTGACATTCTTTCCTTTTTTATACAAACATTTTAAAATATAACTAATTTCTTTATTATTTTCACTCATTTTTGAACAGCTGTAACTTTTTTTCAACTTCCCGAATTCAATTTTTTTTTTAGTTAAATGAAGCCTAAGATCTCAGCTTTCCAACGCTTTATGCTATGGCACAATGTGATCGGTAGCACTGGAGATATACCTCCAGCAACATCTTTTGACAAAATACGAAAAAACTTTTTCGACTACAAATATATGACTCAGAATGGAACAATACCTTTACCAGTGTTGGTTAGTGCCAAATTCACAACCGAAGAGGCAGTGCGAAATGAATATGCTTTGACACACGAGGCCGTACTCACATATGCACAAAAGCCTTCAAAGAACTGCTGCAAGGATTAAATTACCAAAGTAGTCGTATATTTATTGCAGCCACATTGCGTCTCGAATTCTTTTAGGCTGATTGCTCTTCGACTTAATTTTCTTCGTTGCCATTTTCTTTGCCATCAATTAGAGTGTATCAGCATTGCAGGCATCTCGAATTTGGCAATTTCACTGCTCTTGTCATTAATTTCGCCATGCTTTTTGTGCATGTGTTGGTAATTATTTATGCTGTGCACCACATGTCTAGGGAAAAGTATTGGCTTCTTTTGGGCCATTATTGTGTCCACGCAGGCGTAGAAACAAACAATAGTGGTTTATGGTAGCACTTTCGTGGTCGCCTAATTCGCCATGGTGATAACGCAAAAATATTTATGAAGGCTCTTTTTATTTTATCTTTTTGTTTTGTTGCCTCTCTGTGGCCTTGATTAAGTAATTATAAGTAAATCCGTATGTTATTAATGTAATAATACCCAAAAAGGCAGCTGCTCTTGCACATGGCGAGCCAAAGTCTAATCTAAGCTCATTTATTTCAGCCAAATCGCAAAATGCGCCTCCAAATTAAAATGACGGCGACAACAAGAACCCAATAGCTTATATTAGTATTACTATAATTTTGGTTTCAAGCCTTTGCGACTCTGTTGCAAATAGTATTTTTCCGAGGATTCGTTACTGTAGCTAATAAACGACAACCGGTTCACTGCCTTCAGTGATTTTTCAATAGCAAAAATATGAAAGTGCTGACGACCGAAATAAAACTGTCAACATGGTGAGCATAACGAGATTTCCAGATACTTAGTTGCATATATGAAGACAAGGAAAATAACTGTTAACGAATAGCCCTCATGCGAGCCATCCAAGTACTATAGATAGTCAAATAAACGAAGGCATAGGGAACTTCTGCCTTTGCATGTTCATGTTCTTAATGTAAATAAATTGTTGCAGCCAAAGTCAATATTTTTGCGCAAAATCAGCCTTTAAGCGGCTGTTATGTGCAAATACGCGCTTCATTGCAGAGAAGGATTTAAACTAATTCGCTTATGTTGCGAAATTTTGACAAAAATCATGGCAAACACTGATGTCTTAACGAAAGCATATGATTATATTTAGTAACAGGGCTGCCCAGTTTTACGATATAGCTATTACAGTAAAGGGCAAGGCACACAAACATACCGGCTTGTGTTAGTATGTGGACCATACGAATTCAATATCTGCTAGGACGAAGCCATAGTAGGCAATCAACAGCCACAAAGGCACTCAAACCAACACCAAACGATTTGCTTGCGATTTTGGAAGCTCAGCGACCAAACTTACAACAACAGCAAGAACCACAACTCAGCAAGCGCTTAGACACTTACAAATATCTGAACTGGCGTTGGGAATGAGCACTCAATCGACACGCACAAGCACTTCTATTATTCGTGTTTGAGCATGCCCACCGTTGCCTTGGTCTACCCAAGTGCTCCTCCTTCTTCTGTAACTCATTTTGTGTGCTTCGCACGACCCCTTCATCATTACACGATGGACCGAACACATTAAGGCTAAAGTATCATCACATTTTCCTAACAAATATTAAATTGAATATTTTTATCATCAACCACATCAGCAGGCGACAACAACAACAACACCATTACAAAAACACAGACACTTGAACAAAAAGTAAACAGACACGGAGATGCTATCAGCAAAGAGGAAGGGCAAAATCGGAAAAAAATCTCCCAGCAACGGCGCAGCACAGAACGATAAGCAGGGCTGGAGTAAAGCAGTAAGGCAGCTGGATGCATGTTTGTGCTTGGGAAAGCCGAAAAAAGTGCCAACAGCAATTGCGGCATCATCACGCTGGCCGTCGTCGCCCGTGGCACTCGACAAAGTTCGAGTATATCTTCAGCTTTATATTCACTTTCGCATTTTCTTTTGGCTGCCCAAACTACTTACGCTCGCATACATTTTTACATGAGTGTATGTGTGTGTGTGTGTGTGTGTCTACCAATTTTTTTGCCAACCTATTTTTTAGTATTTCCCGCTCCTTTTTATGCGCTTGCAACATGTTTCTGGAGAGTATAATAGTTTTGTTCACCTAACGGTTTACGTGTCACCGAATCGAGATAGATATAGGATTATATGTATAATATATATACATGATCAAGCTGACGATACAAGTTGAAATCCAGGTGACAGTCTGGCTGTCGGTCCGTCCACCCGTCCCTGAAAGCTGGAACTTGAGTAAAAGTTGAGTTGTCTTGATGAAACTTGGGATGTGCGTTCCTTTTCCAAAAAAAGTACGGGTTCATAGATGGACGTAATCGGACCACGCCACGCCCACAAAACGTAATTAATCGAAAACGTATAAAGTGCATAACTAAGCGCAACATGAAGATATAAAACTCAAATTTGGCAGTAGAAAGAAGCACCTGTGAGCAGAAATAATTAAAAAGTGGGATTGGCCCTCCCTCTAATGGGCTTAATGTACATATCTTCTAAACCACTAAAGCTACAACACCAAATTCGGCCAGCACGAATAGTAAAATAACCCCTGCCAACAAAGTGATAATGGATGAAATCGGAAGATAACCCCGATCACTCCCCATATAACGGTACTACTAAAAGCGCGATAAATCAATAACTAAATACACCAGAGACATTAAATTTTACCTCCGTGATGGTATGAGATGGTTTTATGGGAACCGGTGTGAAAATCGGACAATGGGCATGGCCTTTTTGGTGAAATCACATAGCTCGGGCCCCGACCGAGCGATTTGAAGTAAAATTTCGGTCAATGTACAAGTTATATAACTGAAATTGAGAGAAAATCCTTTCCTGATAGTGGTATATCTATGTGTCAAAAATAGTTTGAATCGGGTCAATACTTATCTGAGCTTATGTTTTTTTTTTTTGTTTTAAAAAAGGGTGAAAACTTACCCTTGAACCTATATAAGAAAAAAAACCTTATGTATCCGAAGATGCTTCCCTAACTTTAACCCTTACAAGTTGTATTCAAGAGTATAAAATATTCGATCATACCCGAACTTAGCGTTTCCTTACTTGTCTCAGTTCGTTTCCTCAGAATGCCAAGCAATCTTTTGAATTTTTTGCGACAACCTCCTCTTCTTTTTAATAACCGAAGTTTTTCATTCACACAAAGGACTTCTCGTTTTAATAGGCAAAATTATTTGATTGAATATTTAGCGCAGAAAACAGTGGAGCATTTTATGAGATATATAATAAATTTCTGCAATAACAACGACAAAAACGGAGAATTATAAAAAACCTCATTTTAAAATATGATTATGGAAAAATAATATCGAAATGGTAAATTTGGAGTCCTTATAACAGACTATTAGTGTGACCTCAATGAGAAGGATATAAGCGCGCTGTTTTTGAAATCACTCAAGAGTAGACGGAATAAATTTGAAATGTTTTTGAAGAAATTTTTCCTTTTTGAAATATTTTTGCTGCTTTGAAAAATTTCCTTAAGTCAATTTTTTTTTTTAATTTTTGTATTACTTTTTTGCAATTTTTTTCAAGAAGCCATATTAAGTTGTTTTATGGTGTTGTTACAAATAGAAGATGACATACCCAGAGCCATAAAAAGGCTTAAGTGCAACCAAATCTAATGGGGAGGGGAGCGAAGAGAGCAGCCCACAAATCTATATTGAATTGCCTGTGGTCAATAAGAATAGGAAAGGCGTTGACTTTGAAAAGCTGATTCGAACTATAAAACACCTTTTTCATTATTAGTTGGAACTAATCGCAGGACTTCTATTCATCGCAGCTTCCATGTTATATTGATTATTATGTTTATATAATTTGAAATAATCTTACATATGCCATGTCTTATTAACCATTCAATACCCTACACGGCACACCATGGCTACAACTGGGTATCACCAATGAATAATGAATAAAATATTTACTTCTTAGAAATGTTTTCGATTCCCTAACGTGTCATTCTCGTGCGACCCATCCAATTTGTCATGGCCGCATTGAAGTGCCCAGGGTTTATTGAAGAAAACAAACTCATTGCGATGACTTCACTTCGTACATACATATTATGCCCACACCGCAGATGCTTACCGCATTTGAATTTTTTCTATTTTCTCTGCGTCAATTTTTGTCAAGCCATTCTCCGCTTTCATTGCCATCAAATGCTTTCCTCGGATAATATAAACAAAAACGAACCTTTCTGATGCGGTAAATGATAGGCCAAAATACAAGCCCATATATGTATGTGTGTACATACACACCATAAATATTCTACATATATAAATATACGCGCATGTTCTTCGCATGTTTATTTGTGACCCTTTGGCTAGCCTTGTAGACTATGCGTTTCACTTTTTGCCTCTGTCTTCTTGAAAATTTTATTGCTTTTACCAGTGTAATCACAAATAAATTCCAAATCATTTAACATCAATACGATCAATTCAAATACAATGTAAATACATCTGTGACGCCTGTGAAATTTTACGAAATGTCCCAAATACTAGCTTGTGAGACTGCCACAACTTCGTATGTAAAGTAACAGTTATAACTAACATAACATAGAACTGTTAATACAGGATTTTCTATTAAGAGTCATATGATTTCTTAAAATCAAACCACACTAATTGTTAAGGAAATTGAAGTGTTTTTCATATAATGTGAAGAACAATAGCTACAACTCTGGGGTATTTTCTCCACCAAATCAAGTTGTATATCATGAAAAGCACGCTCAACATTGTTTTATAAAGCTTCAAGAGAGTCTGGTTTATTGCTAAAGACGAATGACTACAAATAATTTCTAAAAAAGTAGTTTAATAGTATTAAATCACAACTTCTTGGAGGCCATTCAATGTCACAATTTCTTGAAATAATCGGATCTCCAAACCTTTCTCGCAATAATTCGGTTTGTTGTACTTGCTGTGCGGCACGTAGCCTCGTCTTGTTGAAACCAGATGTTGTCAAGATCAACTTTTTCCAATTGCGGCCATTAAAAGTTGATTATCAACAATCTATGAATAAGTAGATAGAAAATTGAGGTTTTGCACAGCGACTTATGGTCTGTTGTGCCCTTTCCTATATCACATATGGTCACAAAGGTCCAGCACTCTGAAAAATTCCAGGAGCTTGCTGGGCGCGACTGATGTGATGTGATCTCTGTGCACGTATACTCATCGATCTATACCGCTCTCCATTGACAGTAACGATGCTACCAGTTTCATTTCGAAAGAAGTACGGACGGATGACTCCACGGGAACAAAATCCTCACCAAACTGTAAATTTAGGTGAATGTAATGGGTTTTCATGAATAATTTGATTCCCGTTTGAGCCGTCATTTTGCCAAAAATCGTCGATTGACTAAGCGCTGACACGTAAGTCCATAATTTCGAATAGGGACTATTATGGAAGTCGACAACGAATGAATAAATATTTTCCGTTGTTTTTTGAAGACACTTCGGTGACTTTATTACGTCCTGGCAACCTTTTGTTTTATAAAAGGAACATCAACAAATATTATATGATAAACATATACACTTATTCTCGTGGCCACGCAAACCTTACCAGTAGATTTTGTAATGAAAATATGCAGTTTAGCTGTATTTGTGACAGTTATGTTCAAAATTAAATAAATTTTTGTTGTGATTTGTGCAAGAACCTTTATTTGACATTCAAGTGTGAAATGTTTACAAATATATTTGAATAGGTTGTGAGAAATCGTACAATAAGCATATGAATATGTCCACAGAAATAGAAAAAGCTAAGAATATGGAACCTCTGGGCGCAATACATACATATAATATCCCGTAAAGATATTGCCGTGTGCACACTAAGCCTCAAAAACCTTTAATCACTTAATTCCCAACATGAAATACTAAATATTAGCTATAGCTTGTCTTAAAGAAGGTATCTTACCCAGTCACCATACATACCATGTCTCAAGCTCACGTTCTCTTACTGGGTCAAATTTGAACTTAACTGTCTCCACCACGAATTACTTGCTCGTTATTTCAATTATTGCTAAACTGAACTAGATTTCAAAGTATTTTCCACCAAAGTGCGCCATTTATAAAACAACACAAAGGAAAAAACGGTACTTTACTAAAATGACTGCGGTTCTAAAGAAGAAAACGTTGAAATTTACGACATTCACCCGTGGCATTGCTGAAAACACAAAACACGAAGTTCAAATGAACATGCCAACACATAAACATATTTCTATAATTTCTCAACTACGAGCACATGTGTCGATGAGAAATTTAATACAAGAACACTGAAAATACATTTGCATGCATTAATTTATAGAAAATGTCAGAGTATTCACCGGCGTGTAATAACATAGTGGCACACATACGACACCGGCACACACACACACGCACGCACGCTATTTAATTATCACCCTCTCACAGACACCTGCAGCCGCTTGCTCCACATGTGCTTGTGTGTGGGTGTTTCATTGAAGAAAACAATCTTTGCTGCGAGTAAAAGCAGGCGTGGTTGCACCGATTTCAGCGAACAACAAATCTTTGTGTCAGTGTGTTCCGCACAACAATAATTTCAAGGTGCCAACTGCTCAGTTGCAAACAGCGTACACCAAATGGAAACCATTTACATTGGCGCTCTCGCATAAACATATATGTACATACATATGAGTATGTCTTTCGTGGTTAAGTGAGGGTGTAGAGAAACAGCGTTATCATAGAGTCTAAAGTGAATTTGCAAAGCATATATTTGCGTGAAAGTGAATACAGAACGCTTTGTCTAATTACATATGTATGTATGTATATGAAAAAGATGACTGTGGTTGTGTATTATGTCATAGAGGCTTGTAGTAATATGTGGTGTGTATGTATTCATAATTTGAAATGTGTACAAGGATAAATATGTGGCATTAAGTTTTGACTAAGCACCTAACCGCCACAACACAATCATCTCGCACACACGCATGCATATGCATTTTAATGGATACTGTTAGAAACATCTTTTCAACGCCAACACCTCAGTAAACGCACAATAAGTATCTACCATGTGTGTATGTGCGTATGATAGAAGATTTATGCCCAGCAAGCCAAAGAAAGCCAAAGTCCAAGCTGCTTTGAAATAAGACTTACATGAGTCCCTGGTGGTAGCTGGATCACTGTAAACCCAAAAGTAGCGAAAGGTTTGAAGCATTTTAAAGAAGGGAACACATTTGAAGAGCATCGTATCGCTGTTAAATTTTCCCTGAGTCAAATTAATGCTCACTTCGATACGAGATACTTGTTTGAGCCTCTCTTATTTGCGAATGCGTCTCTAACACAAAAACCATACGAGTTTTAAGATGGCTTCTGAAGACTGTTTAGCCTTAAGAAGAACTTTTTACGTCAGAAATACGCTTATTTTCCATAACCCACCGAGAGACGACCGCCATTTTTACGTTGGTCGTCCAGTCCATCGTCCATCAACCAGTGAAATTCTAATAGCACTACCAGTTTTGAAATTGTGGATTGCAAATCCCTCCCTCAAAATGCAAAATTCTATACCTACACGAGTGTTGGAAGAAAAAATGCGCGATTGTCAGTCAGCGAATAATTTTAAAGCGTCCTTTTTGTAGCAAGAAGAAAGCACGAAAACACAACGACACCAGCAGCAATGTAACACTCATACTTGCCACTCTGTCACTCTGCCACCCACACAAACACACACAGTGCTCTTGCAACCGCAACGAGAGTGCGACGACCGCTCAAGTGCCTGCGCGCACCGGCGTGTTCGCGTTGATTAAAAAGGATACCTTCGCATCTACATACTCCAAGCAAACCGCCATTCATATGACGACACACACACACACAAGCACACCCTCGTGGTAACGCGAGTGCTTACACAAGTTAGCATGTGAATACTCATATTTTCTAAATATTATCACATGAGCTTAAGCCTCTCGAGCACGCGTTAGTATAAATATTTGTTAGTGGAAATATAAGTATATGCATCTTCATAAATACGTGTCCAACTGTGTGCCCACAAGAGAGTGTAAAGGCTGTGTGTGTGCGTGAATGTGGGTGTATGTGTGAATAGGAGCTTAATGCGGTGATATTTCTTAATTAAACGTTGCTTGTTTTTTGGTCGCTGCTTGATGGTTTATGAAGTTGCCTACACAGCACGAATCCGCCGCCCTTTCCCACCGACACACTCATGAGCGCGTAGAGCTTTGCGGCCTTGTCATAAATAGAAGCCCAGGACCGCCTACACAAGTGTGCCTCTTGTGCTGCAGGAAAGCAGCAACTAAATGTATTTGCCGAACCGCAATGTTACCCAGACAGCCCGCGCAAATTACAAACACGTTCGTAATGCCAAATACAAATGCGCATTTGCAGAACCATTTACGGGTACCCTGCAGCCGAAGCAACTAGTTGTCAACTACTTGACAACTGGTTGGAAGTACAAAGACAAATGATCAGCCAGGCGCCTGCTTACAATGGAAGAAACTAGTATTCTTTACGTAAGTATATTGCAATTGTCGAATTTTGTTCTGAATTATATCAATCTGCCGGCAGTTCGAGCAAATATAAACGGTTGAACGAGTAAAAAGACTGAATAATAGCCTTGACAGACGGTAGCGTTAATCCGGATTAACTGCGCACTTAATCAGATCCAAATTTGTAGGTGACAGACGGCAGCTATGCGAGTTTGAAACTCTCATAAACAGCTCATTGTCCTTTTTATAATATTTTCAATGAAAATTGGTAGAAGATAAACATTACGGTTGTTAGCCGACCAATTTTTACCAAACCATTTTTTATTACAAAAACATATCAACAGTTTTATTGATATTATATTGAGAATTTGATAAACAGCTGTCAGGGTTGCTTGTATTTCATTCACAATAGATGAAAATTGGCCATTTTTAACAATGTTGCCAACGAAAATCTCACAAGCTCCCCAAAATTTTCAGAGTTATTTTTGGATTCAGCAACGGAGTTAGCTGTGGTAACTCCTGAATTAATACCGAAAAATGCAATTAATCTGGTTTAACGCTGCCGTCTGTCAATGCTATAAGCCAGCTTTCTGCCTAGTTGGATTTCAGCAAGGAGTCTCTAGTTGCAAACTGGTACGCTTTCTGACTAGTTTGATGTTTGACTGTAGTGTCTCCGCAGTCATCTGCATAAGCTTGCCTGAGTGTGTGGTATTGGCGACGCATAGGCAGCGCTGTCAGGCTTGCATTTGTGCTTGTAATTCACACCGCACTGTATGCGTAATAAATTAAAGATATGAATTGCTGCTGCGTACGGCAAATGTGCTAAATGGTATTACTTTCGAAGGGTTTGCGCACGGCAGGTGAATGATATTGCTCTAAATACGAGCAATTATTCATACAGGCAGTGCGAAGGTGAGCACATTGCTCCAGTTTCCAAAACCCCGATCACAAGAAAACAAAGCAGAAAATGACATATAAGTAAACCAAACGTAAGTACGAGCATACGAGCATATGAGAACGTCTATATAATTTTAGCTGATAAAATCAAGCATAAAGACATTAAAGTACATAAATTCATTTGAATTGATCTGTAACTTTGTGTTTAATTTTCATTGGGTCGAAACAATGCACATGTGACCTGGTCTACGGAAAGGGGGCTTAGGTGTCAAAAAAGGAGAACAATTAATGAGATAACGAGAAACCGTCGATTATTTTTAACAGCTTTTCCCAGAAACTAGTTTTCGCACGTTAGCTCCGTTTTCGTAGACCAGGTCACATATATCAATTTGGACTCTATCAACTCTCTATTATGAACGCAAAAGTTTAGCTCTCTTAGTTTATATTAAGTCTTGTAGAAATCGAAACACTCATATATTTTCAGGTAAGTGTTGCAAGTGTTCTTTTGCTATTTGACATTTCCAATGTGTAAGCATGTGGAAACTTAAGAAACTGACATGCACTTATAAGTGTGTGTGTGTGTGCTCGATTTCGGCGCCATGTTTCCATTCATATTTCATTGCGCTGAAACCCCCTTGGTAGTGTACCTTTTTTATTATTCCCAGGCAATTGCTTCGACGCTATTTTAGCAGCGACACGACAGGTTGCATTAATATTGTGTCCTTTGCAGCTGGTCGCCATCGTCATATACAACAGTTTGGAGTGTACTATATGAAAAGAAATTGGCAAGGAGCATTCATACACACATATCGTCTAAAGATACATCAGCTCACCTATTTACTAGATTTTTGGGAAAAGGGATGTCTTTTTTGCAAATATTCGCTTTTCTGTGGTATCCCTGAAGGTACATATTTCGGAATGCTGGAAAATAAATGAACCCCTACATAATTAAAGGTACAAGTAAATCCCTCCTACCAACATGTGTGCTCTGAAGAAGGCAAAAAGACGTATGTGTCAAATATGTTAAAGTAGGTAAGTAAGAAACCAAAAATCGCTTAGAGGTCCATTATGTCTCCTGGTCGACGGTAAGTGAATTAGCAAAACGACATCCGGAGATAGAAGACCGTCTTAGAACCGAACTGTATATTATAGTCATCCAAAGAAAATCTTACTGATATAATGGCAATAATAGGTCTTGAAAAGTTATTAAAAGTGTGAAATACCACCCCGTCGCTTGGAAGCTTAAATTTTCTGCTTGGCAAAAAATAGTAAGACTAAAATCACTACATTTTTCGAACAAAGTGTTGTATTAAGGTCTGTGATGCATTGCTTCCCGACAACCAGGAAGTCATTTCAGACGATCAATCGACCGAATATCGTGGCAAAGGGGAGCCGAAGCCAAAAAAACCACGTCAAAGCAGGTGAAAAATAAGGTCATGTTGACAGTTTTCTCCAATGAGGTGTACTTCAAATTGATTTCGACCGGCCGAAATGTCAACAAGGAACCCTATTTAAGTATTATGCGTCATTTGCGCGAAGCTATTCGAAAAAGAGGCCAGAATTAAAGGCAAAAAAATCTTGGTTTTTGCACCACGATAATGCACCATCGCTTATGGCATATGGCGAGTTTTTCGCCAAATTAACAACCAATATCATGCCGCAACAATCGTATCCGCCTGATTTAGCTCCATGTGACCTCTGACTGTTCAGCAAACTTAAACGACCGCGTCGAGGAAACCGTTTTGAGTCATTAAAGACTATTCCGGACTGTTTCAAAGAGTGGAGAGAACGGTGACGTAAGTGTATTGGGGCTAAGGAGGATTACTTTGAAGGGGACGACATAGATTTTGTAGTATAAATTATGAATTATAAAATTAAGAACAAAGTCTTACTATTTCTCATATTAGTATATTCACTAGCGACAACTGTGCAGTCTTAGATTCTCCATTTGCAACATGGGTATGACAAAAGCGTGGTTGGGTCTTTATTCCAAACAACACTTGTAAATTCACTGTTCATTAATTGAGCGCTTAGTCTCAGATGCGTATGCGGAGCTGTAAGTATTGTGGTTGCATGCCACCGCTAGCAAACTAATTGCAATTGCTGCAACACAATTGGTGGTTCGGGTGGTTCCAACTTTTGCCTTGTAGCCAAGTGCACAAGAGGGACCACACATGCCTCAGCTAAGAATCAAGAAGCTATCGAGCACCATTCAGCAGATGTGGAATAGCATATGTGGACTTCTGACGCATGTAATGGATGTTATGGAAGTGTGTGTGCCTTTGTTCGAATACCCTTCTGCTCCTGTGCCTGAGTTCGAGCGCTTGAAATTACATTTCGAATTATTTATTGTGTTTTTGTAAGCTTACTTTGCGGGTTAGCTCTCTGGTCAATAATGTTGTTCTTCACTTCTTCCACACTGTCGAGTCCATTCGATGACCAGATCGAGCTCTGCGTAAATCTTAAGTGTGTGCGTGCTCGTCACGCTCCAGCGCATCCATACTCTGCGCTCCAACGACTCCATTTTCGTTGGACATCGCCCGCATACAGATCTGCCACTTAAGGAGCTTTCAAAGAATAGAGGGAAGGTGGAATACGCTCTCAGCCATGTCGCACGGGCAACACTTGTGGTGCACTTGTTTCATCTGTGCTTATATATGGATGTAATGTATATACAACTTTTGTTGTTGCTGGTGTCGCACATTCTCCACAATCCCTTCGTTAATGGCTCCGCGCCACAGTCAATGCCAGTCGGGGTGTTGCTGGTGTTTACGCCCGCGTTGGGACCAGGAATCCACAATGCTTCAATAATTCTTACGTTTGCTATTTCCCTGACCACCTCCAGTTAGTACTCCTCCCACGCCAAGATTTGCTGTGTGAAACCGCTCGCATCGAATATGCGCTGTTGTCACCAGAAGCAATAAAACTTCAGCAGCGAAAAAATTCTGTAACGGCATTAGTCCATTACTGTTACATTTCCGTTAGAGCAGAACAACAAAGCTGGGCTTTTATATTATAACTATCGCGTTTCCCTTTGTTCACACTATCCGTTGCGCATTAACACGAAGCAATGTGTCGAAGTCGAAATAGAAACCGACGCCTACGCCAAAGTCCGCTGTTGTGAAGTGGGGTATACTAATGGAAGAATAAAGTATTTATATGGTGCTCTTAGCCGCGTAGAGAAATTCAGTGACTTAGTTCATACAAATGTCAGTTATAACGGGATATTGCAATGGAAATGGCATCTTCGAAAGTTTCCCAAAGCTGTTATTAAAAATTATCAATTCGTTTTGGTATGTTGGATGAGAAGGAAAAAAAGCCATCAAACGTTGCCAACTTTTCAGGAAAACGAATTTCTCGGGGTTATTTATTTAAAGTAGAAAACTCAGCAGTGGGAAGCGAGATGCAATTGCAAACCAAAAAGAAAGTTGCCAAAATGCGTGAATACGAAGAACTTGACAAGCCGGCCGACTGCTCGAAAATTTGACGAAAAGATGCAGCGATTAACAGAAGGTTTCAAGACCGGAGCATATTCTTTTAGAACCTTCAGAGGTGGTCTAGTGACTGATGCCTAGAACATACTGAAATTATGTAGAGAATACTTCTCCAACCTGCTGAATGGCAGTAAAAGTACAACACCTCTAGATCGCGAACACTATTCCCCAATCGATGATAATGGACTAGACATTCCACTGCCCGACCATGAAGAAGTTCGAATAGCAATTACCCGTCTGAAGATCAACAAAGATCCAATAGATTGCCAGCCGAGCTATTCAAACAACGCGGCGAAGAAGTGATAAGACGCATGCATTATCTTTTTTGTAGAATATTGTCGAACGAAAGCATACCCGACGATTGAAATTTAGGTATGCTCTGCCCAATTCAGAAAAGGGGAGACCCCGCAATTTACGCCAACTACCGTGGGATAAGCCAACTCAACATCACATATAAGCGGCTTTTGACAGCACGAAAATGAGCTGTCTTTACGCTGCTATGTCCGAATTTGGTATCCCCGTAAAACTAATACGGCTGTGTAAACTGACGTTGTGCAATAACAAAAGACCGGTCAGGCTCTGGAAGGAAATCTCTCCGAGCCATTCGATACAAAACGAGGTTTCAGACAAGGCGACTCCCTCTCGTGCGACTTCTTCAATCTACTCTAAGTGAAAATAATTTGAGTTGCAGAGCTAAATAGAGAAGGTACAATCTTCTATAAGAGTGAGCAGCTGCTGGCGTACGTCGATGGTATCGATAACATTGAAATCAACAGTCGCGACGTTAGATCTGCTTTCTCCAGAATGGATAAGGAAGCGAAGCAAATGAGTCTGGTAGTGAACGAGGACAAGACGAAATATCTAGTGTCATCATACAAACAGTCATCGCATTTGCTACTTGGCTCCCACGTGACTGTTGATGTGTGTTGATAGTCAATACTTCGAAGTCGTAGATAATTTTGTCTATCTTAGAACCAACTTCTTAAGACCAACATCAATGCCATCCTCGAAGTCCAACGCAGAATAATAATTGCCAACAGGTACTACTTCGGACTGAGTAGGCAATTGAGAAGTAAAGTCCTCTCTCGACGAACAAAGACTAAACTCTATAAGTCACTCATTATTTCCGTCCTGCTATGTGGTGCAGAGGCATGGAAGATGACAACATCTGATGAGTCGACTTTACGAGTGTTTGGGAGAAATATCGCATTCGATGAAACAATGAGCTGTACGAGTTATACGAATTAAGAAACAGTGGCTACGCTGACTAGATCATGTCGTGCGAATGACAGAGATGAAACCACTCCAGGGAAGCAGAGAAAGAGGAAGACCTCCACTCCGTTGGAAAGACCAGTTGGAGAAGGATCAGGCTACACTTGGAATCTCCAATGGGCGCCAAACAGCGGGCAGAAAGAACGATTGCCGCGCTGTTGTAAACTCGGCTATAACCAGCGTGTCGAAAGGAGTCGATTTAGCCAAGTTTGTCAGGCGGACGGATACGTATATATGCGAACTAGCTTCTATTAATGAAATATCGAAAATTTTGAACACGTACTTTTCTCACCAAGAATATTTTCATTTGTCGGATAGAAATCAAGTGCTTGTATGTAAAACTTTTATTTGAGAAGAAAATAATCATCACGAAAATTTTATATTGATTAATGCCTAAGACAATTGCGCAATCTAAGAAACAAATGTTCAGATCGAGTCACTATACCATGTAGCTGCCATACCAACTAACCGAGTTAAGTTCTTGTAAAGAATCTTTGTATTTGTGAAGGTTATTATAGCTTCGGTGTAACCGAAGTTAACGATTTTTCTTGTTTTATTTGACTTTTGGCGATACTGCTAATAACGTAACAACCACTAATTCATCGGCAGCTAACTATAATCTTAACAGAGGTCTCAGTAGTGTCATTAGACTTTTCCCCGCGCACTTTCTCAGCCTCTTCTTACAATGTCATCTACAACTACAACAAAATCTTACTTCTTTGTGTTTGCGAAATTTCTGCCTTTCTGTATATATGACATATTCCTTCTCATAAACTCCTGCACCGCCTGGATGCTTGGTTGCCCACTCTTTTCGTGGTTTTGATAAAGCACAAATGCTTTTTATTACTTTTCGTGCGTCAATTTCATTATTTTATTAAAATGGATGTGACAAATGTCTCATTTCAGAAACGCCTCTCTCTCTATCTACGAGCCCAATAACAGCCCGACATTACAAACAACAACAACACCGTTTGCACATTCTCGCATGTTGTTTGCGAACGGTCGTCCTTTCGTCCTTTTGCTGGTCCGCGTTGATGGCTAGCACAATGCGCGTCACTTGGCTACTTATTTATTTATGCGTTGCAGCTGGGCTGTGGTTTGCCAGCCTTGTGAGCTTGATTAACTGGCGTGTTTTGTAAGTTGAAGTTGATGTTTTCGTGTCTTTCCGCGCCGCACGCAATTGCTCTTTAGAAAACTAATTACATTTAATAGGCGCTGCTTGTCACAGCTTCGCCTTTGCCTGTGCTAGGCGTCTGTAAAGCGAAATTGCATGAATTCCTCAAGTGAACCATACTACGCACCCCACCGAGATTCAGTTGCGTAAAGTTTCATATATAAATACCAAGAAATTGCGTCGTAGAATATAACAGTCAAGGAAAGGAAAGGCAGAAAAGTTTCATGAAAATTATTGGGTTCATAAAACTTTCAAGTTATTTTTTGTGTCAGAATTATTTGAGTAAATGTTAGTTTCAGAAACCGAAAAAATTTCGGTTTCTTATACTCTTGCAACATGTTGCTACAGAGTATATTAGTTTTGTTCACCTAACGGTTGTACTAATCACCTAAAACTAACTAACGTAATCGGGCAGCTGCCATGCCCACAAAACGTCATTAAAGGAAAACCTATAAAGTGACTTAACCAGGGTGGGATCCAGAGTAGAATTTCGGGGGAAACCGGGCCGTTCCTACCCTCAAATTCCATATATTACAATGTAGGTGCAATGATTTCCGTTTTTCTAACAAACTTTTTGTTGTTGTTGTTTTATCGGGTACCTATTCCCCTTTGGGATGGTAAGGATGGAAGTTGTCAACGTCTTCTAGCGGAAAGCCCAAGAAACGTGCTGTTTCGACGGGGTCGGACCAAAGGGAGAGGGGTATCAGATGAGTAGATGGGCATATATTGGATATGTTGGGTATATTCTGGATAGGTGGGAGTTTAACCTGCTACAGTATCCAGAACGAAACTGCCAAAGGGTCACTCTCGTTTCTCGCGGCAACTCGAGCTCTTCGTCTACAATGGCTGGTGGTTTGACTCCGGGTACATTCACTGGAAGGAAGTCGGTGAAGGTGTTGTTAGCGCCACTGTGAATGGCGGAATGGCCTCCTAGGAATATCAAGAGGTCATTCCTCAATTACGTCGACGACATAAGACAATATGACGACCAAAATTTCGGACGCAACGAACTTCCGACAAGCACTGCCATTCACAGTGGGGAAGAGTTCATTATGCTCCTTAACTTTGAGCATACAGGCCTCAGTATGCAGATGTTCAATAGGAGACATCAAGAGGCATTCTGTCGTAGTCCGGAGTGCAGTATTCTGACAGGTCTGAAGCTTCCTCGTCTGCGTTCCACTGCATCCAGGCAAAGCAGAACGGGAGTTATGTTGCCTGTTTGAGCTCCTATTGATCGTATAGATTCTCTGTTGGCCACTCAGGTGGAGCGGCGGCGCAATGCGCGAAATAGGTGCAGGTTGCACAGCCGTAGAGGTTGCAGTAGTGCGTTGGCAACAGGGAGCTACGTAACTTGTGGTCCACTTGACCGAGGTGGAGTTTAGATGGAGTCTTTTGGCGCAAGCGCAGCAGAAAATTCCATCGGGCCCGGATTGGACTCAAAGCCAGCACGAATCAGGAGCATAAGGAGCAACCCTGCTGCAAGGCTCCAGTGACGACAAACTTAATCTTAAGACTTACCGATCTAAACGTGGTTAGATCACCGAAATAACAGCCCTATCTCGATAAAATCCAGGTCAATTCCGGTGCGTAGAACCGGCTGCTGTGGAAATTTATTTTTTATCGAATACGGCGGTCTGTGAATGTCTTATTTTTAATAGAGATATACAGTTGTACTCTCATAACTCGAACTCTTCAATTGGCAATAGAAGTCAAAAATCCTTCCTTTGTTCCTTCCATAGCTCGAAGTCTCTGTAACTCCAAGTGTTTTGTGGATTATGGTGATTCTAATTAGGGAAGTTCAACTGTGTTATAATTTCTTGGTTTCCGATTCTCTGGTTGAAGGTATTTCACTGGCTTTGATTCTTGCCAGTTTCATGAACATAAAATGTTCGGTTGCACACGAACTTAACTCTTCCTCACTTGATTACAATTATTTTTCTATTACAACAAGTTTGAGTTTATACTAAATCATAAATATATATAGCATATGTGGTACTATTATAATTTAACCTGTAGTAATACAGAAAGATCCAACATCTTGGATCAAAGCAAGTTCCATTGAAATATAAAAATTGTTATAAAAACCTGCCGTTGCTTTAAATATTGCGAACTTTCTCATTTTACTTACTTGTACTCCGGCGATGGGCAACCCTGAGCTACGCATAACAGTACAGCACCCTCATCTTGTGAAACTTGTACATGGGAAGTATGTTCGACGACACTCGGTGAAATGATGCCACGGTGAGCTGAAAATATTGTAATAGTAGTAGTAATAGGTGACAAGAAATAATAATTCATATTGTAGTCACCAGTTAAAAACAGAGACGAAGATACTTTGAAACTATCTGAGAAAATTATACAAATAAATGCCACAACATAAAGGAACAAAATTGAGCGTAAAATAAAAAACCATCTGCGGGCCTAGCATGCAGAAGAAGCATGGCTTTTAACCTGTAGAAATCATTGGAGACAACATGCGGCCCTGATAACTCTGCTACTTTCCAGGTTCAACCAGTTTGGCTCGATTCAAATGAATTTTCCATCAATAATTGCAGGTTTGATCTTCATAACGGGCATGGTCATTGAGGTTTTACAATTTCACATGAACTTAACAAAATCACTCATTGTTTAATAATTAAATAAATACCTTATGTTTTTCTACAAATTTATGGTCGTGTGTGAGCATGCATTAATAACAAAGCCGAGCAAATTTTTTCGTTTTTAATTTAAAATCGTGAGTGCTAAAAAATAATTTATGCGTTTGCGGTTTTGATTCATGAAAGCTTTCAACGCCGATCAATAGAAATGCAACAAATACAAAAAAGCACAAACAAAAAAGACAATGCAGCAATGCGATTTTATTCCAATTCGTCGAACACAGCGTTCAAATTATAAATTTATTCAATTAACATATTCGACGCACGAGCTTGTGGCCGAGCAGCTCAAAAAAGGAGCTAATTAGTGAGGCTGAAATTAAACGAAAATTATGCACACACACAGACACGCACATGTGGAATTTTCTCAATTATTACTACAATTATTAATTTACATTTTCGGCTTTGAACTTTAAAATTAAAGCTTATGTAAACCGTAGTTATTGACACAAAAAATTGTCATTAATTATTGAAGTAAAAATTGAAATTAATTATTGAATCATTTTAATTGAAAATTCTATTAAACCAACCACAAATTGTGAAAATAACTAAAATATTTAGATATAGAAATGAAAAGATCGAAGTACTCACAATTTATCCTGAGACGAGTTGGCGAGCTGACGACCACTTGGCGCGTCAAACGGTGCATGCTGCGGCAGCGAAACGACTGCGATTCATCGCTCTCCTGCAGATTGTGAATGAGCAGCTCTCCGGTCGGCAGTAGGTGGAACTTGCCGTCTGTGGAAGGAGTTATGAGGTTTTCTGCATTAATTGCCTCATATTTTATTCATCTGCTTAATCAATGTTCAAGATAATTAAGATGAGAAAATGATAAAATAAATTTTGATCAAGGAAGGTACGAAAATGGTTAAGCGATGGCAGCGCATATCACGAATGTTTAGCTGCCCTATAACGTTGTTAAATATGCAGTGGCCGGCAAGAAAATCACAGTTTATACCTTAACAGAATCAGAATACAGAACACCGCGTCCTAACGCCCACTGACACACCTGAAAGGATAACGTACGCACAAGTGTTGCTGCTCGCCTCCGGTTGTCGTTTTTGTCACTCGCACGAATAATCACATTTTCACCTTTAATGCCAAGTCGAGCTCACTGGTTGCACTCACTGTCAAAAACTGGACAAAAAATGCACACTTTGCGAACTTTACACGACGATATGCTAAGCTCGTTGCGCACTGAAGTCGCAGTGCTTTGATAAAGGACACGGCAGACAAGGAAAGAATAAACTGAAAATGCTCTTGCTTTGACTTACCTCCTTGCAGTGATGGGTAGATGTAGATAGCAGGTTCATGAACCCACGAGACCACTCGCACCAACTCCTTAACGAACGTCGGCACGACACAGCGCAGTATGGCGGTGCATCCTCGGGCGGCAGACAGCACCTCGACATCCACTTTGTATGCCTGCGCAACAACTGCAACAAGGCGAATTACAGTTAGTTATGCTGTCGAAATGCACGCATTTGCAGTCATTTTTTGACATTTATTAAAAAAGAGTATACAAGATATAATACCATGAGCCTTTTTTCATTTTATTTTTACCTATAAAAGTCTCTATTGTTGAAGCGTCCGAGTTTTTAGAAATAAGAAATAATTTGATTCCATTGCTTAGATACCTTAAAGGCTTTTTCTCTTAGTAAACTAACTTAGATATTATATTCGCTTCCGATATTTTGATATATTTTTTATACTAGTATGGGCAAAAACTAGTAAGACTTTGTACATAATTTTAAAATTCTTAATTTATTTTTCTAAATCTCAAAGTAATCCGCCTTGGTCCCAACACACTTGAGCCAACGTTTTTTTCAATCTTAAAAACAGTTCTTAAAGTCAAATGCTGGAATAGTGTCTTCAATTAACTCAAAATGGTTTCCTCGGGGCGATCGTTTGATATTGTTGAATAGCCAGAAGTCACACGAAACTAAATCAAGCGGGTTCGATGGTTGCGGCACGATACGAAGAATCAATGCAGTATGCGACGGTACATTTTCGTGGTACAGAAACCAAGAGTTGTCGACCCATAACTCCGACTTCGTTTTACGAATAGCTTCGCGCAGACGACGCATAACCCTCAAATAGTATTTCTAGTATTTCACACATCGATAATCGAAGAAAACTGCCAACATATCCTTGATGTCTCGTTCCGGACAACCTTTGACCTCTTCAACTGATGAAAATACTTAAAAAGTGAAGATATGGTGCTCCAAAATCGTCAGGCAAATGTTGGAGAGATTTGCCATGGCAAGAGATCTTGGCATCTCTCTCGAATCCGTTCGAATATTTTTGGTGGATTTTGATCGCGCTCTGGCTCGACTCATCCCAATAATTTTTTTGAAAAGGTGTTCGATTGTGACTAAATTTGAAGTCAAAAATTCAATAAATACCATCGAACAACCACCATATTCACCAGATTTGGCACCGTTTGTTTCTATCTTGGTCCCCAAACTGAAATTCTCGTTCCGTTGAACGACTCGGAAGGAGCTGAAGGCCATCCCAAAAAATTCTTATGGAAAGTGTTTCGAGGAGTGGAAAAATCGTTGGCATAAGTTGGCATCTGTTCGGGATTACTTTGAAGCCAGCAAAATAAACATTAATGAATAATTAAATACTTTGCGATTTATTTTCAATTTTCAGACACTTTTTTGGCACAATGTGTACGCAAAAGTTATTAAGTTTCACAGTCTGTTTCGTACATACTATACATAAATGGTAATTCAGAGAATTCCTATTAACCTCTGAACTGACTGCTGCACTTCATCTGCTTGGCATTGAACTCGACGTGCGCAATCTCATCTTTGAATACCTGCCTGCATGACATACCCACGCACAACTTCCGAGTGGTGAATATACTTTGTCATTCACATATACGAGTATATTTGGCACTAAAATCATAACCTTATCGAAGTAAAAAAGTTATTGCTTATTTTACTCACCGGCACGCACTTGCACGTCGCGCGACACGATGCGCCCAACACTGTTGCTGGCGATGCAACGGTAAATCGTATTGTGCACGTCCTGGTGGTAGGCCGCCGCCGGAAATGGTAAGAGCACCAACGTGCCGTTGCGCAGCACGCGTCGCACGCCGTGTATCTCCGAGACTGCAGTGCCGTCCGCGTGCACCCAGTCGATGGTGGGCTGTGGGCTGCCGGACGCCGAGCAGTCGAGCCAACCGCCAGACGAGTTGGAGAATTCCACACGTCCAGGCGGCTCCATCACGAAGCCGGGACCGCGCAGATGTGTGTCGAAGACCTCGGCCAAAGTGGCATCTGTAAGAAGAGAAATTTGAATAACTGACGTGGAAAAACAATAGGCAAATAGTTTATTTGATGGAATATATGTATATAAACAAAAACAACACGAATTACTATAAATGTAAAGTCGCGATTTGTTGTAATTCCAAAGAAATATGAATAAATGAAAAGGCAACTCTGCACGACAAAAAACCAAACGGTCCAGCACTTGAGACTTGTTGGCTCATTGGCTAGTTGTCTTGCTGCGCTAAATGCAAATGGAATCGCAAATTGCGGCCGCGCTTGGCTAAGCAACTGTAAAACTGCGAACATTGAGTTGGCAAGTGCAAACTGCGGCGCAGGAAACATTTTCGAGCGCAGCATGAAGCACGGAAATCGCCTTGAAATACGCAGGAAGTGGCTAAAGAAAAATGATTCGGATATGAAGGAGCAAATATAATAAATGTAGAAAATGCAGCAAGATGACGGAGCACTCGAAAATAACACAGCAGTGCAGTGCAAGAATGGCAAGGCATTATGAATATAAATAAAATTTTCAACTGGACGTCACATTTGCGCTCAGCGTGTGAGTAGCGGAAGCCAAAAATGAGACAATGTAAGTGAGCGGGCCTCCAGGTCGGCAAGCAAGCAAGCAAAGGTTCTTTTCAACCCTACCACAGTCAGCAGCAGCATCCGCCTGCTGTTCGGAATATTAGCATATGAAAGTCCATGCCAATAATTTCCACAGGGTGGGTATACCACAAATGTATGTGGAGAAAAAAGTACATAAGGTATACGCTTTTGGGAACTCCCAAGTGGTCTATTAGAATTTTTCAACAACATTTTGACATGTATCATATTCGTTTCGTTTAATTTTTCTTTTCATTTAAATTTCTTCATTTTTGGCTCAATTTCCCCAAAGACTTTAATTTATATCTATTTGGGGTTGTATAGCTAAATTTATTAGAAAGGGTGATTCATTTTGAGATACCCTTCTTGTTTATTATCATTCTAAAGAACATTCTCGACTCGTTCGAGCGTTTCGACTGATAACTGGCCAATGACACGCGTGATGTTGTGCTCCAAGATCTGAATCGAAGGGAGATCGTCCGCTTCGACTTCTAACGGTGTGTTATCACACGATCTTGGTGGCCAATCGACTGCCTCAAAGCGTGAAATTATCACAGAATGGTTCTCTCAATAAATCCATTGATTGATGCGATGTGTATAAAGTGGCGCCGTCTTGTTGAAACCAAATGTCACCTAGATCACGAGCTTCAATTTCAGGCATCAAATAGTTAGTTGTCATGGCGCGATAACGGTCGCCATTGACGGTTACGTTCTCACCGGCATAATCTAGGAAAAAATATGGACCGATGATTCCACCGACCCACAAACAAAACCAAACCCTTATTTTTTCCGGATAAAATGGCAGCTCTTGAATCTCTTCAGGCTAGTCTTCGCCTTAAATACGACAATTTTGTTTGTTCACATACCCTTTGAGCCAGAAATGGACCATATCGCTGAACAAAATTTGGCTCGAAAACGTCTTATCTTCGTGGCACTTTTAAAGACCCCGTAGAGCGAAGCGATGCCACTTGGGAAGGTTGAACGGCTTCACTTCTTGCACAAACTGTATTTTGTACGGTTTCAATTCAAGTTCTCGACGTAAATGCGCCAAGTCGTTCCATACGTCAGTCTCAGTTTCTGCGAATGGCTTCGAAACGACTCACCACGGTCTTTGTCAGCTTCGGCTGCTAAATTTTCTTCACTCTGTGTTGGACGTGGTATATTTGGTCGAATATTATCCAATAATGAATGCTGAGTCTCAAGATGGGTGATGGTGTTGCAAATAGTACGCTCAGGAGGTCGATTATGTAGACCATAAGTTGAGTGAATGTTCTTTACAAAACGTGAATTTTCGGAATAAAGTTGAACGATTTGTTAACGAAGATAAGGATGAAATGCCAAGCAATACTGCACAAAGATAACAAGACAGCTTGATACGACTCACGCGTCATCTGTCAAAAACAGGAGATTGAAAAAGTATATCTACTTGACTCATCCTTTATCAGTCAATAATAAATTTGATGTGGACAACGTTTCTAAGTTTTAGAGTGTGAGATTCAACTAATTTTACCTCATTTTACCTTTTACCTTATAATACAACTCAACCCCTATTCTCTAATACCTTGCTTATTCGAATACATACACTACACATACATACACATAATCTCTTTCTCAAAATATTTGCTTCCATTGATATTAGCTACAACAATAAAGAACAATATGTGGGAGGGTTCGTGGTATACAAACATAATTTGGCCTAAAAGTATTTATAAAAACATGATTGATGACTGTCTGAAGAATGGTTTCAATTTTGGGGACAATCAATGCGTGATTGCTACTACAAAACATATCTCACTTCTACTTAAAATGCTCAAAATTTGTACTGATTTAGGAACATTTCTCATAAAATCTATGAATTATTCACGGGCAACGCAAAAATATTGGAGCACTTGAGTTGGGGGACAACACATATTATTCGTTACCACCGAACACCAGATTTGTCACACTTGTTTAAAATTTTAAAAATCTCTGCTCTGAAAAAAAAAAATATTAAAGAATAATTGTTCGGTATCAAGAATATTGCGAAAATGCGGAGCGTATTGTTCACGGAACAGAGCTCCACATTTTTATGTCATTACTGAAAGCGACAAGCTGTCAGCCACTTTGTCTGAAAAAATATTAATTTGAAAAGTACTTAAAATGCATGCAGTCTTTAATCTGAGACTGCCCCATAAAACCGCACCGAATTGAATGGGTGCTTGAGTGCTATCAGACAGCATAATAGCAGCATTTCACTCCCGGCAGCCGAAATCTCTGCACACCAAAACGTCATTCATATTTGGACGAAATGGGCGCATGTCCATACAGACAAACTTACAATTGGAAACAAATATACATATGTACCTTAATATGTACTACATATATGTGTGTGCAGAATTAAAGCAAATACAATTTAAAACATTAAAAGTATACTTACGCTTTCATGCGCAGCGTCATTGTATACTTGTACATATGGGTATGAGTGTCTATGAATGAGCAACAGTACCCTTTCGGCTGAAGTGAGTGCAAAAGCGAGTACATTTGAAACGCTCGGGACCCAACAGCTTTTGTTTGCCTTAACTGACGCAAAAGTGATGGCGGCCAGCGGAGTTGCACATAAACAATTTTAAGACACTCAAGCTGACAGAAAATACACCAGACTTCTTATGTAATCCAATGGGACTGAATCAGCTACCTTCCCGCCACGAAGACACCAGTTCCTAACTGGTTACATTTAATTCATTCATGTCCATGCTTTACTCGTGTACACGAGCACGTTCTGGGAATCCTAGCTCCCAACCAGTGCGGCGCGGTCAAAAATCTGCCAGAAAGCGAAATTCTGACAGCCCATACATTACTCGTGAAGGGGGAAGGGGTTTCAAACAGGCTAAATGCACCGTTTGGATTCATCCTAGGCTACCAAGCACTGATGCTAGTACTAGTCCTACAAAAGGAATTGGTAGATAGCCAGTCCAGGGGTGCCTACCGGGTCGCTTTTGCAAAACAGTATATCTGTTCTAGTACATGAGAATGTATGTGTGTGCAAACTCTGAAATTGTTATGGGAGTTAAAAGAAACGCAGAGAAGTAAAAAAGGGAATCATATTTTTATGGCTAATATAAAAATGTTTGTCGCGTAGCACAGCAGTACAACAGTTCTGGCATGTCCGTACTTACTTAAGGGAACAATAATTTAACGGAGTTGCGAAAGACAGCAAACACAGCAAATAAAAAGGCAGAAACGCATAACGGACACCGACGCATACCGGCACAAAGACTGCGCACGAAAGGCGAGAATGAAGAATTCTACTTTCTTTTGGTGGTAGCGACTAGCGGGCAGTTACAGCTACACAGAAACAGAAATATCAGCAAAGTCTTCACTCGGCGCGTTGGAATGGGAAGTGAGGGGAGCGTATCAGTCGTCGGTTTGGTATTGCAGTCGGTTAAGCCGTTTGGCATTCTACAACAAGTATTATCTGCGTTGACATATAAACACACAAAAACTCGTATAAGACACGCACACTAATCCAACGCTGGTAGGATTACTTACAATGAAAGGCAAGAGACGCGTAAGGAGAGTGTACATTAAAGGGAAAGGAAATAAAAAACGAGCAGAAAAGAAAAAAATGCGAAATGAAATGTTGGAAAGGCGAAACTCTCCTAAGATTTGCAATTGCAATATTTTTACGAGCGCACTTCATGGTGCTTTGTACGAGCGCGCACATTTACACAACCACATCCCAGCGAGAAAATCAAAGACACCGACTAAGGTGCCACTTTGTTGTTGGTGTACAACACACTGAACTTTACTGAAGAAAATTCGGCGTGATGGCGAGTTGACAGTCCTTGGTCGGATAAATATCTGAGTCCGTTCCGGTTACTTAGACCCGACTGTCGTGCGAACATAAGGTGCAGGGAAGTGGCACAAGTTTCAAAGTTATAAAGGAATACAAACCTATATTTCAAAGTCAGAATTATACTCACATTTAAAGTATTCTGGACGAAAAAAATCACCAACAGAAGTTCAAGACAAAGTCAGTTCTCACAAGGGCTAGACGAAACATCTGCTGTCAGTCGTCGCACTCGCGACTAGATGTCATTTTAGACAGTCATAACTTCGAAGTGGTAGATAATTTCGACTATCTTGGAACCAGCATTGTTAGCCTCGAATTCCAACGCAGAATAACTCTTGCCAACAGGGGATACTTTGAACTGTGTAGGACGTAAAGTCCTCTCTCGACGAACAAAGCCCAAACTCTATATGGTGCAGGGCGATGATAACATCTGATTCGTTACGAATTTTCGAGAGAAAGGTTATGCGGAAGATGTATGGTCAGTTGCGCATTGGGCACGACAAATACCGCATTCAATCGAACGATGAGCTGTATGAGCTATAATAGCTAGGTCATGTTGTCGAAATGGATGAAAACACTTCAGCTCTGAAAGTATTAGACGCAGTACCCGACGGGGGAAGCAGAGGAAGAGAAAGACCTAAACGGCGTTGGAAAGACCAAGTGTAGAAGGACCTGTCTGCGCTTGAAATATCCTGTTGTATCTACGGCAATAAAGAAGAAGAAGTTGGTGCGTTCAAAGTGCAGTTATGTTCCTACAGGGTGTTTGCATATAATACACATGCATGCAATCAAGCCATTAGCTTAAGTTATGTAGTAACACAGCACTTGTTGTGTTGAGGTTGGTGGCGCGGTGCTTTGCTGGATTATGGGACAGAAATACTCAAAGCCATAAAAAATCTGCTTATTGTGTAAGTTGAAACAAGAAAAATGCTGATAATTGCGAGCATGAAAATGAAGCGCGAAGTTGTCGAGTGAATGAATTTTGCACTGTGGAGCGGACCGTGCTTAAAACTGCACCGAGAACAATTGTTCTTGATTTTTTTTCATTAAAATTGTTTTTTATTTCAATTTTTTAATTTTACCCTAAGCAGAGAGTGATATATTTCTAGAGATAAAAAGTACTTAAGTTCTTAAGCTTCATCTCACTTTACCGAAAGGAAATCTGTCAGTAAGTACTACAGTACAAAAGTATGATTTGAAACGTTTCAAAATCAGGCAGTCACTTAAATAGTTGAAGCAGACTTGATTAATAGAAAACAGTATATTCAACGTATTAATATTAGGGCAAAGAATAGACCAAGTAGCTTTACACAATGAGAAATATCTACGCTTAAAGGGTTACAGGGGCTTACGGGTTTCAAAAAATCTAATTTTTTTATTGTTTCATTAAATTCTACAACACCTCTAGAATATTTTCCTAAATTTTGAAAGTTGATTCGAGTAATAGTTTCGGAGATACAGACTTGAGAACTTGTGCGTTCGAAGCTAGCAAGGCTAAGCGCGCCATCTTTAAACGCGTTTTTTTAGATACTGTGTTGAAGTCAGTTGGCAAGATTTCTCGAGAAATTTAATAAAAGAAATTTTCTTCGTGAAATTTTACACAGGTGCTTGAGATACAATTCTTAAAGACTTGGACGAAGGATTTTTTTTTCGATTACAACTATTTGAAAAAAAACTGTTGCGAAACTTACACTGAAATTTTAATTTTTTTGTAAAAATGTCTGCCAAAAATTCAATTTTCATTTTTTTTTCCAAGTTCTAAGTTTAGGTTTTAACTAAAACACGTATTTTTCACTTTAAAGGATCCTTTTAGGAAGGATGACCGGAAATGGCGTCGCAATAGCCGAGTTAAAAAGACTTTTTTTCCAACAATTTCGGAATATCTTTGTTATTAGTGTATATTTGTAACAATAAAAAATTATAATAAAACATTTCATTTTTTACATGAGAAAAAAATTGTTGCAAAAGGGCTGTTTTTACCCAATGAAACCTAAAACACCTTAATTTCATAGAGGTATCTGACTGAGAGGTATCAATCGGAGGCGGATGGATCTTTATTAGGATCATGGACTTCAAGGAGATACCATCAACCCATTAGAAGCATTTTTGAAGCAGGGCTGCTCATATTTGTATGGCAGTAAATTAACGAATGTTTAAGTTTAGGATTCAGAGTAATCATTGTTGTAGTCCAATCCAATATTCAACGATATCAAGTTTTCGTATGATCAGCATATAAGCCATAACTTTAAACGATTGAAGATATAACTACGAAATATATACGTTCAACCTAAAACACACCGTCACAACTTTTGAAACGAAAAACGCATACAGAGACTTTTCAAATAATTTATTTTCGAAAACTTCTTTTTATGATATCATCAAGAAGGGAAAGTTAATATATCTTTAGATATCAATATCAGCGAATGACACGATATGCTTCTAGATTGATTTCAAAAGTCAAAGACTTCTGAGTGAACTTAGCTTCAATATGTCCTTTCTATAAATCCTTCCGTTTTGATGATTACTACATTGGTTGAGGTATACCTCGACTACCTCAACTTAACAAAACGTCTCACCTGATCCAGCAAGAAATTTTATGATATACTATTAAAGAACATTCTGAACAATTGACTTTGCTCTCCGCTTACTCACATCTCAAAACAGTGAATCGAGATTACTTTTGCGCCAAAATGGGTAAGTCTAACAGGTATTCTAACTTCTATTATATCTGCTATAAATAGATATACCTAACATGATTTTTAAAAAAAGTGAAACAAAAAATCGACTTAAGGTAAAATCTATTTTGAAGCATTCCGCTGAAATCGACAAGTTTTCCGGGCTTTGCCAGCACTTATACGAGCACATACATACATATATAATACTCAAGCGAGCGACAGCGCTGATGGATTTGTCCGTCTGCATATATTCCGCAAGAGTTGACTTTGTTCTCATTTTTGTAGCCGCGTGTATTTGAGCTGGTGGGCGTCAGACAAGACAAGACAGGCAGCGTTTGCGTTTGTGTTGGTGCTCGTTTTGGGAAAAGGATTAATGGCTGTGGCACACGCTGTAATGAGTGACGAGAGTGAAACGAAGAAAGAACTGCATTCGAGAGCCGTGAGTGAAATACGTTGAAG
Source organism: Bactrocera tryoni (assembly GCF_016617805.1). NCBI lineage: Eukaryota > Metazoa > Arthropoda > Insecta > Diptera > Tephritidae > Bactrocera > Bactrocera tryoni. Next base: position 9,179,159 of record NC_052503.1, on the reverse strand, counting down.
GAATGAAGAATGTACGTGGGCACGAAGAGTAAAAAGAAATAAAATATTGCCAAATGTATGTCTTTTTCCATAGCGAAATGCAAAGCAACCGACAACAGTAGCAGTGACGGTCGGCGCTGCCAACGGCTGTTGCCAGCTTCGATTTCCTTTGAGGATTCCGAGAACTGTGTACGCGCAATTATGCGAGTGCATGTGTGTGTATGCATAGAAAAACTGCCGTTGCAATCACTGAAGTGCTCACCAGAGCACAGACAGCCAGCTTCAGCGTTTGTGGTCGCACACAGCCGACAAGAAAGCATTGATTTTTCTGCAGCTAAACCACGCAAGTATATATTTGCACGGAGAGAATTAAGACCATGACATCAATGGAAGTTTAAATTTCAGAAATGAGTTAAATACCGTTATTTAAAAAGGACAACCTTTGCTATAATTATAAATTTTTTATGCCCTGAACAGGGTATATTAAGTTTGCCACGAAGTTTATAACACCCAGAAGAAAGCGTCGGAGACCCTATAAAGTATATATAAACTATGTATGTCGAGCTGAGTCGATTTAGCCATGTCCGTCTGTCTGACCGTCTGTCCGTCTGTCTGTCTGTATATATTCGAACTAGTCCCTCAGTTTTTAAGATATCGTTTTGATATTTTGCAAATGTCGTTTTCTCTTCAAGAAGCTGCTCATTTGTCGAAACTGCACACATCGGACCACTATAACATATAGCTGCCATACAAACTGAACCATCGGAATCTAGTGCTGGTATGGAAAACTTTTGCATTTGACAAGATATATTCACGAAATTTGGAATAGATTATTTTCTAAGGCAACTATGTAATCTCCGAAGAAACTGTTCAGATCGGCTCTCTACAGCATATAGCTGCCATACAAACCGAACGATCGGAATCAAGTGTTTTTATGGAAAACTTTCGTTTTGAGGTGGTATCTTCCCGAAATTTGACATGGATTACTGCGTAATAACATAATCTCAGACACCCGAAATCACCACAAACCCTAATCTTTAATATACCTTTCTAGAAGTTTTTTTCTGCTTGAAGTAACTCGCGATGAATCTTTTAAAGTACATATTACAGAACTACAGATCATCTCGGTTTGAAGCTATTGAGTATTGGACCTAACAAGTTTTTTCGTGAGATTCAGTCATAATTAAAGATTTATGATTATGATAATCAGATCTAATTAATTAACTGAAATAGTGAAAATGTGGACATAATCTACGTTTGCTTCTTATTTCGATGGTGTACAATATTTTTATGTCAGTCTAATATGAGACATGCTCCAAGCGATTAAAATCGGGTTGAGTTTTTAAAATGTGATTTGATTTGTTCGTGCAACTCCAAAATAATTTTATGAGCAGCATGAGAGCAGATACATATACACATACACATATGTTGGTAGCTAAATATTACGTTGAAAAACAAAAGAAACTGGATGTGGTCTCTCCCTCTAATAAGTTTAATATACATATCTAAGAACCATTCAAGTTTTAATAAGCAAATTCGCTATGGGAAAATGTTTTTGGTATCTTACCTGCACTGCAAAAACGGACGACTTCGGACTATAACCCCACCCACATCAAGCCAGATGAAAATTATTTAAGCCCTCAGATAACAAATTGCGAACATTTTACCAAAAATATCGGTAAACCTATCAGATGCATATACATTATAAGTATAAGTATTTTTGAAGTTTGAAAAGACACTTCCCTGGCTTTGAGCCTTGCAGGTTGCGACAGTACAAAAAATTTGGTTAGATTCGAAGTTCGCCCTTACTTCCTCCTCCTCCTTTCATCTTACAAGATTTCTTCAAGTTTTAAATGGAAAGTCTTTTACCCAATTTTACCTCTTATAGCAGCTCTCTTATAACCTTCAATAGCCTATTTTTGACAGATTACGAGTGAGTAGTATCGAGCTGTCATTTTATTTTTGTTCAGTACTGTTTGGCATTTTATGGTGGAAAGACCAACAACGTCTACAAATCGTTCAACTTTATTACGAAAATTCAAGTTCCAAAAAGAACGTGTTTCACGCGTTTCGCTCAATTTATGGCCAAACTAAGCGTACTATTTGCAGCACCATCACCCAATTAGAGCATCATTATCTATTATTCGATAATATTCGACCAAATAGACCACGTCTAGCACGCAACTGAGTATCTGAGAGTGTACACGAAGGCTCTATTCTGCGCCGTTCGCAGCAACTCGGAGTGACGTATGAAACGACTTGGCGCATTTTACGTCGAGATCTTATATTGAAAGCGTACAAAATAAAACTTGAACTAAAGCCGGTCGACCTTCCCAAGCGGCATCGCTTCACTCCATGGGCTCTTTAAAAGTGCCAAGAAGATCAGACGTTTTCTAGCCAAATTTTGTTCAGCGATAAGGCCCATTTCTGGCTCAATGGGTATGTAAACAAGCGAAATTGCCGCATTTGGGACGAAGAGCAACCTAAAGAGATTCAAGAGTTGCCATTTCATCCAGGAAAAACAACGGTTTGATGTGATTTGTGGGCAGGTGAAACTATCGATCCATATTTCTTCAAAAATGATGCCGATGAGAACGTAACCATCAAAGGCGACCGTTATCGTGCCATCATAACCGACTATTTTAGGTCTGAACTTACAGCTCGTAATCTCGGGGACATTTAATTTCAACAAAACGGCGCCACTTCTCATAGATCGCATAAATCAATGGATTTATTGAGAGAATACTTTGGAGAGCACATAATTTCACGTGCTGGGCCGGTCGATTGGCTACCAAGATCGTGTGATATCACACCGTTAGACTTTTTCCTGTAGAGAAACGGAAAGTCTAAAGTCTAGGCGCACAATGCCTTTTCGATTCAAGCCTTGGAGCAAAAATATGCGAGTCATTCGCCAGTTACCAGTTGAAGTGCTCGAATGAGTCGTCGAAAATTAAACTAAATGGATGTACCATCTGTGACGTCGCCATGGCCAACAATTGAAAAAAATAATCTTCAAAAAATAAATACCGAAAAATGTTCTTTCGAATGATTATAAACACACCCATTAAATTCAAAAAGAAGGGAACATCAGAAGTGATCCCCTACTTTCTTGAGCTCGAAAAATTTTTTCGGTTTCTTGCCTTAGAGGCAAATGCTGGCAAAGTACTGTAACTATTTTTGAAATATCCATTTTTCTGTAGTTCATCACTAAATTTCACCTTTCTTTTTAGACATTCTGCTATGATAATTTTTTGGATTCTACAGACCTTCTCTGTCTACTATAAGTCGTATATGGCATTCGGATTTAGCAGCTATATATTATTATAAATAGATAATGAAATTTTACAACCTGTGGAAATACGTAATTTTTTCTTACAATTTAATAAATTTAAGGTCATTAACTGAAAAGTAAAAAAAAAAACAAATATTTTCGACTAGAAATATTTACATCTCAAGCCCCACTATCCCGTAATAATAATCATAACCATAAAAATATGTAACATAAAGAAATGCTAACCACTTTTTGTGTTTGTTTTGATGTTCCTCGAAATACGTATTTTGCTTAAATCTAGAAATAAGTCTCTCGGAGGATCAATGAGATCCAGATTTAAGTTCAATACACCAAATCAATGGCAAAAACCCTTTAGCGATACATAATTTGGATGTTAAGAACAACTGCCCAAATAACATATTATGATCAATTTTTATCTAAGACCTGGCTACCAACACCTTATCTTCATTTCAACTTACTCACAACAATAAATAATAAAAATACTCACTTTCGCGCTCATCACTTTAGCTCAATGGACCAAGTTTGAATTCCCCTAACTAATATGTGTGGATGGGGTAAAACGCAAACGTAAAGCACTTTATATTTCCATTGCAGCCACTTAACGACGCCAATCAACGCAACAACACCAATAACTTCATAAAATACCAATTCTAACTTTGCGTATTTATCGCCCATAAAAAATGCACAATTTTCCGGTCTTTTAAATTCCAACGCAGAGCAGAGCGTGAAGCCTGAAGGGGCCACCAACAGCCGCAGCATGTGGGAGTTGCGGCGGCAGGAGGGCCAGGCAGGCACGACGATTGCGCCAAAGATGCCAATAAAAAATAAGCAGCACTTAGCTGCAAGAAAATCAAAGAGCATGTTTACAACAAAACAATATATTTTCTTAGTATTTCTTGTCTTTAGTTTTGTGCGTCTCGCCTCGAAGGAAAGCAAGGCAACGACTTGTTGGCGGTGGATGAGCGAAGAGCCACGTGCCTTTAGCCGGTAAGAGTGGAAACCTCGCAATGCCTTCGTCTTAGACATTGGTATGCAAATGTTATTGTTGTTATCATTTGTATATTTGTGTTCTAGTGAATCCGAAACACACGGCTACGGAAGAACTGCCGCTTGCTTAACGACAAATAAATATATAAACAGTTCGCATGTTTGTCTACTCACAAGTAGTTACAAGCAAACAAACACGAGTCAGCGCCGGGTCTATCGAAATTGCTTAGTCTGCAGGCAGACAATATTGGCTTTCGAAATTTGCGCCTTAAAATTGCATTTCCGTTAGACGTGTGGCTGCGGGTGAGCGTGAACCGAGCGACGGCACCTACTACGGGGCTTCCTCCATCAGGCGCAAACACACACTCAACACATTTTGAATATCTTCGTCAATGTTTGTTGCTGTTTTACTTTTCTGTTTGCTCCAAATATTTTCACACATTAACAAAAATATGTTGGAATTTCGTTGTGCAGAGATGTTGGGAATTGGTTCGGTCTCAATTGCTTCTTTGCAGTGGGGTTCGGGTTTTTACTTCGACATACTTATATAAATGAACCCAGCAGACTTTAGTGCTATATGTAGGTTGCTTTTTTATTTCGGGCTTCGAGAACAAGAACAATTTTTAATCATCGAAAATCGGTTCTGGTCTTTCAGAATATTCTCCATTAAGATCTATACCCTTTTGCTTGCGTTTGAACCAGATTTCGGGGCATATTGTAACTCAGATTGAGATGTCTCCAAAATATGCGTTCTGAACGCATTAACCGCCTCTTCAGGTGTCGTAAAACATTGATCTTTTAGTTTATATTTTTTAAGCGGAATAAAAAGAAATCATTCGGCGCAAGGACTTTACGAGGATAAGGATGACTCATCAAATCGATGTTTTGAGTGCTCAAAAATGCTTCAGCCGATGTGTGAGAGCATGCATTGTCGTTGTGAGGACGATTAGTCGTCCTGATTTCTTGAAAAACAACTGCCAAACAAATAGTTGTATTTTTTTCTTCTTTATTGGCGCACATACCTCTTATGGGGCATAGCCGCTGCCTCCTAATTCCTTAACTATGTCAAGGACGTCGTATAACTCATACAGCTCACCATTTCATGGAATGCTCTGTTCGCCGTTAGTGCGCAATGAACCGTAAATCTTCTGCAGAACATTTCTTTTGAAAAGTCATAACTTTGACTCATCAGATGTTGTCCATGTCTCTGCACTGTATAGACGGAGATGATGAGTGACTTGTAAAAGTCCGAAGTAGCACCTGTTGGCAAGAGTTATTCTGCATTGAATTTCGAGGCTGACATTGTTGGATACTACTCAGAATTTACTGTTACTGTTTTGCATAGTTTTAGTGGTGCGGTTGGGAGATGTTCAGTTATTCTAAACAAACGGGCAATCATTTGCTTGGATGTTGGATTCGGCTCATCTTGAAACACCTATACAGTCCATTGCTGTTTACTATCGGACTCATACGCATAAATCTACGATTCATCATCTGTCACGATGTCATAGACGTATTTCGACCAATCGACAAGAGCCTTTTTTGGAGCGTTGACAAATTGTGTGGAATCCAATGTGAGCAAATTTTATTTACAGTCAAATGTTCCACTAATGCCACGATATCTCACGAGAGCGCTCCTATGTCAAAATCAGAACGTTTTGCATACCACCAAAAATGTCAAACTTTACGATAAAATTGTGAGTTTCCAGATAGCAACACTAGTGTTGCCAAATCCGGAAATATAAAATGCTACCTACTTATTCATAAAATAATGGTTCTAAAGACCAAAACAACTTAAATTCACGTTTCGCCATTATTCATGCCATGCTTTGAATAATAATACGCTTCAATCTGCACTTATTCAATATAACTTTCAAATTCAACAATATTTGTATTTAAGAGCTGATCTAACAAAAAAGCAACAACTTATTCCTAGCAGAACGATTTGCTTATCCCACTTTTGGCTGGCCAACAGTACCTGTTCAGCGCACCCAGTATTGAAATGTTGTTTGCTCATCGCAGAAGCAAAAAAGCTTGCCGTACGCCGAGGCACGTTTGCTTGGCAAATGCCATGCATGCTTTCACGCTTTCGGGTTTATCTGCGTCTCACTGCTATGATTCCCAGCATACTTGCTTCGGTCTTTAGTAGACAAATCGACCAATATTTGTGTGTGTGTGTGTGTGTGTGTGCGTATTTCCTACTGTTTATCTATTGAATATGCCGTGTTTGTTGTAGTCAATGTTGTTTTGTGTTTATTTTTGTAGAGTTTTATTATTATTACTTTGTTTCAGCAACACAAAACACCTTAAGTGGGTCAGTAAGATAAGGTTTCCTTACAATTTTTTGCTTTTCCGCTGGCACAAGTCCAGGCGTTTTGCTTGTTTACACAGGATAAGTAAACTTTTCGCAAAGTGTGGCAAAAAACAAAAAAGATTTCACTAAAGAAACTTTGCATGTAGTACCTGTTGATATGGCAGTGTTCCAGATATGTTTGTTTATGGAGTGTTCTGTTTGCAGACGTCAGATTTGAATGAGAGTTCTGATTTGTTTGAGGAACTCATTTTGTGTCCTACATGTCGTATGCGCAACTATGCGGCGGAATAGCAAAGCAAGGCGTGGGAAAGGGCGGTAAAGAATGAAGGTGGAGCATAAAATCAGGGTGCATTAAATGTGACAACGTGGTAAATAAGAATATCGAAGTTTGCTGATTTCTGAGGAATCTTTTGTGTTCGCTTGGAATTACGATATGACATAAATACACATAGATCTTGCTAAGTTTAATTTTCAAATCGCAAAAACTGGATAGACAAAAAATAGGACTATGTCATATTCGTTGAATATCACTAATAGTGATAAATTTCTCCGCAATTACCCGTCTGAAGAAGGAAAGCAAATGGGTCTGGCAATGAACAAGGGCAAAACGAAATATCTCCTGTCATCAAACAAACAGTCGTCTCATTCGCGACTTGGCTCCTACGTCGCTGCTGACAGTCATAACTTCGAAGTCTTAGATAACTTCGTCTATCTTGGAACCAGTATTAAAACCAACAACAACGTCAGCCTGGAAATCTTGAGTAGGAAGTCGACCAGTAAAGTCCTCTCTCGACGAATAAAAACCAAACTCTCTAAGTCACACATTATTCCCGTCCTGCTCTATGGTGCAGAGGCTTGGACGATGACAGCATTTGATGGTACGAGTTTTCGAAACAAAGGTTCTGCGAACGATTTATGGTCCTTTGCGAATTGGCAACGGCGAATATCGTATTCGATGGAACGGTGAGCTGTATGAGATAAACGAAGTCATTTACATAGTTTAGCTAATTAAGAGACAGCGGCTACGTTGGCTAGGTCATGTCGTCCGAATGGACGAAAACACTCCAGCTCTGAAAGTATTCGACGCAGTAACCGACGGGAGAAGCAGAGGAAAAGAAGACCTCCACTCCGTTGGAAAGACCAGGTGGAGATGGACCTGGCCGCTCTTGGTATCTCCAATTGGTGCCACATTTCAAAAAGAAACGACTGACTATACTCGGCTATAACACCGGCTATAACACCGTAAGCGGCTTCTATGCCAGTAAAGAAGAGTGAGCCACTTGTGTTTCACCAGATCAACGCACACCGAAAATATATCAGGCAGCTTCGTCTGTATTCCTCAACCCCAGAGACCTTCTGCACACAGAAGCGAGTGTAAAGTATTTGGATGGTCCGACGACAGAGAAGCATGCTTTTTACCTAGAAGCTTTATAATTATGCTGCAAAAACTTACATGCGCTTACTTTACATCATTAACTTTATTGACTTGTCAAATTAGTAATCGTTATTACCCAACATTAGCTTGTTCGCTGCCAGCAAATTAAGGGATGTTGGCTACATTTGCCACAAAAACAACACATGTGTCTTCAATTCAGATAAGAACCTGCGTCGTGCAAAACCACATGGAATTGTGAAGATCCGCTGAGCTGACTGCCTAACTGCGTGCATGTGTCAGCCTTGGAAGTTGGCATGAAACTTTCGCTATTTTTAGTTAGTGCCAAAACTTTGTAGACTAACAATTACACACATTGTCGCATTGGCGTGGGTAAATACAATAGGAAGCCGCCCAAGTGCTTGAAACAGCAAACGCGGCGCGCGAACTCTTGCAGCTCTTCGTTGTTTTCCGTTAATATTGACTACACTTCGGTAATAGTTTCCAATACATCGCGTATAGGAGCGCTGAGCGACGCTGATAACTTCAAGTTTAAAGAAGTCTGCAACTATTGTTGTGCTTTTCCACTTTACTCCTTACTTTTCTGCTAAGCTGTAAGTTGCTCTTTGCTTGGACCGCACACACGCACCCACCACAATTTGCCTGGGGTATTTTGCGTCGTTTGACTTCATTTTAGTGACAAAAAAGAATTGACAAAATCGAACAACTTTCAGAACTTTCCTGTTGCCGAACTATGATCAAACCAAAAGTTTCCTTTTATATTTAATACGCATATGAAGAGTATACCATCTGCTGTGGAGTGGCATAGAAATTTGCAAACAAAAGGTTTTGTTATTTGCGATAAACAAAGTCCATTAAACGCGTGTAATATTTTCAATTTGCGTCGAAAAGTGAAAGACCACACACATCTGGCCACACTATTTTTACACCTACTCAACCACACAGAGCCGATAACGAAGGTTTTTCGTCCCACACACACCCACACTAACATATTCTATCACATGTCCACACAACGCTCATTTGACGGAGCTGTCATGTGACTTTGAAAATTAATCAATCACCTGACACGGTCCCTTTCATCTCTTTCTCACCATCGGCTAGTAAGAGAATCCTCCTTTGTTTGTAGCGTTGCTTTATTGAAAGAGCCGAATGGAAACAGGTCGCCCATACCTTTGGTGAACGGAGAACAATGGCAGCTAGTGACACACTTTCACCGTTAATCCTAGCTTAATGATGTGTAAATGGACCCATTCACACACACACACACACACACACGTGTGCCAAATGACGAAAAGCTTTCAATCTGCTAATTCCCGTAATGTTAAAATACAGTAAACAAAAAGAAAAGCTTTCGGCGAAAGCAACTAATTGCTGCTTGTCACGTTTGTTGTTGCTCCATAAACAAGAAGTGAAACTATATACATACATATGTATATACAAAACAGTTATATAATGAAGAAATCGCCAAATTTCAGAGTGTGGGAAGTTTTTGCTTGGATGAACCAGCTTTCGTTGAGGCGGCCAGGATAGTGAAATGCTTTGAGTCGTGATCTGGATTTCACTCTTTGGCAGTTAATAGAAAATACTTCGAATAGACGGTGTAATGTTAAAATTATCACGAAGATCCATCATTTAAAAGAGGCGGAAAAGTGGTTTTATTTAGCCAACCAAACAAGGGTGTATCACATTCACATGTCACAATTTTGCATTTTAATATTTCATGTGTCTTTCAATAATTATTGAATTTGATTTAATCAGAGCATAATCGGAAATGTTTTAGAGAACAGTACTAAAAATACTATAGGGCAATGCAGAATATGGTGCATTTGGTCTTGCATATTTGCAATTGCAAATTCGCTGTACATTTTGTTGCTTTTACACTAACAAATATTTTCATTACCAATTCGAAAGGTTTTTTATTACCTTATAAATATATGTATACATTTTTTTCTTAAATATATGGGCACTAATTTTTTTTTTTATTTTAAAGTATATTAGTGTAGATCTTAAAATTTTCCATCCCCACTAGACTGAGACTTCAAGAGGCTATATAAAAGATTTTCTATCGGGTCTTCTAACCTCTGCGTCCACTTAGTTTCAATCTGGCAAATCACTTCGAAGAGATAGAAGAAATGCATTTAACAAGGAAAAATTTTACTTTTTTCAACATTTACATATTAAGTTAATTCCAAAAATTGCAGTGCATTTTCCATATTTTAAAATTCTTAATATATTCTTCAAAATGTATGTCGTCCCCCTCAAAGTAATCCGGAGTGAATCACAGCTCGATAATACATGAAAAACATAACCTTGATTTTTGGCCTGCTTTGACGTGGATTTTCGGCTTCGACTCACCTTTGTGAAGATATTCGGGCGATTGATTGTCTGTTTCTGAGTCCAAGATCCAAGACTCATCGCCAGTACTGATATGTTTCATAACATCCTGATAATCGGAAAGCATTGTTTCACAGACGTTATTGCGACTATTTTTTGCCGACAGTATCCATGTGAAAAAGGTTGTGCAACTCATATAATTATGTAGTAGGCACTTCAACTTCGACCTCGTTTATTCACATTCTACACACCTCTCTTAGATGTTTCGATTTGTTCATATCTTCTCCTCATACATTTCAGAATAATAAAATCTTTAATTTTTAATTAAGCTACGATTCCAATATACATATATTTACTGATTGCAAAATATGATTTAAATATGAAAACAATTCTTTTCCAACTAATTAAATTTTGAGAATTATATTATGAGGAGAGATATGAAGAAAGTTTTAATTTCGACGGCACCAAAACAATCTGTGCTATAAGCGTTTTCCATACAAGAACTTGATTTTGGCGAACAATTTTTGTATTTAGTATGTTAGGTTGGTGCTGCAGTAGTCCGGCAGGTCCGACAAATGTGCAGCTTCTTGGGGAGAAAAGGACGTGTGCAACATTTTTGATCGATATCTCAAAAACTGAGTGAGTATATGTTACCTTATAGCTTTTCCTCAGTTTATATAAAGAAACTTGATACAAGCTTCATAGTAAAACTGAGGTCTTCATCTTCTCAGAGAACATAATCAGTCAAGTTATTATTATTAATGCGAAGGGTCAAATTCTATAAATAATAAACATTTATAAATAGGTATCAATGGTACTAAATTTGGAAATAATTCAGAGCTAATATAGCAGGTTCCCCCCATTAATCTTCAAGAAATATTTGCCGTTCAGCGTCGTAGCAGTTTATGTACTTTTAGGCGAGTATTATCCAAATTATGTGTAAACAAGTAAATACACATGTTTAAAATGAGATGTGAATGCTTGAATATTAATTCAATTTTAATTGATATTCCACAAAAACTCCTATTTTTATACCCCGAAGCATTGGCCACGGCGAATATCGTATTCGATGGAACGATGGACTATATGAGATATACGACGACATTGACATAGTGCAGCGGTTTAAAAGACAGCGGCTACACTGGCTAGATCATGTCGTCCGAATGGACGAAAACACTCCTGCTCTGAAAGTATTCGACACAGTACAGGTCAGGGGAAGCAGAGAAAGAGGAAGACCTACACTCCTTTGGAAAGACTAGAATCTCCAATTGGTGCTAAGCAGAGAAAAGAACAACAGAGAAAAGCCAAGCAAAGAACGACTGGCGCGATGTTGTAAACTTGACAATAACCGCGTAAGCAGTGTGTACGCCAATAAAGAAGAAGAAGAAGAACGGAGTATATTAATATCGTTTTCTTTTCTCATAAAAATATTACAATTATTCTGCCTATGCCCGAGTAACCAAAGTGATGAGTTCTTTTCCCAGAATGGTACCTTCTAAAAAACTGCCCCCCCCTCAAAAAGTATCGGTGAGAGTTGCGCAGGCGTTAATTATTTTTCGTTTTTGATAGTTATTTCATTAAGTTTTTCTACTAATTATAATGAATCGATCAGTTTTGTTAAGCTCAATAACAGACTTCGCAAATGAGTTGGTGGCATTTTTTTTTTTTTTTTGTTCTTTTGTCATGTAAAATATTGAACACTTATAGAATGAGGCCAGATTTTCAACGAGAAAAGAAAACAATTTAATTTTGCGACGAATTTAACATCTTAGGCCCTTTAAAATAATGTTTGTCAAAAAAGTCTTGCGGTATTTTCGCTAGTTGACGCTGAATGTGCGTAGTTCTAGTTTTATTCGTCGCATCGGGTCATGCTATACCTTTTTGGAAAGCTCATTTCACGCGCTAACACGTGTTTGATTGATTGTCGTTTCTTTTAAGTCGTTCGTGAGTTATAGCGTCGCAAACATGGAGCAAAATAAAGAGAAAATACGGCATATTTTACAGTACTACTACGATAAAGGCAAAAATGCATCTCAAGCCGCCAATAAAATATGTGCAGTTTATGGACCCGATACAGTTTCCATTTCCACCGCACAACGATGGTTTCAACGTTTTCGTTCTGGTGTAGAGGTGGTCGAAGATGCGCCACACTCCGGAAGGCCTGTCGTCGAAAATTGCGATAAAATCACTGAATTGGTCGAAAGAGACCGGCATAGTAGCAGCCGTCGCATCCGTCAAGAGCTGGGCATGAGTCATCAAAAATTCATTTAAATTTCAATAAAAAAAAAATTCAATAAAAATACCGCAAGACTTTTTTGACGACTATTATCTATTCAAATGATCAGCAAGACGAGCTGAATCCATTTAGCCATATCCGTCTGTCTGTTCATCCGCCTGTCTGTTCATTCGCCTGCCTGTTTATACGGTAACTAGTATATCATTATACTCAGTTTATTACCTAAGGCAATAATGCGTCTCCGAAGAAATGTTTTAGATCGGATACCAGAGCATAAAGCTGCCAGCCAAACTGAAGATCGGTATCTAGTTGTTGTAACGAATATTTTGCATTTGTGAAGGGTATTATAGCTTCGATGCAACCGAATATAACGTTTTTTTTTTTTGTTTTTCTTTGTAAATTTATAGACGCCAGAGACAGTTGATTGAACGGGTCTCAAATACATTCATACAAGTATATTATTATATAGACCAAACTGGTGAGCAGTCCTTATTAGATATTGGAAAACTTATTTAATTTTCAAAGTGTTCTTCCATTAAGGTTATTTTATTTTCGCAAGTGGGACAAAGGACTCTGCTAATAAAATCTTGCTACATAATTCCATACCGAATTCCTTTTCAACATAATTTGTGAATTATTGTGAAAAGACTTTTTAAATATTAAAGAAAAACGCTTGAACGGCCTACACTCAGTTCTAAATGTGATACGTTTTTGTTCTTATTGTTCTCCCCCTGCTTTCTCGCTACCCATCATTCACACTTCGCAGGCTTTTAAGTAATTCCTGAGGCGCTTCCAACCCCCACTGGCGTGCTGCTGGTGTTTTTCTTCGTTTGACAGGACTTTTTATTCAATCCCTTGGCATATTCGCAATCTCATACATACCAAATATGCAAATGAATTCGGTTTTATGCTAAATTGTATGTAATGCCAAATGTGCGAATGGAGAGATGCGAGTTACTCGCTTTTTTATGACACCGAGCAAACACCCGTCTAACCTCTGCTGCCCTGGGGTGGAAAGCGGGCAAATCCTGTTGTTCTACAACACGCCAATCAATGTGTGAATATGAATGTGTGTGTTTATGTATGCGTGTGAGTGTGTGTGCTTGCGAGGGGTGGAGTAACATGCGAAATAATTTCGCATTATTACCAGCAATTTATATGCAAACGAAAACTATAAAAGAAAATTGTTCACCACGGCGTTTCCGCTTGGATGTGTGTGTGTGACGGCGTGTGCGCATGTGGTTGTGGAAGAATTTGTCACAATCAGATTGCGGTATCGTTTAGATGTGATAAAGTGACTATTAATTTGTACTTTGCACATTTCTCGATTGCGGTTAGAGGTTGCCGTTAGAGTGTGCAAATAATTTCAATCTCAGAGGAGTGCGACAAACGTTGTGGGGGAATTATTGAAATTGAATATAAATGATTAAATTTTATCGTCACTTAGACGCACATATGAATATTTGCAAATACACAGAGAGCTGCATGTTTCCTGCTGGAAATAGCAATATTTTATTAATTTGACAAAATCTCTTGCGTAAGGCTTCCAAAATAATTAAAAACAATTTTTCGGTAACCAAAAGGACTCGAAAAATTCGCATCGATAATTTATAAACGCAATTGTGAGACTTCTTAGTGAGTCTTCTACTCAGCATTATTGTGAGAGTATTTTCTTCCTTTATAACAACAGTACAAAAACGTAGTTCAAAAAATAACTTAGATAAATAATTTTAAAATTTCAAAATAATAACTTAATTAATTTTCTTTATGAACGATGAGATATTTTATTTAATCTATCAAATATAAATTCCTCAAGCCATGGAGCTTCTTCTTCTTCTTCTTAATTGGCGTAGACACCGCTTACGCGATTATAGCCGAGTTATGGAGCTTTAAAAATGTAATTATCAAAGAAATCTGAAAAAAGGAAATTATAAATACACAAAATATTGAATTTACTATGAAGACAACTTTTTTAAAGAAATTAGTAGATTCAACTTATTATTTCGGAAAAGTTATGTTTCGATGTCAAAATTGATCGATTGATTCCAACAACGGTATTCGATATCGAATAAGATTTTATAAACATAGCAATATAGCTTACGTTCATTGAAATACTAGATGACCCGCCCGCGCTTAATTGTGGCTGATACATAGATGGTACTACTAATACCAACTAAGTATATGATTCTAGTCAGCCCCTACCTTTAAAGAACATGTCTACAAATTTGGCAACTGCGAACCTAACAGTTAATGAGATATAGCATTTTGGGTGTAGCAACTTGTGTTAATTTACAACAAATGGATCAAAAAGAATTTCGTGTGCTAATAAAGCATCGTTTTTTAGGGGAAAAATACTGTTAAAAAATATTGTTGCATTTGGATTCTGCACCAGAGAAATCAACCATTGAAAAGAGACTTGGAAAGTTGGAAAGAGGCGAAATGAGCACCGAGGATAATTGAAGACAGTGGACGCCTTAAAGAGGCGAAAGCTCTCTACAAAGTAGGTGCCGCGCAAGTTTATAATCCAACGAAAACAAGGAGTTGTTGATTCTGAGGAGTGTTTGATCAGGGTCCGGCACTCGAAGTGCTTCAGACCATTCGCGCAGCTGTCGCACTGGAATCAGCTGTTTATAAATTTGCTGAATGACAGTTCGGAGTATTGTGTACGCAAAAAAAGTGATCAGCAATGAAATTCAAAGGTAATAGTGTGATTGCTTTATATTTGGCTGGAAAATCACAGCCAGCAATTGTTCGTGAGCTCAAACACCTTAATGTGAATAAAGTTTTTATTTAGCGCACCATCACTCGTTACAATAATACTGGTAGCATCGCAAAACGCCATGGAGGTGGTCATCAAAAGACTGCAACGTCACGTGAGATGGTTCGGTAAGTGAAGAAGCGACTTTAGCGAAATCCACGACGAAGTGCCAATCAAATGGCTAAAAAACTGAAAATATCCGACCGCAGCATCCGACGCATATTGAAAAATAAGCTCAAGGGCAAGCTTTACAAGTTCCAAAAGGCTCATGATCTCACACCGAAGCAGCAACACGTAAGACTTGAGAGAGCGAAGCAGTTGCTTCGCTTGGCCGAAAGTGGTCAAATTCCGAACATTGTGTTTTCTAACGAAAAAAATTTTCCAATTGAGCAATTCGTAAACTCTCAAAACGATTGGGTTTACTTGACCGACCGTTTATACGAGAATCTAAGTCGTCGGTTGGCTACCGGGAGGCAGCACTCGCCACAAATAATGGTTTGGGCCGCTGTCATCGCAGGTGGGCGCTCTCCAATTGGTTTCATCGAGCCTAGTGTCCAAGTAAATGCGACATATTATCGGGAAAGTGTTCTGGAGGCTGCTTTGAAGCAGTGGGCAAACAAACATTTCGGTCGCAAACCATGGACGTATCAACAAGACTCAGCACCGTCTCACAAAGCGCGAGTGAACCAAGTATGGCTGAAAAACAACGTTCGAACTTCATTACGACCACACAATGGCTCTCGAATTCACCAGATGCGAATCTAATGGATTATTCTCTCTGAGCCATTTTGGAGAGCAAGGTTCGAAGTAAAAAATACACCAGCATCGCGATGCTGAAGAAAGGGGTGGCCAAAATACCGGCAAGTCACATTCGGGCAGCTTGCGATTCGTTTTTTGACCGTCTCAAGGCCATAGTTAAAGCAAAAGGTGGTCATATCGACTAAAACTGAATTGGTCCTGAATTGATGATTATTTTCACACATTTTGTACTTTAAAATAAATAAAAATAATTTTCCAAACCGAATTTATGGCTTTTTTAATTGGTTACACTTCGAGGACCCTGTATGCAGAGTGTACGAGTGGTTTCAACGTTTTCAAAGTGGTCGTGAGGACATAAATGACGATCAACATGTGGGCCAAGGAAAATCCGTGATCACCGGAAATTCCACCGAAACTGTGCGTGAATTCATTAAAAATCAGCGGAAATCATCATTGAAACTTATAGAAATGGAATTGAACATCTGCAAAACATCGGCTTATCGCATTTTGACCGAACATTTGGGCTTACGAAAAGTGTGTGCACGGTTTGTTCCGCACAAATTGACTGACGACCTAAAATTGCTCAGAATCTAACATTCGAAGGACGCGTGTGACCGACTATTTGACCAAAAATCACATTTTAACCATTAACCACTCCCGTATTCACCTGATATGGCATCGTGCGACTTTTTTCTTTTCGGAAAAATGCATTTTCCCACGAAAGGAAAGCGTTATGCAGACGTAGAGGCCATTCAAAAGGCTTGCAACGGCATACTGGCCAACGAGCTAAAACACTCGTTCGACATGCTTTTGGACCGTGCAAAAAAGCTTTATTGAAGCAGAAGGAGACTACTTTGAATAAAATAAATTGGTTTTTGCCGAAAAAAAACCATTTGTTCTTTTTTTTAAGTCCTGTTTGTTTTGGAAAGCGCAATGCCTTGACGATGAAAATATCAATACCATTTTTTGTTGTGATATTAAAAATATTTGACGGGTTTGTCCAAAAAAAAACTGGCTTTTTGTTCAGGAGCATCAATCAGTATAACCTATATACTAAATATGTACGCATACGATAATTAGTGTTCTCCCGCACTAGCTCTGTGTTGTTATTCTGTTTTTACTTATTTCTTCCTTTTCTTGAAGTAATAAAAATTTCAACCGATTCCTACATGAATTTTGGACACTTACTTATGATTTGAAAATAATTTTACATGAATTGTATAGACTTTTAAGATAAAGAGATAAAGTATATATTCAGGGCGTTACAAAATTCGTGGCAAACTTAACGAACTTAGTATTATCTCTTTCAGGATATAAAAATTATAGAAATGAAGTGTGTGAAACCATATTTAAATTATTTATCTTCTAATTCAAATAACACTGTTTTCGCGATCACAACTTAGTCTTGAAAATTAAGTTCGACTCTACAAGTCAATCCTTAAACCAGTATAGACTTATGCAATGTGGTTAATGGGGTACGGCGAGTATATCTAACAGTGAAATCCTCCAAAGATATTAATCTAAGATTTTAAGAAGCATGTTCTAAGTTTTTTTGTATATAAGCATCTTCGAAATCCACAAAGACTTAAATGTAACCTTTGACAAATCAGCAAAGTTTGTCGAAGATACCTTGATAGACTTTCTAATCATGAAAACTTACTAGCAATAAATCTACTGGCCAACAGTATGAATGTTAGAGGCTTAAAAAGAACCTTCATATTGGACCTTTCACATAGATTTTAGGTAGTTTTAGGAATACTTTATGTCAAATTATGTTATTGAAGAATATATTGAATAGTCTCAATGGAGCCCAATCAATCCTGTTATGATGGTTGTATTTATAAAATTTGCTGATTGTCTTCAGATTGATTCCAAAACAAATATATAGTACAACAAAAAAAAATAACACCGTTTTCTATGTGCCTTAATTTATTATCTTTTTTTTAATCAAAGTAACTATAATGTAATTTTGGATTACAAACTTGCTCTACAGCACCCTAAGGGGTTCCCGGCTTAAAAAAATCCTGTCCTTCTCTATTTGGTCCGAGTAATAATTTTGGAGAGACACCCTTGAAAAGATACGCGCTCGAAGTCTGACATATAGCTACTTAAAACTCTAAACGCGCTTTTCTCGAAACTGTATTTTCAAGGCCGCGACATACTCTACCGATATTAATAAAACTCTACGCTCTTCGAAATATAATATACAAGGTCTTGAAAGACGGCTTTTGATCTATTACAACCATTTTAAAATAACACAACAACGTCGAGAAATTTTCACCAATTTTTGCATTTTTCTTGTAAAATCCTCTGCCAAAAATATAATAATCATTTTTTTGACTTTCCTACGTTCATTACTTAGTTCGAAGTCTTAATTTAAACACATATTTTTTCTCTTTACTTATGATGATTTTGTTGTCAACGCGGAGGCATCTTTTTTCAGAAAGATTGCCGAAAATGACGCCGAGTTTTGAATGTTTTCACAAATTTCACGAAATTTGTAAATTATACATCTTTAGAAAAACAAAAAGTTCAATTAAAAAATTTTACTCATTTATAGAAAAAATATTTAAAATAGGTCGTTTGCTGCTCGATGAAAACCCTACATACATCAAATGAATGACTCCCACGCAGCGCTGTTACTTTCGAACCACTATAACATAATGCACGGAAAGGTTCATTCAAAATCGCTCACTTAAAAAGCGAAATATGCCCTCCGACTGCGTTTGTATTCCGAAATCAAAAAGCTAAAAACGTAATATCAAAGTATTGAAAGTGTACTTTCATGGACAGCAGCCATGCTTACCAACAAGCGCACAAACAAGAGTGAAACATTTTTTTCCACATGAAAGCGTCCAAGCCGCCGACGCCGCTCATGCACTTGTTCGCAGACAAGACGAGACACGAGAAATTTATAGAAAAAGTTGTTAACAAAAACCAAGAAATCTCTCTTGTCAGAACAAAAATAGCAGTGGGAGAGAAAAAATGCTTATATAAAGCTGTCGTGTAAAAAGGCTGCACTCACCGAGATGTGAAAGAAGCAAAAGCAGAAGAATATGGCAACTTGTCCTCATGTCTTTGTTTTGGTTGCCTTTACGCGCGGCCTTAGGATTTGTTATTATTATTTGGTTTAGCCGCCTTTAGTCTAGTTGCTCCGACTTGGTGCTGTTTTCAGGAAACTTTCCGGTTTCACAGTTTTTTTCTTTTTCTTTTTTTGATTAAAGTATTGTAATCATCGATTAGTTAATTTGAACTCTGATTTGGTACGATTTGGTATATAATTTCCCTTAGTTATTTTGATTTTGACATTTATTCACAACTCTTTTATTCAAATTCCCAAATCACTTGTAAATCATGAAGTGAAATATTTTCGCCAACACTGTATTTATTCTATGCACTTTCTGTTACTCTTAGATATACCTCGTCAGGCGATATTTTTGATTTACACGCATATCCTCACTTTCTGTCTATTTCTTTGAAGCTCACTCTTTGGCAGTTGAAACAAACTTTAATTTTACACTTTCGAAGCAAATCACCGTACACACTCAGATCTTTGAATTATATTTGGTTTCGTGTTTGAACCTTTTGTTTAATCAAATTTGGCCTCTTGTAGGTATGAATACATATGTATGTGGTAAACAATTTTGGCACTTTTTCGTTTTCACTGAAATTCTATTGTACTATTTCGCACCTTTGTACTAGAGCAACACGCAAATCTTATAAACATACCATATATGTATGTATGTATGTATGTGATTTGCTCACTTCACTGCACATTTACAAATATTTACCGATTTGCAGCGACTTGAACTTTCCGCATCGCTTGTCACTCGCACACTGATTAAAGCCACGAACTCCTTTAAAGTAACGTGAAATTTATAATTACCACTCGCCCGCCTTTCAATGCAATTCGATTGCGATTTTTATTGCTCACTCAGCACTCGAACACAATCAGTGCAATGAATTGCAGCAGCGTTCACGACGGCGAATGCTTTGCGAAAGTCGCGCGTTACATTTCTAGCACACACACACACACATTCTGATTGCTTATGTAGTGTGTATGTATTTCGCCGCTGCTTTGGTTCTTTCCGTTTCCGTTTTCCGCGCGCTCGTTCACTCACCACTCACAACTCACACTCTCCGCCAACTGTTTGTCGCTTACGTTGTTGCTGTTGCTGTTACTGCTTATAGGCGCAAGCAATTGCGATTGTGGCATTACACTTGACATTTACGAAGTTGCCTGTGTCGTCCAATAGCTTCCACCGACATTAAACATCGACACCGGCAGCGACAGCGACACCCTAACCAACACCGCTGTCTACCTAAACACCACGAAGCAATGCACTCACAACGTGTGCGCGCTCTCGCTTATCTCCCGCACTGACTGTTTGCGCGCTCTCACGCATACACTCGCACGTACTCACTAACCGGATGGGCGGTCGCGCACACACCTCCACTTATCACACCGTCGTCCTCACCAAGTAGGTTCCCTTGCTGGCTCGCACAACTCACAACTGCCTCTTTAATTGGCTAACTTGCTCTACTGTTTCCATTATCCGCCAAACCGTGCACGTCCTTCGAGCTATCAGCTGCAACTGAGCACCGGCTCAACTTGGACGCCGTGGTCTAGTCCATGTACCTTTCACCGGTGCACTTTTGTGGCCGTTTTGCTTCGGTGTGGTGTTTTACCAGCTCTTCTCTGTGGCTCACGTTGGCAGCCATGTTTGTGTGCCGGCCGCGGTGCGCATGCTCACCACTTTGGGCCGCCAAGCGTCCTGGCGGCAACACACACGCACGGCAAATGCTTTGCTCTTATCACATTCCTCTGTTTATTTGTTCGTTTCGCAGAACGCTTTGGCGTGGCGCGCTTTTTGGTATTTTGTTATCGTCCGCTTTCTGTTTGCTAGTGTGCTGCCATGTATCCGATTTTGTTGCCCATGGTTAGGGACAAAAACAGCAGCAACACACCGCACAAAACTATGTGTAACGCTGGACGCTTGGTTTTCTGAGAGTTTGTTTGTTATGCAAATAACTTATTTACTCTTTCTGCTGCTGCCGAACCACCCGTACAGACACACCGCAATTAAGTAGCGAGAGAATATGAGTGTTGTAGGCTTAATGTTTCTGGAAATGTATCTCAGCTGAGAGCTCCCGATTTCGCGCTCTGCAGTTAATGATAAATACTGCCTAAACATAAATTTTTTTTTAGGATCCTGAAGAAAATGACCTCATCCTTAATTTGATTACATTCATTAATTAGTGACGCAGGGAGCTTTTCGTGCCTATAACGAAGTAATTAGATTATTGGGTGAAGTCCGAGGAAAGTGAGAAAGCGACAATTAGATGAGCAAGTTGATAAGGGAAGTTAAAGAACAGCAAATTTATTGTTAATTTTGATAATTTCTGATTTATGTAGTAAAATCACCGTACACTGAAGGAATAGAGCGAACTGTCGCTTTATCCTTTGGAAACCAATGACTTAACTTGGACCCAGAGTGAGCAAAACACTATTAAAAAACTTTTGACAAGTTCGTACCTTTTTATTGATAATTCATAAAATCCAGTCTGTTTTAACCACAAGCCAGCATCTAACTTTTAAAGGTCTAGCTTCCTAATTAAAATCGAGAGAGCTCCTAGCTCTGCTCTTCGTTAAGATGTTCTACTTACGGGTTTCAGCACATTTATTTGATAGTTTTAGGAGACGAAAACCCTAATGCACTGAATTAAAAACCGTGTTTTGTTATTTTTATATACCCTATGCATCTTTCGTTTTAATAGAGATTACGTAACTAAGACCTTAATCACTATATGCTGTCACCGTTTATGCTTTGTCTTGTCTATCTCAGATATCCTCACACACTTTTACTTCATACCGGATCACTTAGACCATGAAGTCGCCAAACCGAACTCTGACAGCTCCTTTTTTGCCCATATACCGACGAGGGCAAAGAAGAATGGGTTTACTGTCAGGAACTCTCTATCAACTCCAACTTCAGACTTCCTGACTATGGCAGTGTCTTCCATTCCGAGGTTGTAGCCATATAAGGCAGTGGTGGATCTGTTACTCCCGAGTGCTGCCTCCTTTAGAGAAGTAACCATTCACTCATATAGCAGAGCGGCGATACTAGCCTTTAACTCATTTACAGGTCGAGGAGTGCCTAACCTCGCTATCAATTTCATCGAGTGCCTTTGAGATAAGATTTGAGGGGTTGCCGGGCCATAGCGGAAACGCAGAAAATTGTAAACCTGATGAGCTAGCAAGGAAAGACACACTAAAACCGCTACCCGTAGAATGGGAGCCACCATCGGCACATGCGCTGGCGCAAAAGCTTATTGGCCCAAGATTGATCTCAGGAGATCTATTGTTACCTTTGCCCTCAGTAAGGCTAGACTCTTCGTAGTTGTGGGGCTTTTAACAGGCCATTTTCCTATTGGCTTCCAAGCTGTAAGGTTGGGAATCTTACCAGACGCCATTTGCAGAAGATGAGGTGGAAACAACTCAACACTTCCTTCCCGCGTTTGGGAGGTGAAGACTTAAACACTTGGGAGCGCATACCTTCAGACATCTCACCGAACTGGCGAAAGTTAGAAATTAAACGCTTATGCAAATGTGTATTGGCTACTAAGCGTTTCGCTAAGAACATAACACAATTGTTCTTCTTTTCAATGTTTTCACAAAGGAATATATACATACTATATACCGGTCCACGTGCGATTTTTGATCAGCCATATATGCACCCTAACCTAACCTTGTCTCTCTACTTGGGAAAGCGCAAGTGCAGGGGGAGAGTGTGTGGCAAACTTCAAAAGTCCATTTATTTCGCAGATCAAATGAAGATAAACAAGCCACACGGCTTTAAATACAATTTCGTGAGAGTAATAAAAAGATAAAATACTTAAAATTGCAGCAATAAAAAGTTTATTTCCAAATAGAGGAAATGCCTCGACAACACATCCCCAGCAAAGCGACTAAGCTGCGATTGCAAGAGTTAGAGCTTTAGTGGTTTCAACGAATTTCTAGTTCACGCAATAAACACCAGTGACTAAAGCCGAAAACTTTTCGGTAAACTACATACATTAGTGGCACAAAGAGGCGGAAAGGTCGCTGCTTGCTGCTTGGCCGTTAACAACGTCGGCAGACATGATGCGGAGGCTGGCGGGAAAAACTTAATTACAAAATAAATTAGTTTTCGGCTAAAGTGTACGTGCATCCATTTGCGGGCGGAAGGACCGCTCCGTACAAGCTACAAAGCTCAGCAGCCGAAACACAAATGAAGCACAGATGTGCTCTGGTCCCATGCAAAACCAGCCGCAGCGACAGCCGTTTAATGCCGAAACACGCCACTCCCCCAAAAAACTTAGGCAAAAGCAGCAAACTGAAAGGAAAAATTCGTTATTTTTTTTAATTTCTCTTCCACATTTTAATATTAATGTAAGAAATATGGCAGCATTATGTTAATATGCCGCCTACACACGAATAAACCCAAATTGTTGACAACAACAATTACAGTCAAATGCGACAAATGCGGAATTTTGAATTAAAAACAGGAAGCAGATAGCCGAACACGCGGCGAATGTTGAAAGTTGGCGAAATTGTTAAGTGGCAATCGTGCGGCAGGCCAAGCAGGTGGGGGAATGCAAACACCAACGCTGGCAACATACAAAACCACAAAAGCAAAAACAACACTGTTAGCTCTAAATTGCTTTAGACGCTGTTCTAAAGTATCTAAAACGGCAAAAAAAGGGGTTACACATTCTGACTGAAAAATAAATTTAAATTTTATGCGTGAGACAACCAATAAAAGTTTGAAAATTGTATCAATTTGAACAAAAGTAGAATTACGGGTTTTATTACATTCGGCCTTATTTGTTTCCGGGTTAAGTCCATACATAATGACGATCGGTCCAAAAGGCACTTCCCATGCACAAACTCGAAATATGCGCAGAATGCGAAATCCGAGATCTGCTCTGAAATCAAACCCAAAACATTGCCTGCTTGTTGGATAATCGGGTTTGAGGAAAATTCGGTCTAACTTTGACGCATAACGGTATCGCATCCTCGTTTGCATATTTGGGCAACGCCACTTCCTACAATACAACTAAAAATAGCAATCGTAGCACACTTCCATAATATATGTGCATGTGTGTGGGTGTATCCGTTATTTCATTCATTATTTAAATAAGACATTTTAAGTCGCTGCTTTTATGACGAACAACGTCTTGCTGCTGTTGACACACTTATCAGCGCGCCAACGCCCCCCGAAGGGAGCACACAACAACAACAATAGTTGCAGCGCAACACTCGCGCGCACACACACGCCTTCAGCTGGCGGCGGCAACAACACGAGGAACGTGCTTATTTGTGAAATTATTTGTGGCGCCCCACTGGCAAACGGTTTAGCGGTCTAACGGTTACAAGCGAGGCTGTGTGTCTGCTCGCTTGGCTGCGATGTTTGCTGGGCGGGCGCTGTTTGCTGCGTGTCGGTTTGATGTACTTGTGGCAGCGTGCCATTGTCGGCTTTCCATCTGTGTGGCGTTGCCACTTACCGCCACGGAGATGAATGTGTCACCCATAATTGGAAACAGCGTCGAGGCGCATATGGCGGTGGCGTGTTCCTGTTAATAATAAAGACCATCAGCGCAACCAAAAAGTCATTGACTCGTTGAGTTATGGTAATAGCATTTCCGTTTGCCACACAAACATATATAAACACACACATACACACACAAACTCATCATATCTGTGCAGACACGCTCAAGTGTGCGCTATTTCTGTGAAGTGGGGGCGGACTGCGCGGAGCAGAGGGTAACCCAAAGCGACAATGACACAGCAGAACCCAGACTGGAGCACAACTTGTAACGCCCATGCAAACACACACACATACACACGCGCACACTGGCATTAGTAGGTGTTCAGGCAATTCTCTATATCATGTTTTGTAATTGACTCGACTTCAATGTAACGTGATTAAGCACGCACACACACAAACATGTGCTCTCTCTCTGCCTATATCTCTCCGTTGCTAATTTCCCTCTCGTGCTCCTTCTCTCTTCTTCGCTGCTAACCATCTACTAAGAGGCATTTGTGCAAACTACTGCGATTTGGCACTTGCTCAAGTGCTTGTGGCATGCTACACATCAAAACGAACGCGATAAACACACAAACAAACAATGCCTTGTACGGGCTGGATATTGAGCGCATTCAAGCAGATGCCTAGCCAAATAATCGAGCACGCAAACAGGCATAAAAGCAAATAAACATACCGGCAACCGACGACCCCAACCCCCACCCAGCGCCATGGAGCGCCTACTGTTGGCAGTACGTACAGCAGCAGCAGCAGCAACACGCTCCTAATGACCAAATGTACAACAATAAAGGTTTGCACTCGACGTGCGGTTATTTTTATTGTTGTTGCTCGCAAGGAAACTAAACCTCAACAAATCATCAGCAGCAGCATGATCAACTGACCGCACAGGATATGAAGTAAGTGTGTATCATCACCATCATCAGCAGCCGCAGCAGTGTTGGTTGGCAGCTGCAAGTACAACAAACACTTGCTATTGCAAATATGAGCGACGGCAAAAGGTAGATATTAGTCAAGTACGCACACCAGTGCTTGAAATTACGTCCAGCTTGGCGTTGGTAGTCTCTGTAGGTCACACAAATAGCTACGCTTATCGAAGCATTGACCCTGGGACTCATATGGCACTCGTCAGAGCCCGAAATCGTTAATTTTTAATAACAAATTAATACAAAAAATAAGGTGACATTTGAATTTAAACTGCGCGCGTCGAGGGATTTGGAGAAGTATTTTTTTTTTAGGTTGGTAGTACTGTCAGTCACATTCTAATCAAATTTGATGTCAAAATATTCATTAGTGTTTGAGATACGTGTCGTTTTGTGAGCTGCTAAAAGTGAGTTTTCCGTTTTTTGCGATGTCGAAATTTGTTTAGCAAAGAATTTGCATTAAATTTTATTTACGGAATCAATTTTCTGCTGCGGATACGTTGAGGATGGTGCCGAAAGCCTTTGGTGATGAGACTATGTCTAAGAAAATATTTACAAGTGGTATAGTGAGTTCCAAGCCGGCCGTGAAGGTGTCGAAGACGAAGAGCGTCCAGGGCGACCATCAACCTCAACCGACGAAGCTCACGTTCAACAAATCAAAGGTTTGGTGTTGAAAAACCGTCGATTAACAATAAGAGACCTTGCCGATGAAGTTGGCATATCGAAGGACTCAGCCAATACCATTTTAAAGGATGTTTTGGGCCTCAAGCGCGTGAAATCCCGACTGGTACCGAAAACATTGAATTTTTTGGAAAAAAGGCGTCACGTTGAAGTGTGTGAAACGATGCTTTCCAACTAACAGGTTGTCATGAAATGCATTATAACTGGCGGTGAGACTTGGATCTATGCTTACGACCCCGAAACAACCGATCAATCGATCAAATATCGTGCCAAAACAGAGCCGAGACCAAAAAAATCGCGCCAAAGTCGCTGAAAAATCAAAAATTTTCTTCGATTATCGTGGTGTTGTGCATTGTGAATTCCTTCCAACCGGTCAAACAGTCAACAAGGAATATTATTTGAACGTTATACGTCGTTTGCGTAACGCTATCCGCCAAAAAAGGCCGGAATTGTGGAAAGACAATTCTTGGTTTTTACACCACGATAATGCACCATCCCATAATGCCCTCGTAATTCGTGATCATTTCGCCAAAAACTCAACCCATTTCGTTCCGCAACCACCATATTCACCTGATCTGGCGCCATGCGACTTCTGGCTGCTCCGGGGACACCGTTTTTATACGATAGAGGAGATTCAAGCCGCAGCGAAGACGGAACTGAAGGCCATCCCGGAAAGTGCCTACAACCAGTGTTTCGAAGATTGGGAAATCCGTTGGCATAAGTGCATTGCATCGGGAGGGGATTACTTTGAAGAGGATGACATTGATTTAGAAGAATAAATAAAGAATTTTCAAAATAAATACAATATCACCTTATTTTTTGGGCACAGTAGTATTTTCGAATATATAGTCAATCAGTATCTCAGTATTCATATCATCCAACTCTTGCAGTAGGCAGTTCTCTGATATATCGATGATGACGTAATCGTATCTAACATCAATCTGGAGAATTCTTAAGGTATCCGTTTACTATTATTTACACTAAAATTTAAAATTTGATGTTCTCTCTTCTTCATTTCTATACAAAAAAAAGTAGAAAAATTATATTTGATCTTTTATTCGTTTCGGCTTACTCCAGTGCTGAGACATGCTTAACGATTAAGATAATTTTGTAAGCCCCATTAATATATTTTTCTATTACTTGTTGTTGTTGCTACCACGAAGACAGCAGCTGCATATTACCACCGAAATACAAAAGTCCATCAAGTGACACATATTCTCTCTCTCACAATTGCATGCAACTTGCAAGCTCACTTTAATGCATACATTGTGCCACACTCACACGTGCATAATATATTTATGTATGTGTGTGTGTAGGTATAGAAACACAAATTAGTTGCCAACAAATTTCGCATTGCACCACTTTCATTCTATTTTCATTTTGCATAACTTGTTTGAATTTGGTGTTGTTGTCATCATTGTTGTAGCGATTTAGAACAGTGTTTCTCCATTGTTCTTGTGGCTACCCTGCAGTGAAATATCACACGAGTTGGCAACATATTAACAGCCACAAATTTGTGTCTAAAAGCCGACTAGTCAGAAAGGCATCAGACCTTCATCAATTATTTGCTTTATTGAGGGGTTACATGAGCTTCTTCGGGTAAAAAGCATTATCTTTTCAACCCTTTTTTTCTCAAATAAAAAATTAAATATTTTATTAGAATTTGTTATTGTTACAAACATACACTATTGACTAAGAAATTCTGAAATTTTTGGAAAAAAAAATTTTAAACTCGGACTTTGCGACGCCATTTCCGGTGACTCCTCGGAAAAAAGATGCGTCCGCGTTGGCTGGATAACTCTTTACAGGATTATCTAAGGTGAAAAAAGTGTTTTAGTTAGAACCTTAACTTAGAACTTTGACTAAGGAAGTAAAGATTAGATTTTTTAAAAAAAAATTTAAATTTCAGTGAAAATTTCGTGATATTTTTTTTCGAATAGTTGTAATCGAAAAAATTCCTTCGTCCATGTCTTTAAGAATTGTATCTCAAGACCTGTGTAAAATTTCCTGAAGATCGGTTGAGTAGATCTCGAGAAATCTTGCCAACCGACAACAAAAACTCAGTTTCGAGAAAAACGCGTTTAAAGACGGCGCACTCAGCCTAGCTAGTCTCGAGCGCACAAGTTCTCAAGGCTGTATGTCCGAAACTATTACTCGGATCAACTTAAAAATTTAGGACAATATGCCAGAGGTGTGGCAGAGTTTAATAAGACAATAAGAAATCGATTTTTTTTATATAAACCCGTAAACCCATGTAACCCCTTAAAGAGTAGTTTCATTTGAGCAACGGCTTCTTCATAATTGAACTTCTCTGGTAAACCTCCGACCAAAATCTGGCGAAGCTTGAAGAGCTCAACAAGTGAAAAGTACCAATTTCAGTTATGGAAAAAGAATAGTCGGCCGACTAGTTGTACTCGTCCTGTGGTTAGTTCATAACTAGTTGATTTCAACTGACTCACATATCGGGTTTGTGCTCGTTTAACGTGTTGCCTGCCAATGTTGATGTCGGCTTTGTTCTTCTTGTTTACCCGAAATCTGAATACAACGGACGAGTGTATTTTTACTCGTATATGAATGTGAAGTGTATACAAGTACATATGTATGTATGTGTTGTATATATGCGTGTTTTGTATATGTATATGCGTGTGTTGTATATATGTGTGTGTCTATGTACGTAGCAACGAAATTCTGCAAAGACGATTGAGTGCACCTTTGTGTCCTCTTGTGTTTGCGTTGGCTTAGATTTGTGAATTTGTAGAAACTTTAAAGTTGATTAGCTTCGTTAGGGAAGCGCTTTTATAGCTCTCTGGTGATGTGCACATACACTCGTACACAACGTCATTTACATGCGTAGTCATCTAATATCCCACAGCTGGTAGCGAGCTTGTTGCCCAATAACCTATTGACCTTAATCTGTGCGTTTTTGTGGCAATTTGTTAAGGCAACACATGCGCACATTTGAACTTTGCACTTTTACATAATTTTGCACTTACCTACATACCTGTGCGTGTCACATGTGTGTGTGTGGGCGTCTGTGCAATTTAGCTGTTTGTATACACGTGATGTGTGGCAGATCCTAACGCAACTCTCCTCTCGCCACACCTCACACAAATGCTGTTCTTTCGTCTACACTCGCAATTAAAGCAGCTAACATGTATGACATAAATGCTTACTTCGGCTTCAATTTATTTTGAAGGTGAATTCATGACCACATATTTAAGTAATTTTTGCCAATTGCGATCCTACACTGCCTCTTCCCTACACCCTAATAAATGCTTTGGCAGAGATTTTCCTAATTATAAACTCACTCCACAGTCGGCTGAAATAACAAAATTATCCTGAAGAAGACACCTCAGATCTTTGGTTTTTCGGTGCCCGACCCAAGCTTATTTTCAATTTATATAAGTTCATATGTGCTAATAGATGTGCGGGTGTGCATTTATTCACTCACCACAGCCAGTGTGTTCACTTACATGCAATATACAACCGTCGATCTTTTGAACCTAACATAATAGTAAAATACATAAATATATGTGTTTTGTTAACATAAAACCGACACCAAGGCGAAAGTGAAGGCATTTCTAATTACGGATGTCTTTCGCCACATTTAAAGTGAACAAATCCTTTCTATTGCTGATTCAAAATTACTAATACTTTTTTGAAATAATTTATAAGTGCAAATAGGATGTAAAATAAGTCAGTGTGTCTGCCGGTTGTGAGCCAATGATGAACCAAGATTCTTCCTTTGAAAATATGTATAATTTATATACCACTAGTTTAGCTTATAGAATGTATATTTATTGGTGAAGTGTCTTCCATCTATTATGATCGATGTGGTTGGTAGATTTTCCTACCGGAGACTGCCACGTAGCTTCATATGGTGCAGCCCAGTACAACATATAAACATATTTCACACCCCAGCGAAGTCGATCAGCCTCAACCCATTTGGGGATGTTTCATCATGGAAGCTGAATTTACCGACCGTTATGTCAGAGATATCTCCTTTGACCACACTGGTGTTTAAGCCGCCAAGCACGTGGCGGTGCAGCTCTAATAGATGCGCTCTTAGAAGACATCTTTGATCACATCGTTCTTCTCTTCCGTCGGAATGTGGACGCAAATCAGGGAAGTGTTGTAGCACTTCACTTTAATGCGAATTGTGGCTAGACGTTCATCCACCGAGGTGATTGACAGGACTCGGCGACGGACTCTCTCTCCTACCACGTGTCACACACCAAATTTGCGCTCCTTTATATGGCCAATGTTGAAAATGCCACAACACTTCACTTCTTGGACGGTGATGTCAGTTTTTACTCTTACGTGGATATCAACCAGTTTTGCAGTGACACCCTCCCAATTAAGGGACCGGATATTTCAGATG
Organism: Bactrocera tryoni; assembly: GCF_016617805.1. Taxonomy (NCBI): domain Eukaryota; kingdom Metazoa; phylum Arthropoda; class Insecta; order Diptera; family Tephritidae; genus Bactrocera; species Bactrocera tryoni. The sequence goes on along the minus strand of NC_052503.1, from coordinate 9,148,537 downwards.
CATGCCCTTAAATCGTAGTCCTTATTTCGTTTGTCATGGTTGTCATCAAAAGCGAAGTCTCTCATCCGAGGCTGTTTTGTTTTTTTCATTGGTACTGTTTTTTAAGTGGCGGGCCCCAGCTCAGCGCACAACCGTGTGGAGTGGATGTTTCGCCTTCTCACTTTAGCTCGCCTTCAAACGGATGTTCTTAGGCTACCCAGAGGATACTTGGTCAAAGACCGGAAGTCGTGGGCTGTTTGAGCCGTATGTAAAAGAAACGTTTCTGGCCGCTCCCAAGTGAATGGCGATCAGAGAACTTTCCTCACTTGCGTAAACTTCTACACATGACTCCATCCTCCAAATAATAAACCACAAGCATTAAATTTCACAAACAAGACGATCGGGAAAAACATCATTGAAGATGGTATAAAAATTGGACAGTGGCCGTAGCACCGCCCACCTTTAAATGAAACCATATGCCTCAGGAAGAAATTGACGGACTTCAATCAAATTGGTTGCGTGAGGTTTCCGAAACGTTCCTATTAGACACTGTGCTAAAGTGCGAATTCGGTTGAGAACCATTCCTTTCTCTCATATAAAAAACATCAAAACTATTACTCAGTGACTATGCTATTTATCTTTATGTCTTTCCAGTACAATATGTTTGTATCTCTGGTATTGAATTCTTTCAAAATGTCAAGTAACACATCATCCAAGTGCATTCAAAATATCTGAGTTTTCACTCAAGCTATCGCTCACCATCCTGACCCGTCACTTCAAAGTGGTGTAACCAATCGTTAAGTAAACTTTTATAGTAAAGCGGTGTAACAGAACTAAAGCCGTAGATTGCTTAATGAGGCTTGAATTTCCGAATGACATAATGAATGTGTTAATAAGGGTGTGGTTATGTCAGATATGCTGCGGCAAATATTATGTACTTTCGATAACTAAGTTTTATTAGAAAATGCTGAACGTGAAAGTGATATATAAGAGTATATTTGCCATTAATGAATTTTAGTTTTGAGCCTGGCGAATACATGAATTTAGACAGTAGAAGTCAGTACTTTTTTAGCAAAAAAACTAAAAGGTGACAATATATGGAAAAATGCCTAAAACTCAAATAAAGCTTTGACCTTGCATAATTTCTCTTAGAATGTTTCCACAAAACTGTTCCCATACAGTGCGCTTAGACAATATGGCGTGAGAGTGAAAAAACTGCAGTACTCCAACAGAATATGGACTGTATAAAAGGTACGCCCTGAAAAGCTCGATATATCACGCCGATGTACGATTGTGTCTGCGCATATGTGCAACTAATTACAATTTGCCTGCATGCGTCATATACCACACACATGTGCAGCTGAGACTAGAAGCAATAACGGGAGAGCCTGAATGCCACACAAGCACTCGCTTACACGATATGCACGGCAACTGCATAATTTATGGTTGTGTGTGCGCTTGTATGAGCTGGTGCGTTTATGCATTTAAATATGTATGTTAACCATAATTAATATGGAATTTCATAAATGTTGCGTATACGCCGAGGCTTACATTACATGGCGCTTGTAATGTGTGAGCAACTGGAACAACAGCAGTGGAAACAACAAGCTCAATTCCACTTTGAATACACAACTTGTAAATTGTTGGTTTTTGTTGGTTTTGCCTGACTCTCTAGGGCCCCGATAAGCACACAAATAATTCTGTTGCAAACATGTCGATTGCATTGAAACACACTTTATCGCCCGAATGCCGGTTAAGTACAAGATTTAATCATGTTTCCGCATTCCCTTGCACATGTGCGGCACATAGCGCATAAGGTAGCCAAAGTGGGTTATAGCACTCGTGCGTATTAGCTCGACTCGGTAATTATGGCGAAATAGCATTCGATTTGAATTACAGCACTTTCAAACAAGTTCTTTGTTGCTTTATGACGAATTAATTTGCCATGGAAAGCTGAAGAAGTTGCGCTCCAAACTGAAAACTACTAACTTTTTAAGCAAACTTGTAATTATTATGAGACTTAAGTGAATAAATATATTTTTTTCAAAATTATGGGAGCACAAATAAATAGAAAAAATCAATGACCCCTCAAATTGTACTTTAGAACTCAACTGACTTTTTATTTAATTTTCCAAATAATTTCAAGAGTTGTGAGTGAAATACCATATTCAATTAATCAAATTATCAAATAATTAATTAATTTACTCTTAATTTCTTTAATTAAAATGAAGGAAATGTATAGTAAATACAAAAATGTATTTCAAGCAAAAATTTATTTCAAACAAAACAGTCTGTGAGCATTGCCGCAGTGCGCAGAACAATCCGAGTAAAAATTTTCAATCCACAAATCAATAGTGACCTACATGCGTAAATTCTTTGCCGACTATTTGTAGTCCCATGCTCGCCCCCAGTGCTCGGCCCGTGCACCAACACATGCAAAAGCAATGTTGCGATGCCAAATCGGTGGAGCAACACGAAAAAGTTATAAATCTGCACGAAAAGTACTCCGGCATTGCAGCATATGAGCCGACACGTATGTGCACATGTGCGTGCACCGTCAGTGACAACACTAACAAACAGCAACGGGACATGAATTCAATAGTTGAACACAAAAATGCGACGTTGGCGGCTGGTATTCTTTGGAAGCGCCCACGAACAAGGACAAAAAACCCAAAACAAACAGCCCCACATACTTGTGAGTGCCACAGACACAGACACACACACACACACATTCAAACCGAAACTTGCAACAGGCAGAAAAAGGTTTGAATTGTCGGTATTCGCACTGCTTTTTACGCGAAGGACGCTGTGTTATCGCGTTGCGTTGCAGAGGACAGTGCAGGCACATAAGTGAATGTACATATGTATGTGTGTGGAGTGGTAAGTACGTTGTAGTACAATCAAATCTCTTCAAGGGAGCTCTTGTGCACGACATGCAAATTGGGAAGCGAGGTACGCAAACTTCAAAGCAACGTGTTGCAATAGAGCGTGCTCGGAAAGACAGTTGGGTTGCGGAATGAAAGGCGCCAAATGCGTATAAAGTTGGTGGCAGAATCGTCAAGCTCAGTAGATGCGCTATGCAGTTGACATTGGGGTATTGTAAAACAGAAAAACAAAACTTTTGTAAATTATGCGGAATAGTTCACTCGAATTGCTTGACCCTCGAATAAAGTGACTATGTCCACCTATACAATCCACATATGTTTCCTGTGGACAAGCGATATGAGATCACTGGAATCAATTTTATATTAATAAAGGCTTTTATCTGTTTGGCAAGTTCATAACTCCTATTTGTACACAGAATCAATTTATAGATTCAGAAGAACACTTATAGTAGCCGTGTCGACCAATATGTGTCATTGTGTCATCAAAAGTCCAAAACTAGTACCCGTAACAGTATATATGCAGCGTTGTTGTGAAGATCTACCCCACTAAAGCCGATACAATGCGTCATAATGGGCTTTCGCAACAAAAAAGATGCCTTCATCCACCACATTTTCAGTTGCTACGAATTTTCATTGATAATAATCGCATGGCCTACGAGAACCAATTTTCTTCCTTTGTTATCTTCTCTGCATCCGCTGTTTGTCATTGCCCGCGCACATAAACACACTCACACACACATCGGAATGTGTACCTCGCTCGAACGTTAATTGCGCATAGAGTCCGATTCGGAGAATTGCATATGACATATTTGAATTTTCACAACTGCACCGATTGCCATGGCGTATCATTCATCGCTGCGCCACCACACTCGCCGCACGCGCCGCACTCGCTGCCGAACTGTTGCTCTCTAAGCGCTCAAAAGCTGCTGTGTATGCAAATTGCAATTTGTGCTCGTAAGAGACGCGCTGCCTATGACGTTGGCATTAACGGCGACAATAACAGCAGAGCCGGCACGGTGGCGCGGCGGCGGCGGGGACGCGGCAATTGCAAATCAATTGCGCATACGCCCCGCCATGCTTGCTCGCAGTGAATGGGTCAGCAGCAGTCGCATTCGCAAACACCAACAAACAGTGTCCAGCAGCAGCCGCACTGAGGCCAGCGCTCCAGCATGGCCCACACAGACACGCACGGCTCTGGAAATGGCGAAAAGACCAGCCAGCCGGTCGGCCAGGCGGCCAGTGAGCCTATCGGCGTTTGCGGCGCTGCGACAAGCAAGTTGTTATTGTTGCCACTTTCCCGGCTGTTGCACATTCATTATACGGTTACTGACACAACTGCAGTTGGCGCTGCTGCCACTGCTGCAGCTGCAGCCCTTTTCTTGTTGTTTGTTATTGCCACAACCGTTGTTATTGCAGCTGCTCGCTAGCCATGCAGTCGTTCGCCACGGCGTCGGCTGAGCAGCTGGCGAACCCGACAGTCCAGGCCTGTTGACTTCTGCACAACAACACTCCTGCTCTATTTTTGGGTGGAAACAGGCTCGTGAGTCCGAGTTCCCGTACATGCGTGGCTGTGTGAGTGTGTGCGAGTGTGGGACAGTCGGCTGGTCGGCTGTTAACGACCGTCCTGCAATTTGCAATGTTGTTATGTGCTGGCAAACAAGCAGCACGTGTGTGCACATAGATTAAAATGCGAACCGAGCGACATCGCACACGCACACATTATGTGAATTTATGTCATACACACATACACACTTATATGTATACATAGTGTTTGTATGGGAAACTACAACTCCCCGCGCCTCGTTTGCGTCATCGTGTCATAATAAAAACAATGTTAAGAGCCAGTGCAACAACAATGCTCCCATGTAGTTGCAATTGGTGCATCCTCAGCTGCTGAAAATGTTGAAAAACGCATATTACAACAAAGCCAAAAAAAACAACAATTAAAACAAAAACTCCTTTATGTACACTTATTTATTTGCGTGTACACGACTAACCGGCCAACTCGTACGCACTTCGCTTCGTTCAATTTTTTTTTCAGCTCAGCTTATTCCCCCCGCTTCGGCCCCCTGCCGAGCATCGCGGATAGCTTTGCATTTCGGCTGCGTTGTTTGTGCGAATATATGACCATATGGTGCAGTTGTTGCTGGAGTTGTTGTTGCCTCTGCTGCTGTCAGTGCAGCTATTGTCGAGCCGCCGCTCTCAGTCACCGGTTCTCCTGCGCCTCCATGTCGGGTCAGTTGCTTTATGTATTGTTGTTGCTTTCCTTTAGGTGTTTTGCTGTTGTGTCATTTGTACGGCTTTTTCTCCATTTTAAATCGCTTGACAATTTTTATTTTGGGCGTTGGCTGTCGCACATTCGACTTCTGTCCGACACACACTCACACATATATACAATGTATACATATGTATGTTTTTCTCGATTTCGCATTCACTAGCAGTTGACGGTGCTTTCACATGCATACATATGTGTGTGTAGTTGTCGTTCTGTTGTTGTGCAATTGTGATTGCGTTATTGAATTGACCTGATTGCCGACTGGTCTTGAATTAAGCCCTTCAAATCCGTATTAAAATCATTTGCATTCTAGTCGATTGCTTCGTTTTCGCCATCAAACAATTGCCAGCTGTTCAGAAAAAAATTAATTCTAATGGAAAATATTTTGTCATTGATCACATTTGTCTACCGACTTTCACCACCAAAAAAATTAAACAACAAATTTGCTTTCAATTTTTAGGGTCCAACAGAATTACGCATGCGAAATCAAAGTAATCACTCTTAGCCCCAATATACTTGTGCCAATGTTTTTTTTCCAATCCTCGAAATAGTCGTTAAAGTCAATTTCCGGAATATCTTTCAATGCGCCTAGCGATTCACGTTTAACGTCTTCAATTGACTCAAAACGGTTTCACCGAAGCGTTGGTTTGAGTTTGCTGAATACCAGAAGTCACACGGAGCTAAGTCAGGTGAATACGGTGGTTGCGGCACGAAAAAATTTGGCGTAAAACTCACGAAGAATCAATTCAGTATGCGACGGTGCATTATACTAGTAGTGCAAAAACCAAGAGTTGTCGGCCCATAACTGACAACCTTTTCGAAGACCTTCGCGCAAGCTACGCAAAATACTCAAAAATTACTATTCCCTGTTGACAGTTTGGCCGGTCAGAAGAAGTTCGGAGTGCACCACACTTCAATAGTCGAAGAAAACTGTTAACATAACATTTACTTTTCACCTGCTTTGACGTTGTTTTTTCGGCTTCGGCTCATCTTTGCCACGATTTTCGGTCGACTGATCGTCTATTTTCGGGTCGTAAGCATAGATGCATGACTCATCGCCAATAATAATACTTTTCATGACATCATAGTTTTCGGAAAGCATTATTTCACAGACGTTAAGGACACGCTGTTTTTCAAAACACTGAGTGATTTTGGAACCAATCGTGCTTTCACTGTTCTTAGGTCCATATGATCTTTCAAAATGGTTTTCACTGATCTTCGGATATTCCAACGATGCCAGTAAGATATATGACTGTAAGCATCGATTCCTTTATTTTTTGGACGTGTTGATCATCAGTTGATGTTGATGTCCGTTCTGAACGTGGTTCGTCGTCAACGCGTTCTCGACCTTCTTTAAATAATTTCTACTAATGAAAAACACATGCTCGCGGCCAGCAAATAATATCGAAGGCCTTTTCACACAATCTGAACCTTTCACCACCAGAAATTTGATTCCGCCCATAAAATTCAATGGAACCTTTTTGCTGAATGATTTCACTCCTTGTTAAAATCGCGGAATGCACTTTAAGTACTTCAGAAAGACAAGCGTATACTAAACACTAATGATTATTTACATAAATGTGGCATTTGGCTCAGATGTTAGTGACAGTAATACCAACCTGGCAAATGTCCATGTGTCAATGTTTGGATAGGACTCGTCCCAAACTACCTGAATCTTTTGCAAAATCGACTTCGAGTAAAACTCACAAAAGAGATGCTTGACAACTTAGCTGAGGACCCTATATTCTCTGAACGCATCCTTATTGGAGAAAAGACGTGTGTTTACGAATATGACGCCCATACTCTTCAACAATTCAGCAAATAGCGATACGAAAATGAGCGAACACCGAAAAAAAAAACAAAGTTCGTTAAAGGAATTGAAGACCTTTCCTGCCAAAGCTTACAACAAGTGTATAGAAAATCGGATTAAACATTGGGATGCTTGTATTTGCTCAGGGGCCTAATTTGAAGAAGATTATAATAATTAGTATTGAAATACGTAAAAAGGTTGTTGCGTTTTGTCGGTATTTGTCAAATTCAGCAGATTTATTATGAAAACGATCTACACACTTCATCTAGAAATAGCAGAGCTTCCAGGTTAATTAAAACAAAATGACCTTAAATTTCCAAAACCTTACTACAGTTCATTTAATTATTAAATTTCAAATTTTAAAATTTCTTGATACTTTTTTTTATTTTTCAGTATTATTTACTTTGTATTTGTGTATATGTAGATGTAGATAAATATTAAAACGGATTTTCTGTGCAAAGTACGACGCGACCACGATTTAATGATGTTTGAAGCAAATTGAAAAGTACAGTGGGGTCCCGATTATTCATACCACCAATTTCTGTGTCGGAACATTTTAACGCATTTAGGTAGCCTAGTGTTTGTAGTTTGCGAAATGTGCAGTAAGTGGCAAAAGAATGAATGGTGGATCTCAAGAATGCGTTCAACACTGCAAAATGGGCACACATATTCAAAGTCATGAATGAAATACGGGCCCCTGAATACCTCATAAGCACTATAACGAGTTATTTCAAAAACAGAAAGCTGGTTTTTGATACGGACGAAGGCGCCAAGAGCTACTCTATCACGAGTGGAATACCCAAAGGGTCAGTGATAAACCCACTATTATGGAACCTCATGTATGACGGTGCGCTAAGAAGACAGCAACCAACAAACGTGAAACTAATAGCATGTGTGGACGATCTAATGGTGGTAGCAGTGGCCTACTAAGAAATGAAAATGTACTTAAATGGTCTACGCCAATGGTTCTCTTCGGTGAGTCTTTTACTCTTAAGCACCAGGAAGGCGGATGAACGAATAGAATTCACCATATTGGATTTCCAAATTAACTTATTTTAAAGTGATGTATCCGTATTCTTTCAACCGGCGACTTTTAATAGTAAACGCAATGAAATCCGTAATATTGTGTACAACACCAATATGGATACAGGCAATGGATATAAAAGCATATGCTAAGCAACTAATTGCAGTGAATAGGCTCTCTTCAATTCAAGTAGTAAGTGCTTTCCGGACCATATCAACCGACAGTGCCGAAGTACGAGTATGCCGCCCATTGACATCCAGGGAGATGAACTCGAGCGATTATATCAGTATAAATAGATATGTATGTATATATATAAATATAAAGGCAAAGACAGAGGAGAGGAATAAGAGCACTAAAATGTGGCAGCAACGGTGGCATTCCTCACCCAAAAGGCGCTGGTCCCACAGTTTTATACAGGACATCCACTCGTCCCAAATAATTAGTGGACATGGGTGCTTTAGAAGCTATTTTTTCAGATTCCACAATGACATTAGTCCGAACTGTCCGATGTGTACAGGGTATATAGAAGACTTTGAATATGTAGTATTTTATTGATTTCGCTTTTCAAATACAAAACTAAAACACACACACAGTGTTAGTTTACACCGACAATTTAACGACACCCATGTGTCAGTCGTCTGAGAAATGGAACGCTGTTAGCTGGTTCCGTAGGAGAGTCTTGAGTTGGGAGTAGGTTAGCTTTAGCGGATTAAAGTTTCGAACTTTGGCTTTCGATGCTTCCCCCTACTGTAAAAAAACTTAGTACTCTCTGTTCTATAAGCAGATATATTATGTGATGTTTTCATATTAATTAATTCCCAATGATTACAAGTAATGTATATCAGGCATTTAGCGAGAAAGCTTAACAACAGAACGCGACATTCTGCACCCACATTGCTCGAATGGCGTATACATACATATGTATGTATGCACATTTAATGAGTATTGCTCCCAACAGCTAATGCTTTTCAAAAGTCAATTATTTTGCAAACGCGGCTTCACTGTATAATCCTCCTTGTGTTAAATGGCGCATCAGAATGTCTGTGGAAATAGCCGGCAAAGCAATTACTGAAAGAAAGTAAAAACTAAAGTTGAATTAAACGAAGCATGGAAGAGCAGCAAGGCGACAGTGCGCAATTGAATTACAGCAAATCGCCGAGATTACTTCAATAAATTTTATGGAAATCGCGCGGTGCAAGAACTCGGTGGAAGAGACACCACATTGCGCCGCTAAGCTGTTTATCAGACTTAATCATTGAAATAACTCTGGGGCGTCTGACTGAGCAGAAGTTCAAACATGAGAGAATGCTTGCCAACGTGGGTGTGCGTGTATGTATGTATTTACATATCTAAGAATGTGAGAATTACTATGGAAAACAGCAAAAAATCAAAGCCACACAACAAGATGCAAGCTCGGCAGAATGAGGCAAACCCAGCCGAACTGCCGAGTATTCGCAGACGTAGTGCTGCTATGTATAGTATGTATGGGTTCGGGCTCATTCAGACTGTCCTAAAGCGTTCCACAAATCGCGCCATATAATCCAAAAAAGAACAAACACTTGTTTATCTTAAAAAGAGTGAGCAGCGCATGCAACATAACGGTTGCGGTAGTTGAAGCAACGCGCATAAAACTGCCCTCTCACCGCATGCATCGTTTTAGTCGCGGCACTTCATGTAACCTAAGGAAGCCCTACGAGCCGCCGAAGAAAATATTTACCGAAGAAAGTCGCATATATATATGTATGTACATATGAGTGTGTGTGTCAGTCTATGACTAAAGAAATTTTCAGAACTTTTAGATAACGATGGCTTTCATGGAGTTTCCTTAAATGTGGCGCATGTTGCAGGTTTCGTACTTAAAAGCCATTCATACTGGTATATGCCACACGCATATAAATATTCATTCACACACAAGTAATCATTTTCGAGATACTATATTTTTGCTTATATTATAGAAATTGGAAGAGGTAGAAAATTATTATCACTTAAATTTACTTGGATTACAGTTAAGCTGCAACGGCAACGCAACACTAGCTGACGACTCAGAATTACAGTGGCATAAGCTTGGCGGAAGGTAGAATGTCGTAGCTTTCAAAGAGTGCCACGTGCTGATGCTATACAGGATTTGTCCGGAAAGCAAAAGGACTGATTTCCTTCCGCCGCTGCTGTTCTTCGGAACATGTGCGCACCAACTGGATTCGGTAGAGGACGTTGCTAGCTAACGAACGAGCGGCTGGTCAGTTATCTCCGAGCAACTGGAGAGTCAAGACAAACATTTTCGCGCGACGTGTTTCTGTGAGTGGAGCAAGCCGAAAATGCATTCTGTGTGGAACTCGGTAAATCTCGGTAAATATGCTCAAGCAGGCTTACCCAGATGTTGCTTTTGCAAAAAGTGATGTGTTTCGATGGCACCAGGTCTTTTTGGAGGGAGGGAAAAGAAATAAAAAATGAGAAAGTCCAAAGTGAAAACGATGCTCATTGTCTTTTTTGAAATTTTTGTCCTCCAGGACAAACCGTCAACGCCAACTTTGACATGGAAGTCCTCAAGATACTCAAACGAAGGATCAATCGGGTCCGAAAAGACATCGCAGCCGATTGGAAGTCGCACCACGACAACGCCTCGGCTCGCACCGCCTTTCTTGTAAATAACTACCTAACCAAGACCGACATCCCAACGCTTCCGCAGCCGCCATACAGCGCAGATGTGGCCATTCCGGATTTTGTTTTGTTTCCTTGCTTGAAAAGGCCAATGAAAGGCAAGCATTTTTAGACGACAGTGAGGATCCAAGCAGCATGCACCTGAGCTCTTAAGGCTATTCCGGAGAATGCCTTCCGTGGCGCCTTCAATGCTTGGAAATCGCGCTGGCAGCACTCCATCGACGCAGAAGGAGCCTATTGTGAAAGTTTCTAAAGAATTGTAACGATTGGTTCAATCAATTTTTTTAAATCGACTATTACTTTCCGGACAAACTCTATAGTTCCGGGAGAGACTGCAGAAAACCAAAATGATCATCATCGTATCATTTGAGCTCTGGAATACTTTTGGAAAGTTGGGAACATGTAACTCGAAAAAGTCAACAATTGAAAAATACCTTTCGTGATTCTTTCTTCTCCACAGAACAAATTCACTTGATATCTTATAATGTTTTTCACCAATAATCGCCTTTCGAAAAGCCTGTAGCAGTTTAAAGACTCTTTTCGATATTTTCATTACCACGCGACACTGTTCCGATTCGCCTTCCCGTTGCTAACGCTAACGAATCGCGCTCGAGCAATTTCACACGTTAAATTAACCTTACATTCGCGGAAATTTCTTATGCCAACAACTTTGTTTGCTTATGTGTGCCATTTTTTAACATTTTCCCGCATTTGCTGTTTGCTGTTGTTGTCGACTTGCTATCTGCGCCTGCAGCATTGCGTTGTTGATTTTGTCGCGATTTGTTGCTGTGATACAAATTCATTTTCTTAGCGCCAACTTATTTCTCATTTCTACATCTTCAGCGAGCATCTCCGACTTGATTTGCGCCCTCCTCACACACACACACCCATGCACACACTGACGCACCACATGTAGAGACTTACGGCTTCCGAGTATGTATCCTTGGGGTAAATATTTGTCGACTGTCGTCTGTCTACACCGCAACCAAAACACATTGGGTGTTGGCGCACACTCACACAAACACTTGCACCCAAGTTTCGCGCTTACACACACACACATACATATGTAGAAATATACGACCGCGCTTATTTACTTGGCACAAACTGGCTGGTTAATTTGATTGCGGGTAAATATTTTAATTGAGATTTTATTAAATTTGCGTAGAGCTTAAGTCGAGAAGAAAAGAGGGGAATTATGTAATCTCAATTACTGTGTGACTCAGGCAATTGAATTGAAATTTGCATTTGCGTTAAATGATTCCGTGCTAACCGAAATGCCATTAGATTCGAAGTTGAACAAGGATATATCAGTTAGTGGGGTAATTCTTTAAAAAGTCTCTTATGGGCTGGAACATGATTTGGTATGAAGTCCATTTGTCTAGGAGCTTCAAGTTCGCTGTCCAAAAAATTGAGGAATATCTTAATAACATGGCTAACGGAAAAGTAATCAGATTATCTTCATCGCCTTTCTACGGTAGGATACACATACAAAGAGGCCTTATCAACGTAGTCTAATATGTCTTGCTCAAAGAAGCATATAATATCTAACTGTTGATTACGGATCACATGTTTGAGCACTTTTAAATCGGTAATAGGATGGACGGAGTCATGTGTAGAAGTTCACCGAAGCCAGGAAAGTTCTCTCTCTTTAAGTTCCTCATTATTCCCGTTCTGCTATATACTGCAGAGGCATGAACGATGACAACATCTGATGAATCGACAATACGAGTTTTCGAGGGAAAGGTTCTGTGGAAAATTTATGGTGTTTTGCGAATTGTCCACGGCGAATACCGCATTCGATGGATCGATGAGCTGTATGAGATATATAGTACGATGACATTGACATAGTGCAGAGAATTAAAAGACAGCGGCTACGCTGGTTAGGTCACAACGTTTGAACGAGGATTAAAACACTCCAGCTCTGAGAGTAATCGGCGCAGTACCCGCCGAGGGAAGCAGAGGAAGAAGTTGGAAAGTCCAGATGGAGAAGGACCTGGCTTCGCTTGGAATCTCCAATTGGCGCCACATAAGAAAAAGTAGAAACGACTGGCTCACTGTTAGAAAATCACCTAGAAGGGGAGGCCTGCAGCCTATCCAACAACCAATGTGGTTACCGCAAAAAACGCTCAACCATTGAGGCAATTAAGAAGCTCACAGGTATTGCGGAAAATGCCGCGGAAGGAGATGGATGGATGTACGCAACAAAGACTACTGCGTGGTCAAAACGCTCGATATGAAAAACGCATTTAATTGGGCTTACTGGCCACACACACTGAAAAAACCAACCTACCCGCTGAGCATCTTATAAAGCTATTTGTCTGAAGAGCCTGCTCCATGACATGGTTGAAGGACCGAAAGAGTGACCGTAACTGGTGGTGTGCCGCAAGATTCCCTATTGGACCCACTCTAATGGAATGTCCTGTATTATGGAATGATGCCAAAAGAAGTACAGATTATTCGATACGCCGATGATATAACGGTAACCTTAGTAGCCAATGAACTTCACCAAATTCAGAGCATGTATGTATGTAGTACCAAAAATAAAATACCGGCTAAAGAGCTCAAAATAAATTTTAATGGGGGCCGGCATATATGAAATGCTAAAAACAGTGTTCCGGCTAAGTACAATCAAAACTTTTAGCGCATTCCGTATAGTGTCCCATTAAGCTGCTAGCATTATATCCGGGATACTGCCGCCAGACATAATGGCTCGAGAACTGTCGCGGATCTATGAGATAAGAAAAATTATAGGCAGGAGCTGACAATGGCAGAGTGTAAAAATTATTGAGACACAACAGCAAATGGTACATGGGTGCAAAGGGAAGATGTATGGAACGAAAGTACGGCGAGGTAGCCTTTTGCATGGAGTAGTTTCTAACGGGATATTTCAGAGAGTTCTTGCATAGGAACGGTCATAACAGTGGAATTACTCGCTCTTTCTGCCGAATAACACCTGATAATTTATATGCTGCAAACGAAACAAGTATGTTATATCAAGGAGAGGACGACGGTTCTGATACTGCAAGAGATGAGAAGAGCCAAACGACAAAGAAGCAATCAAGCTACGACCGCGAATAGCAAGCTAATGATGTGAACAAATAGGCTAAGCTGGCCCTGCGATATAACGCTTAGAGGCGATCCCGCAGAGGCTTTCCACAAAGCTATAGATGACGGAGTCCAAAATAGTAATATAATACTGATTAAGCGTGGTCTCGAACGGGGTGCACACTTAGCGAGCAATACGATTCGTGCATACTGCATACTACCAAGTATCAGTACCTATGGAAGATTCCCCCTTCGGAAAGTAATTACATATTCGGATGAGCTATCCGATCTCATACTAAAGCCATCCCGTTTTCTTGCATACAGCTCGTGCAGGCGGCGTCCGGTAAGATTCTCAATTTCACAGCAGGTGCGGAAAAATCTTGTGACAGCACATAAACGAGGAGATCGGTTAGTGAGCTCCAGGCTAGTATCGCCGCCCTATTAACAGAGTTGATAGTCACTTCTCTGAAGAGGCTGCACTACGGCTTGAAAGTCTGAAACTGAAGGTGATAAAGAGTTTTTGGCATTATACCTCTCCACCAACCTTTCCCCAAGCTTTTACTCCTCTGTAAAGAAGCTCACAAGCCCTCTCGTCCAACGGCTCTTACCCACCCACAGCATTTGACCGACATAAAGGTCAAAGCGTGTGCGTATTTTCGAATTTTCAGACATATGTTCATTTAGAAACCAGAAACCCAGATTGTCTGAATCTGATAGCTCCTTTCGCGGCTATTCTCCTTCCGACGACAACTATGAGCACTATAGGCAAATGCACTATATGCAAAATGACATTTCGTCAGATAAACTCAACTTTTTTTTTGATTTATGTTTATTAAAGTGTGTTATTTTAAAGCCTACCCAAAACTAAGTTTCTTTAGTGCGAAAATTTCTAATTTAAAGTAAGACATCTTAAGTGGAGTGGCTTAACTCTGTCAACACAATACGAAGCTGATGTCTTGAGGCACGTCCGAGTGCCGTACTTAACACAACATGAATTGTCAATTGAAAGAGATGTGAGAAATTTAATCTAATATACAAGAGCTCCATATATACATATGTTTATGTGTATGTATATGACACTGTGGCTTACGAATGTGTGTTATCGTATTAGCAGTAACACAGCCGCAAAGCAAAGACGATTTCTACAGGATATTGGTCGGCCAACGCATCACACATCTCTCGAAGTCAGATATTGATTTCTTCTTTGAAATTTTGATATCAGAAATGTTTGTGTTGCAAGACTCTTCGAGAGTCTCTTCCCTCACGTACTTTTCATTTCTTTCGACATTCGCACATTCTTAGCTACATTACTTACTTACACATTTTTCCAACTCATTGCAAATGCAACGCTTTAACACTTCACTGCAAGATGCAATGTCAGCTTCATCGGCAACGCAAGGGAAGCAAAGCATTCCGGACTACATACCATAAGGAGAAATGCGAGAATAAATCTGCGAATTCTTCTTTGAAAATGTGCAAAACTCTGCCAAATAAGAAAAACTTAAAAAGTAGCAAGCACTTATTAAAAAGCACAAACATTTGCAGAATAAATGCGAGATGCGCCGGGATGGAATTACATGGGATCTGCGGAGAATGCAGCTTGAAAAACGTCCAACATCTGTCAGTGGAATAGAAATGAGGCCGAACATAGCGACGCACCAGCACATTGCGACTTCAAGTTTAGCGCTGTTATGTAATATTATTTACACTTACATTTGTGGAAGTAAAAATGTGTGAAAATGGCAGGTCCAAGCCCTCTTACGATTTATTTGAATATAAAAATGAGATTTGGTTTTATCTAGCCTAGTGGGGCTGTCGAGCTCTACACTAGTCAATGGAAAATGGTTATAAAAGATTAAGATTATTCGGAAACTGAGCATATTGAGTCGAATTCATTCGAAAGACTTTTCATAATGCTCTAAGGTTAACAGGCATATTTATAAGTACATTACATCTAAAAGCCGAAAGTAGTTTTTATTGAAACAGCGCATTTGTTGTCTGTTAGCATTTGAAGTTGCACTTTGCAACGATTCGCTCAACCTTCATCGGAACGTGCCTTCCGCAAGGAGATGCAACATTCCAACTTCGAAAAGTTTAAAACTCTTTGCGGGAGTTTGATTTCTTTGCTTGTCGATAATTCAAAGCAAGCGACCAGCTAGCCGGCAAACGAGCCAACCGACCCACCACTCGCGCGACCAAGCAACAAACGAACCGAACAATCATTGCTGAACACGCCAACACACTCGCCTCTCGCCCCACCGCCGCCCACTTGACTTTCGTCGGTCGCATTTTGTTGCACGTCCACACTTTGAGTTGCCGGCATTGTTACTTCAACTGGCCGCAGCAATACCAACAACATCTCGCCGTCAGAAGCGCAACAAGGACCACAAGCCAAGAGTCAAAGTGTTCGACATTACTTGAAATTCATGGAAGCAATCCTCGCAAATTTTCCATGATTTCACCTTTTTCTGCACGCCTGCCTGCCTGAGTGCGGCCTGGCCGAGATGCTTAAGCCAACTTTGGCCAAGTGCGAGCAGCAGTGTCTACTGAACGCTTTGTGCCCTTTCGCTCTACCCACATACACACGTACATATTGCTATGTGTGGTTCGCTTATTGGCCTGCTGCCTTCCTGCTGAGCTGATAATAGCCCCATTATGTGGCCGAAGCATTCTGACACGCGTTACGTCTCGTCTAATTAAGATTTTGCTGTTGATATGGAAATTTCACAGTTAAATATCCCAACTTCGATGCGGATAATTAGAATTGTATTTGTATACATACATATATGTAACTGCTAACTGTAAATATAACAAAATTCGAGTGTATACAGGAAATGAGCTCTGTTATTTGAATTATGTGTATATGTGTGCCTCGTAATTGGCTCAAACACATAAGCTGGAGGCTTACTAACTTTGTAGCGAAACTCTGCTACGATTCTGGATGCATATCTGAATGCCACATGTGGCACTTAATTACAAATTAACTTCATGTAAATTTTGCCAATGATACATTACATAACTGTGTAATATTACATAAGTGTTGTTCAAGAAGTTGCAGGATTTATGAATATTTGCATACATTTAGGGGCGCACGTATAGCTCGATGTCGGACGCCGAATTATTGTTCGCTCAAGTACGAATATGTACAGAACAAGCAACAACAAAAATATTCCTCGATATGTCTTGAATCTTGCGTTAATGGGCTCAGCCTATGCCGATGAAGTAAGGCTATCATATTCAGCGCAGACTGTGGTCAATGCTTTCTTGTTAGCAAAGTTTCCATGTGTTAATAATTCTCCTAATATTATACCCGAGGTACGTTATTTTTTTTTTATTTATATAGGTATTTTCTAAATTCTAAAAGATCGTTATCCTGTTATTGGAGCGACAACGAGAGGAATTAACGATATGCGTTATCAAATAAGATACAGCTTTTCATTGCGCATGCCCTACGCTGCGACTTAAGCACAGAACGAAGCCCCCTTGGTGGAACAAAAAGCTTGGGTCTTGCAGACGCAAAGTATGGGAATGCTTAAACTGGGCCAAGCCAGCTGAAAGCGAGGACTGTTGGAACGAATCTTATGACCTTCTAAGGGACTACAAGAAGTTGAAGAATCCTAAAAAAACTTTTATTGTCAATTTGAAAAGTCCCAGGAGGTGGCGAGACTTCAGAAATTATTATCCAAAAGCCCCACCTCGCCCGGTCTAATTCGCAAAAGTAGCGGAGAGTGGACGATCAACTGGCAGGACTCTTTGGAAGACCTAGTCAGTGTGCACTTTCGTGGTTGTAAGGACGCGGTAAGTCCAACTTACGAAAGGAGTAGTGCAGTAAACGTTCCCGAACACACCTTTACGAGAATAAAATAGAATGAGCAATCCATTCATTCGACTCATACAAATCTCTCGGCGCGGACGGAAACATTCCAGCAATTCTGCAGAATGCACTCTGTCTATCTGCTTGAAGATCAGCTATGTGCCACACTCATGGAAAAAGGCTATGGTAGTTTTCATGCCGATGGCAAGTAGGAACAACCCAACTTCCTTAAGAGAGTTTAGGCTCATAAGCTCAACTTCCTTCCTCACGTTAGAGAAAATCTTGGACGCGCACATTAGGGCCGCAGCGCCTCTTAGAAGCTTGTTCAGGGCGCGGCACGCATATACGAAGGGCAGATCAGTAGAAACTGCACTCTGAACAGTATCCAGTTAATAGGTATTGAATAGCTATACAATGCTGGATCAGAAGCCTTTTGACCACTTAACGGATACGAGCAGAATGAAACGAAGCTAAAATTACTAAGGAAGTCTGTAGAGGTACTCCAAAGTGGAGTACTATCTTCGCTTCTATGGACATGCTGCTAAGGAACTTGGAACGCAGAGCTTCAAGATAGTAGAACATCTTAATAATCTGGCATCTTAATAATGTTGAGGTGTCTACAGACCATTAACAGTATTATGACCACCACGCTCAATACGGCTCAGAACTGGGCATCGCAAAAGGATCTGCGGTTGAAGGGGGTTGTAGGGATGGAGAAAACGAATCTGCTGGTGTTCACAAGAAAACACAAAATTCCTCTGTGGAGGTTCCCTTCTACAAATAGGACACAACTCTCTCTCAAGAACTGCGCCAAGTACCTCGGGGTAATATTGGACAGCAAACTGTTGTGATAGCACAACGTGGAAGAGAGAGTGAGGAAAGCCGCAATGCTTTATATGCGTGTAGGCAGACGCTCGGCACAATCTAGGGGCTCACTCTCTATCTCATGCATTGATGCTACACAGCTATTGTTTGACCAATTCAACCCCACGGTGCAGTAGTATGGTGGACAGGCTTATGGAAATTGACGTACCGGAAACAAATGGAAAGGGTTCAGAGGCTCGATGCGCTGTGCATAACGGAAGCTGTAAGGACAACCTAATCAAACCTATCAAACGAAGTGGGAGATCTCCCAAACCCAAGGCCATATCGCCTGAAACTTATAACGAACTTATAGAGGTAGATAACTGTCCCAGCTACATTTCAACAGATTGCTTACTAAAGTTGTTTTAAATAATATCAGTGTCTGCTCCGAAATCTCAGGTGGGTATCAAAGAATATTCAGCTCAACACTCAGCATTTCAAAAATTTTAAATACAAATAAAATGCTTTATTTAAAATAGAGAGATAGTCATTAAAGCACACCTACAACAAAAAAACGACTGATAACGACAAACATGCACTGAGACAAAAGGCAGAACTAGGAACAATAGCGCATACGGCTGAGTAAACGGTAAATTGTTGCAATTTAGAAAAATGGCGAATGGCAGATAGTGAATATAAAAGCGAATGGGAGAGGGACAAGCAAATAAAACGCATTGCCAGAATACATGCTCTTTATTCTCCGAAGCGCTTATCGCTCGTGGACATTTATCGCACATGAAAATTAATTTTGCGAAAAGTAAAGGAGAAAACACAGATAGGCAACAATAGGCAAATAAGTAGACCCTAGTGGAAACAAAGGTCAGTTCATAATAAATCAGAAAAAACGCTCACGGCAATTCAGACAAAACAAAGCAAAAGCGCAAATGGAGATATACCAGCAGACGCACACACACATTGCAACAACATATACATATATATATATATATATATATTTAATTGTATACACACATTATTTATGGAGAAAATAAATTAACCCAAACATCAGCAGCGCAGACATCCCTCTCTGCAAGTGATTGCCATTCCTCCAGCAGCGGAGAAAATGATTAAAAATAAGCTACGGTTGAAAGATTCAATGAAAATAATACGTTTAAGTCATTTAAGAGTTTCAATTTTTTAAAACGTTTATCGATCTCATGGAATATTTATCATTCTCCACGAATAACATTTTTTTTTATCAAAAAGCATGGAAATAGAAAAAACGCATAATTCCTCTATACATTCCTCTTGAGCATATTGAGAAAATATTCCCAGTTCTAAAGTCATTGGAGAAAATATCTGTTTGAAACATGTAAATCTATTACACATTGTGACAAAAAAGTACCCGGAATTGTAAATAAAACGCTAATTGAATTATTCAGCAATATTTATTTTGTCGTCTTTCAAGTAATCTCCACCAGATGTAATACACTTATGCCAACGATTTTTGCAGTCCTCGAAACACTTTTCTTAAGCACTTTTTGGCATGGCCTTCAGCTCCATCTGCGAATTTTGTTTTACCTCTTGAACTGACCGAAAACGGATTCCACGAAGCGGCATTCATCAGTTTGGAGAACAAGAAAAAATCACACGGAGCCAAATCTGCTGAGTACGGTGGTTGATCGATGGTATTCTTTGGGTTTTTGGTTTAAAATTTGGTCATAATCGTGGATCGATGGCATGGTGTATTATCGTCGTATAAAATCCATGAATTGTTCTTTCACAATTCCGGCCGTTTTCGACGGATGTTCTCACGCAAACTCACCCAAACCCAAATTGAAGGTCTATCCCTTCGGAACAAATTTATGATACACCAAATCACGAATATCGAAAAAACAATGAACATCACCTTGATGTTTGAGCGGCTTTGGCGTTGTTTTATTGGTATCGGTTCGTTTTTTCCCTCCATTACGGGAGGTCGAAGATAGTCCAGAACGAGGTATAAATTCAACGATCTCTGGACGGCCTTGTACCACTCGTAGGCTTGTGTTTTTGATAAAACTGAATCACCGTAAGCCATTTTCAACATTTGTCACGATCCTGCAGATGAAATTTGGTTAGAGATGTAAAATTTGAGACAAATTCTTTGTTCGATATTTTTATCCATTGTCAAATAGCAACCCACTACAGAGATGTACCGACTGAAGCAGCTGCTGCAAGCAAACTGGTTGACAGATCGCGCCCGTATTTTGCAAAATATATTTTTTCTGCAATATAATTTACCCTCTGAAAATAAGGAAAAAATGCTAATTTGTACAAATATTATTTCGGATTTATTCGGAGCTTCAAGACTTCAGCACGGACGCCTTCTCTGCTGGGTGCGCATCATACATTGTGCAAATAAAATCAGATTTCTAGGTTTGAATTCCACACCCACTAAGCAACCTCACAACTCGCAACTTTTCCCACTTCAGCTTTTTCCGCCTTTGCGAAGCGGTGCAAATGTGTTTTACGATGCTTATTTTACACGAAGTTTTTATTGTCCACCCCTTTTTCCGTATTCGTCACTCCACGAACGTTCTGTGTAGCGAGGAGAAGGGATTAAGCGCCATACTGGGTACTTAATGGAAGCCTACTTACGGATACACGAATATCGACACGTGTGTGGGTGTGCTTGTAGGTATGTATACTTTTAAATCACTCACTGAAGGCAAACTGATAGTTATAGGTATGTACAGGTATGTGTGCCGGCCTTTGAATGTGTGTGTAAATATTTGCTCGTATACAAATTAAATTTTTCATCGTACGCTCGGGTAAATCGCGTAGATTAATTTATCATCTCACGTTACGTAAGTGTAATGAACTTTAGAGAGTGCCACTATGTAGAGTACTCAGGCGAGTGTGTGTGGGTGTGCCGCTGCATGCAAGCTCAACTCTTTCCGCATTTGCATAGTCACGCACTACATGCCAACGCACGTACGAACGTAATGACTTTCATTAAAGTTTGGTCTGCTCTCACACACTTACATATGTGCATGAGAGTGTAGACATTCGGTTTTGCACCCAGCAGGCAAAACTTGATATTTGTAGTGCTTAAACTTCTGGTATCTCTGAAATATTAACAAAGAAAACTTGCAAAAAAATTAACAATGGTTCGTTTGCTTCCGTTCTGTAAATTTCGATGTGAAAGATGCCGCTCGCTCTGGTCGAGCTATCGTTGAAAAATTTGATGAAACTATGGAAAAGATTGACCAGGACCGTCACATAAGCAGCCATGACATCGCTGAGGAACTTAACATGCATCATCAAACGGTTTTGAACCTTTTAAAAAAGGCTGGCTACAAAAAGAAGCTCGATGTTTGGGTACCACATGAATTGTCTGTAGAAAATTTAATGGACCGAGTTAACATCTGCGATTATTTGCTGAAACACAATGAAATCGAAACATCTCTGAAGCGAAAGGTAACAGGAGATGAAAAGTGGATCAAATAGGACAATAATGTGTGAAAAATATTATAGTCCAAGCATGATGAAGCTCAACAAATGTTCACAAAGCCAGGATTGACGCCTCGAAAGGTTATGCTGAATGTTTGGTAGGATTGGAGAGGGATCACCCACTATGAGCTGCTCCACCCTGGTCGAACGATTGATTCTACATTTTACTGTCAAAAACTGATGAGATTGAAGCAAGCAATCGAAAAAAACGGCCAGAACTGATCAACAGAAAGTGATTCGTCTTCCATCAGGACAACGCTAGACCACACACATATCTTTGATGACTCAACAAAAACTGGGAGAGCTTGGCTGGGAAGTTTTGATGCATTCACCATGTAGCTTTGACCCTGCACCATCGGACTACCATTTGTTTCGGTCAATGCAGAAGTCCCTTAATGGAGTAAAGTTGGCTTCAAGAGAAGCCTGTGAAAATAACTTGTCGCAGTTTTTCGCCGAGAAGCCAAAAAAGTTTTACGCCGATGGAATAATGTCTCTGGCGGAAAAATGGCAAAAGGTGGTCGACCAAAATAGTACATATTTGGTTCATCGAAGTTCATTATAAATATTTAAAAAAAAAAAATTTGATATTTGATTAGAAAAACGAAAAGACTTTTTCGACTACCCAATATTGTGCACTTACGCTTCCACTTCATTGGCCCACAAGCCGGTCATGTAAGCTAATTGCTACCGTTGAACGTTTTTACTACTGGGCACGCCATTTCAGTGGTGTTAGATACTTTTATCATTGTGTAGAACTACGTAGACACATACCATACACATAACATATTTCCTTTTATTGCATTACATTGTGTTTAAGTGGATTTATAGAGTTGATTACCGTTCCTCGGCGTGTAATTGAAATGCTTTGAAAGTTTAATTGTGGTAAAAGCCAATGTAACATTTTTGAATATGGAAAATATGGCAACACTACTTTGTTCTGCAGTTTATCGCAAAGTATATAGTCGTATGACAAAAGTAGAATGCGAAACATTTTCATATTTGATTATTACTTTAATGCAAAACGGGGCATAAATTTGAAAGCTCAGGCCACGTTTAGCATTTCTAAAGGAACACATTATCCCTTTTATCACAAACTCCTTTTTTTTGCTGGTTAAATACGCAAAATAAGGTCTTAGCTTTTCTTAACTAAACTCTCCTCGTGCAATGCCCTTTTCCCCAGTGAATGATTGTCCGCATAAAACCAGCTTAAAGCCTGAATTTCACAAGAACTCGGCCTCAGCAAGGGGACCTTGAAAACGCATTAAATTATGTCTATACTATATAGTAAAGCAAAAATATCAAATAAACATAAACTGATTAGACATAAGCATAGAAGAAGACATCTATCACATTGTGGCACTAAAGTTAAGGCAGCCAGAAATTACGGCACTTAATTTCATTGCAGTTCGATATCTGTCTGTATGTATGTACATATGTACATATATTTGGCTTAGTTTACCAACTTCTGCCGAAATGCTAAGACTTGCCTCTATACTCGCTTGCTAAATTTATGGGCGCCTTTATTATTTCGCAGCAACAAAGGAGTAATACAATTGCGGGAAAGGATTTTCGCCACGTCTGTAAGCACAGGAGCATAATTAAACAAGACACCGAGCACTCACCAACACACATACACATATAAAAATAAGCAGGGGACTTACCCTTAAGACCCTACCGATGTCTTTATAGGCAATCTACGTAATTCGGAATTTATACCAGTGCATGCAGTTACATATGTACATGTCGATGTACATGAAGATATTTACATATAAGGATAATTAAAATGCTAATAAACTCTGCTTACTCGTGCGGCTTCGCGGCGAGTCCGCTTTTCATACTTACATATACATACATCCATGAGCTATGTATGTGTGTCTATACAAACACACACTTCCACGTAATTAACTGAAGCATTTACACCAAAATTTGCACGCCAACATCACCACCGGCAGGTAGAATGGACAAGGAAGCACGTTCTTTTCCAGCCCTTTCCCGCGTACAAACTGGCTTATTGTCGTCAAGAGTTAAACCTCAAAAATTAATGAGGCGGCTTTAAGCGTTTGTGTCATAACTTTCACATATACATACATATATTTATATAAGATTTCCTTTTCTTGAACGAGACGTCGAGGGCGATGAGCAAGAAAGTTGATTCGACTGTGAATGGTGTTGGGTTAGTTTATGCGGGTTTCTAGATGACTTTTCCGCGAATGTGGTAGGGGGAAGTTTGTTTAGCGCAAAGCATAGCTGAAACTGAAGAACAAACATTTAAAGTGATGAAATACTCGACAAGTGATATCCACACGAGATATCAACAAATCGTAAAGTATAGTAACAACCAAATGTTAATCGCTTTGACAACTAATTTTCAGCTTTTACTTATGGGACAATATAACGGAAATATGTAGATGGATGATATTATAAGGATTATTCAAAAGCTTAACAAGAGAGAATATATTTCTCACAAATTTTTCGCTTATAATTTTCATGATGCTTTTTTGACATAATTTAAAACTCATACAAAGTTGTGTCACACGCACGATTAAAATAGGCAATATACATATAATTCTTCAATCTTACTCTCATTATCTTTTCGATTTTACACCAGATATCTCACAAATAAAGGCCGATACAAGTAGAGGTACTTTTTTCAAAATCTTTTTTTTTTGACAGATCAAGCGTGAGTCGTGTCGAGCTGTCATGTTATTTTTTTCAGTATTATTTGACTTTTCATCGAGGAAAGACTTACGCCTGAGCATTGTTTACAAATCGTTCAACTTTATTACGAAATTCACGTTCTGTAAAAAATGTGTTTCAAGCGCTTCGCACAACTTATGGTCCACCAAATTGACCTGATACTAAGCTTACTATTCGCAACACCATCACCCATCTTGAGACCCAGCATTCATTATTGGATAATGTTCGACCGAATAGAACACGTCCAGCACGCAGTGAAGATAATGTAGGAGCCGTAGCTGATAGTGTACACGAAGACTGTCGAAAGTCGATTCGGCGCCGTTCGCACCAACTCGGACTGACGTATGGAAGGATTTAGTAAATTAACATCGAGATCTTAGGGATCAGTAGGGTAATCTTTTTTCAAAAAAAAATTTTTTTTTTGCATTTTCTGTTTCCTTATACCCTTAGAATTAATGTAGAATCCCATTTTTCTATTGGAAGGTTTCGAAAAAGGCCCAAAAATAATAATCCCGCCCGACGTTCGGAGCGCTTGGAGTGCAGTTCTTTTGTAGAATAAAAATTTCTATGAAAAAAAAGTTCTGAAAAACAGGCCAGATTACCCTACTGACCCCTTAAGTTGAAAGCGTACAAAATACAGCTTGTGCAAGAACTGAAGTCACTCGACCTTCCCAAGCGACATAGCTTTGCTTTATGGGCTCTTGAAAAGTTCCAAGAAGATCCTGTGTTTTCGAGTGAAATTTTGTTCAGCGATGAGGCCCATTTCTGGCTCAATGGGTGTATGGACAAGCAAAATCGCCCCATTTGTGACGAAGATCAACTGTAAGAGATTCAATATCTGAATTTCAACCAGAAAAAAACTTCCGTTTGGTGTAGTTTATGGGCCGCTGAAATTATCAATATTTTCAAATAACGCCGATGAGAACGTTACCGTCAATGGCGACCGTAATTGCGCCATGATAACCGTCAATTTTATGACTGATATTGAAGATCGTGATCTTGGCGACATTTGGTTTCAACAAGACGGCAGCACTTCCCGCAAATCACATCAATTAAAGGATTTATTAAAATAATACTTCTATGTGCAGATAATTTCAAGTGTCGGACCGGTCGTTTGGCCACCAAGATCATGAGATATCACACGGTTAGACTTTTTCCTGTGAGGATATGTAAAGTTTAAAGTCCATGCGGGCAATCCCGCTTTGATTCAGCCCTTGGAGCAAAACATTACGCGTCTCAGGCCCCAGTTACTAGTTGAAATGCTTAAACGAGTCATCGAAAATTGGACTCAACGGGTGGACCATCTGAGACCAAGAATATCCTTTCGAATGATAATAAATGTCCCAATTAAATTTGAAGTTTATGAGTTGTTTTTTTTTCTTTAAAGAGGTAGGGAACCGCGAAGTGGATCATCCTTTAGAATCCCAATAAGTAGTCGCACAATTTTTCAATGGTAATCTTCCTCTAGTCACATCAGAGGAAGTGACCGATTTGAGCTCGTAGTAATTGCAGATGTAAACATTTTTATATCATAATTTTGCATACACCTCGAAATATTTCAGGCCATTTATCACTTGTTCAGTCCGAGCTTATGTATTTTCTTCTTTTTCGCTCTCCCCATTTTAAAGGGGTGTTCTGGTTTAGGATTTTGAAAAAATCGATTTTTTTGCATATTTTGAAAGTTTAGACTTTCAAAAATATGACCTTGGAAGGATTTTCAAAATTCGACTTATTTTCGGAGATACAGCCGATTTTGTGACGTGGCGTCCGTGTTCACTAGATTTGTCTCCTAAACTTTAAACGCGTTTTTCTCGAAACTACTTTTTTGAGGTGGTTGACATGATATCTCAAGTTCTACTTAACGATTCCTTTGAAATTTGGTATATATCTATAAAAACAATTATTTTCAAGTCGACGCCATTTTGTTATTATTTATTTTTTTTTTTTAAATGGTCAACCCGATAACGACATCCTTACTAATGAAGAATCTTCTTGGTTTTTGTGTTTTAGATCTCCATAAGAGTTGAAATCACGTCAACCAGAACGCACCGTTTTTTTCGAAGCCCCCACTCCACCGGCCCGTATCTCGACGAATTTTGTCTTTTTTTTCTTGCATTTTTTTTAATATTATTAAAATGTTAATAAAAAACATATAAAAAAATGGATAGCAAAATTTTTTTCATTTTTTTTATCTTAGTTTAAAAAATGCCTAAAATCTATGCGTCATACCAGAATACCGCCTTAAACCAAAATAGGCAACATTTCTTGGAATGAGAAATAAAAAACATACCAAACAATTCCGCATGTTTATTAATGCTTTCGAGTTGCATTTAAAAAGCAGATGTACATATACCACTCTCGAGACACATTTACTGCTCGTTTATTTATTTCTTTTCATGCAATGCACTTCCCCTACACACACGCCCTCCACCCAACATCCGCACCAGTCAATGGGACCTTAAAACAATGATTTCAGGCTTCATTACTGTCCGCTAACTGATTCTTGCTGCGGCAACAACCGTTAACCCCGACAGCGAAATTGTATACAAAATAATTGCTTCACTTTCAAAATTTATGCCCACACATGCCCACATGCACGCTCATAACGGGAACAATGCGAATAATATGATTTCGAAGCACGATAATGAATTTTTCATAGAGTAATTTCCAACTAGAAGACTTTTCAACTTCAAAAAGTCGAAGTTGCAAGTGCGACCGGGAACAACAAAAGGCTCGCACAGTAGCGCTGTGAAATGGCACAAAATACAAAGACGCAAACGCTGGATGTCACCGGTGAGCGGTGAAGGAGCGGATACATATGTTACTCAGCCATGTACACATGTCCTCATTTGTCGGTGCGAGCCAATGCTATTTCTTGCAATTCAATACTTCAGAGCTTTGTAAGCGTTATTTACACATTCATTCATTCTTCCTTCGTTTCTTTTATTTTTATGTGCTACAAAAATAGCAAAAACACAAAGGCATTACTCCATCTAAATCCCTGCAGGCGTCATTTGTAAATGAAACATTCGTCTTGGTCTATTACTGTTGCTGTTGGCGTTGCTGTTGTTGTTTGTCTAATACTTAGTGAGCTTGTTTTTCGCCGTCACCCATGCTTCGCCTTTCCGATTCGGGTTTTGTTCGAAAGTTGTTAATGTGCTTTGGTTTTTACTGCTTCAGGGTCTTCTCGGAATGTTAATGTCGCTCATTGTGCAAATGTTGTAAGGCCAACAGGAGTGTTGTCTGGCGTTCAAAAACGCACCCTACATGCACACAACGTGCAACGATATGTAAAGGGATGTGTAAAGTGCAAGTTGTGGAACAATATTTTGAGGTGTGCAGGCGTAAAAAAGCGCGCTGGAGCGACACTCAACGGGTTGTTGCCAGCATTTTGCGTAAAAGTGCAATGCAACAACAATTGTTGCATGCCTTGCCGTTGGCGTGTTGCAACATTCAGCTAAACAGGACAGGTGCCGGCAAAATAATTACACAACAACAAAGTAGCAGTAAGGCGCGGACTCGTATAAATATATACACGCAGATTACTTGGAGTGTTACATATTTATGCAGTTGCTTAAAGAGCGGGCACCGTCTAGCTTAAGGATTAGATTTTGAGAAATATTTAGTTAATATGAGGCCCAAAAAGTCCTGTAAACTTTTGTACAGCTCAGATGGAGCCGATGGATTACCGGCCAAAGAACTGATAAAGAGCAAGCATCAGCTTCTTTGTAGAATATGGTCGCACGAAAGCATGCCCAATGATTGGAATTTAAGTTTTCTCTGCTCAATTCACAAACCACATTGAGATAAGCCTCCTTAACATCGCATGTAAAGCTCTTTCGAGGGTATTGTGTGAAAGCAACAAACTGACTGGACCTTATCAGAGTGACTTTAAAACTGAAAAACCAACAACTGACCAAATATTCACCCTGCGCAAACCTTGGAAAAGACCCTTGAAAAGAAAATCCACACACCACCTCTTCGTCGATTTCAAATTTGATTTTGACAGCACGAAAAGAAGCTGCCTTTATGCTGCGATGTCAGAAGTTGGTATCCTTACAAAACTAATACGGCTTTGTAAACTGACGTTGAGTAATACGAAAAGCTCCGTCAGGATCGGGAAGGACCTCTCCGAGCCGTTCGAAACCAAACGAGGTTTCAGAAAAGGCGGCTACCTATCGTACGACTTCTTCAATCTACTGCTGTACTATCCGTACTGACGTACGCTGATGATATTGATATCATTGTTTTCAAACTGGATAAGAAAGCGAAGGAAAGGGTCTGGTAGTGAATGAAGACAAGACAAAATATACATATCCTGCCATCAAACAAACTGTCATCGCATTCGTGACTTGGCTCTCACGTTACTGTTGACAGTCATAACTTCGAAGTCGTGAAGAATATCATCTAATATGGAACCAGTATTAATACAACGTTACGACTTTTCGAGATAAAGGTTCTACGGAAGATTTATCGAAGGAACGATGAGCTGGACGAATTATACAACGATATTGACATAGGTCTATTAAGCCAATTAAGAAACACCGGCTACGCTGGCTAGGTCATGTCGTTCGTAGGGATGAAATACTCCAGCTCTGAAAGATTCGATGCCGGGAGAAGGAAATGAATAGGAAGACCTTCACTCCGTTGGATAGATAAGGCGCGCTGTTGTAAACTCAGTTATAACGGCGGAAGCGGTGTTTACGCCAGTGAAGAAGAAGAATCTAATTTGGTCGTGTGCACTCAAAAGCGGATTTGCTTTAACAACCTAAAATGCATGTAAAACAGCCCTTAAGATATTTGGATCTACGTAACCGGTACAACCTTTTATTTCCAATCACTCAGAGACACGCATCACCGCAGCATTCACCAAACCAGATTTGCGTAGTTTGAAATTTAGACTAAAAACGGAACAAAAGTTAAGTCTAGAAATTCAGCAAAAATTCAAATTAAATCGTGCGCGAAACAACAGAAGAGTTCAGAGTTGATATGCGAGTGTTTCATGGTAATTATGCCACCCGCTGGCCTACCACGTTGGCACAATGTGAAACGCTTCAATTCTCGGGCGCTTTAAGAAATGTCAAGCGGCGTTGTTTGCGGAGCAGGGTTTCATGACCTTTTGACATTGTTTGTATGCTCCCTCAGCCGGCGTAGCGCTCGCACACTTGCACGGGAGGTTACAGGCGTTGCATTTGGTGGAGTGTGTATGTTCGCCTGGTATGCCATCACGATGCTCTTGAGCAGGAGTGCAACGCATACCTTCGGGCCTGGAGCGAGGGCAATGAAGTGAAAAAAGCGTAAACAGCGTATATACTTATATATATCCGAGTATGTATGTGTGCTTACCAATTTCTTTAGCTACAACAATAGCAATACTACTAATGACGATGCAAATATGTGCGGTGTTTTCCTTTTTCAATTGGCAAAGACTGAGTCAATATTTGTGTTTGGTTTTCTCATCCTGAAAACCCTTTCTTATGGCTAAAGCCATTTATATTGCCAATATTATATGTTTTATAGTGTTTCAATGGGGAAATTTCTCGAAAAAAACGGTAACTTCTGTTGAACCGAAGCTATAATACCCTTCAAAAATGCAATTCCTTACGAGAACTTGGATAAGCCAGCTTGTATCGCATACAGAAGTGACCCGATATAAACAATTTCTTCGTCAACCTGTTTGCTTACAGCAGCTGCTTAAGTCGGTACACCAATAATTGCGAATATTGGAAAAGACTTACGGTGATACAGTTTTATCAAGAACACAAGCTCAAGAAGGGTACAAACCCTTCAAAGACGAACGAGACATGCCTCTGAAAGACCTTCGTCCTCTTCGAAATCTCTCACGAGTCCGTTCGAATGATTTCGGTGGATATTTTGGTTATGAAAGGCTTTCTTGCTCGACTCGTCTCGTTAAAGCTGGATTCTTTTCAAAAAGGTCCCTTTGGACATGCTTGCTCATGCGAATTCCAATCCCACATTCATGGAGAACATTATAACTACCGATGATATTTGGGTTTATGAGTTTGACATGCAAATAAGTCAACAATCTTTGAAGTAAATGGGAAACAACGAGCCGAACCAAAGAAACAACACGTCAAAGCTGCTCAAAATCAAGGTGATGCTCATTGTTTTTTCCGATATTCGTGGTTTGGTGTATCTGAATTGGAGTTCTTTTTGGCCGCATTGAGGCATTTGCGTGAGAACATCCGTTGAAAAATTCATGGATTTTACACAATGATAATGCACCATCGCAGCGAGCCACGATTGGATCGATCAACCACCGTATTCACCATATTTGGCTTCGTGTGATTTTTTCTTGTTCCCCAAACTGAAATTTCTGCACCGTGGAACCTGTTTTCAGGCGATCGAAGAGATGAAACAAAATTCGCTGAAGGAGCTGAATACCATACCAAAAAGTGTTTATGAAAAGGATTTCGTGGACTGGAAAAATCGTTGACGTAAGTGGATTACATCTGGTGGGGCATTACCTTGAAGGCGAAAAAATAAATATTGATGAATAATTAAATAATTTGCATTTTATTTCCATTTTCTGGGTACTTTTTTTGTCTGTACCTGTATATAGATATGTAAAACAGACATACATATATAGTATGTTAATGTTTGTTCACAGTTAGTACCTTTAATCAACGTTGGCGCTATCTCCGTTCATGATTTTAAATTATCATATCACCGCGTATGTACATACATATGTATGTATGAATATTTACGGCAGAAATTTAAAATTATAATAATAATAACAACAACAACGATGCTTTTACCTTAGGTGCTCGCATATGTACATATATTCATGTATGTGAACTCATGCACTTCTTCAATATATAAATATATATGTATATATACACATATAACTACATAATATACTTATAATATATGTATATAAATGTGTGTGTAGACATTGGTGGAGTGCTTGTGTGCTTCTGCGTTTGTGAACCTCAAGTATCAGCTTTAACATTTCGAGTGTGTGCGTTCTCTGTACACTCTTCGCTAAGAACATCGTTTGTTTGTGAGTACAAAGATTTGAGCATCTCTGTGTCTGTGTGTGTGCGTGTGAGTTTAAGTGTCGTTGTTTGTGCTGTGTTGTCGATTTATTTATGCGTTTTGATTTTAATGAGTTTGCAGAAATTGACAGTTGTGACAACATTCTGAAGTGTTTGCTGAAGTGAAAGTAATAGAAAGTCAAGTCTCAAACCACAAGTGCAGTTATTTCTGCTACATAGTATCGATACATGAAGATTTATTTACTTTGCTAAAACTATACTCATTCACATGGACACATAAACGGTTCTCACTTTCTCACGCAAGAATTCTTAACTAATTGAGAGCAAAAATTTATTCTGTTCCTTAGAATATAATACAACTTTTTACCCTTAAACGATTAGTACGCCGTCATGGATACAAATAATTAACAACAGCACGCAGAGGAACTTGTAGAATATTACGCGATAGTATGTAGTTACAAATGTTAGAGCACGAATGAAAGCGACAACACGAAGCATATATACATAGTTTAGGGGCTACATGGGTTTCCACGGGTAAAAAAACAGCCTTTTTGAAGAATTTTTTTTTCATATAAAAATTAAATATTTTATGAGAATTTTGTATTGTTACAAACATGCACTGTTAACAAAGAAATTCTGAAATTTTTAGATATTATATACTTAGCTTAAACTCGGCCATTGAGACGTCATTTTCGGAGATCCCTCAAAAAAAGGCCCGCCCGCGTTGGCAGGATAAGTCCTTACCTTAACTTAGAACAAAGACAAAGGAAAAAAAACTGAAAATTGGATTTTTGGCAAAAAAAAAATCCTTCATCCAAGTCTTTAAGAATTGGATTTCAAAGACCTGTGTAAAATTTCATGAAGATCGGTTTAGTAGATCTCAAGAAATCTTGGCAACCGACTTAAAAAAAAAACTCAATTTTGAGAAAAACATGTTTAAAGACGGCGCACTTAGCCTAGCTAGCCTCGAGCGCACAAGTTCTCAAGACTGTATCTCCAAAACTATTACTCGGACCAACTTGAAAATTTAGAACAATAATAATAATAGGACAATAAAAAAATTCAATTTTTTGAAAAACGTAAATCCATGTAACTACTTAACTACTAAATGAACCTTCAGATCATCATCACAAGTTACAGAAGGAATTAAAATAGCTCCTCGAATGCGTACGAGATTCTGCACGAGCTCTACCATAAACGAACGTTTCCGCATATTGAAGTACTATCGTATCTAGTGTCTAGACAATCTTTGAGATTGGGGCTTTATTTCAAATTCCTCCCTCAGTTGCATTGAGATTCAAAAACCATAATCGTGAACATTTCAAACACAATTTAATGTCGTGCAATTATTTAGTTTTAAAAAATAAACATACGAGTATAGCATACATGCCACGACTTGCGGTTACAAGTTCAAAATCGGCAACAATTCGGCTTGTGACAGTGCAGTTGATCAAATTTCCCCAAAGCCGTGCACGTAAAATATTAACTGAAATGCAAATATTCCAGACATTCCCCTGTAACAAAAGAATTCGCAAACAAATGCAAGTTTGCATGCACGCCTAAGAATTCTGGCAAAAAATCGCGCACCATGGCGCACAGCGCCGAACGAGCTGCGACGAAATATGCAACTAAGCAACAAAAGAAGGCAGCAGGAAAGCAAAAAGGGGTAAATGTCACGCGACACAAAACATACAGCGGTTATTTGCACAACAAAAGATGCCCCGCTCTGAATTTCAGCTCCGATGGTGGAAGCGCACAACAAATTTGCGGCATGCAGCGGCTTACGTATTCGGTACGTGAGGGCTCACATCCATGCATGCGATTACATTATATATGTATGAATATAGCACATAAGCATATATCTATTCACACGTGAGTCGGTGAAGAAGAAAGAAAAACCCAAAGTGTTCGCATGCAGTCGGAGGGGCTGCCAAACGCAAGTGAATGACACCGCACAAAGAACACACCGAGTTACTTAAACCCAAAAAAGCATTTGGGAATTGCAAAGTCAGAGTCAGCATCCTTTGGAGCTTTGTAAATTTTAATATTTTCAAAATGTATCTGGGTTTTATTAAAATAATGTGTTTCTTGACAGGCGTAATGCTCGAAAATTCTACGAAAAGATGTGGCGACTAACAGATGGTTTTAAGAGCGGAGCATAGTCTTGTAGAACCTCAGAGCTAGCATACTCAAATTATGGATGGACACTTCTCCAGTCCCCAATTGAACGTTTGTTCCATCGTCCGACCATGAAGCACTTCGAATAGCAATTACCAGTCTGAAACAAAGCGTCAGGGACCGATGGACTGCCGGCCGAGCTACTTAAACACGACGGCGAAGAAATGATAAGGAGCATGGATGAGCTTCTTTGTAGAATATTGTCGGACGAAAGCATGCCCGATGATTGGAATTTAAGTGCGCTCTGCCCAATCCACAAAAAGCGAGACCCCATAATCTGCGCCAACTACCATGGGATAAGCCTCCTCAACATCGCATACAGGGTTCAATAGAGCGTATTCTGTGAAAGATTAAAGCTCACCGTAAACAAACTGATTGGACCTTGTCAGTGTAGCTTTAAACCAGGAAGATCTACAATCGACCAGATTTTCAGAGATACATCTTTGGATATTTATAGAAATGTACAATTTGTACCAGATCTATATGTATGTACTATATATTTTGTCTATTAATTTTTATTCCGAACAGCTACCAACAAAAGTAACATATCTACCATAACCCGTCCAAGATTTTAAAGTCTAAGTCTTCTAAGCATAAATATCTTAAATATCCCAAATATTTTCCTTTTTGCAATCATAAATAATTAGCCTCCCGTTGCAGCGACCTTAAGTACTTCATCAATGTTTTTTGCATACTAAAAGTAGTCCAAATAGGTATCCAACCAATTGAGACCTTCCGGACAATCGGCGAATAATTTCAAGCAATCGGCCCCAGCAACACCAGCCTCCCGCGCTCGCTGATAACTCTTGTCCAAGTCTTCCATGCCGGGCCTATAACAATGTATCAATGAGTTATAATCGAATGAGATCATTCTTCTATTCAAAGTACATACGTGAGCACAGTATCCAGAATTTCCGACAACAACCCCACATGTTGGTCCACTTGTGCATTTTGACATATGGAGCGCAGCAAGCACTGTCGACCGTCAACTCCACGTTGACTCATTAATGTCTCCAGCAAAGTGTAAAAGAACAGTCGTGATTCGTCTGCTTCATAAGTATAGGCGGCGAGTTCAGGCTGACTGTTATGTAAAAGCCTAGATTTGCGCGCGAAGGTATCCTCCCATTTGTCCCACGGATATAGTGGAGAAGAGGGCATAGAATATTGGCCGCCTTGAAGACTGTACGAACAAACAAGCGATCGCCATGTAATCGGGTCGGCTAAGTCAACTTGTCCCGATGGACCAACGGATAACTGTTGAGAAAATAATAATGTCAGTGAGCATAAAATAAAATAAGCAGACTCAGGAAATCATGATTCATTTGATAACAGGTTCTATCGACATGGAGCGTTCTTACGAAAGAAGTTTTTGTATCCACAATGTCAAAATCAGTTGAGTTTTCTTTTTCAGATACATTTTCTGTTTAAGTGTTACTTAGAACCTTATATAATTGAATCATGCAAGAAACTCAGCAATTTACACTTCTAAATACTAGGGGTCTAGTTTTCGTATCATATCCGTCTCTTTTATACTTAAATAAAATAAAAAAAATATCTCTCTCTCCATTCGTTTGAGCTTGCTCTTCATTTCACTTTTTTAGTTTTCTCTCATCGTGCTCACAAAAATTGTATTAACAATAGGTGGGCAAAAGAATAATCCCTAAAATCACGAATTGCTTGGAAATCATTTAAATTCGATAACATCGACCATAAATCAAATGGAAAAGGTTCGACTTCCGAAATATCACCACTACTGTCAAAGATATAACTCAAGTGAAATTATATTTGCGATGAGCATTGTTTTCATCCTGATAATATTCACTTTATTTCGCACATCTACATAAGCAATGAAGAATCTCCGGTAGTGCCTCTCGTGTCGAAATTATTATTTATCAATTTTGAAGCATTATACATTGTTTTCACTTCTTGTATATTTCAAAATGTTTTATTGTTGTTTATAGTACACCGTTCACCTTTACTGATCCGCTGCCGTTAAATATCAGGGACCTCTTCTTGCGGACATGCATGAAATCTGTCAAATTCGCCCCGACACTTATGCTATGCACGCTTGCACTTATACAATACAAGCGGAGCAGGAAGCACGTCAAAAGAATTTCTATCAGCTTCATTCTATACACCCATTAACTAACCAATCAAAGCTAAACACCGCCGAACCGTTAGATTGTTGGTAATCAAAAGAATATCGCACACTGCCGAGTGCTAAAGAAATGAGCCCTCGACCAGACGAGCAATGCCCTTATATTCTCACAGAATTTTGATACTCAATTGAGTGGGCGAAGAAGTCACGGAAGTTCATGGAATTTAACTACAAATTGCTGGTCACCAAACAAATATTTAATTTTCAATTAGCAGATGAAAACAAAAATTGTTTTTGAAACGAGCCCATCGTGCGGTGATCCAGTTAGTGATCTCTTTATTATGGTTAGAATGATACTTAATAATGGAAGTGTGTTAATTATTAAATAAATATATTTATACGTATGTATGTATGTACATACCCACCTGCTTAAATTCGTGCGTGAGTTAGATTAGATTTTTCGGAAACAAATCGAAAATGCTGTGTGAAAGAGCAAGTGCTTTCTTTATGGGTAGCATAACAGTAAAGATAAAAAGTAAATACATTAGAGCGGGATGATTACAGGAAGCCAAAAAACGAAGAAGTTGCATATGCGGCAAATATTCTACGAATTATTCTGAACAACTTTGCCTTAGAGACTATGCTTCTGAAACTGGTTTCGAACCACCGATTTTAAGGCGAATTTTTTAGGGATCCTAAACATTTCTTCGTCAGTTTTTGAGATATCCGAAAGGAATTTAATAAGGAGATACATTTCGATATTAAATTATCATTTGGCCGAATCGGCAATATCGGACAATTATATTACATATCGCCCATAAAACCGAGTATTAAGATTTTTTAAATTTCGCCTTAAAAATCGCTGGCTTGAAATCTATTTCAGACCCATAGTCAAAGTTGCTCAGAATGATCCGTAGAACATAAGCGATATTATAGAAAAAAAAACGACCCGCGCTAGTTCACATGCAGGACTTATTTTTCTGGTATAAAGAGAATATGTTAACTTAAAATTCATGAAATCTTAAATTCAGAAATTCTAAAAATACCAAACCCGTAAATTATAAAAGCATGCTCGTCAACTAGAATTTAAGTGTGTTCTGGCCAATCCACAAATCCCAAATCGTCACTGTTGGTAGTTGTAACTTCAAAGTCTTAGACAATTCCGTCTATCTTGGTACTAGCATTAACCGCTACGACAATATCAGACTCGAAATCCAACGCAGAATAACTCTTACTTATTATCACCGTCCTGTTATATGGTTCAGAGGCATGGACGATGACAACATCTGATGAGTCAACGTTGCAAGTTTTCAAGAGAAAGGTTCTGTGGAAAATTTATAGTCCTTTGCGCATTGACAACGGCGAAAACCGCAGTCGATGTAACGATGAGCTGTACGAGATATACGACGACCTTGACATAGTTCAGAGAATGAAGAGACAGCAGCTACTTTGGCTAGGTCATGTCATCCGAATAAGTAAAAACCCTCCACCACTGAGAGTATTCGACGCAGTACCCGACGGGGAAAACAGCGGAAGAGGAAGACCTATACTCCGTTGGAACGACCAGGTCGAGAAAGACCTGGCTACACGTGATGCCTAACAGCAAAAAGAAAGAACGACTGGCGCGCTGTTGTAAACTCGGCTAGTTACCGCAAGGAATCTGAAAAACATTTCGCCATCAACAAATTTGTTTAATAACCAACTTTTGGTAATGATGTTTTGACTTCAGATTATTTGGTTGATCACTGCTAAGTATACTCTAAAAGTTCATTGTTAAGCTAAAATAGTTTAATATTTGTAATTAAACAGTTATTAAATAAATCATGACTTCCTTCACAATAGTGCGCCCTCTCTCCCAGCATAGTTGAACAATTAAAAAAAAAAATAATTTATCCACAAAGTTCTTATGAGAATTGGCAAATATGAATATTTCATATACGTCTTGGCACGCCATCGGCCACAATAATAATTGTTCGCTTTACTCGAAAGCTTTCTGACGCTAATGAGCATTAAAATGCAACACTTTATTATGCCACAATGTATGCTATGTCAGAGCAACAAAAGAGCCGACATTTTACCGGGAAGTCTTACAAGTTTGCAACAATGCAAATGAACGCTACACATTTCGGAACTTAAGCGCTTGCAAACTTGCAACAATCAACACCAGCAATTTGCCATTGTGCCATTGTGCATGCAACAAGTTCTGGCAAAACATTGTTGCAAAACTCGGCATTGTTGTTGGCCACGGAACCACGGCTGCATGGAGCCAAATGATAAATGTTTGAAAGTGGTGGGTGCTGCCTCTCGAAAAGGTTTTGCGAATGCTTCTACTTTTTTGAAGAGGACTGTGAGCAACGCCGTTCCGTCTTGTATGCTAAAATGCCCTCTCGCTAAACCTATAAATATATGAGGAAGTAATTCTTTGACGATTTATTGAGTCAAGGTAAAAAGCTTCTTCTTTATTGGCATAGACGCCTCTAACGCGGTTATAGCCGAGTTAACAACAGCGCTCCATTCGTTCTTCCTTTTCGCTATTTGACGCCAATCGGAGATTCCAAATGTAGCCAGGTCCTTCTCCAACTGAGCTTACCTATGGAGTGGAGGTCTTTCTCTTCCTCGGCTTCCTCGGCAGGTACTGCGTCCAATACTTTCAGAGCTGGAATGTTTTCATCCATTTGGACGGCATGACCTCGCCAGCGTAGCCGCTGATAATATCGTCTTATAACTCGTACAGCTCATCGTTCTATTGAATGCGATATTCGTCGTTGCCAAAGCGCAAAGGAACATAAATGTACCGCAGAATCTTCGTCGACTCATCAGATGTTGTCATCTCTTGTCCATGCTTGTGCACCATATATGTAGGGACGGGAATAATGAGTGACTTGTAGAGTTTGGTCTTTGTTCGTCGAGAAAGGACTCTACTTCTCAATTGCCTACTCAATCCGATATAACAACTGTTGGCAAGAGTTACTCTGCGTTGGATTTCGAGGCTGACATTGTTGTTGTTGTTAGTGATGGTTCCAATATAAACGAAACTTATCTACGACTTTGAAGTTGTGACTGTCAACATTGACGTGGGAGCCAAGACGCGGGTGTGACGACTGTTTGTTTGATGGCAGAAGATATTTTGTCTTACCCGTTCACTACCAGACCCATTTGCTTCGCTTCCTTATCCTGAGAAACCAGAACTAACGGTGCGCTTACTTAAATTTAATATTCTAGGACCGCGCATCTCTACTCATATATGGAGTCCAAAGCCTGACATAACCTAAGTGTTTAAATTTTAAATAAAGTAAACGATCACAAAAACTAATATTTGCATTCAAATACACAAGCTTTGACTAGTGGAATTCCCTTGCAGAGTATGTACTATGTTTTGGAATGAATATTTGTAAGAAATGCAGGGAAAAGTGCACAAACCAAAACAGCAAAAATAACAGAGCTAATAAATGTCGGCATTTTATATTTGCACGAATGCGTGTGTGTGTTGTGTGTAGGGTACGAGTATATGCGGGGTTCTCTAAGCCTTCTGGTATGCGCACGCCCGTTGAAGAGGTGGGTGACTCGATAGCCAGCGGCAGCTCCGCCAACTTGGCAGACAAAGTTTTCTCGACGCATGAAGAAACAATAATAATAACATTGATGATGCTGGCGCTAAAGGTGTTCTAAGGTGTGACGGTGGGTAATCCTCAAGGCTGTGCATCTGCTACGTTCTTGCCAACAAACATACAAATAAATGTCAGTTTCTTGTGCTCTTCTCTTTGCCGTTCGCGACGACTACTCACTTGTAAAAACGCTCAAATCTGAGCTTTAAAATTGATAATGTAATTTACCAACTCAGCCACTCAATAAAAAGAGCAAAAGTCAACCATCGGCTTCACCGCGATTGAATCGCAGACACAATGTTTTTGTATTTTTTGTGTTTACGGTGTTTTTTGTCTTTGTTTTCCCAGTGCTTCCTGCTCAACAGCTTGCCAGCGACTACGGGTTTCACCCCAGTTGACGTTGTTTACATCCGGTTGTTGTCTACTAAGCGACTTAAGCACGTTGCCATCTAGGAACATATACTTAGTTGTTATTGTTATTGTTTCTGTACGGGTTCATGCTTGTTTAGCTACCTCAAATAAAATTGATGGTTTCCGCAGTGTTGCAGTCTCAACTAGACGGCATATGTAAATGTATGTGTGTATGTATATAGCCTCTGAAGCGAAATTCGATTACTTTTCAGGTGCGTGTTCATGCTCAACGAAGTTGTTCGTGAGTGGGTACTGTCACCTCACAAACTCAATAAGGAAGCTCAATTCAATTCGCAAAAGAATATATATAATCGAATTTTTCTTGATTTGGCTAGACACGTTGGCCAAAAAATCCGGCTTCATCTCTTTAAGGCATTTAAAGGGCTATACCAGTATTGTACTTTTTTTTGTTTGATTTCGACTCATTTTTTTCCATCCATTCGGATGATTGTTGACTGGTGTACACGCCAAACTCACAAACTCATCGGCAGTTGTAATGCTCCCTTGAATGTGGAATCGGAATTCGCGCCATCCAGCATGCCCAAAGAGACTAGTTTACGGTACTCTTTAAACAAAAAACGGCTTTACCGAGACGAGTCGATCAAGCTTGCATTTCATACCCAAAATCATTCGAATAGACTCACGACAGTTGTCGAGCTCTCTTGCCAACTCTCCAACACTTGCCTGACGAAGTTCAAGCACCGTATCCTTCACTTTTTTTAATATTTGCATCAGGTAAAGCGGCCGATCATTCTGAACGATCAGACTTCAACGATCTCTCAACCGTCTTTAAAGGCTTTGTACCACTCGTAGACTTGTATTTTTGATTAAATTGAATCCCCGTAAGCCTTTTCCCATATTCGCAATGATTCTTTCTTCGATATTCTTATCCATTGTAAAAATCCCATCCACGTAGCGAGAAGAAGAAACGACTGGCGCGCTGTTGTTAACTCGGCTATAATCGCTTAAGCGGTTTCTACGCCAATTAAGAAGAAGAAGAATAGAATCTCACAATCTCACACTGGAAAAGTTGAAAGGAGTGTTACATAAAATATGGCCCAAAGCAACTACTACAACAAACACAAAGTTTACCGTAAATAACATGTGACTAAAAAACAAAAAAAAAAAACGCGCCGGAATGCGAATGTGAAAGAAAAACTTTGCGACAACTAAAATATGAAAAAGTCCCTGAAACAGATTACCATATTCAGACAGCGCTAATGGCGAGGAAGGACAGCAATAGCAACAATAACAACAACCATTCATATAAGTAATTTGTGCAACAGCTCCGCGGCAACCTGCTACGTGTTCGCCTTTGCCTGGTCTGTGGAAGTCGGAGTCGGAGACGGAACCGGAGTCACTCGAGTAGCTGCCATAGTCTTAGAACTGAAAATATATGAGCAAAAACACACATAAAGGTGGTGCGTGCAGGATGTAGCTAACAAACAATCACAACAATAATGCTTACACAAAAAGCAGTGTAAAAATGGCTGATGATGCTGATAATTGTGAGTGTAAAACAATGGCAAACTACGCGCTGTGGCTGGAAACAACTGCAATATTTGTGAACAAACCTCGAAAGGAAAGTGGAGCGGTTTCTCATACTTTGCTGGAGAAGAATCGCTACCGCTTTAAATAACGGATGATTCAAGTAGAGGTACTTTTTTCATTAGCCTTCTTTTGACAGATCACGCGTGATTCGTGTTAAGCGGTCATGTAATTTTTGTTCGTTCAACTTTATTACGAAAATTCACGTTCTATAAGGAAGTTTTTTCGCGCGTTTTGCTCAATTTATAGTCAATATAATCGGCCAACTGAGCGTACTATTCGCAACACCACCATCTATCTTGAGACTCAACATTCATTATCGAATAGTATTCAACCGAATAGACCACATCCATCACAGTGAAGAAAATGTCGCAGTCGTAGCTGAGAGTGTACTCGAAGACCGTGGAGAGTCGATTCGGCGCAGTTCACAGCAACTCGGACTGACTTATGGAACGATTTGGCGCATTTTACGTCGAGATCTTTAATTGAAAGCATACAGGGTTTGTCCGGAAAGTAATAGGACTGAATCCTTCTGCGTCGATGCAGCGCTGCAAGCGCGATTTCCAAGCATTGTAGGCATTATGGAAGACATTCTCCGGAATAGTCTTGAGAGCCGAGATGTATGCTGCTTGGATCCCCTCTGTCGTCTCAAAATGCCTCTTTGTCTTGGGATCATACTCAAAGATCCATGACTCGTCACATGTTGTTACGTTATTCAAGAATTGGGGGTCACTTTCACATTTGTTTCAAATTTTCTTGGCACACTTCCACTCGCTGCACTTTCTGGTCGTCAGTGAGCAGTTTTGGGACCATCTTCCCGCACACCTTGCGCATGTTCAAGTGCTCCATTACAATATCATGAACCACATATTTTGATAAACTTAACATCTTGGCATTCAAAACTTTGCGCACACGAATCACATTGTCGGTGTTTGTCGAAGTCGCAGGATTCCGGTACAAAATACAGATCCGGTCCGGTTCAGGTACAAAATACAGATTGTACAAGAACTGAAGCCGCTTGACCTTCCCAAGCGACATCGCTTCGCTCTATGGGCTCTTGAAAAGTTCTAAGAAGATCCGACGTTTTCGAGCCAAATTTTGTTCAGCGATATGGTCCATTTCTAGCTCAATGGGTATGTAAACAATCAAAATTGCCGCATTTGAGATAAAGAGCAACCTGAAGAGATTCAAAAGCTGACATTTCATGCAGAATATGGTTTGTGGGTCGGTGGAATCATCGGTCCATATTTCTTCAAAAATGATGCCGGTGAGAACGTAACCGTCAATAGCGACCTTATCGCGCCGTGATAATCGACTATTTCATACCTGAAATACAAGTTCGTGATCTCGGCGAAATTTGCTTTCAACGAGACGCGCCACTTAACACACATCACATCAATCAATGGATTTATCGAAAAAACACTTCGGTGAGCAGATAACTTCACGTTTTGGGCCAGTCGACTGGCCACCAAGATCGTATGATAACATGCAGTTAGAATTTTTCCTGTAGAAGACTTTTTCCTGTGAAGACATGTTCAGACCTTGGAGCAAGGCATCGCAAGTGTCATTCGCCAGTTACCAGTCGAAATGCTTGGACGAGTCATCGAAAATTGGAGTCAACGGATGGTCAATCTGAGACGTATCCGCGGCCAACATTTGAAAGAGATAATCTTGAACAAATAAATGCCAAATATTGTTCTTTTGAATGATAGTAAACATTTTCCATTAAATTTGAAGTTTCTGTGTTTTTATTTAAAATGTAAGTTATCTACAATGGATCACCCTTCATAAATGTGCTGGCTAATTGAAAACTGAAAAAGTTTAATGACGAAATAATGCTCAAGATACTTAAAATATCTGACTGACAAAATTTTATGCTTTTCAGCTTTGGAAATTTATTTTAAAAGTCTTTTTATATCGAAAATACCCACCTTGCCACACGGTAAAATCTGCGTGTATCCGAAAGTGGCATACTTTAGGAAATCACCTAGATGTTTTGTTGTTGTTGTTAGATTGCGTAACATTTTTTGGTTATGTTATACTTATGGCATATATAAACAAAATGAACATACCAATTTACATAAATCCTGAGAGTACGTGCCGGCATATAGAATTACACCTACGAAGATATACTCATGCAAGTACTCAAGTGGTGTGAAAAACACTATAGTTGTCACGAAAGCAGACGAAAGTGTGAGGTAAAAGTAAAGTTGCAGCGAATAGCATTCAAAAAGTCCGGAAAAGTTGAGTCAAAAATTTCACATTTCATTGAAG
Organism: Bactrocera tryoni; assembly: GCF_016617805.1. Lineage (NCBI taxonomy): Eukaryota > Metazoa > Arthropoda > Insecta > Diptera > Tephritidae > Bactrocera > Bactrocera tryoni. Next base: position 9,104,921 of record NC_052503.1, on the reverse strand, counting down.
AGTGTTGATATTAGGGCTACAGAATCTTGCACTGTGAGCACGTTGCCACTAGGCACCAATTATGCCACTACAACAACAACAACTAGGGACCAAGCTAATTAGTCAACTTCAAGGAACAAGCCCTCTTCCAATAGCAATCAATATAAAATATGTTCAGCAACAATAAATCACATTTTTCTCACAATAATAGACTAAGCTTAAAGCCTTCTTCAAGTGGCAAATTTAACAAAATTTTCTGGTTTTACACACAGCCGTGTAATAAAATTCGATACTTTAAGTCCGCCACTTTTTGTCCATTGTTATCTATTTCAGCACATTACCTACAAACACTCGCTGTCTGTTTTTTTCCTTTCTTTCTTTAGGAAATGTAATATTTTTATCATAGATACTTTTTCATGAGAAGCTGCTACTACATACATACATACATATGAAGCGTACCACTGCCAGTTGGCTGGCTAGTGAGACCACTTCTCCTGGCTGACATTCATGACTTTGCATATTTTATATGCATTTTTTCCCAAAACTGCCACTGAATAATGCATCACTGTTTTTGTGGAGTTCTTCTTTATCTCTTCTCCCTCTCCATTTATGCGCTTAAACGTGTGTGTATATAGATGCATGTATATGTGTGTATATATAGTACGTTGATTTTGGATTTAAAGTCTTATAATCTCTTTCTTGTTGCTTCCTGCTCTGTCTTTGATTTTGAAGCTCATTGAGATTGCATTTAGCAGTTCATCTAAACCAACTATGAGGTTGAAGCATTCAAGTTGTTAATCGGTAGCCTAATATCAAATTATGGTATTAAATTAGTTGCGCTGAATAAGAGATGTATACGTTTTTCGACAATTTATGCGTTTTTCGTCAATTGTTTGCTTATTGTAGCTTGTGAATTGTGAAAACAACAACGACTTGTCGATATTATGCGAATCAGAAACTTAGAAAATTCGACGTTCTTCAGCAAAATGAAGCGAAAACTCAAATTTTATACCAAACCAAATAAATTTCCAAATCGGAGAATTTATTTGCATTTAGCATCCGCTTTGTTGGCATTTAGGGCGGAGGTTTTTGGCTATTTATGTGCCCTAGCAATAGGAATTCCACAAAATTTAAAATGGCGGAAGTGGACATACATGCAAATATATACACGCTGACATGCTGGTACATGTGTACATTTTTGATTACATTACATAATACATTTTAAATATTAATGCGAATCCGCAGCGCACATCCGGGCTGGAAACAATCGCCGTTGTGTTGCTCCCGCTGCATTTGACACACTTATCCACTGGGACACATAGCAAGTGTAATTATAGACAATTTATTAAATGATGTTGAGCTGAATGCAAATGCAGCTTTAATGAAGCAAAGGAAAATGTTTCGAAAATTCACTTGCCGGTGGTCATTTGTAATCCTTTGTCTTTTTACTTAGACCTGCGACAGCTTACTGTCTCAAAATAGATTTTGCAAACGCTGAAGAATAATTATGTATGAATTTGAATATTCGAGTACTCAGTATAGCAATTAAATATATTATATTATAGATGAATACATTTATAGTTTTGACGTATTGACACTTGACTTAACTCATTAAATTGCTTATGTACTGCAATCTTCCCAAGCTTAAGAATATGTGTCTATTTTAAAATCCACAGTTAATAAACTAGCTGAAATTATCTGCAATATTAATTTAATTTCATATTTCAATAAGTAATTCTCATCGTAAATTTAGAATTGCAGCTCACAAATTTAATATTTGGAGACCAGATTTAAGCCTGAGAAAGAGCTTATCTGCCTTAGAGAGTTTTCTGCCTATAATAATTACTCACTTCACTCGCCACTCTCTGAGTCTTCAATTCGAGGTTTGTTTTCTGAGCTATTTTTCACGTTTAAAGACCATCCAACAGGCAGTCGGCAGTCATATAATGAACGCTTGCATAATCACGTATACGCCGAGGCATACAGTCACTGCACATATTTAATAATTAAAGCTGCAGCGAAGTGCGAATCAAAAAGCGACCATATGAAGAGCTATAAAAATGCGCACAGCACACACACATACATGCACAATGTGCGAAATGAAAGTGCGTGCACGCGTCAGAGCCAACGCCCAAAGACAACAATAAAGTTGCAACAAAACAACAATGAAATACACAACTGCATTTTGCACACATATACATAAACACAAGAAGAACAAGTGCAATTGTGTATATCACCACATGTGCTTGCCTCCACACACACATATGCCATGTTTGCTCATGTGTACGTGTATATACACACTTGCAGCATGCAACTTGCAACAAAATGCATCGGCGAGCAGCGAGCGAAAATGAATGGGAGCGCGTAAAACGTGAAGCGCTGGTCAGTCGGCGAATAGGTGCAAATGAATGAGTATGCGGCGCGCTCTCTGTGTGCGCGCGTTCGTGTGGCGGTGTGGCTGCGACTGCATATAACGCCATTTACTATATACTGCTCTAAGACATGCACATGCACACACACACTGCCATAATGACGTAAATTCACATTTATTATAATCAATGTTCACGTTTACGCATCGACAACCCACACACACACGAACATTTATGCATTTGCATGCGTGCATGCAAATACAACGAAGGCAGCAGAGTGCAAGGGTGCGAGGGCGGTGAAAATGGCAAAAGCATTGTTCAGTTGCGCACACCTACAACAGTGCAGGGCAGCTATGGATGCTCACAAATTCACACGCCCCTACACGCGCACGAACACGCACACGCGCATGGAAAATGTCGCTTACAGCTTACGATAATTACGTCTGACTTCGCAAAGTGCGCCCCCGCTGCGGCAAGTGCGTAATGAACGCCCGCACACACTCGCACAGGAAGCCATGACTATCGATATTTCAGCCACGATGCATTTACTAGCGCCACCACACGGCGTATGAGTAATATGCACTTCGGTTTCGCATGCTGCACGGCATTTTGTCGATGGCCCACTGAATTAAACTTTAAGTTTCGTAAAGTTTTACTGAAATATAACACAATTGGAGAGTGTGCCAGCCCACAGTTAGATTGAGTCTTTCTGGTGCTGCTTTGTCGATTACCAAAACGGTATTAAACCTGCCAAATTCAAAACTTCCCAATATGTTTGGAACAATTTTCATTTTCCGAGACTTTAGATGTATAAAAACGGCTGGGGTTCTGAGAACTCTATCAATTTACGATTTATACACCGACTATAACCTCTTTCTTTCACCAAAACGGTACTTTATGCATTCAAAGTCTAGGTTTCAAACGATTTTTAGTTCTAAATGGAATTTCAAAGGCAAAATTTTTGAAAGCGCCAGTCTCCATTCAAAGAACCCACGTTGCATAACAATACACAGAATTGAAATAATTTTTTTCGTCGTGTATAATCGTTCAAAAACCGCTCACAGACTCATGCTCATGTGTGCGTTTTGAACACTTTTGGTTTTGAATATGGACGACATTTTGGAAACGTGTCGTTGAGGTCGGATGCAAAACACTTTCGTGTACACGCCACACATGTGCCTAGATATGAATGTGTCTTGCACAGAGAGTTTGGGCACAGGAAATTCACTGTGCAACTGCAGTTCGACCGACAGGCGGGTGGTCGGTCGAGCGATTTGAGCCACTTTAATATGTCAACGTCGGATGTCGAGTTGGACTGCATTGTGCTGCAACGAGTTGAGCCACATACAACAGCTGCTTTATGTGCGTTCACATATACACACGCACACTACTATACTTGTATGTGTCGTTGTCGCAAAATGCATGTTTAAACATATTTCTGTTTTGTTTGTGCGAGAATATATGGATTTAATTTATCAATTATTAATTGCATCTGGCAGCTGATGTCAGTTCGGTTAGCACAAATGCATATCCCCACATATGCTTACGCATTTGTGTATGTGTGTATGTATGTGTCATTGCTACGACATGCTTTATAACTGTTTATGTGTCTGTTTGTACGCATACAAATAAAGCTGCACAGTAATGACATGCTGGCACATACATAGGTACATATTTATTTTGCATACATGAGCGGCCAGCTTTACATAGAGAATTACAAATACATGCACACATGCAAAATATATACAAGCAATTTGTAAATAAATATGTACACTCTATTGGTGAGAACATGGCAGGACCATGTCCTTCTGAAATTAGGTCAACTTTTAAAGGTTTTCTTGGGTACTACAGCCTGATACACCAGCAGATGTATATACATATATATGTTTTTATATATATACCTTTATACATACATAAGTATGCATGTGCCTAGATAAATATATATTTTCAAGCTATCAATTTTAAAGCAAGTTTCTAGAATTAATTGTCAGGAAATTTTGCCCAAGATAACTGTTATTCCGATTAATAAATACATTAAGTACTGTTTGATGTCCTCATAAGAGAACAAGCTGACAACAACGCCGTCCAAGAAGTGCGAAGAACGAGACACGAACAGAGACGAGTAAGTCCTTGTGGCCTTTACGACAGTAGTCATATAAAGGAGCGAAAATTCAGTGTGGGATTCGTGGTGTGAGAGACAGTCACCGAGTCATGGCGTATAAGGGAACCGTGAGACGGTATATCAAGCTCCTTACGTACAGCAACCGAAACCATTGGTTTTCGGAAAATACAAAAAAACAGCTGGTACGACGAGGAGTGCCGTGTAGCAGTGCAGAGAACAGACTGCCTACCTCGCTACTTTATAATCGACTAGAAAAGGATACATACCGGAGTTGATGAGGGAAGCGAGAGGCATTTGCAGGCAAACAAAGAGAGAGGCTAAAATGTATGAGTTCGAAAAGCTTTGCAAATTGGCCGACAGTGGTAATACTCAAAAATTCTACGAAAAAATGCGACAACTAACAGAAGGTTTCAAGACCGGAGCATGCTCTTGTAGAACCCAAGAAAATGATCTAGTAACCGACGCCCAGAGCATACTAAAATTATGTAGGAATCACGTCTCCATCCTGCTGAATCGCAATGAAATTATAACACCAGGAGATTGTGAACCCGATTTCCCAACCGATGACGATGGAGCAGACGTTCCATTGCCCGAAAATTAAGAAGTTCGAATAACAAATACTCGTCTGAAGAACAACAAAACGGCGGGGGCCTATGGACTGCCGGCCGAGCGAATGAAATACGGCGGCGAAGAACTGATAAGGAGCACGCTTCAGCTTCTTTGAAGAATATGGTCCGGCGAAAACATGCCTGACGATTGAAATTAAAGTATGCTCTGCCCAATCCACAAAAAGGGAGATCCCACAATCTGCGCCAATTACCGTGGGATAAGTCTCCTAAACATAGCGTATTGTGTGAAAGATTAGAGCCAACTCTCAACAAACTGATTGGACCTTGTCAGTGTGGCTTTACCATGCGCCAAATCTTAAAAAAAAAACCGTGAAAAGAGGATCGACACACACCAACTCTTTGTTGATTTTAATGCTGCTTTTGACAGCATGAAAATCTACCGTTGTCCCGCTATCTCTGAATTTTGTATCCCCCAAAACAAGTGCGACTGTGTAAACTGACGTTGAGGAATACCAAAATCTCCGTCAGGATCGGGAAGGACCTCCGAGCCGTTCGTTAGCAAACATGGTTTCAGACAGATTTAAGAATTCGTCACTGCACAGAATCGCAGAAATGAGGAAGACCTCCACTTTATTGGAAATACCAGGTGGAGAAGGACCTGGCTACATTTGGAATCTCCAAATGACGCCAAACAGCGAAATGGAAGAACGACTGGCGCGCTGTTGAAAAGTTGCCTTTAAACGCGTAAGCTGTGTCTACGTCAATAATGAAGTTAAGATCTTTAAATTAAATATTTTTGATATTGACAACTACTACTACTGACAAAATCACTTCAAAAAAGTGGAGGAGGGAAGAAAAATGGAAGGATTTTTAGATTGAACCCCTTTGCAAACTTTTTGGAGTTGATGTGAGGGGAATGTCAAAAACCATTTAGTTAAGCAATTTCTAAAGTATGAAATTTCACCTTAGCGCGATAGGTGCCTCGTCCAATATGCGGCTTTTGAACTGATATGAGAGCTTAACACTAAGTATCACACAAGTCGTCTAATTAGAATTTTTGACATCATTCTTTGGATATGTAGTTATGCCACCATAGCATGGGATGGCAAAATGTAGTTTTCTTACTAAGTTTGGTGGACATTGCTGCTGCTCTATGTATATAAGATAAAGTATATAAATAAAACTTCTCACCCATATGCTCTTACTCAGTCAACAACCGGCTTTTCTTTCTTTCTTTGTGATCAATTGAAATAAAGTCAAGTACGTAATAATTCCACAATTACGGCCACATACAATATCGATGTCATCAAGGTCCCAAAAGTTGTATACATATTCATCAACATCAACGGGCGGATGGACAGGCAGACACCAATGCCCTTCTTCACTCTGATCATTTAAATATATTTTTAGCCCTATTTTGCATTAGTTTCTAACCAATGCATAGGTCAGGCTGCCTTAAAACCCCACATCAACTCCTTTGAACTTTCACAGAAAACTTTCGCAAATTTATAAAATGCCTCCGTTATCTACTCTCGAAATAATGTTTTACAGTAAACAAAATTAAGCTAAACGCTTATGCATTAATTTGAATGTAAGCGCAATGAATTTGAAGGGATTCTAATTTCTGAACTCTCACACACCTCTGATATGCCATTAAATACAATTAGAATGCTGCAACAATAAAACACTGACGAGCTAAAATTTAGCACAAACATTCCATTGAAGTAAAGTTTGTCCGACAACGAAATTTGCGTAAACATTGTGCACACAATCGTCGCCAACTAAAGCTGCACAGCAATCCCCACAGTCGATGGGACTAATTCGAAGCTCAACCAGTGACATTCTAAATAAGACCAATTTTAGTGGGTGGGCTAGTTTGTTATTCCGCTTAATGAGAATAATCTTTTCCTATTTATTGCAATTACTTCAGTATATCTCTCGTGGATCCCCTAAAATCTGGTTCTTTTGTTCTTCACTAAAGGGCTTGCTTTTCCTCACTTTTTTTAAATTTTCTTGAAAACTCTCTAACTGTAGGATTTTAGCTGGCTTTTCACGCCTTAAGAGTCGCTCTTATATAGAAATTAAGTTGTTGTTGTAAGTATTGTCAATAATATAATAATATACATCATTCCGATTTCTGAATATTTAAAATCAAGTAAAATATAGAAACTTGCCCAATCGCATGAGCCGCAGCATTACTTTCAGCTCCAGCTAACAAATTATCACAGTAAAACTTTTAAGTATGTCTGAGCGGAAAGAGCATATGCAGCTACTTAGAATGATGCATTGCTAGCAATGGCTCCAAAAAGTACACTGCAAAAGTATTTAGCTCTGTAGCTCGAATTATTTTCTACAGGGGTAGTTTGAAGAAGAAGCAAGTCAGGGAGTCGCCTTGTCTGAAACCTCGTTTCGTAACGAACAGCTCTGAGACGCTCTTCCCAATCCTGACAAAGCTTTTGGTTTTGCTCAACATCAGTTTACACAGCCGTATTAGTTTTTGGGAGATACAAAATTCAGACATAGCGGCATAAATCCCTATCTTTTTCGTGCTGTCAAAAGCAGTTTTGAAATTGACAAAGATGTGATGTGTGTCGATCCTCTTTCACGGGTCTTTACCAAGGTTTGGCGCATGGTGAATATCTGGTCAGTTGTTGAGTTTTCAGGCCTAAAGCTACACTGATAAGATCCAATCATTTTGTTGACGGTGGGCTTTAATCTTTCACACAATACGCTAGATAGAACCTTATATGCGATGTTGAGGAGGCTTATCCTATGGTAGTTGGCGCAGATTGTGGGGTCTCCCTTTTTGTGGATTGGACAGAGCGTACATAAAATCGTCCGCTCCATCGTCATCGATTGGAAAATCAAGTTCACCATCTCCTGGTTTTATGGTTTCACTGCCATTCAGCGGGAGGCAGCTGGAGGAACGTTACTTTCGTAATTTCAGTATGTTCTGGGCATTCGTCACTAGATCACTTCTGAGGGTTCTACGAGAGTATGCTTACTCATTTCTTACTAAGAACAAAAAATAAATGAATGTCTCGCATAGCTGAAAAACTCATGTACGTGTTGTCAGAACTTTCGCAAAACTGTCACAACTCTACTGGACCCAAAAGCATAAGGAATTTTCTTAAAGTGCAACCAACAAAGCCGAAACTGCAATTGTTGAACAGAAAGCGAACATTTTTTCACGTGCATATGTGGCATGTGTGTGTGTGCTTATTAGCCAGTGCATGCAGCATTTGCGCCGAATGCTCAAATTGTCTATGTGTCTAAGTGGAGCTGCCTGCGTCCGCATCGCCATATTCCTACTGCAGCGAAAACTGTCGCATTCACTGCCTCTGCAGTGTGTTGGCGGCTTGTGTAATCGCTTTTAAATTAGTTAGTTACAAGTGTACACAATGCCACGCGCTACACAGTCGCACGGCGCTCCAAATGCCTCATTATTTACATGTGTGTGTTCGTGTTGAAATGTCGGCAAGTGTGAATATGTGCAAGCGCACAATGTCGCAAACGCACAAACGCTCAAGCAAAACTTGTAATTCTGCCAACAGGAGTAGAGGCTAGCGCCGAGGCCGGCACGGGGACCGAACTGCAAATGCGCGACAGTTAAAATGCTTTTTAGCGCATGCATCACACGCACACAAGCGAAAGCAGCAAGACGACACACAAGCAAACACTTCTATTAAACATACATATATGTATGCTTGTGTGCATGTGTTGATGCATAGGTATACAGTTACTTCTAAAACTTATATGTATGTGGGCATAATGCAGTGGGACCGTTTGAATAGATTTGTGTGTGCGTTTGTGGAATTCTGCAGTTGCAGAAGTGCGCTTTCTAAAGAGGCTCCGCGCCGCTGCAGACCAAACCGTGAGGACAACAATAACCAGCGCTATTAGCAGCACAAGGGCAACAACATACACGCATATATCATTCGTCAGATACCAGTCCAAAGACAAATGTTGTGCTCGTAAATGCACAATTAACACGACGCTATGACTCAAAGTGCATTTTAGTGCTCATTTAAGCCAACGGGAAATATGACTATTTGCAGCACACACGACCAGAGTGCTGCAGCGCACCATTGTTCACTTCACTTGAACTGGGAGTTACTGATTTTAGCACAAATTATAGGAGTTTATTTGAATGTTCATGCCTTCGCGCTTTGATTTACTTCAATCGGCCATGGCTAATGGAAGATTAATACTTAGCACATGCTTCTACAGTGGGTTCCGATTCGCAATGGAATATTCCTCTTAAGCGTTTTCCTTCTTATACCAAAATTGTTCCAATTCGTATCATTGAATGCGGTATTCGCCATGGCCAATGCGCAAAGGACCATACATCTTCCGCAGAACCTTTCTCTCGAAAACTCGTAACGTCGACTCTCATGAGTGACTTATAGAGTTTGGTTTTTTTTCGTCGAGAGAGGACTTTACTGCTCAATTACCTACTCAGTCCGAAGTAGCACCTGTTAGCAAGAGTTATTCTGCGTTAGATTTCGAGGGTGACATTATTTTTGGTGTTGATACTGGTTCCAAGATAGACGTGGGAGCCTAGTCGCAAGTGCGATGTCTGTTTGTTTGATGACATGAAATATTTCGCCTTGCCCTCGTTTACCACCAGGCCCATTTGCTTCGCAATGATATCGGTGTCATCGGCGTACGCCAAAATAGGACCTTTCCTATTTAGTTCTGCAGCTCGAATTATTTTCTCCAAGAGCGAGTTGCCTTGTCTGAAGCCTCATTTGATATCGAACGGCTCGGAGAGGTCCTTCTCAATCGTGATGGAGCTTTTGGTATTGATCAATGTCATACGGTCCTGTAGTATTAGTTTTGGTCGTGCTGTCAAAAGCAGTTTTAAAATCGACGAAGAGGTGGTATTTGTCGATGGTCTTTTTCTGGGTCTTTTCCAAGATTTGGCGCATGGTGTATGATGGGCCAGTTGTTGATTTTTCAGGCCTAATGCCACACTGATAAGATCCAATCAGTTTGTTGACGATGAGCTTTAATCTTTCACACATTACGCTCGATACTAATATTATTTTGGTTTTGCTCGAAATACCTTTAAGTTTAAGGCGTTACATTTCAGTACATCACTTCGGTTTACGGTGCCGCTGCATAAACAGATGGAAAGAGACATGATTTAGATGTTGGTAAACCTCTCAATGGCAACTTTTTGATGCGATGCATCAGCTTGGTTCGCTGTAACTTGGAAGCTTTTATAATAATCAGTACATCACTGTGAGCGCTCATCTGCTGCCATTACCACTGATATGTTGATAATGATGATGCCTCTGCTGGGCTTGATGAGCTAATGGTGATTGCTTGCAAAGACGACTCTGAGACTGCCACTCTGCCTGGTAGGCACTTTGCTGCTTCGTACGTGCTCAACCTAAAAATCACTCAATATCCACACCCACACCCTTCGAATTGACTTTCAACATGCGCCTGCCACACGCGCGCTGCCTCAAGAGCACTCACACATTCATATTTAAGTACGTATTTCTAAAACAAAGTGCAGTTAACTATTTGCGATGTAAGTATGTATGTATATGTGACGCGCTGACAATCTGTCCAATATACCTTCAGGCATGGATGGATGGATGTCCCCCACACGCTTTATTGCTTAGTATGTGTAGACGCGCAACATCACAGCTTCGCATTGCATGCAGCCGGAATGCCAAATGATTTCTGACAACTAAATTCATCGCAGTCCTAGCATGCCGAAGTTTTACTGCGCGCCTTCACGCTTACAACGAGCACGGAAGTAGATTTCAGAGAGATTTACCCACCGCTTGGCGTGCAGACAGCCAGCCAATCCAGGGAAGGTGAATGCCTGCAGACAAAACAAAAACACGCCGCACAATGGGCAAGGCTCAGCATAAGCCAACTATTCGCATATCATCTTGGTGCCTTCGTTCGGTGCGCGCAGAACGGACTGTAATAAGAAGAGATGTAAGAAGAGAGCAATACAAAGGAAAGGAAGATGTTTTGAATAAATGCACGAACACTTCCGCCTGATTAGCTGATTGACAACATATTTTACGCTTCGATGTCACGTTTACTCTCGTCCACAATCCTCCCACCTTCAGCATATTTCCGTGTGAATTGTAATCTAAATATCCATCCAACAAAATGACACCCGCCGGACATACTGCGCAGAGCTTTCCGCCTCCACTCGTAGTCCTACAAAGACCTAAGCTAACTTGCAAACACATAGTTATTAGAGAAAAAATTTTCTTTTTTACTTAACAATCTTTTTTGGCGCGAACCCTGCTGCAATAGTGACCTAGTCTAAAATTGATATCTAGTAAATCAGGGAAGCTTACCAAGGCTGAATGTTTCATCTTGCCAATAAATGTAAGGAACAAATTTACAGGTAATAATTCCTCATCACTTGACCAAAGTCATGAAACATCCAACTCTGACCCAAAGAGGCAACACTTGTAGCCGCGAAGAACGAGTAAATACGCACGTACCAGACTTTCAACATCCACTGGATCTATAATCGGCATAACGGCATGTTATAGATATACTCTCGCAAATTATAACTGCCAAATATGCCCAAGAAGAAGCGACTGGTGCGCTATTGTAAATTCGGCTATAATTGCGTAAGCGGTGTCTACGCCAATAAAGTAGAAGATGTGCCGAAGAGAGCAAATATTGGATTAGCATATTAGCAGATCAGACACAGTACGTTTGTATGCTTATTTATATTTATAATCGGAGAATTAAAGCTTTGTTACAAGTTCAAAAGTAGAACGCGTGAGTAAGGAAGTACTAAGTTCGAACGAAGCTCTGTGTGAATATTTTCAAAGATTTAATACCTAAGAAAAAAGTTTGTTTTGGCAGGCGATCGTATACAGTCTAGTTGAACTAATTTGCTAATTTGAAGTCATTTAGACATTGTTGTGAAGTTCTTAGAGCGGCAAATTTAGTTATACATATGTAATAGTATTATCTTCTTCGCATTAGAATGTAAGCTATCATAATGATAAGTACCGCAAAATTATGCAAGAGCTCATACAAGAACAGTTTAAAAGTTGAATAATACAAAGTAGAATTTTTTCACTGAATTACTCATTTTTCATAAAGGGTAATCCGATTCGAGATTCCCTACTTTTTTAAAGAAAAAGCACAAAAATTTTAAATTTAATGGAGAATCTTTATTATCATTCGAATTAACATTCTTTGGCATTTATTTTTTGAAGAATATCTCTTTCAAATGTTGGCCGTGGTTACGTTTCAGATGGTTCATCCGTTGAATTCAATTTTCGATGACTCGTTCGAGCATTTCAACTATTGATTGATTGATAAACGAGGAATGCACCGCGACCTTAGGTCTATCATAATAAACCTATATCATATGATATGTAGGTCTATTGTGCCCTCTTCTCAATCACAAAGACTCACCTAGCGCCAGCATATTGATAAAGTCCAACATGCTGCTGGGTGTTAGCGAAGCGATGTGATCCCTATTTGGAAACATGGATCCAAGGGCCTTAACCCTGCGCCTACACGCAAGAAGCTAAGGCCATGTTGTGTAAGTGCTTTTTCTGCTTGCTGTGGCCAGTGTGAAGTGCGACCAGTAGTCTGAGTTTTTTCCTAAGAAGGTCGATTGCATATTCAAACCTGATGAGGCCGTTTTCTACTCTCCTGCATAAGTAACGATTTGATCGCATAGGAGGAGATTGCTTTAAGTGTCGCTTGACTATCGCTAAGTATGGTTTTACGTTCGTTGCGTTGAAGGTTTATCTCTATGCACCGACTTATGCACTCCATAGATATGGAGAGTTTGATGCGTGGTCGTGCGACTCCTGCACCGATTCCCTCCTACGTTTTCGAGCCGTCAGTGTACCACTTAATTGTACTCTCCCTAAACCGTAGCTCGAGTGTGGAATCATTCCACTCAGGATTGCAGCTAAAGGTAACCTTAAAGTTCTTGGTGAAGTTAACCCTATTGGTAATGCTGTCCTTAACTCTTAACTCTTTCATTCACTGGGACGAGATTACCTTACCTCTGCCACACCCTTCTCTACATGAAGTGGTGTAAACTTAAGCATGACTTCAAGTGCTGCGTCGGACCCGACATGCAGATACATACATGCGAATAGTTGCAGCTTCAATAGTTAGGCGCTACCGAAGTCTTTGAAGCTTTTGATGCCCAGACCATCGCTTCATACGGGATTATCGTTCGCACGATCATGGTATAGAACCACCTAACGATCCTTGGCTTGCAGCCAGAGGATTTTCAGTCAGCTTCACTTTTTGGTAACTGGCGAATGAGGCGCGTGATGTTTTACTCCAAGGGCTAAATCGAAGTGGGATTGTCGGCATAGTCTTTAGACTTTATATATCCCCAGAAAAAGATCTAACGGTCAAATGATCTTAGTGGCCAATCGCCTGGCCCAAAACGTAAAATTATCTCATCACCGAAGTGTTCTCTCAATAATAATGAAAAAATTTAAAAAAAAAATCAGTAACATAAGTACATATGTAACAGTAACATAACCAATGTAAGTACAAGGTTGTGTAAGGTTCAATCCCGAACTGTAAGCAATCTGAAGATACCCTGAACATACTTATATGCTCAAAGCATAGCACAAATGTCTCCTAAGTTTGCTTAGCGGAGACCGGTAGTTTGCAATTTGTTCCTTTCTCTTTCCGCTTATTCTTTTTTCCGAAACTCCTTTTGGTTTGAAGATTCATTGCGGAAAACAGTTCTGTTCTTGAAGTCCCGGCGAACTAGATCCTTCTTGTTAGTGGCGTTTAACTTAGTTTCAAAGCTCTATTATTTTTCCTGTAAAAAATATTGCTTTCTTTAAGTCATTGAGAAGAGCATCTAGAATCTCATGACAAAGTTACGAAAAAGTCGGTACAGTTGTTCTAGATTTTTGTGAAACAAAACATCAAACGAATTTTAAAATATATATTCATAAGTATATATGTATGTATGTATGTATAAGATCTTGTAGACGAAAATGAACTTGAAGAAATACTGCTCTAAGCAAACGCAATTAAAACCCTCAAAAATTAAAATAATAGCATTACTTAATATTTCTGACATGAAAAAGTTCTTGCAAATGCAGTTCTTGAATTGAAATAATTCTTATTTAAGATAATTACAAAAATTACAATAAAATTAAAGTGACAATAATAATCTGCATGGTATGCGTTCTTTTTTAAACGTAGTCCAAGTACTGATCCAAATAGTTCGAAGGCACTCGGCATTCGGAGTATAAACGCATGCAGTCGGCGTTCGCTTTACCAGCCACAAAGGCATCCGTGTAAGCAACGGCGATACTTTCCTTTCCAGGTCTGCAAAAATATTAAAAATAAATAAATAAATAGAAGAAATGAAGGTCCCAATTTTCAATAATCTCACCTTAAAACCACATCCATTATCTCGGAAAACATGCCAACATGTTCGTCTACTTGTGCATTTTGGCAAATGGAACGCAGCAAGCATTGATGTCCATTACCATGCTGACGCTCCATCAGGACTTCCAATAAAGTGTAGATAAATAAGCGAGAATCATCTGTCTCGAAATCAGCCAGCTCTTGAAAGTGTTTCATGGAACGTGCAAAAGTATCCTCCCATTTATCCCATGGATAGGTGGGCACCGCTGGTAAAGGATAGAAGCCACCTTGAATATTATTTATAGAAACTATCGAACGCCAAGCGATTGGCTCATCCACGTTTACAGTAGCTATTGCACCGGCGTCTATCTGAAATTAGTTGTGAGTTAAAGAAGTTTAGTTTATTTTGAATTTTTGTGAGCCCTCATCAATCCTCATTGGGTTAAAAAGAGAATCCATGTCACTTGCAGTTGCTTCACAAATTGTATTCCCTCACAAGATATCCGAAATTTTTAAATAAGTGTTTGTCACTAACCACGAAAAGGTAAGAAGCTTTTTGGATTCGGTATCTATATATAACTAATGGCGAAGACTTGGAACAATTTAACTGCATTTCGAGATTCTTGAGGTCCTGGCTCAATTATAGATTTACGGTAAATTAAACAATAATGCTTCAGACGGCTCTGGAGTAAAAGATCTCGTTGCTCAAACAAGCAATAATCAGGTCGTATGATTTCACTTCGCAACAAGTTCCCCGTTTCGAGTGCTAAGGAATACTGCACACGGTGGTCCTTACTATTAGTCACTAACTTGTCTAAAGCAAAGTTGTGCTGTAACATTTTGTTTTACATTTGCATTCCAGTACCTTGACCAGCCCGCTTCCTTCGAATATTAAAGTGCGCTTTTGACGACGTAAGTTCACAAACTCGGTCAGATTTGCGCCGCTCTGTATTGGACTCAATTTGGCGGAGAACAATTCAGCATTCAACAGTGCAATTCCAAGGAAATAAATAACAAAATGCATATTAATTGTTAAAAATTTTGAATGCACTAACTTTTTCCCGTTAAGCCGCGTAGTGATAACCTCACTTGGAACCGACCTGCAACAAATTGAGATGTCAAGCCGCCGAACGCCGACCTGCGAACGACGCTGTGTGCCTTAGCAATTATGATCGAGCGGCTAAAGCAGCACCAGTGAGCGGCATACCGGCTTACTACTATGGATATAAGAGAAATTCGGGCGTCGAAGGTAAACATGGCAAAATAAATATTTTGTTAAAATGTTAGTCCATTTATTAATCGAGTTGTCAAAGAGCTTCATTTCAAATTATACAACCACACATATTATGTAAAAAAAGTTTTAAAAAGATACAAAAAAGGAGACGTCTGCTTGCTAGCTTTGCTCTACTTTTTAGCGCTCTCGGTGCCGTTACCAAACTGACGTAGTAGTTTTGATGATGATTACGATGAATCAGAGAAGCTGCTAATTCAGTTAAATTTCGAAACAAACAAAAACAACATAAAATGCAGCGTATTTTTACAGGAGAGAGAAGCATCAAGCGGAGCTAACAGCAGAGCTGGTAGCCGTTGGCAGCCCTGACCTTTGTCTGCACCAACACTCTTATACCGTGATATGCTGGTGTGTTCAACCAAAGCATTAAAAGATTCGCAATCGACCGAGTAAGAGGCAAAGGCGAAAACACTGCAGACTTTCATGCGAGTCGTACACTCTCAGAATCACCAACCGTTTTGTTCTAATTCAAATTAACTAAGACTAACAAACTAATAGCATAAACTTAAGGTGTGACTAATGGGTACGAAAATCGAGAGAACAGGCGGAGAAGCAAGCCAAAGTGAAAAATACAGACATTCGCCTCAAAAACTAGCCCTCTTAGGTATTTTCCTTCAACAAAGAAATGGGGACAGACTTCTTTATGTGATCCAAAATTTAAGTACCATGTTTGTACACACTCTCTACGCTCGCTTCAAAAAGCAATGCTGACGAATTAGAGGTATTATGGCGTAATTGCAACAACAACAACAACATGGGTACATAAAATGCATTAACTTTGCTAAGTAAAAACTCGTCGTAGTACTCGTATGGGCTTGCACAATCGTTCGTGAATGCATTTGAATAGCGAAGATATCGCCTTTCCACCAACAAAGCCTTTGAGACAAATGTTTTAACTAAAGGTAATCTAATATTTCAAGTTAAACCGGCATAACTGAAATGCGTCCCACTTCTTCATATAACCACTCTCTCTTGTTTTTTATCATTCGTGTCTCCGATTAAGGGACTTCTCACTGTTTAATCTACATATGTACATACATACATATGTATGTACGTGTTTGTAGATAGTTCGCCAGCAAACGTTACCTTCCGATTCGTTTTCAAAAATACCGTATGAATTACGTGGCAGTTCACTACATCCATACGCAGTCAGGAACATGTGTATTTACATAAGTCATGAGCACTTAGTAAGGTTTCTTCTCTGACTACTGCTGCATTCTAGGTTTTCTATCTCTCATTATGTGTGAGCGTAAGTATGTGCTGTAACGTTAGCAAATGCGTAAATGTTAAATGGGTAATTTCAGCACTTAACTCTTTCACTACTTTCGCCTGCAAAGTTGTAAGGCTCAAATCGTTTAAAGCTTCGGGTTAAGTATATTCTGGGCTTCACCCGAACAAAGACTTTGAATAATTGTTGAACAATAATATGTCAATGTGTAGGGTATACTACAATATATGTATGTGACCAGGTCTAATAGTTGAATAAGCCTCGTCTTTTGCACACTAACTGTATATATACTGCATGCACACGCCTTCTGAAGGGCTACGAGCAAGAGCGCTATGTTAGGATAGTAGGCAAGTATATAAGCTTCGTTTGGGAGTACTTTGATGTGTAATATTATAATATAACATGGAGTAATATAATTTTATTTTATAATTTTTTCATTCTTTCTGTATACCCTTACACATTTCCTTTCTAACTATAAGTCGGGGCTTAAATAAGAATTATTTATTGATCATTAACTTTCCTTTTTATATTGCCCACTCCGTTCAAAGAGGTGTGTAACTCGAGTCCGCCAATTTTCTGCATTTCATTTAATTTTATTTAAACAAATTTTTATATGCTTCATCGACGCCGTACCCTAACACTTACAATAAAGGTTACGAACCAGAATATAAAACCCGTTACCCGAACACGAGCAACTCAGTGCCTTTACCTCGTCGCTCCCTATCGTACAAACTACCGATTGATGCAACAAAAGTTTTCTCATGTGAACGGGCTCTGACTAGGACGTTTCGCAATGCTTGTCATTACTATGAGTGGAACGACTCCACCCTTGAGCTGTTACTGAGGAATAGTACGTTGATCAGGTGCACCTAATCTGGGTGCCGGGTCACAGAAGAATAGCCGGTAACGAACTGGCAGATGAGCTTGCCCGCTCCGCAGCCTCCACCAAAATGGTAGGTCCCGAACCCTTTACTAGGGTGGGTCCCCATACCATAAAGGAGTTACTCCATATAGAAGAAGGAGTGGGCAGGAAAGAGCATTGGCTACGAACACGCGACATGCGGCATGCCAAGTTGCTAATGGGAGGGTACAACTTGAGCAGGTTCAAAGTTGTAATTAACCTCCCCTGGTCGCATTTTATACTGGCCACTGCAAGCTAAATAGGCATTTGTATAACATGGGCCTATCTTCTTGCACTAACTGCCGGTTCTGCGACAGGGAGCCTGAAACACCGGAACACCTGCTGATCGACTGCACAGCAGTCTGTAGACGCAGGATTAAGGCCCTTGGATCCATGTTTCCTGACAGGGATCGCATCGCCTCACTAGCACCCGGAAAAATATTGGACTTCATCAATGTGCTGGGGCTAAGTGAGTCTTTGTGATTTAGGAGAGGGCACAATAGACCTAAGGTCGCGGTGCATTCCTCATCGATAAATCTAATCTAAATATAACGGTTATTATCAAATTTATGTACATACAATCTTAAAGATTTGTTTGTGTGATTTACGAAAAGAGACTTAAATAATGTTCTTTTTGTTTTTCTATTCAACACTAATTCCTGCTTTGTATAAAAAATACTAATAAAATAATTATTCTGATAATTTAATTAACATTTTTTATTTATACCTCTACACATGCCCATTATTTTCGTACTGACACCATAGGTGGCGCACCAAAAATGGCACCACTTTATGGTTTGTTAGTACTTATCGATAAATTTAGACACGAAGTTGGCAGCACCCGTCTTTTCCTTCTACTTCGCTAAATTTTTCTGACGCCATTGTGAAAAAAGTTTCTGCTTGTGAAGAGGTGTGAATAAAGAAATAATTGTGCGGCTCTTAATAATAAATAAGTGCTGAAAATTCACAAAAACAGCAAAATCAATTTACTCAAGTAAATCAAGAAATCAGAGGCAGAAGTAAGTACACATTATGCAAGATATGCGGGAAGTATTTTTTAGTACCTCGTGCCATTGATTTTTTCATTTTGCTAAGCCGGTTCATTTGCTAAGGGGTGCACGTTATCTATAAAACTGTACCTATACATGATAGAGAATATGTATACATACATGAAATTTTGCAAATAATCGAAATTTTCGAATTTAGTCATTTCAACATGCGAGGTGGACGTGGATATGGTTCCCGGGGCTCCGGCTCAAGTCGTGGTGGTAACAATTACCGTAGCAATAATTATGGACGTATGCAAAATTCTGGCGGCAGATCTGGAGGTCGTGATGGATATAATCACAACTATAATAGCAGTGGCAATTCTCGTTATAACAATTATAACTCTGGTGCAAGCGGTAGCGCTGGACACTATGACCGCTCAAGGGATCGCTTCAATAATAGTTCTGTTGGCGGAAGCCGTCATGATTCTGCTCATAAGAGAAATTATCGCGTAAGTAGACACTATAAAAATATTGTAGAAATTAAAGTCATAAGCAATACTAAAATTATAATGTGATGTCATATACACATGTAACACTATAATTACTGATTTTGCAGGATACATCGCGAGATCGCACTGATGACAGAAAACGTTCGAGACAAGATGTAAGTACACATTTTATTTATTGTTCAGACATATAATATATTAATTCATAAGGGAGTTCAAAATATTCCCTCGAATCTGAGTAATCGTAACAATTAACATTGATATTTTATGTATATTTATGCACGAATAGAAATATATTTAGAAAGGTCGAATTTTGAAAGACGTGAAAACAAAAAAGTAAGCCATTTGCAACAATTGATTGAGAAATTTATAACTTTGTCACCAAAGCGGACAGAGTACGTACAAAGAGACACTCTGCACTTGCTGTGTGGCAGAGTTGACACGTTTCGACCTAAAATACTATGGCAATGATAAGGCTCTTGGTCGCACGTAATGATTATAGAGCAACGTCGCCAATGTGATCGTCGAATGAATTTAATTGAGGCCAAAAAACACGCCATCCACTAAAGTATGCTTATATTGAAAGTTAAATAACATTAAATGTTATGTGTAAATTTAATTAGAGCTATGATCATCCAGTGAAATAAATAAATTCCTACGATGCACCCTGCTGTTCCAATGCATCGCATATTGCAAATTGATATTGATAGTACAAAACAGTCTGAAGGTGGTAGCAACGATTCTATAACGATAATATGTACATTATTGTTTTGATGAGCTTTTTAGGAGATTTGCTTATGCTGCAGTGAAAACCTCCCCTTTTACTTACCCAATTCCTAAACAATATCAAATAAAACTCATGTTAAAACCACACAAATCTAAAAACTAAATTGACAGAGTATAAATGCTCAAACTCGTGTATAGTTAAATCTTTAAGAATACATAAAACAAAAACCATCCTCATCATCGTCAACAGGATTATAGACGCAACTCTTCAACTGGACGTGGAAATCGAACACCACCGCCCCCTCCCCCACCAATGGTTTCGACAGCATCGACCTCTAACTACCGTAATACTGGTGGAGCAAATACAACAAGCAATTCGTATCGTGGGACAAACTCACGCAACGATCGAGATGACTCCACTGCTAATACCAGCCGCCACCGGTCTCCAATGGGCATACAAAAGCGTCCAATACGCACTGGTTACGTTTCAAGAGCTCGTGGAAATATGTCCTCATATCATCGTGGTGGGATGCGCACCACTATATTAAGGGGCGGTGTGCGCATCATTCGCAATAACCGGAATGATTCAAACGATTTGCGTATTATGCGACGAAAGCTGCTGTATGCACAACAGAAAGATCGCGCGCGTGTATTAAAGATACAGCGCCTCACAAGGTAATTAAAATACAGAAAACTGCATAAAAATTGCATTTGAGTTGACTTGAGTTAATTGTTGAGTTTTGTGAAAATGTCTTGAAGCTGATTAAAAGGACTAATTATTTGTTGAACCGTCTATGGAAACATTAAAACAAACCAAGCAGAATATATTGAGCTTAAGTGATTTGGGTTTGGTTGTAATCTCATTGTATTCAGAATTTATACTTTTCAAACAAGCATTATATAGTTTGATAAACATATCTACGTTTCCATCGCATAAATTATAAGGACCTGTAGTAAAGATGTTATTTATTTTGAAACACTGGGTTTAATTGTATTCCTAAGCAAAACTGATGAGTTCATTGCTCTTTGAAAATTTTTACATATTATCCAAAGATGCAATGATAAGAAAGATGTGATTTAAAAACGAGAATCATGTGTGTCTGATGCATTTATATACGACCCCATACTGTAAAATCAAAACAGCTGATTGACTTTTTCCACTCGAAGCACTTTTGACAAATAAAAAATACTTTAGCATCAGCAAGTACAAAATAATTTTGTTCACCAATTAATATACCACTTTTGCGTTTGCGCTACATAAATTAGCTCATTACGTCGTCGTAGGATAGTGCGTCGTTCGAAGAGCCCACGTCGTTCCAAGAAGGGTGATTCATCAGATGACGAAGAAGATAATGATAAAGACAACGATAGCGACAAGGACGATAGCAAGAGTGACACCGAGACAAAGAAAAAGACATCGAAGCGCAGCAGCAGTAAGCGCGGCAAGTCTTCAGAAAAAGGAGATGACACCGAGAAAGCAGGTGACGGTGATGCTGACGAAGATGATGATGATGTAGAGGGTGATGAGGGATCTAAATCGGCGAAGAAAAGTAAAAAGGGTGAGGATTCATCAGCAGAAACTGATGATCATAAGGATGAAGAAGATGATGATGAAGAGGAAGGAGGTGATGGTGAAGTTGAAGGTGCAACAGGTGATGCAGCTACTGATCCAGATAAAGAGAGTGGTGAAAAAGAGGTAAAGAAAGAAGGTAAGAAAAAAGAGAAGGAGAAGGAAGACGATGATCACAAAAAGGATAAAACCAAAAAGAGTTCATCCTCGAAGAAGGATAAGGAAAAAAGTAAGGATAGCAAAGAGAAACGAAAGAAGGACGATCATAGCGACGATGAATCAGAGAAGAAAGATAAGAAATCACACACATCACGCCGTGATGACTATAACAAATCACGCAACACAGGCTCAAGGGTCAATCTGACGTGCATTCACTGTCATACAGGCTGTTTCACATATCCGGTAAGTTCCATTGCAATACTTAATAAAAATGGTTATAATCAAAGCTATATAACTATGTATGCCATAAGTTTGCTTAACGGCAAATCACACACAAATCAGTTTTCTTTGACGTTAAGAATAGGTGTGCTTATAACTTCACTTTCACTTTCGCAAAGTGCTAAAGTTTTATCTATGCTTCCCAGGACTATCAACAACACTTGTATTCTCGGGTTCACAAGAATGCGATCCGACAAATCTCACTTCGTCAGAAGGCACATTTGTTACGCCTGCGTGCTCGCCAACGTGCGGCACAAAGAGAAATCGAGGAGAACTCGAAAGAGGAGTATGAATCCAAGTTTTGTCACTTGTGTCGTCTGCATTACCGCCAACCGAAGGCTAAACATCAATTGTCCGAGCACCATAAGACTATGAAAAAGTTCTTGATGCCATATTGCTCAACTTGTCATTTGGCATTTAAGAGCCCAATGCTTTACGAAACACATCGCTGCTCATTGGAGCACTTAAAGGTTAGTCCGGTTTAAGGCAATGTCGTCAATATGTTTGTATAACATTGTTGCTTTACTTTTATTGCAGCGCAAAGCACGAAAACGTGATTCGGACAGTGACAACAGTGATGAGGATACCAGAGAAATTGACTTGAACAAATTCCTAACCGTAGATTCGGTGGGTGAAATTGACGAAATAGATGACATGGATGTGGATGCTTTGCTAAATGAAGGTGAAGGTGGTACAGATGGTGAAGAGAACAGCAAAGAGCGACAACCCGTTGGTGGATCGTTTATTAAGAAGGTTGACGCATACTTTTGCGAGCTTTGCAACCATTATTCAGTCGCAAGTGATTCTGTAGAATCATATGCTAAAAAGCATTGCTTGCTACGTTCACATCTCAAGGCGTACTTACGTAATAAAGAGGAAGAAGAAAAGGCAGCTAAAAAGGCTAAGGTGAAGGAAGAAAAGGAGGAAATTGAAAATGATAAAAGGGACTCTATAAAGAAAGAAAACGATGCTGAACAGGAGGAGGATAAGGAGGCTGCCGAAGGAAACGGTCATGAAAGTGGAGGCGAAGAGGGGGAAGAAGTTGGAGAAGATAAGCTTTGGGAAGATGTCGATAAAGACTTGGGTGACTTATTGCGAGAAGTCGGTCCAGAGGATCGTGATGATGAGGAAGAAGATGAATCTGTGCTCAACATTGATATTGAAAGGTAAGAGATATTGCATTAACAATTTTGTACATTTACACATTTAGTAACATAATACACAATTGTAGTGAGAAACCAAAAGCTAAAGAAATAAATGGCAAGAAGGAGGAACCGGCTGCTGCCCCACAAACCGTAAAGCCCGCTCCGCCTGAGGTGAAGGAAGTAAAAGAGGTGAAAGCTGAAACTAAGATACAAACAACACCAGCTAAACCCAAGCCACAGCGCAAAGTGGCTTCGGCCACTAAAACAACTGCATCCTCTGAAGCGAAGGAAAAATCGGCAGCCGCAAAATAAATTATACACCTTAATTTAACAACTCTCATTCTTAGTGGAAAATAATTAAATTAAAAACTTTTGGAACTGTAAACTATCGAATAAGTTTTATGGACTTGCTAATCTTAAATGGGTTCTAATATAAGTGTTTTAATCGTTACTGTTTAATGCTGACATTGTATAACCTAATACGCATTAACTGTAATAAGATGTGCAGGAATAAATACACAAATAAACAAAATAACAAGTAATTTGATTTAAATGCACTAGGGTTAAATAAATAATCACAATACCACAAGACTTGATTGTACTTTCGACGCTCATGACAGGCTTCAACATACACTGTGCACTCACAAATGCAAATGGGATGTATGCAAATTTACAAGATTGTGAAATAATTTACAATATATCCATAAACGCTGGGCCGCCAGCTGTTTTCTGTGTAACATGGCTGTCTAAGTGGCAGATCAATGCGCCAACAGGAGGAAGTTGTAAGCCACTTACCAGCACATTATTCGGTATCTGCAACATTTGTGGACATAATTGCCCACAAATAAAAGCGAATATGATTGGCGAGAGACGTAGCTTGCAAAGGCTGCGAAGAAAATTGTTTTGCGGCGGTAGCAACTTGTTTATTATTGTTTTGGTTTTGTTTTGCTTTAACATTTTGATTTACGGCCAAATATAAACAAGGCAACAGGTGAAAAAGGGCACATCTGTCATGCTCGGGTGCGCTGGGCGACGGGCCATCGTTGGGAACTAGCGCGCTAGGTTCGAATGTGGAGATTGTTTTATTTTTACTTCATTTTAATGTTATTATCAAATCGCCACTTCACTTTCACGTCCATAAGCTCGCTGTGTACCCTGCGATGCGATGTTTATGATTTCCTGTTGCAGTGGGTGGTAGCGGCTGGTGTGTGTGTGTGACACTTTAGCATGGGAATTTGCTAAGTAAATGGAGTCGTACGCTTATATACAAATACATACATACATGTATCTGCCTGCATAATTCTTCCGTCACCATTTCCGTCGCTGTTGGAGGCTAGAAACAATGGTACGTTTTCATATTTTTTCCTTATTTATTTTCCTATTATCATAATTGATCGTTTTATTAGCATGAAACAAATTTTCAATTCCACTTTCACCACTGGCGTGATACATCACGAAGATGGCGCCACATGCTGTTGCAGCGTGAGGAGCATGCATAATGGAAATTTGCAGCGGAGAGGAAATCCGCTGCGGTTTGATTACGTAAAAATGTTGCATTTTTTATTGCCGGCATTCAATAGCATTCATAATCACATGTTTGTGTACCGCAACCTATGTAAGTACTTACATGCATATGTATGTATATATGTATCTACATATATAAGCCAAGGATATGGGATGTATCAGGGAGATGACGGAATAAATTAAAGAAATAAGTATTCACCGTTCTAGCAGCATGAAGAAAATCGACGTGTGTGTAACATTGAAGAAGTCAAATTGTATATTAAACACATCTGGTCTGTTGTTATAAATACAGGCTAAATGGTGATTAAAAGTAAAAAATCTGGAAAATATTTTGAAGGAACATATGTACATATGTATGTATGGGTATGTAAACAAATTCAACTTCATAATCGTGAGGTCCCTCCCTGTAGAGAATTAGTCAGCCTAGTACCGTTTAGTCACAAATGCAGCAGTTCACATTGTATTAAAAATATCCAGTACGATCGCACGAACTCATAGAGGAGTCGCAACATGTTTCCACTTATTCGGCAGTGACGGTCACACCAGATCAAATGTGTTTTAAACAGTCCGCTGAGTCAATTATCGCGTTATCTGCGCTTAGTATAAAGCTAATTGACTACTTAAGGGAATGACCAAACACCCAAGAGGTACACGCTGATTAACATACATACATATGTACTTATGTATTTCATGTTCCTATTTCAACTTATAATTTTAGTGAGTTCCAATGCTTCGAGCAACAAAAAAGTGCATGCGAACCATTGACGGTGTCTGTTCGTTACGAGTGCATTTCACTGCAGGGTCTATATTAACATATCAACATGTGCGCAATATACATACATATGTATGTTTATATGTAAGTGCACATATTTTGAATAAAATGTTTAAGATTTATAGTTGCATTGTTCTACAGTTGCAATGTGGATGCTACAGTCGCGACGGTTATTCAATGTTGCCAATCCGGTTTGTTGAGCTCATCTACTTATTTGTTGTTTTTGCGCTTTGCACTTTGATATTTGAAAAATCAGCGGGTGCATTGCTGCCACAATTGATGCACTTTCGCGTCAAAATCGTTTGGTTTCATTGAATTATGTGCATACATATGTATGTATGTATTACAACAAAAAATAATGGTTGGCAATTAAACTTAAATGAATTTATTAAGGAAATAAATGGCAGTACATTATATGATTGCAACTATTCATTGTTTCTGAATACAACATTATCAAACGAAAGGGATAATTTTATTTTGAAAAAATGGAATAAAATAACTACACACATACACGCACTCAGTAAAGTTGTTGCAATGATTATTTGCACCGTTAAGTGATTTTCTTTGATTACACCTATTATTTGAATCAACTTTTTGACAAGGTCTACTCACGGTGTTACTGTACCCTCCTTTAGCTTTTAGGCTTTAACTAAAACAACTTGTGGGATTGTAAAAACTCCTTCATTATATAAATGTTCATATATATGTATATATTAAGATAGAATTTCTGGCAAAAAATACATATGTACATATATCGTTTTATATGCATACATATATGAACATGTATATACTGAGATCGGTATTGGAAATTCAACAAAACAACTTCAAAAACGTTTCATTTATATTTTATATCCCATGTTTCATGCCTCATGCACGCATGTGAAACTTTTCCAAGTGACTTATTCATTTTCAAATACAAATCGACAATAATTGATTGTAACTAACCACATGTGAGCTTTGTGCTTGGAGGGGCCAGCGCAAATTTAGCATGCGATTTCATACGCATACATCGGCATACTCGTAATCTTTCAATTTTGCCAAAGAATTTTGTATGGAAAATTTGGTTGATCTTGGGAAAACTCCCATATCACATAAACGTATCGCATAAACGCAACGCATTTATTCGCAGTCCGGTGTGTGAATATGTGATATGTTTTAACAATGAGCTCTGCAACTCTCAAGGTTTTCAGCCGAGGAGAAAACTTAAGGCTCTTTTTATTTTATAATCGAGTTCTTGAGTTCTCAACACCTTCAAAGCAGTCATTGTGTTAGTTTCTGCTGTAGGCCAAACCCAAAGTTTTTCTTCAAATTTATTGTATGTTCATATATACATACATACATAACTAATTGGCGTGTAAAACGATTTTCTCTGCACATACTTGTAGTATGTACATACATATGTATACATATGTATATTTTTTAAAAGCCAGACATAGTCAAAACTAATGTGAACATAATGAAAATCTAGATTAATGAGAAGACTTAACATAACTCGCCTGAGAACAATCTAAATTTGCATTCGCTTTTGTTATTTCCACCGCGTGAAAATTCATAAGCTCCGCAAAATTGTTCAAGCAAACAACTAAATTCAGAGTATGGTAAGTACTCTATTTCGAAAGCGGTTTACAGTTATTACTCAATCAGTATACGGTTTCGAGCGTTTTTCATGAACCCTTCTCAATTTTACTCAGCGACGTTAAAATCAAGTTTGATATATGTATGTAAATATAGTATTATTAACAAATTCGAAATCAATTTCCAGTATTTAACTACGCATGTACAAATTTACGTTGTTAAATAAAATTATCAGAAAGCACGCTCTGCTATAATGATCATGATCTTTAGTCATGCTCCATCTGCGCCACTTCCTCATTGCAATTCATTCTATAGAAAATCGCCGCAATGCTTGTAGTATTCGTAATTAGTAGGTATTGTTTTTGTTGCTTGTTTGGTTTGGTTTTCTTATCTCGCTATTTGTGGTTTTAATTATATTAATCAACAATAATTTCTCTTCGTCACTAAGTAAGCGTGCGTTATTGCTGCCGATTTCCGCTAATTTCCAATTCAATTCGGCAACCTGTGTCTGACGCCAGCGGCCATAGATTGGCTTATGTTAACTTTAGCTCCAGAAGTCTCAACTGTCTTTTGAGATGTATGCTTTCCGGCATGTTTCATGTGGACTATTATCGTTTCCAAAAAATGTTGACTTCGTCTGTGTGCAAGACTTTGTACTTCAATTAAGTCCAAAGTGACAACGATTGGTAATGATTGTGTATTGAATTTCACATTATAATGTGTATAGTAATTCTCGAGTAGTCTACTTACCGTGGTGAGAGAGCCAAGACGCATGCTGTATATTTGTTTTAAGCTAGAATAATACTTATTTCTGCCATCCTCTGTCGTCTACGTCTCGCATGCTCCAATATGCCGGAAATATTTCTTGCTCTAAATCGTACTTAAAGCAGAGAGTGGAAATCTATAAAGTGGTATGTCTTTTCAAATGGATTTTCTAAACGCTGCACACATTCTTTTGCTCGAAGTACACACTAGTCTGGTAGATATTCAATTTCTCTAAAGTTTGCGAAGTGAGTGCATAATTAATGCAAATGTAGTGATTTTCCTTCCTTAATTCCTCAAACTGCAGCTTAACTTTTCTCCACACGTTCAGCTAAAGTTATAGTATATAATGTGACCAATAAAGATTTTAAAATCCATCCGCGAATCTAATATGATATCCCGCTCGAGATACGACCTTCCTCACATACAAGTATATGCAAACAGTACTCGATTTGGTTGTTTATACAACTTCTTGTACTCATTTACTAACAGTATCCAGTTTGGGTATGACATTCACTGCACTTAACGGGTTTATTATCTGATCGCCATCGGAACATCTGACTGAAGTGTATTAAATTGCAATACGCATATCGAATTTAATCCTCTGATATCAACAATTATTTAATAAAAAGTGGACGCGTATGAATTTGCAAGTTATTTCTTTCCAGTTTATCCTTTTGACCACTTGACCCACATTTCGGTGCGCAAAAATCATAATTTAAAATCCCTATGTAACATGTAAGTTACTACAACTGTCAATTTCATGTCACAGCTTTACAATAATGAAGAAGATTAATGCTTTAATTTAATATTTGGAAAAGCGAACCGTTAAAAATATTTCAACGCAATTTCTTGGCGTTTTAGGCCGTCCCTTTATTAAGTCAATTGAATTAGAACGGGGTTTTCACTAAGAGCGCTAAAAAAGTTTTTTTTTTAATAAAACAGAAGTTCAGACGCTGAACCCAATTTTCCACGGTTTTCAAGCATAATTCGTCATTCGTACGAAGCTCATCAATCGTCGCTGGCTTGTTGGCATAGACCGTAGACTTGACGTAGCCCCACAAGAAATACTCTAGTCTCAAATCGCACGACCGAGGCGTCCAATTGACTGCGTTTGGTTTAACAAACGTGAACATCAATAAATCGATTGTGACATTCGCTGTGTGCTTTGTGGCGCTGACCTGTTAGAAACACATATTGTCCAAGTTCATATCATCCAATTCGGGCCAAAAATATTCGGTTATCATGCAGCGATTCCTATTTACAGTAACGTGCGGGTCTTGATCATCACGGAATAAGTACGCCCCAATGACACCGTCGGCCCCTTAACCGCACCAAACCGTAATTTTTTCGGGATGCAATGGTGACTCATGGAGCACAAGTGGATTGCTGCCTGACCCATAACGCATGTTTTGCTTATTGACGAAGACATACAGCCAGAAATGAGCCTGATCGTTGAAGATGATTTTTCGATAAAAATCCAGATCATTTCAAGTTGTTGCCCAGCCCAATTCACGAACGTACGACGATTCAGGTGGTCAAGCGGCTTCAGTTTTTGCGTCAATTAGATCTTGTAAGGATGTAGGCCAAGATCTTTTCGAAAAATTCGCCACAACGACGTCACAGAGATACCCAACGCTTAAGAACGACGTGTGAGAGACTGATTTAAGTCTTCCTCAACTGATTCGCTTACGCAGTGACGTAGCAAGAGGAGGGCGAAGGGGGCCGTCGCCCCAGGCGCAACGTCTTGGGGGCGGCGAAATGGTATTTAAAAACTCCAATTCGGGCAAAAATTCCTGCAAATTGTTTCAAAAGTGTACAAGATATGGGGATAAAATGGGTTTTTTCTATGGCTTTTAATAAGATGTCTTGTAAATTTACTATCAATTTCCTCAAAAACCGTATTGTGAGAATTCCAAAAAAAAATTCTAGTTCCCAAATTTTATATACTGAATAGCGAAGATATTTTGTAAAAATTCACTTTTGTTCGAACCACCTCATGAAACTTGTATGTAGGTAGATAAAGGGGGGCGGCAGAACATCCTTGGCCCCGGGCGCCCGAAGTTGTAGCTACGCTACTGCGCTTACGGCAGCAATATCCGCGACACTAAAGCCAGTTTTTAGCCACTTTTTGTCTCACTGGCACTGGAACATTTTTACTGTGCCTATGGACTCAAATTTTTCCACTAGACGCTGAATTGTTGATCTGACACCACGATTATGACGACTATGAATTGGACGTAGTGCTCTTACAGTTGAGGCCACTGACTCCGAATTTCTGTAACAAATTTTAATAATTTTAACTCAATGTGGGATCGTATATCTTTCCATGATAAAATGGAAAACCTTACTGAAAAGAAATGGTAGAAGAACGAGAAAAAATATGGTGTCGTTTGCTGTGCCTACCGGTCTACTGTTCTAGCGTCCCTATTGAAAAACCCTATATACACCTACACTCATTAAGCACTTCAAACAAACGACTTTTGAATGACACTCCTTAATTGAGATCAAACTAATTAAGTACTGGGACTAAGAAATATTGATTATTGATTGCTACTAATTTTAGTCCATAAGCTATAAAGCTGTAGGCAGAGATACATACATGTATGTATGTTTGGTGTTTAAAATTGTATTTCAATCAATCAACATTTAACTTCGACACTGCAAGCCATCCACTTCAACTCAAATATTGAATAATTAGTTCAGCCCGTCGAACGCTTAATATACTGTTCAGTGGAACGTTTAATTTTCTACCAGTAAAGTGAATTTTATCTCAAATGACTTATTGTAGTTTCATCACACTCGACACCTTACAAAAGCGATAACTTATTTGCACCAACAAATTCACATCAGTCATCGCTATCAACCAAAAATACACCACATAACCAAGGCACCGCTGTATGCTTCATGTGGGAAACATCAACAAACAAAACAGCAATTCACTAAATTTATAATGCTTATTAGTCAACGTAAAGCAGTAGAGTCTTAGAAGAAACACTCATGAAAACCGCGCCGAATTTCAGCTCACATTGATTCTAACAATGAAGTAGATGAACCAGGCTCTTGGGATGATTAATGGCACGCACGCACACGCGTTCGACTCAGCAACATTAACCGAGAACAATAAGCTCATAGTATTTGCTCAGTGCGTTGATTAAAATGAAGCTTTGCTCTGACAGATGTTTCGAATGTCCTTGAGCTCACTATTTTGTAGAGACATAGACACCGCTGAGCCGGATTCGCAGCGGCAGCAGCAAAGTATGAACCACAAGTTGGATTAGATACAGCAGCTGGAACATGCGTCGGAATAATTGAATTCAGTTCGTGATGGAAAGCTTGTAGAATTTATTTCATGAATTGACAACTAAGCAAAACAGTGAATGACTAACATGACGAACTGCTGCAGACATAAGTATAGGTATTTCAATCATGTAATAAGATATACTCCGAGCTGGTACGTTACCCTCGAAAAATTCAATCATAAACTAAGCAGTTAGGGTAAGCCTGCTCAATCTGCGCTGCTAGAAAGAGACGCTGAAGCTTTAGACAAACAAATTAATTGAAATTAACGAAACCTAGTTACTTCTAAGTTAGTATATACAACAGCTAACATTATAAAAATATATATCAGTTCACTTCATATTTATAATTTTCCCTTCGCTACCCTTGCCATCTCCTTAATGTTTTCCGGCACATTTGCATACAATTAAATCTTTTCTGAATCCGATCCCATGTATGTATGTACATACATATGTATATGAAAAGCAACATATTCGGTTCACCTGGCCAAGCATGCCGTTAAACACGCTGCTTATGCACCTAGGTATGGGAATATATGAGCGTATCACTCGTTACCCATTCGCTTTTGGACGCGTTGATGATGACGACGTTGAAAAAACAGCAAACAAATTACAAGAAAAACCATCGTAGATTTTTTCTTTCGCCACTTACGGTGCTTGTGGCTTCTTATGCGGAAAATGCTTATGAGTTGACTAAATTGCTAAGCGCTAAAAAAATGCCACAAATCAACAGAAAATGTGGGAATTAAGGGGATAAATCAAGCGACATAACTTCATGTAATTGAATGGAAAAACTCACTGACAGTTGCAAAATTTTAATTGAGCCATAAAGTGTCTAAAATTTTCCTAATTCTCTACGACGATATAAATAAGGTCGCCGTTTCGGAATTCTGGTACTTCGCCACACACTCTCAATATGCTACTTAGCGCCGTTAGCGGTGCATGCATCCACATACTCACATCCGTATGTATTTGTTGCATGCCTGTGACGCATGACATGATAATGGCTAATAAATAACCGAATACAAAACATTCGCACGTAGCAAACAAAAATTCACTTAAAGCGAATAAAATGCTGCACCACTGCTACTGCGAATGTACATACATACATGCATGACATTTGAGCACACATACAAGCTGACGCGCCTGGTGGCCAATAAGAGCGCCCGGCTT
Source organism: Bactrocera tryoni (assembly GCF_016617805.1). NCBI lineage: Eukaryota > Metazoa > Arthropoda > Insecta > Diptera > Tephritidae > Bactrocera > Bactrocera tryoni. The sequence continues at coordinate 9,072,617 of NC_052503.1, read as the reverse complement.
GTAATTTTCATGTGTTCAGTCATGAAGTTTTCTTTGAACACTCTCTTTTTCTGATTACCAAATGAATTAATTGGTTTACATAAAAGTGTCCAACCCATTCACCGGAAGAGCGCAAACCCAAAGTAGTGTCATAAATAAATATTGGACCATGAATGCACCAATTACACCATTGTTGCTTTGTCTTTATCTCCATTTTATTGGCGCTTTATTAGCTGAACATTTTTTTCTTCAAAAGATTTCTATTTCCTCTGATTGGCTCCATATCTCTGTCTTAAGAGGTACAGTTTCTTTTCAACTGTGGAATGTTGGGCTCAAAGCCTATCGGAATACGGTGATCGGCATCGATATCGCTGCACGGCGTAGTGGAACCGCATATCAATATAGTAATACAGTAGCAGTTCACGCGAACACCTATCGCACCGTGAACTACCTGTGTTTATTGGCAGCAATAAACCAAAAACAAGAAAACGAAGAAAGCATGCAGTAGAAAAATGTGTTTGGTTATAAAATCGTCAATTTGATATCGCTTTTGTAATCGGAGTAATCCACGTTTGTGTATTTGTCCATCAAACTCATAGGCCGATTTATAGAGTAACACAGAAGTATAGTTTTTGAAACGGAAAAAGAAAGCATTGCACTTACCGTTAACACTGCGATTGCATGATTTGACAGTTGAACTCAAATGTCAGGTACAAATAGCAATTATAGTTAATATCAATGCATAACTCGAATTTGACCCTTAATTTTAAATGGGTGTTGAATAAGTTGACCGGTAATTAGACTAAAATAAAAATTGAAGAAAGAACCCATTCCCACAACAGTCAGGTTTAAGTAACCGGAACGGATCCGAATTTTTAACCGGCCAAGGACTGTCAACTCGGCAACATTTCTCGAAATTGCTACAAGAACAACAACAACTAGAAGAAAGAATGGTTAGCATACGAAAGGCTCGTAGCAGAGCGATGAAGCCTTACAGAGGGCAGAAAGTATGCTGAAGCCGCGTCAGCTGTAATATTGGGTAGTCGAAAAAGTCTTTTCGTATTTCTAATCAAATTTCAACATATTTTTTTGCCGTTTTTCCGCTTTAGACATTATTCTACTAGTGTAAAACTTTTCGGGTTTCTCGGCGAAAAACTACGACAAGTAATTTTCACAGGCTTCTTTTGAAGCCAACTTTACTCCATTAAGGGAGTTCTGCATTGACCGAAACAAATGGTAGTCCGATGGTGCAAGGTCAGGTCAGCTATATGGTGGAGGTATCAAAACTTCCCGGCTAAGCTCTCCTAGTTTTTGCCGAGTCATAAAAGATGTGTCTGGTATAGCGTTATCCTGATGGAAGACACAGCCCTTTCTGTTGATCAGTTCTGGAAGTTTTTTTCGATTGCTTGCTTCAATCTCATCACTTGTTGACAGTAAAATGTAGAATCTATCATTCGATCAGGCTGATTCCATTCAAATCTCACCAAACACTCAGCATAACCTTTCGAGGCGTCAATCATGGCTTGCGGCCATGTGTTGAGCTTCACTACGCTTGAACTATGATCTTTTTCACACATTATTGTCGCATTTGATCCACTTTTCGTCTCCTGTTACCATTCGCTTCAGAAATGGTTCGATTTCATTTCGTTTCGGCAAAGAATCGCAGATGTTAATTCGATCCATTGAATTTTTCACAGACAATTCATGTGGTACCCAAACATCGAGCTTCCTTTTGTAGCAAGTCTTTCTTAAATGCTTCAAACCCGTTTGATGATGAATGTTAAGCTCCTTAGCGATAGCATGGCTGCTTATGTGACGATCCTGGTCAATCTTTTCCATAATTTCACCAAATTTTTCAACGATATTTCGACCAGAGCGCGGTGCATCTTTCACATCATCACTTTTTCCACTATCCTATATTAATACTAAATATTCGCCTACCTGCGGCCGCTTGTTCCCGACTTTTATAACATCAACATACAGCAAACAAATCGCTTGGCGGTTACAACAATCAATTCTATATAAACCCTGTAGAACTTCAATTTGGCAGGCTTTTGCTTTCGGTGCTGTATATCAAAATCTGCATATGGAGTCATGAATTTTCAATTTAATTAAGTTTCCGCAATTCTACGACTACGAAGCAACTTTTATGAACCACGAAACATTAAAATATTGACAGCCTTTAGCGAAAATTAATTTCATACTTTGTAATTAGAAGACGAAGAAGCCAAAAATCGTGTGAAATATTCTTGCTACATCTGCGCAGCGTACAATTTGACTCGGTTTGCGCAGCATCGCTGCTGAATTGGGGCAATCAAACAATATCCGTTAGATTGGCAGGTGAATGCTCTTCATAAAGCAGCTATATTGCTTTACAAGTGTATGTGTGTCGGTATGCATTGGTAATATAAGATTTTAATACCAATAATTGTGAGTATGTTTGTTATTCTTAGTAACCGCTGGGGGACAACAAAAACATAAACAGCAGCCGGCAGCCGACAGCCGGCAGATGCCATAGATGACAGCTGCGCTTCAGCTATGCGGCGACCTGTCCACTCAAATGTTAAGGTTGACATGTTCAATTCCACAGACAGAACAGAACGATAGCGAGCTTTGAGATACACATGTTTTCTTCGATTTACAGCATTTCTAAATCATTTGAGCCGGTGTCAGAGTCGATTTAAAGCTGCTTCCTTTGCTGTTCATGGAGCCTTATTACATGCAGTGAACGCTTGCAGATTAGGGGTATTTGCTTCGGTAGTCTCTTGACTAGATGACAAGTCTCTTAAAGAATGAGTGAGGCCCTCCCGCATCACACAGTCAAATCTGATTCTTAGCTCAATCGAATACTCGGTATCACACTCGTTCGGACTCTCATGCATTCAAATGCGCTTACCCATATTAAGTATTTGCAATAAATTTAGTCTCGGAAATACGAACTTTATTGTCGTCTGAAGAATGTCAACAAGACTAAATAGATTTGGACATGTAAGTATGTATGTTGCGTACATAAATTAAAGTGCAGCAAAAGTTGTTTGCAAGTTCGTCCCTGAGTAATCGTAGCAACCGCGGCAGAAACCAACCTGAGTGTCGTCGGTAGCAAAGATATTGATTTGAATGGCAACCGTGTAGCTGTTAGATACAGTTCACTGCATATGAATGAAAAGTCGAACATACAAACAGGGTTTGTCCGGAAAGTATTAGGACTGATTTTCTTCCGCCGCGACTGTACTTCGGTACGAGGATTCGATAGAGGGCGTTCTTAGCTAACGAATGAGCTGGGCTGGTCAGTTGTCTCCGAGCACCTGGAGAATCAGGACAAGCAAGACATCAAGACGTGTTACTGTGAGTGGTGAAAGCCGAAAATGCACCGTTCGTTAGAGCAAAGTTTCGCAATTAAATTTTGTGTGAAACTCGGTAAATCTGCGACAGAGACGTTTGATATGACCAAGCAATCTTACCCAGATGTTGCTTTAGCAAGAAGTAGTGCGCTTTGGTGACATCAGAGCTTTTTAGAGAGCCGGTAAGAGGTCGCTGATGAAAACCGAGCTGGGAGACCTGCCACTTCGACATACACCGATAATGTGACTCGTGTGCGCAAAGTTTTGAACTCAGACCGTCGACTAAGTATTCGTTTAATTGCCCAGATGTTAAATTTATCAAAACCTTTGCTTCATGACATTGTGACGGAGCACTTGAACATGAACTTGACATCGCAGTCGATTTGAAGTTGCACTACGACAACGCCTCGGCTCACACTGCTTTTCTTCTAAACAGCTACCTAACCAAGGCCGGCATCCAACGCTTCCGCAGCCGCCTGCAGCCAAGATGTGGCTACCACCGTACTTTTTTTGTTTCCTTGCTTGAAAAAGCCAATGAAAGGCAAGCATTTTGAGACGACAGTGGAGATCCAAGCAGCATGCACCTCGGCTCTCAAGGCTATTCCGCAGAATGCCTTCCGTGACGCCTTCAATGCTTGGAAGTCGCGCTGGCAGCGCTGCATCAACGTAGAAGGAGCATATTTTGAGAGTTTTTAAAGAATTGTAACCATTGGTTCAGTAACTTTTTTTAAATCGACTCAGTCCTATTGCTTTCTAGACAAACCCTGTATATTTAAGTGCCTGAATTGCTAAATAAAAATAAAAGTGTTTTGAAAAAACATGCTACAACAACAAGAGCAACCGCTTTTGAGCCACTAAATGGACAATCACAACACTCGACGAGCTGCTCATCTTAAGCTGCACTTCAGCGCGGTTATGTGCGCGGGGGCTTAAGATGTCATTGCAGTTGTAACTAATTTTGTTGTACGTTGTAGCAATATTCTTTCTGTTGTTATTGTTGACATGGTTGCTTATTTTGTTGCAAGCGATTGCTCTACTGATTATTGGCCAAGTTGTTGAATGCCTAGCTACTGTTCATTCGTTATTGCTACTGAAGCCTACAATAGACACACACATACATACATACATACACTGCAATGCACATGTAAGCGCAGTGAGTTGCTGGTGTCTTTTTCTGCTTGTTACCGACGACGCTGAGACTCGCTGCAGACACGGCATTTCGGTATGCAACCGTTTCACAACGGCACAATGACAATGAGAAACTCCAGCCGACGTGCTTCGCAACGACCACTGCTGCACCGCATTTTCGGCGGCTGGCGCTACCACTAACACCGATACTTGACAATTGGCGAGGCAACAATGGCTCCGGCACTGATGCTGCTGCGGCAGCCAATTTTTCAAGTGGTTTCTCGTCGTTCACATTTACATGGCGGATGCCGCGACGGCTTGCATCTTTACGTAGCAAAGAAAGTGAGACGTCGTAGAAAAGCATGGCAATAATACAAGCTAAAACCAGGGCCAGAGCAAAAGCTAGACACATATACTTACATACATTTACATGTTTACATAAATGGGTAATGGAATACAAGTAATTCAAGATGACGGCAGCGTCGTTGGCGTCGGCAGCGACAGCGCCAACAAAATAGATTACGCAAACATATCTATCTTCTACAATTGTGTTGCTGTTGTTGTTGCCTGCATTAGCGTCTTTTCACGATTATAATTCTGTTATTATGTATTCAATTTGTGAGGTTGGCGCGACGTAATAATGCCCGCTTGTGATTTACACCTGCACAAGAGCTCATCAATTCGGTTTCTATCGTTTCGAGCGCCTACATACGCAATTATGTGGCTGTTTCTCATCGCCTAGTTCACACTCTTCGGCGCTACTTGTGTTGGCAGCATGCCATGACAGTCACAACTTTGCTTTGCACTGCTTTGATTTCGCACGCAAATACCTCAATCAAGGAAACGCCAAATTAGCTAATAGAAAGGACGTCAGCACTTTGAATGGCTGCAGGGTGTCAAGTTATGAAAGTCTTTAATGCGATCAAGCTTTTGGTGGTAAGGAAGAGAATTTTCTCTTTTGCATTAGGAATGCAGAAGTGATAAACAAACCTTACGGGACTTATTCTATGATTTTTTTTTCGAAAGTATATGTATTGAATAATGCATGGACTAACTTAACTATTACCATAAATTTTAATCCAATGTATACCTTTATCTTTTTCTTCTTCTTCTTCTTTACTGCCGTAGAAACCGCTTACACGGTTATAGCTGAGTTAACAACAGCGCGTCGTTTCTGCTTTTTGCAATGTGGCGCGAAGTGGAGATTCCAAGTGAAGCCAGGTCCTTCTCCACCTGGTCTTTCCAACGGAGTGGAGGTCTTCTGTTTCCTCCGGCGGTTACTGCACCGAATACTTTCAGAGCTGGAGTATTTTCGTCCATTCGGACGACATGATCTAGCCATCGCAGCCACTGTCGTTTAATTCGCTGATATCTCATACAGCTGATCGTTCCCTCGAATGCGATATTCACCATGGCCAACGCGCAAAGGACCATACATCTTCCGCAGAACCTTTCTCTCGAAAACTCATAACGTAGAATCGTCAGAAGTTGTCAACGTCCATGCAACTGCACCATACAGCATGACAGGAATAATGAGCGACTTATACAGTTTGTTTTTTGTTCGTCGAGAGAGGACTTTACCTCTCAATTGTCTACTTAGCCCGAAGTAGCACTCGTTGACAAGATTTACTCTGCGTTGGATTTTGAGGCGAGAATGTCCGGTCCGGTCTTCCGATGATTGTTGACTTGTTTGCATGTCTAACTCATAAATCCATGTCTCATCGGCAGTTATAATGCTCTCTATGAATGTGGGATCAGAATTCTTACGATCATGCATGTCCAAAGAGATTTATTTATGCAACTCTTTTTGAAAAAAAGTTCAGCTTTATCGGGACGAGACGGACAAGAACGAGTTTCATAGCCAAAATATCCGCCAAAATCATTCGAACGGACTCGCGGAAGAAGTCGAGCTCTCTTGCCATCTCTCTAACACTTGACTAACGATTTTAAAGCATCTTATGCTTCCCTTTTTTAATATTTTCATGAGTTGAAGAGGTCATCCAGAACGAGACATATCTGTAACGATCTCTCGACCGTCTTTAAAGACTTTTTACCACTCATAGGCTTGTGTTTTTGATAAAACTGAATCACAGTAAGCCTTTTCCAACATTCGCAACGATTCCGCAAACGAAAGTTTGAAAATTTGAGACCAGTTCTTTCTTCGATATTTTTATCCATTGTAAAAATCGCAAAGCACTACCAAGGTATGCCGACTTCCGCACTATAAACAAATGGTTGACAGATGGCGCACATATTCTTTTCTCTTCTTGAAGAAATCTCACTTCTAAAAACTCTTTCACTTTAACCATGCCATCGCGAGCTATGAAGGATTTCTGAAGATCAAATCTGAGCAAAGTTTATCAAAATCTTACAAAACCTTTTTTCTTAAATTAAATATTTTTCAGTCCAGGTTTTCACAAAAAATATAAACTTTTGATAAAATCAATATCTGAATACTTAAAAGTTTCCTTACAAAGTAATTATACCATGCAATGCCATTACAAATACAAGAAGCAGCTAAATGCCTCGTCGAACTGCTTGCAATTCCGCCAAGTTCAGTCAACACTGTTAGCTAATTTCCAAAAACAGGAATTACACTTTTAATTTGGTGGTGAACGTACATAACTGGACAGTCATGCAAACACATTTAGCTGCCGGATGCAACAAAAAAGGATTAAAAAGTCAACTTTGTATTCTTCAACTTGACTCTGACCGTGGCCACCGCTTGTAGAGGCGTTAAGCTGACACAGAGAGAGGAAATTGCGCGCGGCCAGGAAAACTTGGCAAGCTAATGAAATTGCTAACAAAACTACTTTCATACTGATTGTGTAATAATTCAGTGGAGTTGCCGTGGAAAAGTGTGAACTAATTATAAATGAATGCAATCATTTGCTTTGGTGCAATGAGGTTTTAGTAAAAGATTATAGATGATCCACTAATGTGAAATCTCGTCATAGCTTATTCCAGTTGGCTACGAAATGATTCAAGAAAAAGTTGTTATATATATAAATGGAAAGGAGATGGACCTTCTCTTCAGATATCCTTATAAATAAGTTTTTGAATTCAAATGTAATAATTACATTAACACAATTTCTTCGCTTCCTACATTAGAAAATAGACTCTTATTACATCTCATTTGTCGTCCGAAGCCAAAGGAGTTCCATAATTCAAAAAAATTACAAGCTTATGCCATAACGGTTAATTGGTGCATGCATTTGTATGTACACCTTCAGCGTAATGTCACAATTTTCATTGTCATTGTGTTGTCGGCACAACATTTCCACCAACCCGCACTAATTACAGGTGCCAAACTTTGCAATCTGACATGTGTGTGTTTGTGCCGCAAAGGCGTACGGCCGCATAGACAGTACTTAATTAGGGCCTCTGGGTACAAAAGACTTAAGCGAGTAACTCGCTGGGCATTCTCCCAATGTCTTTACATGCAGAGCACTCATAAAGACGCTAAATTATCAGCACACAATAAATCCACCGTCTATTAAAGCCACCGTTGCAGACAAGCAAGCCCGCAATAAAAATCTATATCTGCCCAAACCACAAAAACAACTGCGGTAATAATGAAATGCGACAGTTTAACAACGCAATCACACAACCCGCACGCAAACCAGACCCTCACACGCAGTTAAGGTGCGATAGGGCGCATTTGTAGGGGCTTGAGGGCATACAAAGACCAGAAATGCCCGCATGAATTAGTACAACAACAATATTACCGAGATAACAATGAAATGTGAAAATCCGTAAGTAACTGTAAATTAGTGGCTACACAGCGGTCGGTAGTAATCTGGCCGCCAGTGCAGCAAGCCGCGTTGTCCGCCAAGCATATGAGGGTACTGCTGCACGAGGCCACTTCCTAAACTGAAAATAAGCGCCAGCCATATTTTGACCTGCAAAGTTCGTCATCAAACCAACCCAGCAACGTTTAATCTGCACACCACGACGCCGCGGAATTAAGTTTGCTTCCCCAGTCTTCAGCCGCCAACCGCCAACCGCCAGCCGACAGTAATGAACAGATAAACCCGCGCGGCATTACGCTAAGGCAACCGCATAGGATGACGCTAGCGCCGCTGTTAGCTGATCAAATGCAGCTGCTGGCGATAACGACGACTCCGCTGTTGACTCCACTTAAATCAGCGCGAAGCTCCCCCCGAAGACGATGACGCCGCAACTGAGCGCAGTGCCAAGCGTTTCCCTTTCAATTGTCAACAAAAGCTTCAACGAAAATGAAACACCAAAAACCACAATAACAACATGAGGGCCCGCAAACACGCAAACAATGCTGTTTGTTGCAAGCGATCGCTCATTGTGTGTCGGTGGCTTCTCCAGCGCCGCCGCAAAGTTCAGCGCCGTGGCTGCGACGTGACGCCGCAGCGTTCGATGGTCTCTTTTGGGTGCGAAGTTTTATAAATGCCAGTGTCGCAGCACAATTCAAAGATTCGTCTTTCGGTCGTGCAACACTCAACTAGCCAGCAAACAGCTTCGAATCGTCGCGTTCCGCTTAGCAGCTTATAAGTTTAGTCGCTCGTGCTCGTCTTTCACACGGATACGCTGCCGCCGGACTAAATAAACTGAACTTTTTGCTCGTGCAAACATTTCAATTTTTTTTTGTTGTGGTGCGCCTTTAGCCTCCGGGCGACGGATGCAGTAATTTTCTCTGCTTGCCTAATGCTTTAGTCGCTAGTGCTTTGTTTTTGTTGTGTGGCGTAAATTGTACTTTGCAGTGTTACAGTGCACGACTTGCAATTGTGACAGCGATTTGCTGTAGTTTAAAAACCAAATAAACAAAAAATTAAATTAAAGCGAAATAGCACAAGCTTCGCTGTCGCCGTGCCGTGAAGCGGCAAATCGTAAAAACGAAATTAAATGTGCAAAGATTTGCAATAGCAAGCATAACGGAATTTGCAGTTTGTTGTTGTGTGTGTGAAACATTGTACGGCCGATAATCCAAGGCATTTGCGTGAACGGTAACGGTAGTTATGTTGCATAGACGACAATGCTGAGTGACACTTGGGATGTTGGCACCTTTTTGGTTGATCTATTGAGTGTGGTATAGTGTGGAAAATTGTTGTTGCATAAACTAGTCCTTTCAACGAACCCAACAACAACTTATTACAACAACAATATTGAAATAAATAAAACTACAAAGCGCTGAGGTCGCAATACCTTCTCTGGATTAAAATAACAGCGAAATGCGGACACACCTATTCGTTTGCCTTTTGGCTTTTGGTAAGTTGACATTTACTGAAGGACCTGTTAAATCCTTGTTCTTTAAGTGCAAAAAGAATCGAAAAATCGAATATGTTTGCCTGCTTGGAAGAGTTCGAAATATCTCTGAATGAAAGTGCATAGTAGTGTAGTGCTTATCTTTTCATTGTCAACTAAAACTTTCCTATTATCTTTCGATCTATTTCTGTGGACTGATGTTCAATTATTTATTTTCGTATCCTTTGGCTTCACTTGCTAATATAAAGATCTACTATCGGGGCCTAAATCCTTACCTAAACCTGTTTTCCTTTCCGGAAACTCGATATTTATATAGAAAAGTGAAGAATTTGTTAAAAGTCTGGGCATATCCTTTTATAGAAATTCACAACTTCTGTTTCTGCGGTAAAATATCAAGTAAAAGTAACTCGAGTTTAGGTACTTATAAATATAAGGTTGTCGAAAAAGTTGTTTCGCATTTCTAATCAAACTTTAACTTATTTCTTTTTAATATTATTATGAACTTTAATGTAATAATGGCGAAAAACTGCGACAAGTAATTTTCACAGGTTTCTCTTGAACCAACTTTAATCCAAGGAAGTTCTGCATTGACCAAAAAATGGTAGTCTGATGGTGCAAAGCCAGGCTCTCCCAGTTTTTGCCGAGTCATCAAAGATGTGTGTGGTCTAGCGTGGTCCTGATGCAAGACGAAACCCTTTCTGTTGAACAGTTCTGGCCATTTTTTTCGATTGCTTGCTTCAATCTCATCAGTTGTTGACAGTAAAGTGTAGAATCAAACGTTGGTAATTCGGTCCATTAAATTTTTCATATAAAATTCATCGAGCTTATTTTTGTAGCCAGCCTTTTTTAAATCGTTCAAACCTGTTAGATGATGAATGCTAAGTTCCTTAGCGATGTCATAGCTGCTTAAGTGACAGTCCTGGTGAATCTCTTCCATAATTTCATCGACTTTTTCAACGATTGGGTCGACCTTTCACATTGAAATTTCCCGAACGAAAGAGAGCGAACCATTGTTGTGCTACACGAACTGATACAGCATCGTCTCCGTAAACTTCAGGGGGCCGTCGCCCCGGGCGCAACGTCTTGGGGGCGGCAAAACGATCTTCGCTGTTTTAAAACTCCAGTTCAGGCAAAAATTCCTGCAAATTGTGACAAAAGTGTACAAGATATGGGGCGAAAATGGGTTTTTTCTATGGCTTTTAATAAGATGTCTTGTAAATTTACTATCAATTTCCTCAAAAACCATATTGTGAGAATTTTGGAACTTCAGAATTTGCGTGGCTTCTAGTTCCTAAATTTTATATACTTAATAGCGAAGATATTTTGTAAAAATTGGCTTTTGTTCGAACCACCTCATGAAACTTGTAGGTAGGTAGATAAAGGGGGGCGGCATGAACATCCTTGGCCCCGGGCGCCCGAAGTTGTAGCTACGCCACTGCTACAGCCACTTTATTTTCAAATTATTTAATCTATTCACCATTATTTCCTTGAAGAATATAGAATAGTGAAAATGAACGAATAATGGAAAATATCGCTTATTTACATGAATAGTGTCATAACTCAAAAAAGTCGATTCTTAAGGAGAATGGTTTAAAGTTTTCAATTGTCTCTTACTTAGCATCACAAATTTATTAAATAAACAAGAAAAAACGTTAACTTCGGTTGCACCGAAGCTAAATACCCTTCACAGGTGCATTTCTGTTAGTAACTATGTGTTCAGTTTGTATGGAAGCTATATGCTATAGTAATCCGTTCTAAACAAGTTTTTTAGAGATTACATTGTTGCCTTAGAAAATAACATATATCAAATTTCGTGAATATATCTTGTCAAATGTGAAAGTTTTCCATACAAGAACTTGATTCCGATCGTTCAGTTTGTATGGCAGCTATATGTTATAGTGGTTCGATATCGGCCGTTCCGACAAATGAGCAGCTTCTTGAAGAGAAAATGACGTTTGCAAAATTTAAAAACGATATCTGAAAAACTGAGAGACTAGTTCGTATATATAGAGACAGACGGACAGACAGACAGAAGGACATGGGTAAATCGACTCAGCTCGAAATACTGATCATTTATATATATACTTTATAGGGTCTCCGACGATTCCTTCTGGGTGTTACAAACTTCGTGACAAACTTAATATACCCTGTTCAGGGTATAACTAGTGGCATATAATATATTAAATAAATTCTGAGCATAAGTGAACTAAAAAGGATTTACTAAATCTTTTCCTTTGGCATAAACGTTTGCTACTTTGAATTACATATGACATTATTTGTGGAAAATATAAAATATAAATACATATATTTATATAACTTTGGTTCCTTCATTATCGCTTTCTTTGTTTTCATTTTAGGCATCTTGAATGCCCCTTCCGCAGCCGCAACCGAAGCAGCCACTAGCAATGTGCAGCCAACATCTGCGGCCACATTGTCGGAAGCCACATCGCTTACAGCGACGCTAGCCAGTGCGCCGGCGACGGATGAGACGCCTAAAGATAAACGCCAGGTCGGTGCCAAAGACGAAGCGGTATACCCGAACCATCGCGCCGACACCACCGATGCCGATGACCCGGAAAATCCGCAGGAAACCATCTACGGTCCGAAACCAACACAATTCCTCATTCGGCCCATTGCGCCACACGATCACCAGCAGCACGAAGAGCATCAAGCGCCGCAGTTGCGTAATTATCCGGCGACAATAAGGCCGCACGGCACCCAATTGCTGGAGCAGAGTCAGGAGGTGAGTGGCGTAAGACAAGTGCGATAATAAAGCTTTGTAGTGATTGTTGTAGGCTGCAGCAGCAGCGCAAATGCTAATTCGAACATTTGAGGCGACTTGCAAACGTGAAGCAAATAATAGGCGAAAGGTGACCAAGGCTGGGCAAGCGTTAGGGGGAGGAGAGCTCGCGTTGCGACAACTGCTTTCGACATTTTTCGCTTTTCTGTAATTTCCATCGGTTTGGAAATGGTGAAACGACTCATCCGCTGCGCTGACAGGTATTCAGTTGTTCATTCATTGCTCTTATGCCAGTTGGTCTGTAATCTGTGCGCGCCACCAACAACAATGCGCTTTCGCAGTGCAAATACTCAAGGCGCAGTCGTGACTAGTTGCACGATTCTTAAAGCAAAGCGTTGTGAGCTGCGCGGCGGCGGTCAAACACAATTAACATGTCGGCAAAACTGCAAATCGCACGAAGCTGACGCGCTGTGCTAAGCAAAGCGGTTTCTCCTCAGTCTGAAGCATATTTATGCGCAGTGCGAGTATGTTTTGCGTTGGACAGATTTCCAAAAGCGCCGTCAAACACATGAACTTTGAAAGGTCCTCAAACGTTACTTGAGTTGAAATTTATCCGGGATTACAAGACCAAACCAAGAATACAATAACGGAGTCAAAGCCCCTAAACGGATTTTGAAATATTCCACACATGCTTGAAACCGCTCAAACATTTGTAACGTTTTCATATTTAAACAATTACAACAACAATCCGCTGTTTATTTTAGTTGCACGACAGTGATTTTTAATTGCTTTAACAGCAAACAAAAGGCAAATGGCTTCTATCATAAAAGCTGCACTGGTAATCGATTTACTAGCGCTGAAGGTGGGCCATTAAATCAAGAATATGATTGGGGTGCCAGGTCAGAGGCGATAACAGTAAGAACACCATATTTTATGTCGTGTAATTAATCTTTTTTTTTATAATTTTTTGTAATTTTTATGTCGTATGATCATTGCTAAAATCTGTTGGCAGCATTAAATTAGGGAGCGAAGTTTGTCGCTTAAGTCTTTTGATTGCCTAATAGCCGATATTCACGGTAGTTAACTGCAAATATGCGGCAATTGTCTTGCAAAACTATTTGTTTTTAATTTGGTGCCTTTTCAACTGTGCTATATTGCTTATTTGTCTTCTTGCCTGTCTTTAGAAACTGCGCGTTTCTTCGAGATTATCTCAATTTCAAAGACAACTCACCTTGACCGAAAAAATGCATAATTATCTGAGGCAGTTGGATAATTTGGGTGCGTACTTTTTGTGCAACACTTCATCGTACTAAATGTACGTACTTGCGGCTTAGCCCAAATTAAATGCTCAGCGCTATTTTGCTATTTCGATGCGGGAGTCGCGTGTTTTCTTTGCGTGTCCGCGGCGACAATTAAACTCAAAGTAAGCCGCGAACGTTTTTATTTTCGGCGAACTCCGCTGCGAAAATGGACAAGTCATTTATGAAAGTAAAAGCAATGGCGCAAAAAGTGGGGAAATAACGGCATAATAAGTGCCGCTCGCTTACATCACAAACGTCATGGAAATGTGCGTAATAATTACAGTTATTTTGCTGTAAGGAAAACCAAATGACAAAATTGCCAAGAGCCAAGCAGCAAATAAAGCCCGAAGTTGCAACAAGCGGAAAAGCATGTGTGTGTGTGTGCGTTTGTACTGAACAATCGCTTGTCTTAAGAGAACACTCATAATAAGTCATCTAGTGATCGGTCAGGCAGCGAAGCACACGCTTCTACAAATGAGAGTTAAGTGGTACACAACCATTGGCCCTTCTCCCAAGAGACAGCATTACCAAAAGGGTTAACTTCGCGGAGTAGCACAAGATTACCCTTGGCAGCAAGACTGAATGTAATGATTCCACACTCGGGCTGCTGCTGAGGGATAGCACGATCAAGTGGTACACTGATGGTTCGAAAATGTTGGAGAGAATCGGTGCAGGGGTCATAGGACCACGCACTCTACATACCTGTGGGAAGTTTTCCGAGTATTTTTCAGGCATAAGTCGGTGCATAAAGAAAAACCTCCAACACAACCATACTTAGCTATAGTCAAGTGGCACTAAAAGCAGTCTCCTCCTACGAAGTCAAATCGCTACTGGTGCATGAGTGTAGAGAACGGCTGAATGGCCTAGCGGAACGTAACCAAGTGCACCTCATCTGGGTGCCCGGTCACAAAGGTATAACGTCCGGTGTGTTTTACGTGGGCATCTGCTGACGACAGCCTTACTCCACGGCGCTCAAAAGCACAGCGGATCAAATCAATGCGTTGATCAGCGCCCTGAGAATGCAAAGCATTTTCAGTACCAATTGGCAGTGTGGAATGGACACACTAACCACCTTGGTAGGGTTCGAGGCCCATCTAAAACCTCTGCCGTGCTTTGGGTCCGGCACCCGGTTGCAATGCAACTCCACATTCAACTGACAAAGTCAGTTCTTCCCCATGCATTTGGGTTTCAACCTTCAACCACCACGATACTCCCCGAGGGGCCAGTCCGCACGAGCAGGTTGGAGCGAACTCCAAGGGCTCCTGCTCCCCGTGGTACCAGAATTAAGTCTCCGGTCAGACCTCGTAGCCGAAACTACTACCAGTTGAGCTTCCATCGCTTCTCGGCCTTATGGCTAAGATCAAAGTGTAGTATCTGTTCTTGTCACAAAGGTATAGTCGGTAAGCAAGTGGCTGATGAGCTCGCCCGCTCCGCAGCTTCCACTAACATGGTAGGACCTGAACCCTTCACTGGAGTGTGTCGCCATACCATAAAGGAGTTGGAAGAGGCATTGGCAACAACTACATGGCATATGGCATACCAAGTTGGTAATGGGTGGCCACTGCAAGCTGAAGAAGCGGTTACACAACATGGGCCTAGCTTCCTGCGTAAATTGCTGGTTCTGCGACAGTTAGCCTAAAACACCAGAAGCACTGCTAATCGAATCCACAGCAGTCTGCAAGCACAGGCTTAAGGCCCTTGCATACATGTTTCCAAATAGGGATAACATCTTTTCACCACCAGCACGCAGCAGAATATTGGACTAATAAGGCTTTGTGATTTAGGAGATCGAGACTCAAGGTCGCGGCACATTCCTCGAGTAATAATCAATCAATTAATTGGCCGCACTCATACAAAGTCATCTTTAAACGTGGCTTTCATGTGAACTTTATGAATATTATGAATGCGTTTGATACTGCTTTTCTTCTGAAGCTAAGTGAAGCTTCGAAACCTGCATTCGATTGTCACCGATGCTTTAGGTTCTTCTGGTAAGCAGCCTCAATATTTCAGCACACTTGGAACCTTTTTCTCAAATAACCGCTTTGACTCGTTATCAACCGATCAATCATAGTAACAACAACTGCAACATCACTTTTCGCAACATTTGCTTAACACATACATACATATACATATACACACAACTAACTATATATACAGCATACTATGCTTCGAACACCAAATGAATTCGCCCATAACGAGCGTTAAATTTGCATAAATTGTTTTTGCTTTCTGATGCTAAATAATTTTACTCAATTTGTTCATTCAACATACCTACTTGCATATGCCACACAATTCTCACCACATTATTCGCGCTTTTAAGTGCATGGGAGATCCAAAGTTTTTGTTATTGTTGGCTCAAAAATGAAAAATAGTTGGTCGCCTCTAAATGTCTAATAATTTTCCTCGCAGTTTTAACTTTTGAGGTCACTGGTTTACCGCAACTTGCGGCTTTGCTGCAATACTTATTATATAAGTATAGCAGTTGCTTGTAGTAGTGGATGAACTTACATACCTTGTTGTTGTATGTCTGCAGTCACATTGTTCGTCAGTAATATCAACGCTTGAGATACTACTGAGAGACAGTACTATCCAGTGGTACACTGACGGCTCGAAAACACCGGAAGGCATTGGAGCAGGCATGGCGAGACCGCATCGTTTTTAATAGAGGAGTGCATAGGAAGGCTGAACCGGCTATCAGTGTGCAACCGGGTACATCTAATCTGGGTGCCGGGACATAAAGAGGTAGACGAAAACGAGCTAGCCGACGAACTAGCCCATTCTGCGGCAGCGTCCAAGATTCCGTCTCCTCGTCGCGCTCTATACAGGGCACTGCAGGCTCAAGAAGCACTTGTCTAACATAGGCACAGTCTCTTGCGCAAGCTGTCAGTTCTGCAACTTGGAACGGGAAAAACCAGCACACCTGATTTTGGATTGTCCAACAATTTGCAGAAGCAGGCTTAAGGACCTGTAATACCTCAGTATTAACTATCTATCTATCTATCAGTAATATCAAGTAAATACGAAAAGTCTTGAGAGTCGTTAGAAAAAGTATTTCCAGAACCGCTAGACGCATCTGAATCTGCCGCCGTTACGTCCTTAAAAATAGAACATATTTACCTTCATGTGTGGAGATGTTACTCAAAATAGGGGCCCTCGACTTTTCGCTGCTCCTAAAGTGTTCATATTGTTTTAAGATTTTTCAGAATTTTGTTCCTCCGGGAGACAAACCAAGGCTAATTAAGTAGCGACTTGTATTAAGCAGTCGCAAATCGATTTCTTTTCTCTAATAAAATCTCTCTTTCATTACAGATCCAACATTTTGCCTATCTGCAAGACATTAATCGCAATCACCCGAAGTCGACAGCTTCCGCTTCAGAATTAACCGGGAAGCCACGCACCGCACAACAGCAGAAAAAAGCTTCGAAATCAGGACGTGCTCATATATCACCTTCACAATATCGAGGAAATGCCGAGGAAGCTGAACAGCGTTATGCGGTCGCCATTCAACCGCCGAACCCGACAGCCGCGCAAGCGCCTCATTACGCAGCGCCACCAACACAAATTGCGCCGCGATACCAGCAGCTGGGACCACAATATCAACAGCCAGGAGCAGGCGCACCCCAGCAGCCATACCAAATTATACCCGAAGAAGAGTTTCTTAAGCTTTTGGAAGATGAGTTGCGTGCGCGAGCCTTCCATGAAGCGCAATACCGTCAGCAACAGGCTGCACATGCACCTTCTCCCAGTAAAGGGCCACCTTTGCCACTGCCTGCTGAACGTGTAGGTCAAGGTTTAGGCAACTATCGTCAACATGCGCAGCCACAGTCACAACCTCCCGTCGAAGAGCCAATACCCGAATTTGTACAATATGTTCCACGTCACCGCGGTGGCCCCAAATACCTGCCTCAACCACAACCGCAGCAGCAACCTCAACCGCAACAAGTTGACCCACAAAGTGTTGATCCATCAGCCGACGTGCCACCACCACCACACATACCGCCGCAACTGGCATACTACCAACCACAAGTGAGCTATAAAACATTGCCAAATCACCCACTAGCAAAGTCATCGCTAGAGAATGAAATCGAAAAGCTGCTTGCTGCGAATAAACCTTCACCCAATCAGCTAGCGGATAATTCCAACGAACCATCTGGCGTAGTACACCAACATCAACAAGCTCCGCAACAACAGTTGCAGCAACACCCGGAGCCCCGACCACGCCCATACGCTTTGCAACAGAAAATTTATTCCTCACAAAGCGGATCCCAACCCACACCCACACCACTAGTAGATGCCAATAATCAGCCGTTTATACCGTCCTTGTTTAGATTTAGCAATATACAACAACCGACGCCGATTTACCCCACACAAGTGCCGCAACACATTGTGGACGCCAAGAAATTGGGTCCAGTGGTATACCCTCCAACGCAGTCGCCCACGACAGTACAACAGCCACAACCTACACAGTACTTCTACCAGGAACTGAATCCAACAACTAGACCTAAAGCTCGCTCAAAACACTATGGCACGAAAGTTTCAACATCTTCACCAAAGTTACGCGAGAAAGAACCGCCAAATTACCCGAACGTACCAGCCGCAGCCAAGTATATTAACCCGCAACTGTATTACGACTACGAACGGCAATCAAATCCACAAGCTCCCTCCGGACGTTTCCACCCTAGTCCACCCGATCCCAACGCACCTACCGGAGAACAACGAGTACAGGCACAACAACGTCCACAGCCACTCGCCCATCCTCAACAGTACTCAGCACCTGCACAAACTCCACAACAAGTGCACACAAACAGGCAATATATCTCAACCGCCCCAGCTCCATCACAATCCAGTATTTATGTCTCACAAGGCACAGGTATCGCGACACCCTCACGCAGCACCCCAGTAAAAACGAAGTCTATCGAAGATGTGCGCCAACTACATTTACCTCAACCCGGTGGAAAGCCTCTCACCCAGACCGAGTTCCAGGCGCTGATCGATGCTGGCTACCCAGTAACAGCTGTACCAGTACCGGTGCCCGTTCCTTATGAGCAGTATATAAAAGAGCATCCTGAATTCCGCAACCAGCCTGTGGACTATGCGCAGCTCATGCAACATATAGCTCAGCAGTATGGTCCACGTAGGGGACTGCAAGCTCAAGCCTCGGAGCCGACAGCAAATGTTATAGCTTCGTCGCCTGATGAACAAACGGCAACAGCAGTGGGTGGCGGCAATATAACGTACTTACGACCGCTGGCCGACCAGAAACGGCATCCACGCGATGAGAAGGACACAGCGATCGCTGGAAAGGCAGATGAAGCGAAGCAATAATCCTTTTAATATTGTTTTCCATTGCTTTAAACTATCGGCCCGGCTTTTACAAAATCAATATCAAAGTTCCCTTAAGCGCACAACAGGATTTCGAAATTCGAAGTGCACTCTACATAATATCTCTCAAAAACGCCTCAGTTAACAGGTTCACCCCTGTTCTCCATTCTTTCATATTCCCTGTACTTAGTTTAATAGTGCTCGTGCAACTTTCCGACTGTACTAAAATTCGCCGAAGGAAGCAAAGAACAGAACACACGTGGCCACTTACAGTTAGTAAGTCCCGTTGGCACTACACTGCACATTTATTTATAGTTAATTATATGTATGTAATTCTATTGTATTTTAAATATGTATGTACCTAAAGACACGTCTATTGCGAACAAACGAGACGATACGAAGTTTGAAAACCCCAAACGATTGTAGTGAATTTATTAAAAAAAAAAAACATTTATTGTATATAAACAATGCATTTTATGAAATTGTAATTCACACATATTTCAATAATCGTTATATATGCACACATATGTAACGCATTATATTGAAAATGCTGCAGAAACTCTAAACATATATACTTTTATGTGTAATTTTTGTAAATTACTGATACAAAAGTAGAATGTAAAATATAAAACTGTATCATTATAGCTTATTTATGTGAAATTTAGTGTTGGCGGATTACTATTCGAATTGCTGCTGTCCGCTGAGCTGAGAGTTTCCGGCGTGGCTTCTTTTGCCTGTATGCGAGATATGTTGGGATCCTTTTTATCCTTTCGCTCACGCTCCTTGTCACGCTCTTTTTCTTTGTTGTGCTTGTGTTTGTGCTTATGTTTGTGCTTCTTCTTATCCTTCTTCTTTTTCTTCTGCTGAAAATGTAAAAAATTATACGATAAGTATCATATCAATATATACATATATATATTTGCGGCACTTATTAGTTCGGCACACACCTTTGATGAGTTCTCTGCCTTATGCCTACTTTCGGCGTCAGTTTTGTTGGCCTCAAAGCTGCTATCTGCTTTCATTATTGCAGTTTCGCCCACATCGATGATGGTTACGGAATTGTCGTCTTCCTCGAAGATTTCACTTTTCATACGTTTTGGCTCGGGGGAATGTACGTTGCCATCATCTTCTTGGTTAACCACAACCTTTACCTCATTATCGAACGACTCCATCTTCATGTCATTGTCTTCAACAAGTGTTACCTCCTCGGTTGTTTCCAGTTTTATGACTTCATTGCCCACCTCAAATGCCTCGGTAGCAGTGCGCTTTACTGCGGCAATGGAAGTATGCTCTTCGACTACGTCGAGCACCTCGTTTTTCACTTCGCTTATTATTGCAGGCGGCTTGGCTTCATTATTGGGAATTGTGCTGCTGTTGAGAACGGCTGTTTTCTTTGTGCCTTCCTTAATTATATCTTTGTACATGTTGCTGACATCAGCAGATTGCAAGCACATTGGTCGCCTCGTGCCATATAATGCGTAATATAAATCCACCATGTCACAACGTAACTTAGTGTCGAACGCCAATTTGTTGCTGTAAAACGGACACAGTTCAGTTCAGTTTTTCACTAATTTTATAAAAAGAAAATGCTAATAGTGTAGCCAAGCTCACTTCATATTCGCCCATAATCGCTCCACCAACTCTGGCCGATCCAATCGGCTGCTCCGCGACTCACGGCTAAATGGTGGATTGTCGATCAATAATTGGGCAAGCGCATGACGTGCTGCAGGGTCAGGATCTGTTTCGAGCAACGTAATCAAATGGTCCAAGTCATCCCAGCGTCCATCCACTTTAACAAAATCGACCAAACACTCCATGGCGGCTACACGTAGATCCAAATACTGACCATAAGCTGCATAGCAACGGTAGATCTTCGGCAGCGAAGGCAAGTGACCACATTTTTGTAATTTACGTATCACCTTAAGACATGAAACCGAAACCATGTACTTATATGACGGTAAGTTCTTCTCTAGGTTAAGTAGACGGGTCACTTCCTCAAGTACAAGCCTTTAAAGTATTTCAAAAAAGTAAATTACAAATAAAAGTGGAAAATAATCGAAGACTTACTTAGCATCGGCAGAGAGACTGTCAGAAGTAATGGGCGTTCCGCGCAGGGCCACTGAAACAACTGGCGTAATTGAATTTCCTAAGGCGTCAACTAAAGCCGCGCGATAATAAACATCCGAATAATGGTTTCGCGTGTTATCATTATATTTGAAGAGATCAAGCAGAAAACGTATAACTTCAGGTGGACAGATACCGTGAGACGTGCGTAAGCCTTTACAAATATAATGGTTAATAAAAATGTTGGAAATATATTAATGATCATGCGACGCTCACCTGCCATTGCCACAGGTATGACCTTTTGCAAAAAATACAACTGAAAATTGGCAAAGTTATTTTGTTTGATGATATGGGGAGCACTAAAGGAGCCAAAGAATTTTCGAAAAATATTTAACATGGCAGGAGGTCCACTCCATTGCGTCACCATTTGATTAGCCACTTTCGTAAGACAATGTGCTGCTTCGCAACGGACTTTATAAAAGCAGCGCTCATTTTCAATTGTATCTGTGAGTGCGGAGCGCGTAGCGTTGGTGGGATATTTCTCCAGGGCTTTAATGGCCTCGAATTGTGCTGTTACATCGCGCTCATGACGCAGTTGGTATTGCCACTGGAAGTCAGGTTGTTCAATATTCAAATCTCGAATTAATATCATTTCCGGATCTAGACGAATCCAAAGAACAGGCGAATCACTACAAAAATTTAGAAAAAGTATTATTTAGGTTATGTTTTTTTTTTAAGTGCGTCTTACTCCATTGCCGACAAATCCATATCAACTTCTTCGCCCGTACAAAGCGGAATTTTCTTCTTTTTATTTCGGCGACTTTTCGAATGACAAGTGATATCTGCCTTCACCACGGTATTCTCAATCTGTAACATGTGCTTGAAGGTGCCGTCCAACTCCTGTAGCTGCACCAGCAATGGGCCATTATATTTGCGAACGCCACGTTGACTCACGAAATCTTGACGTATCTCCAGTTCAATAGTATTACGCTTCCGATTGAACACCGATGTAAAGGAGAACTTCGCGTGGCCTCCGGTACGGACCCATTGATCCATGAAGACTGACATATCTTTACCAGTTACAGTGAATATCGCCTTGATGAATATATTCGTGGAAATTAGCAAATGATGCCATAAGCCGGAACCGATTTTAGTCACCGCCGCATTGGTTGCCAGCACCAACTGTTTATTGAAAACCTAAATTACAAAAATCAATCAGTTGCTTCGTTGAACATAAGACATTGAAAATAAAAACTTACTTGTATTAGCAGCTCTTGGCCGATGCGATGCTCCAGCATACGTATAACCAAATGCGCCTTGCGTCTCATTGCTTCCACATATTTTGGCGAAACTGTGTGTAAACTTTTTATAGGAAAATAATGCACAATTTCGGTTTGCTTGCTGGTAGCGCTCGCGGGATTCGTACTAGACACAGGCAGTGGCGCCGGTGGCTGACTGCAATCGAGTATAATCCCGCCATACCGCTCCTCATAGTGCACAACTCGCGCCAACTCGGATTGAACCCATTCGCGATATTCATTATTACCAAAACACTTTCGGGAATATAAGCCACACAAATACTCGGCAATGCCTTTTGCTAACCAAGTGTCCGACCAATGATGTGATGTGATGAAACATCCGAAGAACTGTTCGGCAATGGCGCGTGACATTAATGTTCGTGTTATATACGTCTGATCGATAATAGCAATGGAATGCATAAGATGCACAGAAGCTA
Organism: Bactrocera tryoni; assembly: GCF_016617805.1. Classification (NCBI taxonomy): domain Eukaryota; kingdom Metazoa; phylum Arthropoda; class Insecta; order Diptera; family Tephritidae; genus Bactrocera; species Bactrocera tryoni. The sequence continues at coordinate 9,049,769 of NC_052503.1, read as the reverse complement.
TGCTTAAAGTAGCATATGCACTGATGTCGGTATCAAGTTCATCTACAAAAACCTGTTTGTAGCAGGAGAAGGGGTAACGTGTGGAAAGTGTCTCTTCGAAAAATTCAAAAGCTTCATGCAGGTATCGTACGGTATTTTTCAAAAGTGGTAAAAGCTGTGGCAGGCAAAAGTGAGTAACCTCATGCATATGAGGATCCACGTAGATTTCAAATGGGCCTACAGCCAATGCGATATTAGGCGCACATACGGGCGTTGTGAGTGAATAATGAAATGTTTTTCGCCTCAAATCGGGTGTCATAACCACTTCCACAAGTTCGCCACATGACACAGCCGTCAAGTGTTTATCCACGGTGAACTCGAGTTTCCATGTGCACGGATCTGCAAAACTATCAACACAAGGAAACCATAAGCGAGTTGAATTTTCGTATGCGTATGTGAACATATGTGCACTGTTAGGTTGCTGTTCATCCTCACTAGTTGGTGGTATAACAAAGTGTATGCCGCCTTGTGGATCTTCCATAGAGAATTCTATGCCGATACGTAAACCCCGACCTTCTTGTATCATGTGATATCCTTCTGGTGGTATCTGTATCAACAATTCACCACAATTGACATCAGGATCGGTTTTCTGTGCGGCAGTGAGATGGTTTTTGGAGTACACATCTAAAGATCTCCTGTTAAATATTTATTAATTTATTTACAAATAATTATTAGTGGTAGTAGTTTTGTTTAAAAAGGGCGTCTTACACTTTCGGATCTCCTTGAAGGATATCCAGGAATGGATCGAAATAAAAAAACTCAACTTCACAAACATCATTTAACAAAATGCGATAAATACGACACTGCTTTGCATTCAACCTTATAAGCCGTAAATTTTCTTTGGTTGGCACTATGGTTAACTCCACTGCACCCTAAAAAATATATATATAATGAAACCAAATTTTCCATGGTTTGAGACTGCAAACAACTTACAATTATACTTTTGCGTTCGAAACTAATGCCGGTCAAACTCACAATTTGATGCGCCGTATAGTTATGAAAATAAAGAAAGAAATATTATTTTGAGCTGTTGATTTTTACTATCTGCACGAATACTTATAATTTAAAAGGGCGTGCGGGCACATCCTTTGGTTCGGTCTTCGGTTCGCTATCCATTTTAGCAAAAATACAAAATATTTTTAATTCCACAGCATTTCAGTAAACATACTAAACTTAACAAATTTGTTTATGATCTCGCGTACCAATGTCAAAATCAGCTGATAACAGTCGTGGCGAATATTATAGGTAAGCACATCCGACAGCTAAAATTTACTGTGGGACAATAGAAAATTCTGAAAGTATAAGTTGAAATTTTGAACGTGGTGAATGTGTACTCCCCCTAGCAGCTCAAAGCTTAACTAAAATTTTAACTTCTAATGTGAATGGATATGATACACATTTATGCGAATGTATGAATAGAGAAGCGAATTTGAAAGGACCGTTGTTGTTAAAGCGGCAGAAAGCAGCCCTAAGAAATTTGGAGAAATATTGCCGAGTTGACAGCCGAATGAAAATTCGGATGTGTTCCGGTTACGTAGTCGTGGAAACGTAACAAGGAAGAGATCGTTAAACGCATTTATTGGCACCGCTTACGCAGTTATCTATTCTATGCCGGATTTGCCAAGATTACGCCAACCGCCATTTTCTTCTATCACTCTTGGTATTAACAAGCAGATTCACTATTCTTAAGGAAACATCCGACGCCAAACATGCATAGTACATACATATATTACAATATTTGTCACAACTGTTATATTTTGTAACGCGAAATTTCATCATTGGATAATTTTCAATTAGTTAAAATTAAATTTAAACGTATGTATACATATGTACATATCCACCGAAATATTTAAATACGTAATATAGTCGTTATGCGACGTAGTAACGGCAATATAACAAACAAAAATGGGGACACGAGCGAGTAGGTATCAAATGTCTTGAAAAAATAAACAAAATAAAGTCAATACATGTAATTTGTGAAACAAATTTATACGTGTATTATCCCATTTATATACACACAAATCCAGCCGACAGTGCAAAATTCGCAGTTATAAGCCATGGCCGACGAAGATGAGAATAAGCAAAAGAAGCATACTATCGAAAGTCTCTTCCACTTGTATGCCAACAATAATATCAACACCTTAGACTTGGAAAATGAGATATACGAAACCATATTATTGTCCCAGATAGATTTTTGGTTGGATCAAGCAAAATTATTAAGAACGGCATTCACGATGACCGACACTGGCATGGCTTATATGAAATTCAAGTAATTTGTAAATAGCTTTTTTTATTTTTTATTAAATTGTTTCATTTTCAGAAAATGGCGTTTAGACTTCGAGGAATTTTTGGATTTTTTGAACATGATTTGCCAGGGTAAAGAAATTAAGATTGATGACGTTAAAAAAGCGCTACTCGAGGCTGGTCCGCCTGGCGGAGGCACTGAAATTGTTGTCGTGAAATAGGTAATTTATAAGTACATATCTAAAATAACAGGTCTAACCACTCAATTCAAAATAAGTTCCTTAAACGGATATCACATGGTTGAACATTTCGCTACCCCATGCTAGGAATGACAGTGAACAGAAAAATTCAATGAAATTTACAATAAGTTATTATATTTGGTTAGCAATATATATAAATAAATTAAATAAAATAACAAGTTCCTTTGGTTTTTTTCGCGTTTATTTACAGTATATCGTAATAATCTAAATATAATTGTATAAGTTCCATAATATTTCATTTAATCATATAGTTAATATTAAATGTTTGTTTATAGAATTCAGATTTGCTTTTTTTCCTTCTCCTATGCCTTTATTTCCTCCTACTGAATGCTTCTGTTGAATTTATACGCGAACCATTCTAGGCTTATATTTGTTTTTTTGTTTATACATATTATTTTCGATCTTAAATGGCCGAAATTTTTACAGGCTAATCAACAAACATGCGTTTACTAGCTGCTGCAGGACAACTTCATACATGTGAGGACCATTTTTTATATAAGTATGTTGAACTTTATATCTAAGACAAATTGTAACGGAAGCGGGATTTTTCGTTTTTCGTTTGTGTGTGTTGAATAATTATAATCTATTCACGTGTATGCACCGCAGATCAACATTATTTGTTGTAATTCAGCCAGGGAATAAAAACATTTACGTACAAATACAATTACAAAAGTTACAAAATGATAATTTATGATAAAATTGTAATATATAAGTATAGCAGAACCAATCACATAGTAAACCATTAGACAGAGATTCGCAAAAGGCTTACTTTATCTAAACAAGGTGAATTTATTCAAGCGACCAAACTCTTAAAAACACTGAACCAATCACGTAAAAAGTTGTCTACCTTTGAGTTTGCTTTTTAATAAAACAAAGCATATTTCTACATAAATGTGATTTTGAGGCGTAAAGTTGAAGACTTTCTACGTCTTCTTTGACTGCTGAGATTATGTTGTACAAAAGGGGTATTGTATTAGTGAATTTTATCAAATATTAGGTCATTTATGCTAACGCATCGTGTTACATGCGTTAGAACTAGTTTGCATTAATGCAATATTATTATTTTTACCCGGTTCGAATAATTAATTATAATGCAATATTTTTTGTTCGATTGCATATTTATTTAGAGTGGTGAACTATGTATTTTACGGTGTGTTTTGAAAATTATTCATTAGTGAATGTTGTCGGTAATAAGTAGTATTTTTTATGCATCTACACCTGCTTTTTTCATTCTATCTTCCTCTGGCTTTTTTATATGCTTAATGTGTTTATGTTGTGTTGATTTGTTTCGTTAATATCAAAAGGAATGATACAAAAACATTTAAATACGCCCTTACATCGGACCATCTATGGCGCTTACTTTTAAACGGAAATAATAAACAGAACGTGCACCCAAAAAGGCTGCAATCAGAAATAGGCCAATATAAGCAATAACGATACCGCCATGATCCTGGAATGTACAAACAAATGAATAGTCATGAAAAATTAACACCATGTAAATTGAAGTCTTACCTTTGCATACTTATACGTGCCAACAGTAATACCGATGCCCGCAATAAGGAATAGCAATCCTAATATAGCGAACAAAATACCGCGTCCGCAAGCGAAACGCGATCCTACAGACGAAACTTTTCTGCAGTGGGGACAGCGCGCCAATGCATTATGAAACGTATTAAACTGAAATTATAATTTATAATAATAACAATACTATAGGATGCACTTAAATTGAAAATATACCAAAAATGTGTCCGAACAGTGTCCGCAAGTTACACGGCACATTCCTGGCATAGCCGGTACGGGTGGGGTAACTGGACTCGGTGCTAAATTTATAATACGCTTACAATTAGGCCGAGGGCAAGCTATGCGCTGCGACGAACTTTTACATATCAACAGACAGTTGCATGGACAACGCACATACTTCTTGCCAGGAGGGGCATTACGTATTGGCTACAAAGATATTAATTGCATTGTCAAATGTTTGTTAACGGTTTTTATAACTTTTATGGTACTTACAGTTGCCTCATTGCAGTGGGTGCACTTCACTACATGCTGATCTCTTTTTAGTGTAATATCGATCATGTTTTGGCACACCCTGCATGTAACCATTGGTACACCAGTTCCAGTGTTTGCCTGATAAGGCGGTGGCAATTCATCCGGACCCACAAATGGAACATTTGCCTGGGAAACACCGCCTAAAAATTATTGAAGACATTTTTATACAAAACCACTAATTAAATACATTGGGAGCTCTTTTGAACAGTAAATTAAACCTTTTCTGTAGAATATATACATGTCGGATGAGACTTATAGGAAAGCATTGAGAAAATGAAAAGCAAGGCAAATTCAAACCGCAAAAATAAAAGCGGATGAGTGTGCGAATCTAAACAGATTGCATTAAATGAATGATTCTTCTTCACTAAAATCTAGTTGGTAGACAGATAGAGATCTATGTCAATGCTAAGTGATACACTATCTTATGCTTCAAAGAGCGGGTTTCTTTCAACGTTCACAATTACATACGCATTATTAAATGTGTATTATTATAAGTATGCGCAAACATATAACAACATATTATATGAGGCTTTAATTCTTATACAACCAACAATAACAGAGGAACCGTTCGGGATTATATACATACATGCTGCAGGGATAAGGATTACATATGTATGTACATATATAAGCTAAATAATTTGATAACATATCGCGAGACAACAGCTGTTTCTCCACAACCATGACGTGTGAGTCATCCCGCTTTAAGAAGGGGTACACGAAAGTGATATGTGGGAAAATACAATGGAAAATAAAAATCACACGTCGAGTTCGAATACTGCTAAAATTAAGTGTTTTCTCACAGATAATAAGTTTTCAAAACAATGACATATTTTATAGTTATACTCTTTACACTGGAGTGATATTGTAAAGATATGCATGCATATGTTTTACAAGAGATTAATATATACTTTAACCACTTCATGCAATCGCGAAAACAGTAAAAGATCTGCAAAGCACCCACGCCCCTACTTTTATTAAGTACACTTATACGGTTTCTATTACTGCATTGTGGTTGCTTCATTTACAGTTCATTTAGCAATTGTGGATGTGTGCAGCATCAAATACTTCCCATGTTACAGTGCCGGGTTTAATGAACTTAATTGCACGTTAGACTCATAATTGTGTGTTAGATTTGAACATATTACCTTCAGTCGGATTTGCTCCTGCAATAACAGCCGCACCTGCTTCGCCGCCCCCAATACTGCCTACTACAGCACTAGGCTGCCCTGTAGAATACGTATTATTGGTCTCCTCATTGTTAATCAAGCTCTGCTTCTCAGGATCAGCCATAGTATCAGCGCCAGAAGATATTCACTGAACTTTAAATTTAATGAGTTCAGATGTAAACTGAAGAAATCCCCGAATATTTCGATCACTGATCTATATTCTTTTTTATTTTCTTTTGCGTCCCGACTACTTGATTCAATGCATTAATTCATTAATTGTTTAAGTCCCTCTGTGAGCACTTCTTTGTTCGCTGCAACTATATAACATATAAACATAGTACATTTAGATTATTTGCTTGGTAATATAGAGAGTTTACGATGTTAATTTTAAACCAATATTGCACAAGTGGTTTAATTATATTGGATTGTACGAAATAATTTATATTTATGTATGCTGCTTTCAAAGCGGCAAAAATCAAGCTGAACGTTCTTCCCTGCACCTTAGAAATTGTTCTTTAAATGCGACGTTTAAATCACCATTACCTACCCCTTCTGAACCCTATTCGCATTAAATAGACAACTACTGAGGTTTACGAACACTTGGCTATGCCGATTTCAATTTCGCTTCATTTATATTTGCTGCACATATATTTTCCATGCAATGCAATGAAAACCGTGTTCACCGCTTTTGTTGCTTTCCCTTTTTATCTTCTCTTCGCCACTTCTCCTTTCAACGTTATCCCCATTTCTTTGTTTGCCAAATTGTTTTTCTATTCCCTATATTTCTATACCCGTCCGTGAATTGTGAAATTTGCAATTGTTATTATCGTTCAATACAAATGATTTAACCGGCGGCTTTCAACAAATTTGATTACTTTGTGTATTCTTTGACAACATAAAGATAATAACTTGATAATAAACTTCCTATTTACCAATTTTTTACAATATTTTCGAGAGCTATGCGGAATCCTCCCAAATGTAGCGAAATGACTTTTACAGAGTTGCACCACAGTGGAACAGCTTCGTATTTAACACTTCGTCTTAACACTGTGTATACACAGTAGAAATAGTGATTACAATATTTCCCTGCAGTTAGTCCTTTGGAGACCATTTCACGCTCTGAGCACATAGAGCGTGACAGACTGCAAGCGACATCTGTCAAATATTACAATACACACGTTCATATGGACACAGTTATTGAGACAGCTGCATAACTACATAACTGTGTCCATAAGAACGTGTGTAGCTTAATATTTGAAAGATGTCGCTTGCAGACTGTCACGCTCTATGTGTTCAGAGCGTCACTCTTGGATATACTAAATCAACGACCATAATGTCTTTTCTTTTTTAGATTGTCTGTCCTCTATTTTTATGTTAAGAAATATACTTTGGCTCTGAGGTTAATCAGGTAATGAAAATCATCAAGAGCTTAACGGTTGCTAAAATCTAGACATAAAAATTGACAGACATATGCATATTTGAACAAATTTTTTGAAAATTTTTGTGCTGTTGCCTTTTTCTTTAAATTAATTTATGTACATTATTACAATTAATACTTCTAAATGTTATTAAATATTTGAATGAAGTGTCTTATTTTTATCCTTTTTCGTCGGTATTTTAAAATATTTCTATCATACCATGCATATGATTGACGAAAAATAGATTCCAATTTTCGAACATATCGTATACATATATTTATTTAAAAAAAGGAGTAGTGAATTGCGTGGCAGCGAACTGTTACGAGCAATAACACATAGGGTTTCAGCCGAGCACGAGAAGCACGGTCCTTTCAACTTTTCTGGTCGTTTCCTAAACTCAACCGCCCCTCGGTTTGAGTGACAAAAGAGCCCGTGTGTGAACTGGCAAATTAAACATTTTTGACACTGTTATTAATTACGTGTGAGACAACCCTGTTTAGATAGATAATGATGCACATAAGTGCAAGCCTGGAAGTGGAAACAGCAATAATACAGCATCATTGTTTTTTGAGAACTGGCAATGCTATTTTACAGTTTTGGTATTTTATTGCAAACACAACTTTTAACGAGTTTTGTCTCACATTTATTTCCCATATTTTGCGAGACAAGGCATCTGAATTTTATAAAACTGTTTTCAAAATGTAAGTGTTACTACAAAGTTTTAATTTTTATACCAATAGAAAGAAATTATGTTAGTTAGATGTAATAAAACCTGTTTTGAAAATCTGAACGATGATTTCATTGGCTTCTAACCTTCGTCGTTTCGAACTCTTCCGCAGTTGTTGCTTTTGATGTTTCGGTGGCGTCGGCTGAGTCGACGGCGTCATTATATCGAATATGAATAAAAAAATATAAAGGCAACTAAAGTGGGACCAAAAACAGCTTCGCACACTTGTTTTCAAATTGATTTTCCGCAAATTATTTTATTTTCAGAATCGTGTTTACTTTTTACTTAGCGGAACGAGCAAAGCTTGAACAATTTTTTGTGTGGAAAAATTGTGAATTAAAAGCATAACAAGGAAAATCGTGGAAAAGCAGAATTTTATTGCTATATAAACATTAAAAGCATTTAAGGGTGTATATTCGCATAAAGGAAGACGTAGGGAGTTCTACATTGACTTTCTGAGTAAATATATTCAAAACTCATATTTTTTGGCAAACACAGCGCAATGGAATCACCACCAATGTTTAACAGCGTTGAGGACGAATGTCGGTATTGGAAAGAACGTGCTAAACTCTATCACAAAGAGTAAGTTTTTATTTTAATAGTAGAATAATTAGTGCAGTCGTAATTTCATGTATAATGTGTTTGCAATTGTTTAGATGGACAGATGTGAAACAAGAATATGATGAATATGTGGAACAATCGCGGCAAATGGAGGCAGAAATGGATGCTACACTTGATCAAAAACAGAGTATAATCAAAGATCTCAGCTTTACACTTTCCTCATTAGAGAAAGAAAATGAATCATTGAAGGTATTGTGATTCGAAAAATCGTTTAAATGGATTTGATATATGATAATATTTGTATATTTTAGCTCAAACTACAATCTCATGGCATTGAATTAGCCAATACAGAACGACAAATGGAAAATTTGAAAACCGAGCGCGATTCTCTCAAAGTGTACCTGCGACAATTGGAACAAAAAAATGATGATTTAGAGCGAGCACATCGCATACTCAATGAAAGCATTGCAGATTTTGAAAGAATGTTAGATAAAGCATATGAAAAAAATGCTCTACTTGAAATGGAAGTGGATGAAAAGGAAATGCTACAGGAAAAGCTACAGAGACTTATGGATGAAACAAGAGGTAAAATTGTTACAAAAGTTACTAACCCCTAAATGTGTGCTCCACAATTTCTTTGTTAAATTTTATTCCAATTCCTATCTTTATAGACTTAAAACAAGAACTGAATGTAAAAACGCGTAATCCATTAAATGGTTCAGTTACTAATATATCTGAATCGACAACACTTTCGGCAGCTATAGCAAATGGCGCTGTAAATAACAGTGATATTGCCCATGAAGAAAGCAGCCTCAACAATACGAGTCTCCACAATACCAGTCTCCACAATACCAGCCTTACAAATAATCTAAACAACAGTCCAGCAGTTATTCCCAATTATGGTGAACAACATTCGTTGAAAAGTAAGATTTTAGGTGTATTACACTCTAGAAAGTGCGGCATTAAATTTATCAAGTTTAAAGCAAAGTCAAAATTGAAAAAGTCAAAAATAAGACCGTTTTGCTAATTAGCTTTTAAAATTAAACCACACAAACTTTACGACTACTTAACAGCAAATATTGTAATTGACGATGTGATTAATATGTTGCTCCTGATAGGTATAAAATGAAGTATTTTTTCAGTACAGTTTTATCAATATTTTGTGTATTTTTTATTATAAAGTCGTTGTTAAGTTTTCAATAAATATGTAACTTGTATGCAACAAAATATTATAACGGAATATAACTGAACTAATTCGAAATGAATATAACGGCTAAGTACAAAACCGTGAGGAAAAGTAGTTGTATCGTTTGTGTGTGTCCGTAAGCATGTATTTAAAATTTATATTTAGTGTGTTAGAACATGTATCTATAACTCAAATATAGAAAAACCCTTTTCAGATTCAACAAATTTACTCAATGGCAACGCAATGACGCCCAGCTCTCGTACATCTGCGCTCAACATTGTTGCAGATATGCTACGGAAATTGAATGTAAGTTTGTGTACTCACTGTCCTATTTTGAAGTTAATTATTTAATCTATTAAGCATATCTTTGATTAATGTCATGTTATTAGTTCGATTAATGTATTTAATGTAGTATGTTTGCAAGTTTGCTAAAAAATCTACTATGTGGCAATCTAAATGCTCGACTCAGCATAACACAATCTAAATAATCCGCCTACTAACCGTTTCTATTGCATCCCATAACTGGTCACATTTACTATACTCTTTGTATCTGCTATCCAGCACTTCTACTCACATGTTGCGTAAAATAATGCATTGTGGCATCATGGTCTCTGTGTTCTCTTTTAGTTGGATAAGGCACTTTTATGCCCTCTGTGTGAAAGGTTTCGTTGTATCTGTGATCGTTCAGTTCGTGCTGCTGCTGACTCCACAAGCAGCTGTGCCTCCACGCCAACGGCCGATAATGTAGGTCGTCTTAGACGGAGTGTAACAAATACCTTTGGCAGCAATAATTCCATGGACACTAACGCTACGGTGACCTCCACAAACACGTCCTACACCGATTCCGACGCCGATGTCCCTGAAGTGTCCTTACGACGAATCGCCAGTCGTAGCAATTCGAGTCTAAATTTTGGTACAAATATATTTAAGCGCTTTGCAGATCGCATGAGCGGCGGAAATAGCATTTCTCCGAGCTCTACTAAAACACCTATGCGCACATTAAATAAAAATATTTCCAAATAAGTACAAACATATTTTTTTATAATTTAGTAGTTTTTATTTTGTTTTGCTTTTGTGTTTTATGAATAACGAAATACCATTCATTTTTTTCGTGTGCGTAAAGCATAAAAATATTTTTTCTACAATAAATGTTTTATATACTGCATTCTTTGTTATATTAGTCACAGGCAATTACATATATAAATTTTATATTAGTGAAACCAATATTTGGGCTAAAGGAGTGAAGAGTTGCAATATATTTGTTTTACAAATAGGAAATAAACTAAAATTGTGCTGCGATTAGGGCCTATTTGTGTTGTGTTGTGCATTTGAAAGGAGATGAAGCATCTCTCGCTTTGCAGTGTTGATGAAAAGCGGATCACTTTTGTATCCTTATCTTTTTGAGACAATGAATATGCTGGCGTCACTGATTTCTTACATCATAAGGAATCTTCTTTAACAGGCGAAAAATTCCTGTTTTCTAACAGTTATCACCTTTCAGAGTAAATACCGAATGTCCTAAATTCGGGCTGTCCATTTATTGCATTACAAATCCTCTTATAGTGTCATTTATAATATATACATATATTTGATAAGAAAAGAAAAGTTTTGGAACAAAATAAAGCAATCATTTTCCCATTTGCAGGCAATGGAGACAAAGCTCAAGACCTACCGGGATCACGCCCCAATCGTGCACCCACGTCAATGACAGCCACTCAGTTGCAGTTCAGCCACATTTCTAACATCAACAACTACCACAACAACAACGTCAACTCTTTATACACACAGCATTACTGTTCAGCCGCTAATGGATAATTAAGCGAAGACTTGGCTTCCCTTGGTGTCGGCTAGTAAAGAAATAATTCAAACCAGACTATTCATTCCTGCTATATATCGGTTAATAATATATACGTTTAAATGAAGAATTCTTGTTAATTTGTGCACAGTTATCATAGCGAGTGTGTATAAATAAAGTGGCGCATGCAATACTGATAGCACCTATACATACACGGGAAAGTGAAATGTGCTGCGAACAAAAAAACTGGACAAGCCTCATTACCGACCATAAATCTGTATAAACAGCAAATGCTTTTGGTTTTGAGCGATCTGAGTGAAGAAAGAAATTCGAAATCCGTTAATTTATACTATAGCCTTTGTAATGTCTATAAATACTTAAAATTAACAGATAAATTGAATGACGCGAAGATAAATTGTTGAAAACAGGATGAGTCGTTTTGAAAAACATTTCATTTTGTGATGCGTTTTGCGCACTGCTACAAACACAAAAAGTATTCTTTCTTATAATTTATATGCTTAAACGCTTGTGAGCACTAACTATTATTAATGATCGATTTTTACGCCACAAACATATAAGAGAAAATATTACCTATTTTTCTACAAATATTTACATGCTCTTATTTCATGTGCTGCAAACATATTTTTTGTGAGACATTTAATATGCAAAAGAAATATGCAGCAGAAAAATGTTTAGTAAACGTAAGACTTCGAAAAGTGAGCATTCAATGCTCATGCGCGACAGCTAAAACAGCTGAAATAATTTGTTATATACATATGTATATTAAAAATATAGTGATTCTACAAATAAGCAGATTAAATCAATTTGATTTGAAATCGCATCTCCCAGCAATTATAACTCCGAGTAATATATGCAGATCAGCAGGAGATCACTAGTTACGAATAGACGAGCAGTGCAATAATGAAACACTGCAATAATAATAACAGCAACGGACGGCACTCGCAGTGCCGCGTAACCGAATTCGAGAAGTGTCTGCATATTTACATAACTCCAGAGTAGAAAAACTTGAAAATAAATTGAAAAAAAAAAAAACGAAAACACTTGTATGATTGTCAAATTCTCGACCATGATCTAAAACGAAGTCCGCTCGTGCACCCATATAAGCGACTTGTTAGTGTAATATCAACTAGTAGTAAAAATACTAACTTTTAGCAAAAATTTATGAAACAAAGCACATAGAAACGGAGCAAGCTAGTGCGTAGTAACAAAAACAACAGAAGCAAACAAATGCGTAAATGCTCCAAGTGTTTGCTCCCAAAACAAAAGACAAGCACTAATTACCCTCATACATATTGTACCGTTATCATTCAACTCTGAGCTCTGGCGTCCGGTCGCCTTTACCCATAACATATACATACAAACATACATACATAATTTAAATGTAACATCACATAACCTTTCAAGTGTCTAGTGCTACCCGCACCGCACTTGCCGCCCATTTTGCCAGTTTTATATTTTTCCATATGTTAGTTTTTATTTTTGCATTAATTTTAGTTTCATGAACTACATACATACATACATACATACATACGTATTTAATAATTAATACTTTAAGGTGTTTTTCATAAGCAGCTATAACTGCACGATTACTTTCTCATTATGAATCTGAAAATGTGTAATTTGTTTGAGTACAAGTAAATTATTGGAAACTATTTTTTGTAAGATTTCACTTTTAATTCAATGAAAACCTTATGTACACCAACATTAATATACATATATACAAAGAAAAACTACAATAATATGTAATATGATACAATAAATAAAATATATGTGTTGCCTACAGAGTTGGATTCACAAACTGCTACTGCTTGTCTGAAATTATTTCCAGGAAGAAACTCTCGTTTTCGCTCTTAGTTCTGCATCCTAACTAATAATTAGGTTGATGTAAGGATTTGAGTCATATATTGCCAAAAGATAAAACCCAAGAAATTAGGGAAATTATGCACGAATCAACCATACCAGAAACTGCTCTCAAAATCGGGATACAATTGGGGGCGTTTTTCCCGGGGCGGGTCCCAAACCGCACAACCCTGGGGAGGGATGGTTCCCCTTCTCACTTTAGTTTGCTGTCAAACGGATGTGCTTTGGCTACCCAGAGGATACTTGGTCAAAGACCGGAAGTCGTGAGCTGCTTGAGCCATATGTAAAATAATCGTTTCCGGCCACTCCCAAGTGAAATGGCCTAGGAACATCAAGAGTTCATTCCCCAATTACGTCGACGACATTAAACAATATGCCGACCAGACTTCGGACGCTCCAAAATTCCGGTAAGCTCTGACCGCCATTCAAAGCCATAAACACCTTCACCGACTCCCTTCCAGTGAATGGCGTACTCGGAGTCAAGAGCAGACGAAAAGCTCGAGTTGCCGCGAGAAACGAGAGTAACCCTTGTGTAGCTTCGTTGTGGAAACTGTAGTAGGTTAAACTCTTACTTATCTAGAATAGACCAATATATCCCCTGCGTGCAATGAGTCTTTGCATCCCCCACCAATCCCACTTATCTGACACCTCTCTCCCTTTGGACCGATCCCATCGAAACAGCGCGTTACCTCCCGTTAGATAATGTTGACGACAACTCAGCGAATCCTTACCATCCAAATGGGTTCTAGGTATCTGCTAAAACAACAACAACAACACCTCCACTCCGTTGGAAAGACCAGGTGGGGAAGGACCCGGCTTCGCTTGGAGTCTCCAATTGGTGCCACATTACAAAAAGAAGAAACGACTGGCGCACAGTTGTTAACACGGCTATAACCGCTTAAGTGGTTTCTACGCCAATAAAGAAGAAGGTATAGCCAAAAAATCTAAGTAGCTCAATTGCTCTTTTATTTATCGTAAAGAAATCAGTCTGGTAAGATACCAAGTTTTCGGCCTATTTTGCCCATGAATGCGGCAAACGAAAGAATACAATAATTATATTCTGATCCCTTCCAGAACCGATACAATTAATGCTTTGTTTTGCTTCCCCGCGAATGAAGATTTTTGTTTCTTACCCAATCTAGTTTAAAATTCCAATAGTGAAAATATCGAAGCCAAATATCTTCCCTTGCCGATCCCGAAATTTCGGGCTTTAGCAACAATACCGTTCTACCTGGAATGTATTACAACTGATGAAGCTTGGTCAATGAGTAGCACAAGGCATAGAGCTTTAAAACAAACGCATAGAAAAGCTCACCGAAACTCTGCCAACTTTTACTTCTGTCCTTCCTTAATCTCTTCTACTCCATCTGTTTTGTGTATTTGCTTTTGCAGTCTTACCTGTGTACTAAATTTTACAACAACACGATATGAGCGGGAGTAATAAACAGAGTCACTTGTTGCAAAGTACCCATGCACGACCACATGCATGATATGTATGCATATACCAGTGAGGGGAAACCGTTTTGGAAGGGGTAGTTTTGGGAAATTTAAGTTTTTAGAAAGTGCTATTTATTTTCATTTTAGTTCAATGTCAACTTGTTGGCATTGAATGGAGTTTTGGGATTTCTCATCGCATTGCCTTAAAGTATCTATATTGAGCATTTGGCCTCAATTTGTGAGTTATTATGGTAAGAATACATGACTCTAGAAAAGTAGGAGCAGTTTTCCATAAAAAATTGTCTGTGCTGCTGTCCACAACTCAAAATATGTCAGAAATATTTTATGGATATGAGGTTTAAAGGTTAAAGTTTCTTCAAAATCTAAACCATTATTTGCGCCATATATCGTATGGTATATACATACATACATATTTGTATTTAAGGTTATGGTCTTCGATGTAAATAAATATGTGGGTATTTACTACAAACATCCATACATGTATAGAGAATCATAATTTTAGTCCAAAAGTCAACAAGCACTTGCTTCATAATTCAATTTCTAATTAGTTAACAACTGTCACTAAAGGAGAAAATAATTGCCAGATTTAAGACAATTACCAATTGTGGAAAAACCAAGTGTGTGAGTGTTTCAAAATTAAGCGCCTGCCATTGAGGCGCCTGACGGAAAAGTTGCGAAAACCCAAAGAAGGCTGAAACTATAAAATGCAAGCTTATTAACTGCCGTTTGAGTTCATTATTATTCTTGGCTACAAACATTTCAACTACTTTTCAAACTGCAAAACACCAAGGACGAGGAGTAATCAACCAAAAAGGGTTCGTGCGCAAATACCACGAGTAAATAGAGAATTAGATCTCTTTTCAAGAAATTTTTTTTGCAGTCCACTTTAATGAAAGGACAGGAATAATAAAAGATGTATAGTCCGAAATTGTGAGTCGCTCAAATCTAAAGGAAATATGTCTAATTTTCATTGTGGTATGCCACATTTAGGACTCGTCTTCTTCTGAAACCACGGAATTAAAAAATTACTTCATTCTAGAGCACAAGTCCTTGTGTCTAGGAATTCGAATAAAACTGCAGATCTTTTATGAACAACAGACTGATATTTATGTAAACTACTTCTTGACTCTACCCGAAACTATTTGAGGAATGGGTCAGAGTATGTACATCTATATGTAATAGTTATTAGGCAATAAAATACATACATACAAGTATATTAAGATTCCCTTAGACTACTTTCGAGAACTTTCTATTTTTGCATGTACGTACCTCCGTGTTCTTTTCACAAAAAATGAGTCCGTCCTCCTTTGTGCCTCTTCAACATCGCATATGAGGTTCTATCGAGCGTACTGTTTGAAAGATTTAAGCCCACCATCAAAAAACTGTTGGGACCTTATCAGTGTGGCTTTAGGTCTGGAAAATTAACAACTGACCAGATATTAACCATTCGCCAAATCTTGGAAAAGACCCGTGAAAAGAGGAAAGACACTTACTGACGTTGAGCAATACCAAATGCTCCGTCAGAATCGCGAAAGATCTCTCCCAGCCGTTCGATACCAAACGAGGTTTCATACAAGGGGACTCCCTATCATGCGACTTCATCAATCTGCTGCTGGAGAAAATAATTGGAGCTGCAGATCTGAAAATAGAAAGGACAATCTTCTATAAGAGGTCTAAGCAACAACAACGAGGTTCAGAGGCATGGACAATGCAAACAGCTGATGAGTCGGATAGAACGATGAACGAGATATACGACGACATTAACGTAGTTGAGCGAATTAAGGGACAGAGGCTCCGCTGGCTAGGTCATGTCGTCCGAATGGATGAAAACACTCCAGCTATGTGAGTATTCGACACAGTATTCGACACAGGGGGAATTAAAGGAAGAGAAAGACTTCCACTCTATTTGAAAGACCAAGTGGAGAAGGACCTGGCTACTCTTGGGATCTCCTATTGACGCTACGTCAATAAAGAAGAAGAATACGTCTATGTATACTCGTAGCAGCCGATTAGTAGTACAAATGAACTAGTAGCAGCCACCACACTACACCAAACTCAATTGCATGAATGTCTAGAAACTTTCAAAGTGTTCTAATTATCTCGTCATGTGCAGAATACTTCATGGTTACGCCTTGGTATTGTTGTTGCCGTGTCGTTGAAGGCAGCGACTTTGATTTCCGATTTATGGAAATAACATTTAGAAGAAAGAGCGAAGGACGATGGACCTCTGCCGTTGGTGAGGGTCTTAAAAAAACACTTAAGATGACAAAACAGGCCGTCCTATCCACCTTTATGAGAGCGTTTGTTAGAAATTCGTATTGAAATCTATTTACCACACACCGGTACAACTGAAACATTTACTTGTGTACACAAGGTATATGCGCCTTATGAATTATTTCACGCGTTTTTGCCAAAGTGCGCTGAGCAATGCCAAGAAGAATTCCCGTAAACAAATACAAACAATACATCCACTATGGCAATGCGCGCTTATGTATGGTATAAGTATGTACATGTATCAAATATTTGTTTATGTGACCGCTGTCAGTGTTTCTCTGCTTGTCAGTATGTTTGGACAGGCTAAAAATAGTCGTGCTGTTGGCGTCGGCCGCCCTTCAATAAACACATTACAAAATCTGACACTGCAAATTGATATTCTGCGCAAGCTTCACAAGAAGTCACATTGAAAGCTCCTGTGTTCCCAACGAAAATCCTTATACATACCTACCACTTATATAGACATGTATTTATTTATATTTGTCAAATATAGTAAGCAGTGAACACACTCGTGCCCACCATCAAATGACTCAAAAGTTTTTTGGCAAAAGAAAAGTATTTATTTGCTGCGACATTTTTATTATACATTCATATACATATGTATATACATAGTATATAGTATATGTAGATGGCAAATGTATAGCATATGCTTACACACGAGTTTGTACTAGATCGGAAGTCAGCATGACTTTCAGGTAATATCTGGTCAGCCGGGCTTTGTTTGAAGCCGTGCACAGTCATAGCCAAAGACCATATACATATGTGCCGTAATGTTAATGTGGCTTGTTGATTTATACAAACCTTCCTCTCTCCGCCGCCTTGCACAATGACTAACATTTTTGTGATGAGTCTCGAAAAAGGGAAGAAAGCCGAGTTGTCACATTTAAAGTGAAATGAAGATATCCTAAAAATTTATTGATTCGCATAAATGTCATAAACTCTTCACTTCGCATCATGCGCCTTTTTAAAGTTTCATTCTCGTAGACTCCCTGCGCGAAAGAATCGTTTCAAATAATATTGATGACAGTCACACGGTATAGAATTTTTACTGGGACCTGGAATGTATTCAACTCTCCACATAGGTTATGGTTGTCATTGCTACTTGCATGTGTGCACGTAAACAAAAATGATCAATAACCATTTATAAGCAAAAACTTCATAGCGGCGGTCACAATGCGAACTAGCGTACGCCGTGGCGTATGAGTAACATTCAATGCAGTTGTCCTGCGGAAGTGTAATGAGACGAGAAACAATTTGATCAGTGTCAGGCTTTTGCCCAAAGACAACAAAGCAATTAAAGCGTAGTATTGATAAACAAAGTCCAGGCCATAAGTTGTAACGGTAGCTACCGTTGATACGTAATTGAGTCATCTAATGCTTTTGAGGGAAATCAATGGGCATTTTGAATTATTTGTGCTACTTATGTGTCTCGTTTGGTCGAAACGCCTAGTCACTGTTGGACTTGGTAAAAAAGATAATATTTCATCAATTCACAGTAAAAGTAGTATTGAGTTTGATTTTCATATACTTTTTTAAAGGAATTTTAATAATCAATTCTCATGCTTTCGTTGCGTTGTTATGTTTGTCGATCCTTGTTTGCATTTTATAAACTGAAATAACAACCAAAAATAGCAGAAGCATGCTGTTGCTAAGAGCTTTCGTATTATGAGCGCTCCAGCTTTGCATATTGTACATATTATTTATTTATATTTTTATATCTACATTATATCTGCCAAGAAGGGCGTAAGCGAAGAGAATAAAATAAAATCGAAATGTCAGTTCCATTCCATATATGCGCATGGCGATATGTACGCATGTGCCTGTATTGGTATAGGCTTCATAAGATCAAAAAATAACACAAGAAACGAACTCTAACCCATATTTGAAGCCTTTCCATTTCGGGCATTCAGCGAAAAACTTTGCGTCGATGAGCAAGGGTGAGTCAAGCCTGAGCAAATATGTGTGCCAACGAATACTCAAATGAGACAGGAATGCGTACAGTACGAAGATATGTTTATAAAAAACTTACCCGCTTCTCATTTCAAAAGAAAATCAGTCAATTGATGAAATACGCTGTCAATATTGAGTTTACTGTTGAAATAAAGCATTTCCATATCTGCCTAGTATGGAAATCCTTTATTGCCAGTGGCTCAAAATATCCTGACATTTTCGCAATAAAAAGGAACAAAAGTTTAAAAAGTGTTAGAGTCTGCAATACTGTTATAACGATCTAGGTGTGCCAAAAGCGCTAACTAAAAGTCCCTTTGGAAAGGAATGAATGTGAGACATAATGGTTAGGAATGAGTGAGATGGCTAGTAGTAGTGCTGTTGGTTATCTTATTTATTTGGCCAAGGATATATATATATAGCCATTTATTTATACCATGAGATGAAGAAAAGTAGCTGAGTAACCAGTAGCAATGACAACAATGGTTACTCAGCTACTTTTCTTCTTCTCATTTTTTAAATGAATGTTTGCGCCTCCAATAAGTGCTAAAAATAAGCTACGCGTATCATCGGTAACCTAACCACCTACCTTCCCACCCCACTCTCAATTATAAATACCGTTTATAATGCTTGTTTTATTGTCGCATCATATTTGTGGAGTAAACTTGGCTGTATGTGCGCACACTCGTACAGCAAGCATAATCTCACCTAAAAATGTCGCATGTAAATTCCATAAGCACCTGGTAATGTCTGCATTCATACCTTGGCAGCAGTTCACGAGCGAGTTTAACAACGCGGTAAATTTCCGAGCAGGTGTTGAGCCATTATAAAATTTGCTTATCTGTCATAATTTTTGGCGTGAAACGCAAGAGCAAAGAGACAAGGGAAAATGCGAAGCACTCGGTTCTTAGTTTACGTTTGGCTTAGGAAATTTAAAATGTGGCTGATGGATTTTCACTTTATCATTGTTTTATTGTGTGCAAAGGTGGATATTCAATTTGCTGGCAGAGACTTTATATTGCCTCGTTGGTATGGGTGTTGATATACTATATATAGATATAATTACACGTTTTTCGTGCTCACTTCTGCCAATATATTATTGTATGTATGTCACTTCCGCTAGTCTTCTTTTGGGTACTTCTTCAGCAGTTATCTCGAGTTTAAAATCAGCGATGGGCCTAAGATTGCCAAGCCTTATGGATTTGAATACAAGTGACTGAAGGTATTTTCCAAGTTAAGGGGTTACATGGGCTTCCTCGAGCTTTTTTTCAATCATTTCTTCTCTTATAAAAAGGAAATATTTTATTGGAATTTTTTATTGTTCCAAACATACACTATTAACAAAGAATTTCTGAAATTTTTGAAAAAAAAATTTTAAATTCGACCATTGCGACGCCATTTCCGGCGAGCCCTCGGAAAAAGATGCGCCCGTGTTAGCAGGATAACTCCTTATAGAATCATCTAAAGTGAAAAAATACGTGTTTAAGTTAAAAGCTAAACTTAGATCTTGCGCAAAGGAAAAAGAAATGAAAATTGGATTTTTGGCAAACATTTTTTTTCCAAAAAAAAATAAAAAACAGTGAAAATTTCGCGACATTTCTTTTTCAAATAGTTTTCATCGAAAAAAAAATCCTTCATTTGTATCTCAAAGACCTGTGTAAAATTACACGAAGATCGATTGAGTAGTTCACGAGAAATCTTGCCAACCGACTTCAAAAACACAGTTTCGAGAAAAACGTGTTTATAGACGGCGCACTTAGCCTAGCTAGCCCCGAGCGCACAAGTTCTCAAGGTTGTATCTCCGAAACTATTACTCGGATCAACTTGAAAATGTAGGGCAATATTCTAAAGGTGTTGTAGAATTTCATAAGACAAATCGATTTTTGAAACCCGTAAACTGATTTAACCCCTTAAGCAAAGTGACTTAAAGACTTACTCCGATGATAAGACAATAATTTGCACAAAATTTAATTCCTTTTAATTATTTGCCAGACAATATAGTTAGAGTTATTAAACGGGAACATACACGAATTATGGGTCAGTAAGTAAGCGCTGGGTATTGTATTACTCAAGCACTGTAGGCATTTACAGTTGACCTTTATTTAAATTTTAATCCATTTCTACCTTCACTCGCTCTGCGGGTGCAATTAACTTCACATTTCTAGAATATTTATGCAGTTCGCTCACAATATAAATTTCACGTAAACTTAGTTGCTACAAAAGTAATTAAGTGAACTCCAACAGGAGCACCAAATGCATCTTCTAATATGTATAATGGTGATTATTTTCGGTTTGCGTGAAGTGTACACGGCGCTGTGACATCTCGGTGAACTATTTTAGTTGTGAGCTAGTTCTATGCGCCACACGCATTGCCGCAACTCTTGCCATTTCAGCTGCGCTTGTTGAAAACTTTCTGAGGGCCTTGCAGAAGTTTCTTAAGTGAGGGAGTGAATGTTGCTTGTGCAGCAGATGAGGTTAGACTTCAAGAGATTTGGGAAAACACACAAACCTGCGACTCAGGTTAATACAGTTATATAACAAATATGCAAACTAGTTTCATTATGTTAAATTTTTTTCACATTTCACATTTATTTTCATTTTTTCGTTTTACTCATTCAACATTCAAATGTTACTCATACGCCACGGCGCCCCTCTTTTGTGCTACAATGTTGATGCTATCGAAGGCGCATTTGCATCGGCCAGCTGCGCCTGAACTATCTGGCGAATTTCATACCAAACGAAAACTTTCCCGAATGCATTTATTTGGTGGGAGTAAAATTTTTGAAATTCACCGTTGAGCCATTTTGCATAAAATCACTCGCATAACTTTGAGGCGATTGCTTGGAAAGCAAAATCACTTTGCAATTTCTGTGTAAACTTTGCAGACCTGTGCACTTATTAGCTGGCTCTCGCTTACTACGCTTCGCGCAACAGAAACAAAAGTTAGCAACAACCAAAAAATTTGGAAAATTTTATATTTTGTTTCCGCTTTATTTCACTTTCACATCATATTTGTTTACTTGAAGGCTGCTTCATGCAAAGTGGTAGTTGCATAAAGGTACCAATAGCCGACTTATAGCTACCAAATTGTTCAAATTTATACACCATTTGAAAGTAATATAAGCTTACAGGTTAGGTTATGGCTGATCCCAAAGAGAGGATCCTACTGATTATAATCAACCCTTTAAGAAACTGAGAAAAGAGTATAAAGAATATAAAGAGTTCTAAAAATAATTAAAAATTACTTATATGTATTTTTTTATCTTCCATATTTATGAACTAAAAACAGATGTCTGCATAATTAGCGGTTTTATACTAATTATGCCATCAAAGTCCATCCCAATTAATTAGTGCGCATTGTGAGTATAATTAAATGAAGAGATTTTTCAAAGCGAATACCTCGTGCTGTTACCATAACGAAATGTAAGCTATGACAGTCCTTTACTACTTTAGCACATTCCGTTTTCCCAGAAACAAGGAAATAATGCATTTGTACCAACTCAGGCATGTTCACTATAATCCGATATGCGTTTGACAATGGCATTTACATTTATTTTTCTAGTGGCGCTCATTATGGTTAGCCCCACCACAAACACACTCATGCAATTGTGAAAGTTGAAAAGATCACGTGTGTGGTTGGTGGGACGAATATGAATTCTTCTTCTCCATCCTGCAACGAATATACATCTTCCATGTAATTTAAATTTCCCGTGTAAATGATATTTCAATAACATTTATTTTGCTTAGTTGGTAGGATTATCCATAATTACTATGCCAAATATGAGCGCGATCTGTCAATTAGTTTGCTTACAGCAGCTGCTTAAGTCGTTACACCTCAGTAGTGCGTTGCGATTTTTGCAATGGATAAAAATATCGAAAAAAGAATTTGTCTCAAATTTTGTATTTTAAAACAATCGATAATTGATCAACTACTGTATTCACAGTGGCATAGCTAGGGGGCCGTCGCTCCGGGCGCAACGTCTTGGGAGCGGCAAAACGATCTTCGCTGTTTTTTAATATTCAGAAAAATACTTCAACAAATTTTTTTACAAAATTTATTATAAAAGATAAAGAGTTGTACACTCACAATGTAATAATCTGAATAACAATGAAAAATATTAATTATAATTTTCAGTCTTTGAATTTGTCTTATATCTTTTGGCTTTCTTAAATATAGTGATAGAACTTAAAGATGCACTTTTCTAGCTTTGTCTAGCGACATGTCACTCTCACAGTTACCCTAAGCTTCGAATGTAACAAATACTTTTATTTCTCCAAATTTTCAAAAATTGTATTTAAAAACTCCAATTCGGGCAAAAATTCCTGCAAATTGTGTCAAAAGTGTACAAGATATAGGGCGAAAATGGGTTTTTTTCTATGGCTTTTAATATGACGTCTTGTAAATTTACTATCAAATTTCCTCAAAAACCGTAATGTGAGAGTTTTGGAACTTCAGAATGTGCGTGGCTTCTAGTTCCTAAATTTTATATACTTGTAGGTAGGTAGATAAAGGGGGGCGGCAGAACATCCTTGGCCCCGGGCGCCCGAAGTTGTAGCCACTGTGTATTCAGCAGATTTGACTCCGTGCGATTTTTTCTTGTTCCCCAAAGTAAAATTGCCGCTCCGTGGAACCCGTTTTTAGTCGATTGAAGAGATAACACAAAATTAGCTGAAAGAGATGAAGACCATCCCAAAAAGTGCTTATGAAAAGTGTTTCGTGGACTGGAACAATCGTTGGCATAAGTGTATTACACCTGGTGATGATTACTTTGAAGGCGATAAAATATACATATGTATATTGATCGATAATAAAATATTTTGCGTTTATTTACCATTTCCGGATACTCATTTGTCACAATGTTATTTGTCCAGATGTTCTAATGTTCGCACCCCCTTTTTAATGAGTTAAATTGGCTATATGCAATTTTTCAGGTATATTTTCCATAGGACACCGCTCAATTTTCTTAATTCTGTGTTTTATTCATTGAATTGTATATTTATACATTAAAGTCTATTTCATACTCTATTAGCGATAAACATTGTTTTTTATTACTTCACTACTTTTTTTTGGCTTCACTAAGAAATGATCATAATTAAAAGCTTTTTGCCACTACCAATTCTGGCCATAAAAGTTGTCTGGTAAATTCTCGATTTGGAGGTGACTTGTGATGGAAAGTTCAACTGCCACAATGCCTGCAATACAAACTCACCGTAGGCTTAGCGTTATTATTCACAGCCAGAAAGCCGAAAGGTCACAAGTCTGACTATTATTAAATTCTTAGCAAAAATATTTACCTTTCATCCCACATGCCCTCGAGGTGTGCATTTCAACTTTTAGTATTATTTTTGCTGCATCCGTTCCAGCTTTTCAAAAAAGCTCTTTTCCGCCTAAAATTAAACGTATTTTTTGATGTATGTGCATTGTCAATGTCACATACACTTGCACACACACACACTCAAGCATTCATACGCGTATGTCCACGTGTTCATATGGACGACAATGAAAACTGCAAAGCACTCTTATATCGGCTTATTAATTTGGCCATAATAATTGGGAGAGGTGCAGCTGAAATTGGAACGCCGGAAAGTGCTACAGACTGAGCTGACCATGTGTAAGTGCCTTCATAGTGTTCATAGTGCTACTGAGTGTGTGTGTGGCAAATGCCAATAGGCACAACTGTGATTTATACCCTTGAAAGCTGTATGTACTCGCATGCATGTGTACTGCAGATGTAATGCGGGAAGCTAACCGGCCGCACCCATACTAGAGGATGGGGGGGAGAAGAGAGTTGCACAAGGCGGTAGTTAGCGTTTGGCTCTGTTTGGCTTAATCAACTAGAATGGCATTATAACTATTGTAATGATGGAACAACACCTGATAATCCTGCAACGCGCCTGAGTGATAAACCCTAGGAAGTACTTACACATCATTCCGGCGGAGCGTTCATCCAATAAGGTGTAAAGCTCAAGGGGAGACGAAAGAACGAGCATAACGGCATAAGCACGACTATGTAGCCTTGTGAAGCTGCATGCTGGAGCTTTTTATGTAACAAACTATGATAAAGCACATAAACAACAATAAAAATAAGAAACAAATACACAAAATAAAAACAACAATCAGCAAAATAAAGCACACAATAATCAAGTTCAAAATTACGCACAGCTTAAATACAAATGCAAATGGCTGTGTATATACACACACAGGCCAGTGGGAAGGTTGTGTACTAAATGAGAGATAACCCCTGGAGAGCAGCAGCAGCTGGCGCGAGAGAGCACGTATACGCCGTGTGGGCCAAATGAAAAATGGCCCTTACAGCCAGCACGGGTCGTGATGCTTTAATGAATGAGTGTCACGTTGCTGGCTTTTGCTATAAGTAGCCTGGCTCGTATATATGTATTCAGTTGTACAGATAAGCCTAGCTAAAAGCAACACGAATATATTTATGATTTTTGCGTAAAGCCTAAATTAGTTCGGAACACGGTTGAATATGACACTTTCACACTTAGCCGACCTTGGATTATACGAGTTTCATTAAAAAGTAGTTTGTACTCCGATAGATGTGGTCATGACAAGTGGTTTTACCTTGTGAAGGACTGATGCATATTTAGTGGGCTCCCACTTTGCTTGGTTGTGCGTACTGCTGGGCATTTTCGGCAGAGCGTGCGGCGTCGCGGCCACCAGTTGCAGACATTTGCTTTCAGCCAAGTGTACAAAGTTTATTTACATCTTCACACATACATTCAAATACGCGCACACAATAACACATCCCTTAATATCTTTAATATGTGTGTGTGTGTGTGTGCTGGAGATGCGCAACAGGGTGCACTCATTACTTGCTAAAAGCCTACAAATTGCACTATGCCAGACCACAGACGAGCACTCGCACACCACCGCATGCATATTTGTATGTGTGTACAATCGACAGCACTTCGCCAAACTGTAAATTAGTAAGACTAGCGTGGAATTTAGTGCTCAATGTGTCACGGAGTCTGCCGCTAACTTAATGTTTGCTCCCACGAATGCGCAAGTGAGTAAGTACATAAGTTGCGGGCCGCTCGCTTTTCACCTTCCTTCCTTTGCGCTCTCGCTTTTGCGCTACACGCCAAGTTCAACCAAGCATGTCGCTTGGATCGTCGTTGCGAGTCGTCCAGGTGTATGCTGGGCGTGTTGCGGGCGGGAAGCGGGATACGGTGTGTGGCCAGACCGGATGTTTGCGCAGTTGGTTGTCCCGCACTTGAGCTGGCTGGCTGATGGTGTGATTGGATGTTTCGGCATTTGAAGCTTGTTAACATTGAAAATACGATTGTAATTTATTGACCAAAGATGATGACGACCATAACGATGGCAACGAGCGTGACGGTTGTTGCAATCAACTTGTGGGAAGAAATGGCTGAAACTTTGAAGCACCCAACAACTTGGCGAGATTTGTAGACATACATATGTATATATATACACACACACACACCCTTATACATAAGGCACGCATAATTACCAACACGTATGTGAGAGTGTGTGTGCTGTCTGCGTTGTCTATGGCATTGACGTTAGCCTTGTTAATTTCTCTTGTAATTTCATTTTTCTTTCGAACGTTGGTGTTGATTGTTGCCGTTGTCAACACCTTGCAACCAACAATCAATCTGAATGCTAATTAGCACATGAAATTAGCGTCCTTTTGATTTAAGCAGCAAATAAGTTTTAATAGTGTTCTGCTTTGATTGCTTTGTTAACCGCTCCGCTTTGTAAGAGCTCTTCGCCAAAGTTTTTAATTGAATCGGCTTACAGCGCTGAAATGGATTGAAAACTAAAGAAAATTTTGCGTTATTTTCGAACAGTTGAAAGTTGAAATGCAAGTCAAATATTACGTAAAATGGAAATTGAGTTTTGAGTAAAATTATATAACATTTTGAAGCAAAACCATGCGGTTAGCGAAAGAGTTCTTTTTGCTTGCGGGGAACCAGAACCATTAATATTTAATTTTTCCCAGCTACAAACAAGAATAACTGCCGTATCGCTCTTAAATTATATATGTAGATTCAAAATAAAATACTTATGGTTCTCAAACTTTTCATCGCTCGCACAGTTCTTTGGTAGCTGCCTGTGTTTGTAGAGGCTACTGTTTTCTATGCAATATTTTCGGAAACGAAACTGCAGATTTTTTGGTAATCTTAAATGGAGCGCACAAAATAATTATTTGGCATGTTTTTTAAGCGCTTGAGAGTCCTCTCTTCTTGAAACAAACCCATTAATGAATGTTAAAATTTTATATTTTTTTTATATGCCTACAAGATTTGCAGACGGGTGTGTACATACACGCCTACAAATTGCCTGCTGCAAAGTTGCTTTGTCTACTTCTTTCCAATAAGAATCTGATGAAATTAAAATAATATCAAAATACCTAAATCAATAAGATATACATATGTAAACAGGTATACCTTATTTTTGGTTTTGGCCAAGTTCCTGCATGTATTTGTACGCAGACAAACTGTGTGTTCAGAGTCCCTACATGCCCACGTCCTTAAATATTTAGTTATATATGTACATAGAGCGTACGTAACTGTGTCAATGTACAGGCCATCAACAAACTTGTTGCTTCTCAGCTGATTTCTGTACTAAAAGTCAGCGACGCCAAAATGCCAAAAACGTTTTCAACCCCAATTCACTGGCCGCGAAGGCAGGCATTTTAGTACAAAACCTCGAGCGATACGCATACATATATGTATCTAGACATGTAAGCTTATTTGGTAGGGGTGTATAGTATGTCGGCTGAGGGAATATTTCCCCTGCACTTGCGCTTGTGTGCGTAAAAACCGACTGTTGCACGACCGTCTCGTCGGCAGAGTTTTTGTCTTTGTTTTGCAGAAGCTGCTCCATGTGTTGGCCGAAGGGGGTGTTGCGACGTGTAGTGACCAACAATCGTCGGCCGAAAAGGTGTTTCAGCCAAAGACACTGTTGCTTCAGCGTTAGTCTGATAAGGGGCTTCATTGTGAACGAACGTTTCCGGTCTTCGAGCTGAAGTTAATTTTCCAGTTCAAATTGATTCAGTACATAGACATACTACATATCTCCACAGCATATACACATAGACACATATATGTATGTATATATATATAAATTAAAGGAAAAACTACACCTTGAACTAAACCGAATACAACAATATAATTCGCACAAACACACACACAATCAAAGGCTCGCAAACAAATAAAAGTACAAATAACATATCCAAACACACACGGACATTAATTTTAAATGCAATACATTTTAACTGACATATCAAATTGTAGGTGAATTATTAAAATCATGTTGTAAACGAAATATCTCCAAAGTTTTGAAAGTGTGAAATTCTTACTTCGAATAAAAAAAGGCCAGCGAAAACCTTAGCACGGGCTGCAAATTCAAATCAAAATTATGAAAGCGAATCGCTCGATATTTGTGTACCTATGCGTAGTATATTAGCGTGTATTGAAAATTGCGGTTTAGTCTGTGAGAACTGTAAGCAGGAAAAATCAAACTCAAACTCGCGGATGTGCAACGTTTAATTAACTTCAATTAAAAATAAATGGTTTTCGGTAAAGATTTGAATTTCGTTAAACTAGTTTTGGACATGCAATGAGACGCGCTTGATAATTTCAAAAATTCTCAAATAAAAAGCGCTTGACAACTTCAAAAATTCTGAAACAGGAGTAAAAAAGCACATCAGATATTAATAATTAACAATTTGGTGAATTTTTAATAAAATATATCGAAGCAGCTCTAAAAGTTAGTGATTGTATTCAAATTTTATTTTCAAAAGTAATTTTGAAAGGTGAGTTTCTGAGTTGTATGTCTAAAAATTGTACTTTTAAAATTCAGTTTACATTTTGAATTTATTGTACAGTTTTTTTCAATATAAAAAAAAACAAAAAACAATAAAAACATCAAAAAAAAATTAATATTTTAAAATAAGTAAAATCTGAATATTTTATATCAGAATAAAAAAATTAATTTTTCAACCATCTCAGCCAAACATTGTTAAACTTTGCTACTGTTCATGCGATTCTTGAAGAACGGGTGACTCCAGCTTATAAATCGATCCACTTTTTATTTAATAAGATCTACGGTGAATGTCGTTTTATTTAGCTTATCACTAAAAATAAATGGAAGTTACATTGGAATTTGGTCACGAGAATAATGCCTTGGCCTTTTTTCACCAATTTCTAAATATAGAACCGCTTCCGGACTTATTGCAGAACTAAAACATACAGCGGCTACCTTCCATGTACTTCCTGTCTATTTCCAACTATAGGTACATTTCCTCTTCCCCGTATGCGCTGAACCTATACCTGATAGGTTCGTTTATCTAAAAATTGTGAATTTGCCGAAATTTTGGAAATTTTTTGATTCTCTGCCACAAAAAAAAAAAAATAAAAAAAATTGGTATCTACTATTTCTTCATAAAATAAAATAATTAATAAAATATTTAGATGACATTGAGGAAGTAATACAGTCATTTTAAAACTAACAGCTAAGCTTATAACAAAGTTTACTACTGGCCACCACCTGCCAACCAGCGCAATCAGCGATTTTCGAAAAAGCTAAAAACCAGCCGAAAAATTGCTTTATATTTTTATTATTTCTAATATTTATTCCTTGGACCGCAGACACGAAATTGATAAAAAATAAAGACGTTCAAATCAGACCTTTGAGCCAAAAAGCAAATAAACGGTGTTTTCTAAACTTTTTAAGAGAATTTTAAATTTTTCAGCAAAAATACTTCAAAGAATCGCATTTCAAGAAATTTTTTCCATATCGAGCCGAGCCACAACCGCCTCCTGAAAACAATATCAGCCAAAACAAATTCGAGCGGTATTTGTATGCTAATGGTTTTTAAATGCATTGAAAGCATTATTTTTTTGAGTGCCTCACCTCAGGTGTACATACATACATACATGGCAGTATCGCAGTCTTTCTATTTGCACTTGCAAATATAATTCAGTACGCAAATCAATATTTCGCAGGACCAACAAATGGCTGGCTTTTGTCGCCAGTAAAATATATATGTATATATGTACATATTTATGTACAATAATACTTTTCGATAACATATGAAGCAGACATAAATTTCGACCCATTAGGCCATTCATATTTGCACGCTTTTTGGCGGCTGCGGAAAGTTGGGAATGACTTTGGTGCTGTCTGTTTAACAGGTTGTTTAATAAAAAATGGAAAACTTTCGAGCATAAAGTTGGGCTGTTTATTTTTGTTTTACTCTTTTGTTGTTGTTGTTACTTTTATCTGAACACATTTATTATTTGTCTCAGTTTGCTTCGTGAAACCTGAAAGGGCAAAAAGCGAAAAAAGTGAATTTCGTGGGATTAACATACATACATATATATTTGAAGGTGAAAAATATAAAATAAAAAGTCTGTAAAGTGCGCTGTTAATATACATATTTATGTACAGCGATTTCCTAATGCTTTCATAAATATATAATTAACAATTTGGCAGATAATTTTCGTAAAGCCCGAAGTCAACATCATTAGCAATTCATACATATTAAATAACGGTCCTGCAGTATTAGGGCTGACACTCTTATACCCCCAATTAAATTTGAAGGAATATCTTATTCTTTCTACAAACAACATAACTTGTTTACTGCTTTATTCATGGGAAATTTCACCAGAATCATATTCCGAATTGTATGTATGTATGTATGTATGTATGAATGTATTAAAACTGAAAAGTGAGAAATATTCTGAGCATGCTTACATTTTAAACACCAGTTCGTTTAGGAAAGTAATTTTGTGTTTTAAAATTTTTAATATAACCAATAAGACTGGAATCAAAACTACCGACGCTATGACGCCCTTAACTTTTATTTATTCACTATTGATTTAAAATTTGGCAGAGATTTTTATTTATTAAAAATTCGTTCTACGCTTTACTAATTATCGTCCAATTTTGGTCTTATGTCACATTTTTTTACCTACGACGGTTTCCTTTATGAGAACATTTTATACTCTTGCAACATGTTGCTACAGAGTATAATGGTTTTGTTCACATAACGGTTGTACGTATCACCTAAAATTAAGCGAGATACATGATGAGAAGACTCGAAATCCGGGTGAATGTCTGTCTATCCGTCCGCCGTGCAAGAAAGAAAATATCGGTAAATGTGTGAGATATAGAATTGAAATTTAGAGAGAATCCTTACCTGATAGTAGTATGTCTGTGGACTACAAATGGGTTGAATCGGTTAGCCTCCATATACCTAATATAAAGGTTTCCGAACTTCTGTGTGACTTTATATCGCATATATCGGCCAATAAGTATCTTAATGAAATTGAGAGAACGTATCTTATAACGGTCCATAGTTGTGCTTGGAATGAATAAAATCGGGTGAAAGTTTGCCTTAAACCCAATAAAACTTACAAATCTTATGTACTTGACGTTGCAAGCATATAAAATGTTCGCTTATACCCAAATTTAGCTCCTCCTTACTTACTTATACCTGTTGTTTTCATTGCTTCCTGATCGTCTCCTGACGGTGAAAAGCCTTGTACATGTAGACGAAAGAGATGAGATTGGAACTGAAAGTGCAACCATTATAGGTAAACGCTATTTTCAAGCAGTATCTCATGCCACAGAATTTTACATATATTAGTCCTGCAGTTGCATTTATTAAGAAAGAAGAAGTTGCATTTATCTTAAGTGTGTAAACAAGTTGGAGATGCACTAAATTAAAATAAATTAATTATCTTCAATCAGCAATAATTGTCCAGTCATCTGCTGAAAATTTGAGCTAATGCAATTTCAATTTATTTAATTTCGACATTCAGTTTGTACAAGCCTTGGAACGGGAATGAGCTTTCCCCCAGAAAATAAATATAAATACTCTTTTAATTGCTCATTTAACAGATTCCACTTGGTGATGTCTCTAAAAAATATGCTTTCCAACTATGTAACGTTGTGTATGAGAGAAACCCAAACTCATGCCCTCCAATCTCAGCGTACTTAATGAAATGAACACGGTAATTAATAATATCAAAAGTGACATTATCGCAAAAGTATTTAGAAATGGAATAGCAAAGTGGCATTGGAATTTAAACCTCTCACGATAAATTGTACATAAATAAATGCAAGACAGTTAGCTTACTTGCTTTTGGAGACATTCTTCAATTTCGATTTGGTTCTAGCTAAGTACGCTATAAAAACAATTTCTCGGTCAAGTGTCTAGCAGAGATTTAGATATCGATATGACAAGGAGAAAGCTGACATGTTTTCAAAATCTTTTCTTGGAGTTTTCAAAATTTTGATTTAATAAAAATTGAAATTGTACTTACATTCATTGTGCGCTTGAAACTGCCTTAAACGAAATTGAAAGGAATCAACAACTAAAGAACTGGCTTTTAAGGAATCCTAACATTTTTAACCTGAATCTGAGCTTGTAGCATTTTTGGCATCGTTCTTTTGATGAAATAATTAGTGATGGGTATCTCATTTGTAGTATTTCTTGGAAGAAAAACCTTCAATACTGTTCTTATAAAGTTCAAAAATATTCTCATTTTTGTGACTATCCATATTCCCTTATAGGTCCTTCATCTTGTACTTATTGACATCTCAAAGCCGTAAAAATATGGACAATTTCAAACCAACAGCTTTCAAGTGCACAAGTATGAATGCCTTGGTTGCAAGCAGGAAGCTCATAAGTCGATAAATGTATTTACTGAATATTAGCCCATACCAGTATAAACTATTAAAAGTATAATCCCATCAATAAATTAAAGATTACATGGGCAAGAAGAATAATAATCGCAGCCGCGCTTAGGCATGAAAGTGTATCTCATAGTACCTGTTTGTTCGAAAATTATGATAACAAAACCACGGTCGTCGCGAATATGACGTGAATTTCCTATCATACATTATTTGAATAATAAAATTAGAGAAGCAAAACCTATAATAAAATGTATTGATTTGCTTTTGAAAGGCGCTCATCGTAGACCGAATCTTGCGTGAGTCGACTTGGGTGGTTGTCATTTGTGCCCATGGCATAACATGTGGTTATTTGTTCAAGTTCCACGTATTCTGTAAATGCAGATACTATGAAGGGCCATAAAATCACTCCACAAGGTATGAAAAGCGCCATAAATCGAGCGTATAAACAAACAAAGGATGTGTTAAGTGAGCAAGCCCGTCGCCAACAGTTGTGACCACAATAAACGTACTGCTCCCACAACTTGTATGAGAGGTCGGGGTTATTGTAACTTGTTGATGTTCATTTTGTACACTAATCGATTTCATTGTTTTCAAGTGCTTCTTCCGCCGCATATTATGGCATGTATATCTGTCCCGAGGACTTGTTGAGTGGGTGATGGTTTGCTTGTGTATGGCTTTATGTGGGTGGGCAAAAGTATAAAAATACGGTATTATCCAATATAATTGCGAATATGCATGAATATGGCTATAGTGTTTTTGCTGAAGTCGTTTCCACTCATCGGTGTGAGCCTTGAAATGTGGCAGCAACAGATGATTTTAGTGGCGATAAGGATTAAATAATGGCATTATTTTGCTGCGCGCTGAGTGCGAGTCTCCTAGACTCATAGCCGTCGATTGTCAGAAATGTGAGTGTTGGTAGTTGGATACTCTGGTGGTAATTGTTTAGCGTCGGTACTGGTGTAGTAAAGTGTCCACGTATTTCTTTGTATCCTTACAGATTATCGATCGAATCAATGTATATTTTTAGATCCGATCAATGTTCTCATTGCGTTTTCGAATCAAACCCTGTCACTGTGTTTTTACGCCTTTTTAGAATAAACGTAAGATCTGCGTGTAATCTATGCTTCAATTAAGAACGATTCAATACAGATGTACTTCCGTTCCCCATTTAGACACGCCTGCAAACGTAAAGAGCGTCTGAGGACTACTTTAGCGAAGTAACGAAGTGCAAAAGATTGAAAAGAGAATACTTATTTACGTGACGATAAGTACCAATCCACTTCAGACACCAAAAAGTGAAAAGAGACACCAAAAGAAATGTAAGGCCAACAAAATTATCGAGTCGGTGTGAAACTAACGAATTTTGCTTTGCAGAAACAACGATTCTGCCGAGTATAATGTAATACTTGGTGGGCTGTTTTGGGATTGAAAAAAATAGTTGGGTATTGGTATCGGGTATTGGAGGGAGCAGCAGCACTCAATAGAACTATACATCTATGAGATATTCAGAATACATTCCATTTGCATATATACATATTTGTGCGTATGCTTGGATACGTTAATATGTAATCATGCCTGCGGGAATGTTCGTGTACCTGAGCGTGCGCACCTTTTCACATACAAATGATAACCTCTAAACACGCATATCCAAAATAATTTTTTCCGGCACAAACACACAGCGGTATAGTACACACCAGAGGTTTGCCGTATTACAGATGCGTATGTGTTTATATGAAGATGGCTGTAGGTCATTGGTTCGAATTAATTAGTGATAACACACATATATATGTATGTTAGCAAATACGAGCGAATGTATCCGACATTTCATAACACATGGGAACTAGGCTTGCACCAGAGTACACATACATACATATACATATAGTCGTAAATACATACCTGTGGGTACTCATATTTATGTATGTATATGCGAATATACATTGGAAAAAGCTGTTTTACAAAGCGGTTTTTTTGAGAATAATAATAATGCATTTACATGTTTTGATTCCCCTTGGAGGGTAGGCTGCTCAAAATTCAGTTATTAAAAAAACAAATTCTCTTGAGATAAGCAAATGTAAATTCGTTTGAAATGTGTTAACAGGCCCTTAAGGATGCCACATACATACATATAAAATATAAATGCTTATATACATGTATATGTTGTATGTTTGTAGTGTTATTTACATTTACTTTACGTTATTTATCCATAATCTTTATGCATTTAATTAGAATATTGGGTAGTCGAAAAAGTCTTTTCGTATTTCAAAACAAATTTCAACATATTTTTTTATTTATTTATTATTATATACATATGTACCATTTTGATCGACCACGTTTTGCGATTTTTTCGCTAGAGACATTATTCCATCAGTGTGAAAATTTCATCAGTTGAATCGAAATTTCGATATTTCCAGAACGGAAGCGAGCGAACTATTGTTGTGCTACACGAACTGATACAGCATCGTCTCCGTAAACTTCACAAATTTCATTGGTGGCTTGCGTAGCATTATTCCCTTTTCTATACAAGAATTTCGAAATATAGCGAATTTCTTCATTATTTTTACTCATTTTTGAACAGCTGTAGCTTTTTTTCAACTTCATCGAATTTAAGTTTTTCTTTGACTAAATGTAGCTTAAAATCTCACCTTTCCAACACTATACGGTATGACACAATGTGATTGGTAGCACTGGAGATATACGACTGCAACGACATCTATGACAAAATACGAAAAGGCTTCTTCGACTACCCAATACGAGTATTTTATTATTTTTGTTTTATGTTAAAGCCAATGATTTCTTGAGCATGCCATGTAAATATGTATGGTATTTAAAAATGAATTCACGTTTTAGTGTTAAATTAATGCCACAAATTTAATTTTATTTCATTCTTAAAATGCCCATGAATATTTTAATTATTTTTCTCCGACAAAAACCGAACAAAAGCAAAAAACCAAAGAATTGAGGTTTCGGTATGGCTTACCTAAATTTTATTCAATTTTATTTAACCAATCTCTTCTAAAATTTACTATTACTTCATCGGTTTATCACAGTTAACTATTGAATGACTACTGCTGGTACATTCAAGCATATATGTATGTACTATATATGCGTACAATATACATATGAAACCGCCTTTTAGTACACCCGCACTCAGAACTGAGCATATGCAGGCTATTTTGAGGGCCGGCAGTGTACTTGCACCCACACTGCATTAGGTTTGCTCAGTTCTCACTCGACTCGAATGAGTGCAAAAGTTACGGAGCTCAGGAGTGACAGCGTCCTTTAAGCTATTAAATATTAATGCTAATCATACATTAAGCAGATTGACTATATAGGTGTTCAGGTAGAGATTAAATTTATATCTGTTAACTAGATTACAACAAACCTCCTCACAACACCTGCTTTGATGTTGCTTGTCCTCATACTAATCGATCCACTATATTTGCATGATATAGCAAATGGTAGTTGCCTGACCAAAACCGGTCGATGGCACGAATGTAAGTGATAGTTGGTCATTTCTTCTTTTTTTTTGGCGTAGACACTGCTAACGCGGTTATAGCCGAGTTTACAAACTCGCGGCAGTCGATCTTCCTTTTCGCTGTTTGACACTAGTTGGAGATTCCAAGTGTAACCAGGTCCTTCTCCACCTGGTGTTTCCAACGCAGTCGCTGTCTCTAAATTCGTTGAACTATGTAGGTCAAAGTAGCAGCATATCTCGTACAGCTCATTGTTCCATCGACTGCGGTTTTCGTCGTTCGATGGCGGACCACAAATTTTCTACAGAACCTTTCTTTCGAAAACTCGTTACGCCCGCTCATCAGGTGTTCTCATTGCCCTTGCCTCTGCACTATATAGCAAGATAGAGATGATGAGTTACTTGTATAATTTGGGTATTCGAGAGAGGACTTTACTTCTCAATTGCTTACTCAATCCGAAGTAGCAGCTGTTGGCAAAAGTTATTCTGCGATGAATTTGGAGGCTGACGTTGCTGTTGCTATTATTACTGGTTCCAAGATAGACGAAATTATCTATGACTTCGAAGTTATGACTGTCAACAGTGACGTGGGAGCCAAGTCGCTATTGCGACGACTGTTTGTTTGAAGACAGGAGATACTTCGTCTTGCTTTCGTTTTCTACCAGACCCGTTAGGTTCGTTTCTTTGTCCAACCTGGAAAAAGCAGAACTGGCGGCGCTGTTGTTGAGGCCAATTATATCAATATCATAGGCATACGCCAACAGCTGTACATTCTTATAGAAGATTGTAACTTCTCTATTTAGATCTACAGCTCGATTTATTTTCTCCAGGAGTTGATTGGACACTTCTCTCTCAAATATAGCTACTAAATGAACTACAGGCATAAATGAACTAAGTTTTCGTAGCACAGATGGAAGTGACAGAATTTAAACCACTTTAAGGAACTCTCTTGTATTGAATATAGGGAGTAAATAAGTAACAGTTCAAAGACGAAAAATATAATGGAGGAAATTAGTGGCTCTCGTTAAGACATCTGGTCATAAATCGATCGAATAAAGTAAAAGTAATACATACATACCAGTTGACGAACTTTTTTTATTGTGGCATAGTTATTTAGTGATACGAGTATTTCCATTCGGATTTTCGCGGCAGGCCACGGCTCGTAGATATGTGCTTATTCTCATATACAAGTGCGTTTATGTACATGTAGTATAAATTCTCTATGCATTCTAGATGACCATTTTGCTGCCGAAAACGAAATTTATCTCTCGCAGCTTCAAATGAACTGTCAGCGCTGACATGTTGAGTGTTGATAATTTTGACTGACACTCCATTTTTTAGCGTTTATGACAAGTTTGCGCTGCTCCTGCTGTCATACTGCCGCTTTTGCTCGCTTTTTTATGCATGCAATTCATAATTTACTGCTTTTCCAATGAATTTACGTGTGGGTTAATGCGTACCAGTATTCACATAAATACATACATATATGTATATATGCACATGTGTGTGGATATGGACAGGTGTAAATAAGGAGGTGGATTTTCATTAAAGATTGGAAAATTAATAAGTTAAAATTATTCACACACGCACGTAGGAAAGATACTCTGTATGCGCAAATATTTCGCCAGCAGGTTGAAATTATCCCGCCATTTCTTCAGATGATATTATGTTCGCCCGCATATTTTCGCACTACTCATCGGACGAAATAAAGGAAATATTTAATGTGAAATAAAAAGCAAAAATATTGTATCATAAATATGGCAGTGTGGCGTCTCTTTGGACGCTGAAGTCCGAGACGAGCCATAAGCTGGTCAATTAACGATCGCAGACAAAGCAAAAAAATGTAGTATATAATATATTTCGCGGTGGGAAATTTTCGCTCATAAAATATACGCCATAAGTGCAAATGTATACTTATTGCACCGAAAATTAATTGCAATTATAAATATGTATGCATTTCAGTTTTCACCATAAATATTTATAGTGCGCATACGTAAAAAGGAAAAAATGTCAACCCAATGGCAATTGGTCGTATTTTAAGTAAGTTAATTTTGAAGTCATTTCGAGACTGTCTTTTCAATTTTCATGTCGTCTGTATGTCGACTTTTACTGTTCCTTGATATCTTGAGTCAACGGGCTTGAAGCAACAAATTTCAAACTGTCGAATTGCAGGTCTCTGTACTTCAGTTAATATTATTAGATCTATGAGTGTCTGAATTTGACTTTTACTGCCTTTATATTTCACTGCAAAATCAATTTTGTTTATGTATAATATTAACAGATAACCAAATCGTGACTGTGGATTACCTTACGTAATTCCGTTCGATGAATTCCGATATAATATAATAAAAATATAAGAGAGCGAATATTCTCAAAGTTCTAAACTCCTTCACTTGCTGCCCAAACAAAAAATTCAGATAATCACATAGTGACTTGACAGTGTCTTTTTAGTGAATTTTCTCAAATCGAAATAGCTGAGCGCGCCCCCATCCGGTTGCTTTTCACTTAAGCGATTTTTAAGGAGTCACATCCGTTTCGACAGTGAGAAGTCTGCCACCAAGCATCTTTCAACCGGTCTAGCCGGTCGACGGCGAGTCACGAAATGTTCCAATGTGGATTTATGCGCGTAGGCGAACTCTTTCAATTAACAAGCAAATAAATAAATGGGAATTACAAAAAGTTTACAAAGCTTCTAGAATTAATTTACTCCGCCTTTATTACGCTAACTCTTTAAACCCAAATAAATTTAGTATATATTTGATTAGGTCAAGGTATCTTAACTATGCCGCTTAGTTGAGAGCCGCAGAAAAACCTCTAATTGCTTTTACTCTACATTTTAAATCACTTTTAAGATGCTACATGGCTCATAAAATTTTCTCGTCTGTGGCTGTTTGCGAGCGCACAAATTCCCGCTCACGTATTGTGGTTGTTCAGCCATCACTACTAGTCACCCGCGCACAGGTATATGTGTATGTAAGTGCACCTGCAACATCGCCTCAATATCGCTCTTTGTGCTTACATTGATTAAATGGGAATTTAATGTGCCTTCACTACATTCGTCGGTGGAAGTATTTTTAGCGTCAGTTTGGTTCAAGAAGTTTTTGTGCTTGTACGTAGGCAGCTGGGTGAAAAGTTAAGTGTGTGGGAGGGCAGAGAATTAGCACTTTTAGCAATGCATTCTCACTTGCGTGTTACGTGCAAAATGCTCCTGAGAAAATTCGTGTTCGAGTTCGATTTACTGCCTTAAATTTTTGATGGTTTTTCACAATTTATTTAGACCGTCTTTCCTAAGGATTGCAAACAATTCACGTATATCCTTTACACTTAAGTATATTGTCCGTCCATCCGTCCGTCCGTGCAGGCTGTAACTTGAGTAAAAATTGAGATATCTTGATGAAACTGCGTATGAAGGTTTACGAGTTCGTAGCTGGGCGTAATCGGACCACTGCCTCGCCCACAAATCGACATTAACTGAAAACCTATAAAGTGTCATAACTAACCCCTAAATTAAGATATAAAACTGTAATTTGTCACAGGAGATCGCAGTACTAAGGGGCACCTGTGGGCCCAAAATTTTGAAAATGTGGGCGTGACGCCATCCTATAATAAGTTTAATATGCATATCTCCTAAACCACTAAAGCTACAACAACCAAATTTGTTGAGCTCGAATAATACCGACAGTGGGAAAATAAATGAAAACGGAACATAACCCCGCGCACTCCCCATATAACGGTACTCATCAAAACTACTAAAGATTTCCTCCGAGATGATATGCGAGGCTTTTATGGAAGACGGTATGAAACTTGCACGATGGGCGTGGCACCGCCCACTTTTTGGTGAAATCCCATATGTCGGGACCCGACTAACCGATTTTGACTAAATTTACTGCATAGCATTCTTTTCATATTCCTATGACACAGTGTGAAAATGTGCGAAATCGGACAACAACAACGCCTACTTCTCATATAACACAATTTGAGATTTCACTTGATCCTTTCACATTCCAGTACACAAATCAAAATGTAATTAATATACCGGAATAAAATTTTGCAGTAATAATTCATTTAAAGTATGCTACATTTTGACCAAAAATTGCCCTTGTCTAGCTAAAACTGTTCAAGGCCTTAGGTACCGAATATGTGAACCCCAGTATATATAGCTGACTTTTGACCGAAAACATCGGTCAATGTGTGAGATATACAATTGAAATTCAGACGGAATCTTTCCCATACAATAGTAATTCTGTGTATCAAAAATGGCTTGAATCGGATCAATACTTCCATAAGCCCTCATATACTTAATTTAAATATTCTCGAACTTCCTGGTAACTTTATGTTGGATATTACCGCCAATACTCGAGTTATTTCAATGAAAATTTCAGCACATATTTTACTCATAACAGTATATCATTGTGTTTAAAATTACCACACATAACCATTATTAGGATTTTCGAACATCCGGCTGATTTTGTATAATGACTACGTATAATGATTTTAATTTTTCTAACAAATCTTATGCCGAATATATATGTATGTAGGTCAGTGTATAAGTTATATATGGGGTAGGTATTTATAAAATTGCTTAGATTCCGATCTTCTGATTGAAGTTTTACATCGTAAGGCATATCCCTGGCCTTGATTTCTGCAAGTTGGAAGAGTATAAACTGTCACATATGTACAATTTGTCAACTCACACTATTACTACACTTAATACAGAAGTGCCAAAGGTAAACTTACTTTACTTTACGCAATCAGCAACTTAATGAGTTAATTAAACACTAACTTTGCTAATTACTCACCAATTCCCACCAAAAAAAAATAAATTTCACTAAGAAATCGAAATGTTTATGTAAATATCCATGTCTGCCATATCGCAATTAAATGTTTTATTATAAGGTGCTTAGGTATGTATGTGTGCGTGTGTGTGCACGCGGTCATCAAACGATCATAGTTAAAAACAGAAAGGGAAAGGAAAATCGTCTAATAAGCAACAGGTTGTCGCAATCAAGAAAATGATGTAATGTGACAACAAAACCATCGACCATTGCTCACTTCTAGCAAATATTGATTGATGGCCCTGCACTCACGCAAATACTCGTGTGTGTATTTGTGTTTAATTTGTATGCTGGGAAATTGGAGTGAAATGATTTAAGAGTGTGTGGCGTTGCTCTCGTGTGCGTATAAATAGACGAGTATGAATGGGCAGCGTTGAGTCCCGAGTAAATGCTAAGGACGCAAGTGTGTTAATTGAATAAGTTTTATTTTTACTCATGCCAACTTATTCCACAATAGTTAGGTGTTAGTTGTATGGACGGCGAACTTTGCACAGCGTATTTAACGGTAATATATACTCCATTGATTTGGAAATAAAGCGAAAGTCCAATTAAAACTTCATTAAGCAGCACGATAACTGTATATTTCATTGAGCAAGTCGAAATACCTAAATCTAAATTTTTGGGTTTGAGGTAGGGCACGTGCACGAAGGCTTTCGGCGCACTCTACAGTGGTTTGAACGTTAAACAGTATCAGAGAGATTTAAATTACACTTTTCAATCAAATGACAAGATATTAAATTTGTTGCACTCATGTGGAAACGTCAGGATTATTAAACAGATAGTCAGACATCACGTAATCAATTCCACTTCGGGAGAAAAAAGTAACATATTTCTTCCGTGATAGTAGAAATATCCACCAACACTACCAGACGCATACATTATATACATATATGCGACTTTAAATACTCCATCCATTCAGAAATTTTGAAGGCAAGGAGCTGTGTAAGCGACGTTTACTTGCAATTTTATGACACAATTAAGTGAAATTATATTCCAGCATAAATAAAAATGTAATTCGTTGCTTGGCAAAGGTTGCCAAGAAGCCGGCTCAACTTGCACACACACACATGCGTAGTAAAGTGACTGCAAGGAGAATACTTAATGTACGCGAAAACATGTTTGCACAGGCTTTACTAATAATTAAAAAAATTTTCAACTACTTTTGCGAAAGCGAGCGTTAAAATTAAACATTTGATTCGATGAAACATGCTTGCTCACTTGAAAACGACTTTATTCGCAATTGCCACATTGCTTCAATATAAATGATTTTGTTTGGAATTTGACCTCCATGTTGCAAATATATTTTGCTCTGCTATAAGACATTTATTTTTCCAAATGATGACTTGCGGTCGCGCCGTCAGTCGGGTGGATTGCGGTTTCTGGCGTGGTTGGCGCTAAATATTCATTGGTGGATTTTTAAAATAGCGCATTGGCTAGATGTGAAAGACAGCATACAGAGAAGGTATAACTAAAACATGTTTTTAAACATTTCTTATACAATTTTTTCAAACTGCATAATATTTTATGCAAAACCATCTTTGTATTGCGTTTATGGTACTAATGAAAATTTTGAACTTTTGTTTCTCATACGCCACGTCTACCCTTCAGAAGCATGTGTTCAATATTTGAATACAATTTGGTTAAACATGTAAGGAATGGCTAAGTTTGGGAGTATACGAACATTTTATACCCTGGCAACATGCAGGAATCAAAGCCGGCGAAATACTATTACACGACTGTTGGCGAAACTTTATTTTAAACTAACAATTTGGCCGACATCTTGTGTATTGGTGTAGACACCGCTTACGTGGTTGGCCGATATACTTATGTGAAATAACGTCAACTGGAAGTTTGAAAATTATTATATTAAGAATATAGGGACTAAGGGAAGTATTGTTCCGAGACAACCCACTCTTGACACAAGCGTATATTATTATCAAAAAAACGTGTTTCCCGAATTTCAACAACACACACCCACAAATTGACTAAAAAGTCAACTATACGCACTGGAGTTCTCATATTATCCATCTGGGTTTTAGAAATATTATATTACGAAAGAATCAGTTGGAATTTTAAATAAGACAATTGGAGGTCCATGGAGGTGGAATTTAATAAAATCGTTATATGGGAAGTTTAAAACTGTTTTTATCATCCAATTACACCTATTATTTGCTGACGAAAGAAGTGTCGAAATGAAATTTGGGTCATATAGCTTGAATATATACATTAAACCGATTAATGAGCGGGCACACACCCATTTTTGAAAATGGTGCCCCTTGCTATTGCGATCCCTTGTGCCAATTATGTTTAGCTTTATATCGTAATTTAGGGGTTAGTTATGGCATTTTATAGGTTTTCGATTAATGAAGTTTTGTGGGCGATGAAGTGGTTCGATTACGCCTATCCGAGTTAATAATATTTCAAAAAAAAACGTATTTTGCTAAGTTGGTAGAATTGTCCTTAATGACTATGCCAAATATGAGTCAACAGTTTGCTAACAGCTGCTGCTTAAGGGGCTATTCTGGTCTAGACGAATGAATTTTAGGCATTTTTTAAACTAAGATAGAAAAAAATGAAAATCATTTGCACTATCCATTTTTTTTAAATGTTTTTTATTTACATTTTAATAATATTAAAAAAAATGCAAGAAAAAAAAACAAAATTCGTCGAGAGAGTGGAGTGGGGCTTCAAAAAAAACGGTGCGTCCTGGTTGACGTGATTTCAACCCTTGTAGAGATCTAAACACAACAAACAAGAAGACTCTTCATTAGTAAGGATGTCATTATCGGGTTGACCATTTTCAAAAAAACAAAAAATGACAAAATGGCGTCGACTTTGAAAAAAAAAATTTTTGACCCGATTTTTTCGACCTTTTCGAA
This sequence comes from Bactrocera tryoni, assembly GCF_016617805.1. Classification (NCBI taxonomy): domain Eukaryota; kingdom Metazoa; phylum Arthropoda; class Insecta; order Diptera; family Tephritidae; genus Bactrocera; species Bactrocera tryoni. Next base: position 9,005,882 of record NC_052503.1, on the reverse strand, counting down.
TTTTTTAAAAATACTTCAAATCAAAATTTTCGGAAATCCAAGGCAGACACGATAGAGCATTGTATAAAGAAGATATATACCAAATTTCAAAGGAAGCGGTTCAGTAGAACTTGAGATATCATGTCAACCATCTCAAAGTTTAGGAGACAATTCTAGTGAACACGGCGCCACGTCACAAAATCGGTTGTATCTCCGAAAATAAGTAGAATTTTGAAAAATCCTATCAAGGTCATATTTTTGAAAGTCTAAACTTTCAAAATATGCAAAAAAAAACCGATTTTTTTCAAAATCCTAGACCAGAATACCCCCTTAAGTCGGTACACCGGTGTAGTTTGTTGCAATTTTTACAAAGGATAAAAATATCGAACAAAAAATTTGTCTCAACTTTTGTATTACTAACCTTATTTCGTGTAAGGAATCGTTGCGAATGTTGCAGTTTTATCAAAAACACAAGCCTACGAGTGGTACAAAGCCTACACAGACGGTCGAAAGATCATTAAAGACATGCCGAGTTCTGGACGACCTTCGATCTCTTCAACTCATGAAAATACTAAAAAGTGAAAGATATGGTGCGTGAAAATTGCCAGGCAAGTGTTAGAGAGATGGCAGAAGAGCTCTCTCGCGAGCTCGTTTGATTGATTTTGGTGGATATTTTGGCTATGAAACGCTTTCAAACACCGTATTCATAAATTTGGCTCCGTGTGATTTTTTCTTGATCTCTAAACAAAAACTCCTGTTTCAGTCGAGGACCTATGCCTAACTCGATTATTCTTAGTTGATACAAACAACCGTTAGGTGAACAAAACTACTATACTCTATAGCAACATGTAGCAAGAGTATAAAAAATCATGAACGCTTTCTTCCAGTGCTTACTTGCTTCACTCTAATATTTTGATGAGATGGGTACTTTGCTCTATGAAGAAACGAAATTTACCGTATAATCCTAGCAACTAATATTATTCATGCCTAAGTGGCAATAAATATTTGAACTAAATTCGCTGTGAGAAATCATAAAAGCTGACAAACATTTAGTGAATTTGTGCACGCTGTTATTGACTTTGACACGCATCAAGAAACTTTATGAGGAGAAAACGCCACTGACGGATTCTCTTATTTTCCGAGCAACAAAGCGTGAATAAATGCGTATAAAACATAATGAATTAATTAGAGGTCGAAAGTAACTGTGTAATTTCGAAGAAGCCTTAGAGAAATTTGTGCATTTCTACAATTGTTTTCCGCTCGTGAAGTCTCGGGGACGACTGCGACAGGCAGGCTCATCTGACAAAGAATTCAATGAGTTCGAGCGAAAGCAAACCCATACAGACAATTGCAAACACAGACATGAAAATGGCATGAAATAACTAATTGCTGACGCTACTCACTTTACTCTTCGAATGCACTGAGCTGTAAGGAATATTTGACGTTTCCTTTTCATTTTATTGCATCAATTAATTTCTTTTTTTTTTGCTTCTACCGATTGATTAGAGAATTTCCCGCACCAAAGCGTATTTAAAGATAAAGTAAAAATATCAATTTTTATAAGTTATAGAAATTTAGAGATTTTAAAATCTTTTTAATATTTTTAGTTTTCGAGGAAATCTAACTTTTTGTTTTGTAGAGCATTCGAATTTGTAGTAATGAGTATTGAACATGGCTAATGATCGATTTTGATCTCTTCGCAATTAAATTCGTAAATCCCAGAGTTAAATTGAGCTAACATATAATATTGAACAGTCGAAAAAATCTTTTCGTATTTATAATCAAACTTAAACTTATTTTTTTTTTTATTTATCTAATAAATAAATAAATGTTAATGGAAATTACTTCGATTTATATGCGAGTAACTACTAACCCACCTAATAAAAGCACTCGCAACATGAAAGAGGTGGATGATTTTTCATAATTAAAATGTTCAACCTACGAAACAGCAATGTTTATACGTGTACACATGCTCATATTCATGTTTGACGGTGACCGCGCCGATGGCTAAACTTCGTTCGTCAAAAGTGGCTTTAAATATGCTTACAAAATGGAAAATTTACGCAACCGCTAAGCCAACAAAGGCAGGCCGGTCAGCGTAACCAGAGTGCGACACAATTCCTCCAACAATAAACCCATAAAAATAACGCCATCAGTCAACGGGCAGCGGGCATAACAGCCCATAAAGCCAAGCTAGACAAGCCACCTACAACAAAAGCAGGTGTTGTTACAAGCGGCCATAAACTGAATACTCCAGCTTTTACATGAATTTCATATGCGCAAACAACGGATGGGTGGAATGGTCGGGGTGTCTCCTTCAGCGTTACATATTATGGATTTACTGGATTCTTTTCATTCACGTGAGTGCTCGGGGTTTTGCATTTTCTTGATTTGACCGTGGGTTGACCCAATGTGCATACTTTCACATACTTACAGTTATTGCACGTTCAGATTATATGTTGTTGTTTTCCGAGTATGTAAGACTGCGTCGGTATGCGAGAGTGTGTGTGTTACTTGTGTAAAATGCTAATGTTTTTTATTCCCAAGTATTTTCTGAAATACTATGGCCACAGATTGGGAAGTAGTTGCTGGTGGTGGACGACAAGCAATGAGTGTGATGTTAAAAAATTGCATACTGCTTCGACTGTACGTGGACCAGAATTTACTGCCGCCCAACAGCTCTCCTATCGCCCAGCAACCAGATCTACATAGGTAGTTAGCCAATGAAAATTCTGAAAATTCACTAAAACATGCAATATTTTAATTTTAATATACACGGATACTTCATCCTTTCATTTCAGGGGTTTTATGGGTTTCTTCGGTTAAAAAAGCAGTATTTTTTCAAAAAAATTTTCTCAAGTTAAAAATTAAATAATTTATTAACATTTTTTATTGTTACAAACATACATTATTAGCAAAGAATTTCCGAAATTTTTGAAAAAAAAGATATTCTTAACCTGGCCATTGCGACCCCACTTCCGGTGGCCCCTTGGAAAAAAAGCGCCCGCGTTGGCAGGATAACTCCTTACAGGATTATCCAAAGTGAAAAAATACGTATTTTTGTTAAAACCTTAACTTAGAACTTGGACGAAGGAAAAATAAAAAAACTGAAAGTGGAACTGATATTTTTGGCAGACATTTTTACAAAAAAAAATGAAAATTTTAGTGAATACATTTTTTTTTTCCAAAAGTGAAATCAAAAAAATCCTTCGTCGAAGTGTTTAAGAATTGAGATACAACCTGTGTAAAAATTCATGAAGATCGGTTGAGTGGTTCTCGAGAAATCATGCCAACCGACTTCAAAAACACAGTTTCGAGAAAACGCGTTTATAGAGAGCGTACTTAGCCTAGCTAGACTCGAGCGCACACGTTCTCAAGGCTCTATCTCCGCAACTATTATTCGGATCAACTTCAAAATTTAGGGCAATTTTCTAGATGTGTTGTAGAATTTAATAAGATAATAAAAAATGAAACCAAATCTAGAGGAATAAAAGTGAATTCGACGGTCGATAGTGTAGTTATCTCTTTCCCGCCGGTTTACATCCATATTTGGATACAGAGCCATCATGACCACACAAGAGTTCCTTCGTTGATATTCTCTTGCATCGGGAAGAGTTAAACTTCTGTTCGATGAGGGTATGTTAAGTAATAGCGGTTATATCTCCTTACCAAAAGCTAAATACTTATTTACGACTTTAAGCAATTCTAGAGACATAATTGCTTAATACAGAATACACCCTTCGCTCTTTGACGAGCTGTACTAACATTGTTTACACCATGATGTATTTGCTGTGAAAATGGCAGATGACGGTAAATTTTAGCAAACACATAAATCGCAAATGTGTGCATACATATATACAGGCGTGTCGGTGTATGGCTTTATGGCTGCGTGTAATTCATTTTGGCATTGTGTGACATCCATCAATCTCTTAAAAATTTTAATTTAGACAACTCTCAGAATTTACAAGAGATAAATATGTCGCTGTCATGCGCTCGCATGGATTGCAGCAAGCCATGGAGATAACTCGCACAGGGTGTCGGTATGCAGGTTGACTAAAAACTTTCTGTCGCAGCTGTCGTGTTCGCCTTCGAATGTCATACTTTGCAAGGTTTCATGTGCCAAAATGTTTGTATATAACTATTATTATTTAGAGTATATAACATACGGCTTAAGCGTATGAATTTGAACCCAAAGTAACTGCATGCTTTGTTTAATAAGATTTTAATGTCATTTCCCTTTAAAATTGACACTTCTTAGCTTTTTACTTCCGCAGAAACTGTTAAAATTTAATACGTCTGCAATATGTGCAGGAAATTTGAAGCCGAGCTGAAAAGTATTTATGTAAGGAGTGAGTTTCTTTGTCGATATGAACCTGAATATGGCGTGCAGCTGTTCTTTTCGGAAGCAAACCGGAGGTAAAAGAGCTTGGACGACAGCTAAGTGATGGTCTTGGACGCATTAGAAATAAACAATTCACGCTCCTTCTACATTTTGGCTTTTACCTTCCTCTACAGACACAAGTTGTGAGTGAAATCGAAGAAATACCCAAATATTGAGCAACCTGATGCGAACGCACTACGAGGCCATTCTACCACGCATTCATGCTTTCATTCACACTAATAAATTTTAGAGCTCAACTTATTTCTCTTGCTTCGTTCTTCCTGCTTGCCTCTAGTGGCGTTCATCTTTCGTAGAATTTTGTTGGAAATATATGTGTGTGTGTGCATGTACAAGCACAATCCTGTCCCACCTCGGAGTTTAGCCACCAATTCATGTGCATGTTAAAGAGATTTTGTTATTATTCGGAGAGCTGCACATGTGTGAGACTTGACAGCTTTGGGACAAAGCGAGGCTACCATTTAATGTTTTGAGCCACATTTACCTTGTCAACAATAATACAACAAACTGCAAAGAAGGCATATAATGTAATCCATGTATGGTAAACCTACAAGTGTATGTGTTCATGTGTGTATGTATTAAATGTGAAATTTTACGCTTGCGAGTATGAAAAGTTTTGCGCACAACAAAGCAAATGTGTAAACAATATATAAGAAGTGGAAAGAGGGAATGCAGAAAGAAGTCCGTTACTTTCTCTGTGGATCTCTTTGTGGGCACAGGAACCAATAACAGTCGTTAAATTATTAAACATAAAAATTGGAATTTGGAATCTGAATTTGGTATCCCCACAAAACTAATACGGCTGTGTAAACTGACGTTGAACAACACGAAAAGCTCCGTCAGGATCGGGAAGGACCTCCCCGAGCCGTTCGATACCAAACGAGGTTTCAGACAAGGCGACTCCCTATCGTGCGACTTCTTCAACCTGCTCCTGGAGAAAATAGTTCGAGCTGCAGAACTAAACAGAGAAGGTACCATCTTCTATAAGAGTGTACAGCTGCTGGCGTATGCCGACGATATTGATATCATCGGCCTCAACACCCGCGCCGTTAGTTCTACTTTCTCTAGGCTGGACAAGGAAGCACAGAAAATGGGTCTGGTAGTGAACGAGGGCAAAACGAAATATCTCCTGTCATCAAATAAACAGTCGTCGCACTCGCTTGGCTCTCACATCACTGTTGAAAGTCATAACTTTGAAGTTGTAGATAATTTCGACTATTTAGGAACCAGCATTAACACCACTAATAATGTCAGCCTGGAAATCCAACGCAGGATTGCTCTTGCCAACAGGTGCTACTTCGGACTGAGTAGGCAATTGAAAAGTAAAGTCCTCTCTCGACGAACAAAAACCAAACTCTATAAGTCGCTCATAATTCCCGTCCTGCTATATGGTGCAGAGGCTTGGGCGATGACAGCAACCGATGAGTCGACGTTACGAGTTTTCGAGAGAAAAATTCTGCGAAAGATTTATGGTCCTTTGCGCATTGGCCACGGCGAATATCGCATCCGATGGAACGATGAGCTGTACGAGATATATGGCGACATTGACATAGTTCAGCGAATTAAAAGACAGCGGCTACGCTGGCTAGGTCATGTTGTCCGGATGGATGAAAACACTCCAGCTCTGAAAGTATTCGACGCAGTACCCGCCGGGGGAAGCAGAGGAAGAGGAAGACCTCCACTCCGTTGGAAGGACCAAGTGGAGAAGGACCTGGCTTCGCTTGGAATATCCAATTGGCGCCACGCAGCGAAAAGAGGAAACGACTGGCGCGCTGTTGTTAACTCGGCTATAATCGCGTAAGCGGTGTCTACGCCAATTAAGAAGAAGAAAAATTGGATTGTTCTGAAATCAGACTGGGAGGACCACGGCACTACAGGCCTTCTACTCGTTGCCAAATCGCTTACACTAACAAACTATATACGTTACATATTTTCGCTCCTTAGTTTTCATTCGTTAAAAACTTTCTGCTTCAAAAAATTGTATGCGCTCCGCATTTTCCTACCGGGCAGTTACTAGTAGGTGCGCGCATGTATGAATTTGCTTGTTCAAATTAAGCTGATGGATGGCGTTGGCGAATCGAACAGAAATAGATAAAGTTGTTCCAAGGTAAAATAAGAAGACGTCAAAACATCAGCACAAATAGTATTAGCATAGGAAAGAGCACTTACAAAGTTACACAAAACCTCATGGTAAACAAATAAGTGTCAGCTGTTAAAATTCCAGTGAAATCCGGACCCAGACTGGTCTTCGTTGCATTAAATATTGGGTAGTTGAAAAAGTTTTTTCGTATTTTGTCATAGATGTCGTTGCAGTCCAGTGCTACCAATTACATTGAGTCATGTAGGAAAGATGAGATTTTAAGCTTCATTTAACTAAAAAAAATTAAATTCGGGGAAGTTGAAAAAAAGTTACAGCTGTTCAAAGATGACTGAAAATAATGAAGAAACTCGCTATATCTTGAAATTTTTGTTCAAAAAAAGGATAACCTCCACACAAGCTACCAATGAAATTTATGCAGTTTACCGAGACGATGCTGTATCGGTTCGTGTAGCACACCAATGGTTCGCTCGCTCCTGTTCTGGAAATTTCGAAATTTCGATTAACACTGATGGAATAATGCCTCTAGCGGAAAAATGGCAAAACGTGGTCGACCAAACTTGTATATAGTTGTTTATTTATTTATTATTTCAAATATAAAAAAAAATAAGTTGAAGAAATACGAACAGACTTTTTCAACTAACAAAAATACTAAATACCATGAGGTTTAATGATTTGCGTGCATGACATCTTCTTGGAAGTTTGAGTTCATCTTAAGTTAAGAAAATAATGAATAGAAGAAATTCGAAGGAATAGAGAGTTAATAAGCTTCTAGACTTTCAGCACTTGTGAGCATTAAAATCATTTGGTATTTTAGCTTAGGCATCACAGTATTTAGTTTTTCTCTGATTTTCATGTCTAGTTATCAAGGTAGTGAGCTTACAAGGTTCCTTGTAACTCTGCCTAGTTTTTTCTTTTCTTGGAAAATTTTCCCTTTATAGAATTAAGAGGCAACTTTAGCTAGTTCTACATATTTCGAGACATTTATTTCGTTCAGAAAAAAATTAAAAATAATTTTATCCATCGAAATTTGTTAAGCTGCCCTTAAGGTTCATATGACTGTTGGCTAGTAGACTGCAAATATTCTAACAACGATCTTAACCTATAAATCTCTTGAGGACAGATAATGAAGAGCAAATTACCAGCAAGGATTTATATTTTGTCGCCAAAGCATTTATATTAAGGCACAACTCTCTTTGGGCATTGATTTAAACTTGCTTTATTGCTGGACTCTGCTAATTAATTATAAAATAGAAAATTTAACTCAAAAGACAAATTTCGGTTCGGTTTACGCAATTCGGAAGCATCGCACTTTGACGCTCTCCAGAGTATTGTGTTAGTGTAGTAGCTGTAATGTTACGGCTGTTATTGTTTTTGACAGCAGAAACCGCCATGACTATCAGCAGCGCTGTAGCGTCGCCACCGCCATCATTGCTGCCATAGTCATTGCCACCGCAAGGCTCCGTCAGCATCGCAACCACTTTGCGTCCACTATTTGTACGTGAACGCTGCTATTTATAAAACTTGTTTGCTTGTTTTTCTTGCGACGTTCTGCTTATTTATCCCCGCCAGCGTCGGCTACGCCTATACGTATTTTCTTTACTTTTGCTTGTTATTCATTTAAATGTTTTTGTTGCTTTTATATTTGTACAAGCAGTTGTGCTTTTTCCAGAGCCATCGGGGAGCTCTTGTGCCATTCGCGCTTCATACACACACACATCCACACGGAATTTTCGTTTCTGCGTGCGTATTCGCTAGCCTGTTGCCTGTTGTTGCCTCCATAGCGCGTGTGTGCGTGTTTGTGAACCGCGTAGCTCAACAGGCAGGATCAATGTATTACAGTTGAAAATGTTTCGCTTTTATTTAATATAGCTTTTCAGAGATTTACACGCGTCTACATGCAGAATTTCACTAAAATAAAATTTTAATTAACCAAATTTCGCAAAAAGCGTGTCGATAAAACGTCCGACAGTTGATAATTTGTTTGGGGGCGTGCTTCTGACACCTTCGTAAAAATGAGAATAAAGCGTGGGATTTTCTGTAGAAAAAGTTCACAATTGAATATATACATACATATATTTTAGAATTTATAGACTATGCCTACGCGGTGTATGCCACAACGTATGAGTAATATTTGGTAGAACGCCGGTCGAGAAGGTCGTAGAGTATTTGGCAATCATCATATGTGTGGAATTCGTAATTTATAGCATTTTTTTGGGACTTTGGCATTGAGTGTCTTGAGTATATGAGTACCATTCGTTGGAGTGTGGGTTAAACGTCAAACCATAATACGTTCATATCTAAGGTGCACACTAAGGAGCACAATGAGCGTATAAAATGTCTCAGAGTTTTTCGAGCGCAAAACATGGAACACACTCCAATTGTCAGACAAAGTAAAATCACGCTAAAAAAGTCAAATTTTGGTAGATTTAGTGAGATTAGCTGGTTGTTGATTTTTCCTGAACTGGCGATTCATGAAGAGCGCAAAAAAAATAATAATGGGTGGTCGAAAAAGTCTTTTCGTATTTTGTCCGAAGGTAGAGCTGTCGTATATCTCCAGTGTTATCAATCACAATGTGTCATACCACATAGTTGATTAGAAATACGAAAAGACTTTTTCGACTACCAATATTTAGCAGATTACCGTGACATCCAATACTAAGCCTCGGAATATTGTTTCTTTAGAAGGGGATTTGAAGATTTTGTACAGTTATGTAAATAACACATTTTTACTTTTTGAAAAGATTATTGAAAAATGCCCCTATCTGGGTTTCAGGGTTAAAAGCAAAATAACGGCATTGTGTTGGAGTACGTGCATTGCATGGAAAATTATTAATCAAGTTTCGAAACCCCTTTTAATTTTATCTTTTCTTACTTTGAATTGGCTTCGATAGAAATAGGCGCTCCAGCTTTTAAACGATAGTTTGCCTTCTCTCTCCCATAAACACTTAAATTTACTTTTCAACGCACCTTGTGCTCAGTGCTCAACTATTTTTGTATGCATACAGCTGTAGAATCCATAATGAGCTTGGGAAGTGTTAGTCAACAAAGCGGATATCTAACGGATATCGCCTCAGCTGCTCCTCGCACCTTTACCCCTTCAATGTGGAGAAGAGGTTCTTACTTATCGATGTGCTCACTGTGGAGCAGAGTCCTTTACTTTTCAATGCGTGAATGTGTTGGCTGCAACGTTGGTTTGTTGCTCTACATTGCTGTTGCTCACTTAAATTTGATGGCGATGCTTCGATAAATGGGCATACAATTTTATGCTGCAATACCAACAAGCGCATAATATTAAACGCTGGTCATTCGGTTGGCAGTCATGACCATTGCGTTGCGTCTGGGGCACTGAACACTTTGAAATCCCGTTTGTGCAATTTACAATTCTACATTGCTGCCACTTTACCCTTTTCCAATGCGATATCGCAGAGTAGTCGATGCATACACACTCACACACACTCACACACACACTTATGCCTGCATGTGGGTGGTTGGGTGAGCAAATGGCAAAAGAGGAAATAATTTCCGGCTTTTGAACGATTCAAAGGGTGATAGACCGGAAATCAAATTACTGCAATGGCTTAGACGTTAAACCGCTATTTTGAGGTACAAAGTGCCGCAACTACCCGCGAAGACCCGTTGAAAATATCGACTGCGCGTTGAGTGCGCACACAAATATACTCTCAAAGTTACACATATGTGCGCCATAACAAGCTTTGCTCCATATTACACGTTTGTGTACAAACGTCTTTGGAGCTCAGTTCTTCTTGTGTATATGTACATAATATGTTTCTTTTTTCAAATGTGTATTTATTTCTAAAGAACGCCATGCATGACACATGATATTTATTATAGAAATTATGTATGTTAATATGAAAATTTACTGTGTTATTATGTTGCCTGTCGCCAGAGCAGAAATTGGGATGATAGTGTTCTTAGTGCAGACAATTGATGGTGGAATTGTTGTTAGTAATAGCAGTTTTAATGTCATGCTTGACGTCAGAAAGATATAGTACAAATTGTGAAATTCACCTAAAGATTGTCTTGAAGTCAGGATGTGGCAAAATCGAAATGCTCAAGTGCCACTCCGCAGACAAATTATCTTATTTTGTTTAGCAAGCAAAAGTCTCATTTCACTGCCTAGTCTTCCGACTTGTTGTACCTTTCTTTCCTTTATTAATCAGGACTGATGGACTGCTAGATCTGAAAAATTCTTATGAAAAGTGGCGTCACTTACAGAAAAACTCATTATTTTCGGAGTGCTTTTAGAACTCTTATACAGTTTGCAATTACTGCCTTTATTTTTCTCTTATATTTACCGAAGTCACAAAGTCAATATGCTTGGAGATATAAAACCCGAATCTATCTATCAAAATTGTTGAAAAGTTTATTTATTATTTATTCCAAGCTTTTATATACTAGTATAAATAAAATCGTACCTTGACAGCAACTGCAAAGTGCATTGGCAAAAGCCTTGAAACTACGAATGAAGGTAATCAATGAAATATTCAATCATACAAATAAACAGCTGAAAATTACGACATGCTCAATTTAGCTAGCACTCAAATAGCTTACATAACACTCACCTGTGCTTAAATAATGGTGTGTCCAGGAAATATATTCTAAAGTACCAGAGGGCTATCTCAAATGACACACCCGGAATGTCATACGTTATTGCTTTAAAGAAAAATAATCATCAATCAGAAAAAATGTCGTTTTGCAGACAAATACGAGAACTGCCGATAAAAAAAATTCTATTGTTGGGTTATCCTCCATTTTGCGTTCTTCAACTGCAATTAATACCGCTTTCTTCTTTACTGGCGTATACAGCGCGCCAGTCGTTTCTTCTTTTTGCAATGTGGCGCCCATTGGAGACTCCAAGCGAAGCCAGGTCCCTCCCCACCTGGTCTTCCCAACGGAGTGGAGGTCTTCTTCTTCCGCTGCTTCCCCCGGCGGGTACTGTGTCGAATACTTTCAGAGCTGGAGCGTTTTCGTCCATTCGGTGAACATGACCTAGCTAACGTATCCGCTGCCTCTTAATTCGCTGAACTATGTCAATGTCGTCGTATATCTCGTACTGCTCAGCGTTACATCGACTGCGGTATTCGCCGTTGCCGTTGCGCAAAGAACAATAAATCTTCCACAGAAACTTTCTATCGAAAAATCGTAACATCGACTCATCAGCTATTGTCATCGTTAATGCCCCTGCACCATACAGCAGGACGAGAATGAAGATTGACTTGTAGACTTCACTTCTCAATTGCCTACTCATCCGAAGTAGCACCTGTTGGCAGGATTTATTCTGCATTGGATTTCGAGTCTGACATTTGTTATTAATACTGGTTCCAAGATAACCGAAATTATCTACGACTTCGAAATTATGACTGTCAACAGTGACATGGGAACCAAGTCGCGATTGCGACGACTGTTTGTTTGATGACAGAAGATATTTCATCTTGCCCTCGTTCACTACCAAACTCATGTAAATCGCCAGCAGCTGTACACTCTTATAGAAGATGGTACCTCCTGTACTTAGTTCTGCAGCTCGAATTATTTTCTCCAAGAGTGGATTGAAGAAGTCGCACGAAAGGAAGTCGTCTTGCCTGAAACCTCGTTTAGTGCCAAACGCCTCGGAGAGGTCCTTCCCGATCCTGACGGCGCTTCTGATATTGCTCAACGTCCGTTTATTTTAACTACGGAATAATGTCTAACATACACTATATATAAATATATGTATATATGGTGTTTTAAACTACATGGATGGATAAAAATCTCAAATAAGGAGTCTGGTAAGAGCGGGGTTTAAACATAAGATACGAATAAATAATTTAATTTTTCGAATATTTTAATATTTCCAATATTTTAATCGCAAGACTTGCTGAATTTACCGATCTGCTATCCACTGAAATCGGAATATTACAATTAAGTACTTAAATGCTTTTTTGTAGAGCAACAGCCCATTAATATTATACCGTTGTATTAGTTGGATAAACTGTCCCTTTTACTTTCACAATCGCGAAATAAAAGAAGTAAACTTTCAATAATAAATTAAACGGAATATTTAATATAAACAGTGTTTTAGTTAACTCCTTACATTCCCTTAAATATTGACCTGCTTATCTGACAGCTATTCCACTGCCACGCGATCTACCGTTATACAACAATTTATCGTGCAGTAATTAATTTTTCATTGGTATTGCAATCTGGCCTCTCAAAGTTAGTGTTTTACTGAAAGAAAATGCTGTTTGTAATGTATGTGAGTATGTGTGTGTGTTTAAGCTCTTTTTGGTTGTATTGTTTGGGCTTTTCGGCTCTACTGCGACAAAGGACATTGTTTGGAGAGTGCAAATTGTTTGCCATCGTCGTCTCTTTTATTTAGTGTTTGGTTTTACTGCTGTTGTCTGTAGCATCAAATTGCCGCTACGTGTTCGCTCTGGAGTCGGGCCAATATCGCTCGATGGCAAGCACACATCCCCTCACTTGCAGGTTTGTGCATGGATGTGTTCATACCTTTGTGTGTATGTCCGTCTGTCGAATTTTATATAGCGATTGAGATTTTATTAGTACTAAAATTAATGCCTTTTTTACCGTTGTACTCACATGTGAACACATGTATGCTATGCATGTATGGGGGTCATAGGCATATCGTCTATTTCTGTATAACTCAATTTAGCCCAAATTTTCCTTATTTGCATTGTTTGTGCTTATTAGTATGTTATTTGAAAATTGTATTACTTTTGGTGGTGCGGTAGGCAAAAGATATACATAAATAGAATCAGAATAATTGATTTAGACTTTCTTTTGTTGTTGTAGCGACAGAATTCTGCCAAGTTGATAGTCCTTGGAGGGATAAAAATCTGGGTTCGTTCCGGTTACGTAGACCCGACTGTCGTTGGAACGGTTCCGAAAATGTTCTCAATGCATGCTTCTGAGGTATTTAGAAAATATGCTCGTCTGTCATTCAATGAAACATTTTTCGAAATCGCCGTTGAGGTGAACTAAACCTAGAATTATATATTTATACCCTGAACAGGGTTTGTCACGAAGATTTTAACACCCAGACGGAAGCGTCGGAGACCCTATAAAGTATATATCAGTATGATGTGCTGAGTCGATTTAGCCATGTCCGTCTGTCTGTCTGTCCGTCCGTCTGTATATATACGAACTAGTCCCTCAGTTTTTTAGATATCGTTTTGAAATTTAGCAAACGTCATTTTCTCTACAAGAGCTGCTCATTTGTCGGATCTGCCGATATCGGATCACTATAACAAATAGCTGCTATACAAACTGAACGATCGGAAAAAAGTTGTTGTATGGAAAGCTTTCACATTTGATAATGTATCTTCACAAAAGTTGGCACAGGTTATTTTTTAGAGCAACAATGTAATCTCCGAAGAAATTGTTCAGATCGGCTTACTACAGCATATAGCTGCCATACAAACTGAACGATCGGAAAAAGTTCTTGTATGGAAAGCTTTTACATTTAACAAGATATATTCACGAAATTTGGTATGGATTATTTTCTAAGGCAACAATGTAATCTCCGAAGAAATTGTTCAGATCGGCTTACTATAGCATATAGCTGCCATACAAACCGAACGATCGGAATCAAGCGCTTGTATGGAAAACTTTCGCATTTGACGTGGTATCTTCACGAAATTTGACATGGATTACTGCTTAAGGTAATAATATAATCTCCGAAAAAGTTGTTCAGATCGAATTACTATAGCAAATAGCTTCCATATTAACTGAACACATAGTTACTAAAAGAAATGTACCTGTGAATATACCCTTCGGTGCAGCCGAAGTTAACGTTTTTTCTTGTTTTACTTCAGATGCCATTCGCCGCTCAGCAAGCCAAACATATTTATGGCATAAAAAAGTTCTTCAGAAAATCATGAATTAATGCAAAGCTGGCTGAAAACCATAAAGGTCAGAACACAATTAGAAAAGACAGTTCGACCACATACCCTATGGTGGTTCAAATGGTTAAGCCCCATATGTAAGGACAATATTTTTATTTGTTTCAAAATCATAACAATTACTGTATAAGTAGCTGAGAGGGATTGGGAGAAGAGTTCCGTGAATTTTCATATCGAATTATATTGACATTCGTGGTAAAGTTTACAGTTTAATAATTTCACAAAGTTTTTCACTTGGGAACACTTGGCAATCGTGAGTTGTACCCAAATTCTTCGTTATCAACATTCCTCCAAAATGCCAAACTTTTTGATTTCTTCCCTACCATAGCTTGTTGCTGTCAAAAGCTCTAACATTTGCATAACATAAACAGCTTTAGCTGCCTTTTTTAATTTTCTTCTTCATGTTTTGTTTCTCCCTTTAGATTTGTCAATACCATTGTCCTTGAGAGCCTTTGTTGGCGAATGGAAACCAGAGTTTTGAGTTACAAAACGACCGACAACTGTCGCAAATCAATTTATATCAATCATAATTAGGTGTGAAATAACAACATAAACGAAGCCACACGCAAACGAGCCGAGCGCACGACTGGTATGAGGTAGAAGGACGGGAAATTAACAAAGTCTTCCAACGCTCTTGTCAGCCACTGAATTTGATTAATTGTAACAATAAAGTCGAAACAAATGTTGCGCAGTCAGTAAGAGAACGGTAGTGAATATAGCGACCGCGTGACAGAGTGACAAGCATCGCCTGACTGCATACAGATAGGAGACAGAGTGGCATTGCGCGGGCATTTAGAAATTCCATCCTTGTAATTGCTAAATTTGACACGCTCGCAATTGTCACGCGAATTGTCGGCGAACTGAGAACGTTTCACTGTCGCCTATCCTACGATCCACATGCACGGCAATTAAACAACAAAAATAATAACAAGTAGTAGGCGAACATCGAGCGCGAGAAAGAATTGTACAATTAAATTGCATGAATTAGCAGTTTAAAGCAGTGAAAGAGTAATCAACAACCATACATCAGTGTTGACGACCACAACCAAAGCAACAACAATCATAATTACTGCAACTGACATATCAGCACAGAATCACACAGCCACACATCAACTGGTGGCCCACACCCGCAAGCGGCGAACTATCTGATTGTCGAACTGCCGTCACAATAGCGGTATTCCCAAAGCAGCTCTGACAGGCCACAGGCATAGAAATCTACGCACATTTGGGCGCTCACACACACATACAAAGCTAGCATTGCCCGCAACTGCCAAGCCTGCCGGGATACAAATTCAATATTGTTGCCGTTGTTTGGAGTTTATTAAATTGATTGGCCGTAACTAATTGGACAGTCGAGCGGGGCCGAGCGTACGAAAGCCGACGGCAACCACAACTATATCAAATCCTAGTAAGCGAGCGTGCGAATATAGTCTGAACAACAAACAACAATTACAACAACACCATCCACATGCAGTTGTGAACATTTTCCATTTTATAGGCACACAACAACACTTTCACGACTAGACATACAGGTAATACTAACACAAATCTATTTGCACACACACACCACACGAAGACATCCTAGAAACATTTACTAGAGAACTACATAGGCACACATACAGACACACACAAGCACCAGCACACAACAACAACGCACATAGTTTAATGAACACAGCATTTTATACAGTGTTGGGGTATAATTTAATTAGCCAAAATAGCGCAACGTTGGAAGCAACTCAAGCAGCATATACTGAACCAGCCGCAACATAGGCCGGTACAACGCGAAGCGCAGCAGCCGCTGCAGCCGCAACCACAATCACCCAAGCACCCGCCTCAGCAGCAAACACAGCCGCTCCAGCAGGTGCTGCCAAAGCTCCAGGCGCAGCAGGCGCTAGAGCTAGCTACCGCTCCGCAGCAGCAGAGGCAACAGCAGCCAACGCAGGCGCCTCAATCCTCTTGCGTGGCATCTGCAGCGGCAACAGCGAACGACCCAGCAACATTTGGTCCCATTAATCCAGCAACCACAAAAATAACAACGGCAACAACGGCGGCCAGAGTCTTCTCGCGTTACGATAGTCTTGAGGAGCTGCAGCAGCGTACGAGCAGAAGTGGAAGCGCAATCGGGATATTGCCAGTGGTCGCGGCACAGGGTCCACAAGGATCGCGTGGCAGTATAGCAGTTGGAGCTGGGGTTGGCGCGGCAGGATTATATGCGTCTGCGGGTGCACGTTTACCAGTAGCCGTCGGTGTTAGCGGCAATAGTGGAAGCGGCAGCGGTGTTGGTGTGCGCGGTTCGAGCGGTTCGCGCAGTGGTAGCATAGCACCTGGATTAGATGGTCATCGTGCAGTGCTGAGTACCAGTGGAACAGGCGTGGTATCGCCGGCTGGTCAACAGTTAAGCAGGAGCAGTGTGAATGGCTATTCAACGGCAGCTGCAGCGGTTGGTATTGGTGGTGGTGTTGGCATCGGAGGTGGCGGTGGAGCGAGCGGAGGCAGCGGTTCACAATTTATAGGTAGCACTACAACGACGACACGAGGGCGTCTCTCAATCAGTTCACCATCTGGCGCTGGCGCAAGCGCATCTGCAGCGGCGATACAAGGCGGTGTAGCGACAGCGAATGAATTCTTATTAATAGGCGGTGCTGGTGGTGCAGGCGTTGGTCAAGGAAGTAGCGGTGTTGGTGCTGCCGCAGGTAGCGGAAGTCCCGGGACTGGCGGTGTTGCTGGAGCAGGTATTCCTAAACGCCAAGGAAGCTTTTCGAATGTTTTCTCGAAATTAATCGACGGAATGCCCGCCGGTACAATGTTCTCTAAATTCAAGAGTGCCAATATGGCACCCACGTCCTTACAAAGTATCACAGATACAAATCCTATCAGTCAGTACTTCGAGATCGGCAAACAAGTGGCCAGTTCAGGCCCGGAATTGGTGTGGCGGATACACGAGGGCTACCGCAAAAGTGATGGCAGGGTAAGTTCAAAATTATAATTTTACCTCTATTAACTATTCAAAGTGTTGCTCCATGAAGAATGTATATGGAGATAACCTTACATATTGTACTACAATAAGTACAATAATGTGCAAAATTGTAGAATTATTAATAAAAATCGAAAACCCTCTGGAAATTGCAAAAGTCAATTATAACGTATCCTTTAATTTTTCATTCTTTAGGAATGTTCTATATTTGTTTTCGAGAAGAAAATTGCAGAAAAGCTTCATAAACCACGCCGTAAAGAGACAGTAACGGAACTACTGAGGAACTCTGTAAAGACAATGGAGCGTTTTCGTCACCCCAAAGTAAGTGGATAAATATCTTTTAATTATTACATTAAAGAGGGCATTGGATTATTAATTATAGACCCTGACGTGACTATTTAAATTTTATTATATTACACTCATTCTTTCTCATCTAATTTTTCATAGATTCTACAAGTTATTCACACCGTGGAAGAATCGTCAGATACTTTGGCTTTCGCTTCTGAACCCATCTTTGCTAGTCTCTCTAACATTTTGGCGTTTCATGTAAGTAAACAACTAGATAGGTAGATTAAGGTTTCATATTTACTATGCAAATAAGTTAGTAATATTTTTGATCTATTTGGAGTATGTTTACTATCATTCGAAAGAACGTTCCTTGGCATTTATTTTTTGAAGATTATCTCTTTCAAATATTGGCCATAGCTACGTCTCAGATGGTCCAACCGTTGAGTCCAATTTTCGATGACTCCTTCGAGCATTTTGACTGGTAGCTGTCGTATGACTTGCATCATGACTTTAGACTTTACTTATCCCCACAGGAAAAAGCCTAACAGTTTGACATCATACGATCTTTGTGACCAATCGATCGGCCCAAAACGTGAAATTATCTGCTTACCGATGTATTCTCTCAGTAAATCTATTGATTGATACGATATGTGAGAAATGGCGCCGTCTTGCTGAAACCAAATGTCGCCGGGATCACGAGCATTAATTTCAGGCATCAAATAGTCGGATATCATGGAGCGATAACGTTCACTATTGACGATTACATTCTCATCGGTACATTCAAGAAATATGCAGCGATGATTCCACCGGCCTACAAATAACACCAAACTGTTGTTTTTCTGGATGATATGGTAGATATTGAATTTCCTCAGGTTCCACGTCCCAAATGTGGCAATTTTGCTTTTTTTACATATCCATTGAGCCATAAATGGATCTCATAGCTGAATGAAATTTGGCTCGAAAACATTGGATCTTCTTGGAACCTTTCAAGAGCCCATAAAGCAAAGCGATGTCGCCTGGGAAGGTCAAGCGGTTTTAGTTCTTGCAAACAAGCTATATTTTGTACGCTTTCAATTTAAGATCTCGACGTAAAGTGAGCCAAGAGTTGCTGCGAACGGCAATGTTTCTTCACTGTGTGCTGGACGTGGCCTATTCAGTCGAATATTATCTAATAATGAATGCTAGGTCTTAAGATGGGCGATGGAGTTCCCAATAGTACTCTCAGTAGGCCGATTATGTTGACCAAAGTTGAGCGAAGGGTGCGAAACACATTTTTTACAGAACGTGAATTTTCCCAATAAAGTTGAAGGATTTTTGAACGTTGTTTAGGCGTAAGTCTTTCCACCAATGTAAGTAATGTCAAACAATACTGAATAAAAATAACATGACAGCATGACATGACGTACGCGTGATCTGTCAAAAAAAGGTTATTGAAAAAAGTGCCTCTACTTGCATCACCCGTTATATGCATTACTTCTGCCTCTTCTTTGGTTATGTAGCACAGTGGTTTTCAAAAGTCACCTTCACAAAGCTAAAGTTGCATAAACACTCGTATATGGATCACTAAGTACACCTATGCATTTAGGCAGCCCAGCGTGTTCGCCATTTGGTCACGTGCGGCACATTGCGAGAGATAAACTTTTCACATTTCGGCTTATATCGACCACTAATGCTGGGGTGTAGTATCCCTGCTTGTTCGCCCACTGTAAAACACACCACATCTTCACATCTTCTCTGCCGCTCTTCTGGCCTCCAGCGTATACTCAACTTGCAACGCCTCGAATATGGTTTCACCTATCAACAGCTGCGTTTGGCGTGAGTGTATATACATTTATATATATGCAGCACAGGTTGCCAAAGCTGGCACTGACACTGTGTCACGTGGCTGCGGGAACGGCAAGGGGCTGGCGCGTATGAGACTCTAAACGTACACTTTCAGCTGTGGGAAGAGCGTTTATTGTCTCCTTGCTGATGGGAGTGCTGTGTGCAGTTTTGCGGAAATTGATACACCGCAGACTGTTTACGCGTCAAGCACAACGCTCCGCTAACCGACTTTTGCATTTGATTACGTGCACCTGAGTCGCATTCGTGTGAATTTACGTATGTTATATTAAAGGTAGAACTAGTTAGAAAATTCGTTCAAAAAAGACCAACATCGGTGAATAATAACTGTTCTTGTTTGTTATACATAGAAGTAATATGAAGAAAATCGAAGAAGTTACCTTCAGCCGAAGCTGTAATCCCTTCACAACTGCGTTTCTTATACACATAATTAAATCTGAAAACGTAAGGGATCAACGGCATGCGTTCAATGGAAATTAGTGGTAATTCTGTCTGGTCACGTTGTCTATATAAACAACCTTCAAGTCGAATTAAGGTTATTGTGAAATTTTGTACACTTCCTTTTCTCATCAGGAAGATACTGATTTGTTGGAACCACCGTTTTTAGAACACTATAGCATATACATAGCTGTCATACAAACTGAATGATCGGAATCCAGTCCTTGTATGGAAATATATTTTACAAGTTATCTTTTCGAAATTTTGCATGGGTTATTGTCCAAGGTAGCAGTTCAATTTTAGATCAAATTGTTCGGATCGAATTACTATAGCATTAGTTTCCCTACAAATTGACCAATCAAAATCAAGTTCTTTGACCTTTTGTTAGTGTGAATGGTATTATAGCTTCGATGAAACCGATTATCCTCATTGTGGAAGATAATTGGTTGGGAAGACAGCAGTTTAGCGAGTAATTGATTAGGTGCCTATGCGGAGCTTATCTAGGCCTTTCTCTAGGTTAGGTTAGGTTAGGTAAGACGGCTGATCAGAGATCGCACATGGACTAGAAGTAGTCCTTTGTGAAGCCGTTGAAACTCGAACTCCCATGTTCGAACTTAGAGATCGGCAAACCGTTTAGTATCCAACACAAATTTACAGAGGCGCTTAATTTCAATGCCCGCCAGATCGGTGGGATGTCTGAAAGTATGTGCCCCCAAGTGCCTCAGTCTTGATCTCCCAAAAGCAGGGCAGTCAAGAAGGAAGTGCTGGCTAGTTTCCACTGCATCTTCTTCCAAGCAGCTTCTGCATGCGGCGTCCGGTAAAATTCCCAGTCTTACAGCGTGTATGCCAATGGGACAGTGGCCCGTCAAGAGCCCCATCATTAATTAGAGGCTAGCCTTGTTGAGGGCAAAGAGATCCCTAGATCTCCTTCGATCTATCTTTGGCCAAAAGGCTTTTGCGACCGCGCAGGTACTAATGCTGGCCCATCGCTGACCGAGCAGCCGCGAGGCCCAGCTATCTAGTAGTAGAACACAAAAGGATGCCGGAGCACCTACCCGTTCCCATTCTACCGATAGTGATTCTAGGCCTTTCTCTAAGGGCAACCACATTTCAGCCTCCGCTCAGCAATATGGTTTATATAACGACTTCATTCAAAAGAGGCGCATAATAATGTAGATGCTTTCTCTACACTATGTTTTAGTACTTATATATATATACATACATATATCTATTTACCGTAAGTGCAAAGCTATATTATTACATAAGTGCATAGTAGGATATGCAATTCCAACAAAAAAATGTTGTTGCAGCGTTGTAGACTGCAGCTCAGGTGCAAATGCGTTGTTAAGTTCTTGATCCGAAAAACTATATCAAATGACTATTTTCAATAATATTAAAACTTTAACGGTAAAAATTGGGTACATAACTGAAAATACACAAACGAGCAATCATATTCGTTACATAAATTCTCGGTTTATTGTTTGCAGGAATCGAAAACTTATGAAAATGTGGCCATGCCTTCGAACAGTGGAGCGACGGGCACGCAGAACAGTCAACAGCAGAACACAGCAGGGCCCCAGCGGCCAGCTCATGCGAAGGAGTATAACTTTTTGGATATCGAATTGAAATACGGCTTTCTGCAAGTGAGTTTTGAGCACAAAAACCTTATCGGCCTACATATGTGTGTGCATGTGTATGAGCAAACCAATGTGAAAATAATTCGTATAGGCGTTTTGAGAAATATGAAACCAATTAATTTGCTACTTTCAGTTGAGCGCACAATTTTAACAAATAAGAAAACAATTGAATTTCACAAATTTCAACATGGATTCAATGGAAATCATCGACAGATCTTTCGATTAGTAAATGGAGAATTATGATTAGAGAATTATGTTTGTAATAACACGTGGTGACTAGGAAATGTAATATTCTTTTGAAACAAATATTTTACTATGTTACTACTATTACTATTTAAAGATACTTTTCTTTGATGAGTGAAAACCATTAAACTGAGTTTTAAACTTTTGCTTTCATTTTGACCGATTTCAAGATGTATTAATTCATTAAAACATAAGAATTCTTAAGTAAAATCGCTTCGAATCGCGTTAAAGTGTTATTTATCTTTTTGGATTACTTTTATATCGAATACAAGTAAATACGCAGGTGCAACCAGGATTTCCTAAAATTCTAAAAAAAATACAACACGAAAGTTTTCCAATTTTTCAATTCTCCATAATACTTCCCCACAAGCTCAGTTAATTTCTTTAGCGTGTGCGTAATTACACGAACTTCGTGAAGCATCCACACAATGCACTTTTGCACTTTTGCAGTGCAGAAGCAGAATCGCGTAGAAAATTCGACTTGAAAGCAAAACTATTTATTAAGTTTGGCAAATTTGGCAAGACTGAAACTATCTATTACCAAAGCAAATCTGTTGAACTTTCCGCTTGATTTAATTGTAAACTTTAAATAATTGTAAGTTTCAAAGCCAAGTTTTGAACATTTAACTCGAGTGCCAGTATATCAAATTCAAGTATTTAAAAGAAAAGCATGTGAAAGGAATGAGTAAATAGTGGCTGCTTGCATACAAACAAGACCATTTGGTAAAATTTTTCAAAATTTATGAAGTATCACTTCAACCACAATCACAAAGTATTCAACTTTACAGTTATTTACGAATATGAATTATTATATGAATTTATGCACTTGTTTTCTCCTGCAGCTGGTGGAAGCATTATCCTTTTTACACTACTCGGGCCACGTGATTCATCGAAATGTGTGTCCTTCATCTATATTAGTAACCAAGCGGGGTACGTGGAAATTGGCTGGCCTAGAGTTTATTGGTGAGTATACTATATTTCTATGCAAAATTATAACTAGTTTCCCTACTTTTTGGAAGAAAAACTTTTATACAACTTGGAATGATTATGGGTCATATACATATGTAGTACTCTTAGTGTCTCAAATGTAATTGGATCGTTTATCATATCGGGCTATAGTCTTTTGGTCAATTTAGGAAAAAGTTTTATGGGTATAACTAGTATGACTGAATTCTACTCAAAGTTTTGCTCGCAGATCAAAAACTGATAGCTCTTTCCATGGATAATTACCTATATAGAGTGTCTAAAAGTTGTAACCTTTTTACTAAATTGCGGCAAACTTATATCTTTCGTTAATTTTGGGACACTCCGTATATACAGAACATGCTGAAAAAATTCAATCGGATCATTTTTCTGCGTGTAAGGACTCAAGCAAACTTCTAATATCTGGTAGGAAACGTACGAGATCCTATACAATTTATATACATATATAAAAGATCAGGGTGGCGAGCAGAGTCGATTTAATAATACCTCTGTCTTTACGTGAAATAGTAACGGGTTTTTCCATAGGGACGCTACAAAAGTGGACCGATAGGAACAGCAAACGACGCCAGATTTCATCTCGCTCTTTTGATTCCAATCGTGATCGTCATAATCGTCCTGTCAGATCAACAATTGAGCGTCTAATAGAAAAATTTGAATCCACATGCACAGTACAAAATGTTCTCGTGCCAGTGAGACAAAAAATTGCCCGTAGTGTCGAGAATATTGCTGCCGTTAGCGCATCCATTGAGGAAGACCCAAATTAGTTTCTCACACGGCGTTCTCAAGCGTTGGGCATCTCTGTTTCATCGTTGTGGCGAATTGTGCGAAGAAATCTCGGCCTACATCCTTACAAGATCAAATTGATGCAAGAACTGAAGCCGCTTGACCACCAGAATCATCGAATATTCGTGTATTGGGCTGAGCAACAATTTGAAAGTTATCCGATTACGGTTTTATGTGGTTTATGAGCCGGTGGCGTTATGGACTTGGACAATATGCGGTTCCAACAGGACGGCGCCACAAGTCACACAGCGAATGTCACAATCGATTTATGAAAACCAAGTTTGACGAACGTGTTATCTCACGAAATTCAATTGGCCGCCTTGGTCGTACGATTTGACGCCGTTAGACTATTTACTATGGGGCAACGTTAAGTCTGTGGTCTATCGAATGTCAACAAGCCAGCGACGATTTATGAACTTCATACGAATATCGAACGTGAAGTTGCAGCAATATCCGCCGATTTAGGCTTGATGGGTTCAGCGTCTAGACTTCTGCAACGGTGCCCGTGGTGACCATGCATAAGAAATAGAGTTCCCTACATTATGACATCTTCATTGATATCCCAAACCGTTTTTGTTTTATTAAAAATAAATCTTTTGTAGCGTTGTGTGCATGTATATACTCTATATTGTGGATAGTGGGGTTAGTGCTTTTGAAGCTAAACCACTTTGTGGTTAAGAAAATATGTACCCCTCATTTCATTAAGATATTTCACAAAATGTCTAATATTTTTGGTATACGAGTAAAGTCAGTAATTCGCATGGAGACTGTAATATTCAGTATTCAGTTCAGTTGCCAGAGAGCATATGTGTCGATTTCGAACATTAAAAAAAAATTTAAAAAAAGCATAACATACATATATCA
This sequence comes from Bactrocera tryoni, assembly GCF_016617805.1. Lineage (NCBI taxonomy): Eukaryota > Metazoa > Arthropoda > Insecta > Diptera > Tephritidae > Bactrocera > Bactrocera tryoni. The sequence continues at coordinate 8,981,431 of NC_052503.1, read as the reverse complement.
ATTGTACTAATTTCATTTGAGCATTTTTTAAATTTTATTTATTTCTAACAGAAAGAATGAATGAGACTGATGTAAATGAGTTAGTTCCTTGCCCGCCTTGGAGTAACAAGGTTTCAAAAATGGCTCAACCTAATCTGGATTTCATGGGTAAGTAGAAAACTGGAACTCTAATAAACTAATACAACTACATATATTCTGGAGATAAATTGTGTTCTTCTGTCGCTGCCTTACTGGTTCTTTGTGAACAACCACGTGATTCCAAATTAAAATATTTGCGTTTTGCGTCTGTTTCCGCAGCTCCCGAGACTCAATTAACTTCGAAGGGCAGCCTACTTAGTGACATGTTCTCGTTGGGTTTGGTAATATGTGCGGTTTTCAACAGCGGACGGCCAATCATCCAAGCCGGTAATATAGTTTCGAGTTATATGAAGCAATTGGAGATGGTAAGCAATATATTATATACATATATTCACACATGTTATCATATACATAAGCAAATTAATAAGCTACTCTGTCGCTTGTAATTGAGTCAAACAAACAAAAAGTTGCATATAATTTATTTATTTTATTCATATTTTAACACTGAAAAACTCATATACATACATAATCTCATACATTCATGAACGCCACTCACTCCTGCACCGAACTTGCGGCTTCGCGCAGTGCACAATGCGCTCTTCGTTAGCTAACGCAAATTCAATAAAAAATTGTCTGCGAATCATAATAAAATTCCTAACTTCATAACTAAAGTTATACCTGCAAGGCAAGCCTTTATGGGTTTACCTGGAACTGGAAATAAATGCATGAGGAAAAAGGAAAATTAAATTTTCAACGAACTAAGCGTCTAATTGACTGACGGGAAACTCCTCCCCAATGACCACTAGTAGTACATATTGTAGAAGTATACGAATACAATATATCATATACGTAATATATTATTTCAACGTGCGGATTCAGTATCATCCCAGATTAGGGGGGTAACGCAAACGAAAACGCTTAGTGAACAGCTGACCAGGATTCCTTTCATGAAAAATATCCCCTAAACTCTTTCCCTTTTGAGTTATATTTTATTTATATCTTTTTCCTTTTCGATATATACACCATATTTTGTAGTATCTCTCAGAAATATGGAGAGTTTTCGTTTTTAACCGCCCCTCTGAATGAAGTAATTCCCATCGCTGAGCATGAAAGCGATCGAATGATGACTTCAAAAGCACCGTAATGTCAGCAATGCTGGCTCTAGTTGATTTCTATGCTAGTCAGTTGCTACTATTTCACACGTTTACCGACAAAAGTTCCTCCCCTTGAAACTAACAGTGCTTCATGCAATTTTTACAACTATTTCTTCCGCCCTTTTTAGAAGCATTCCATGCGAAATGCATGTATGTGTGTATGTCTGTATGCAAATATTCCCCATTCGACTGACACAACAACTGCATTTACTGAAATGTCGTGAGGCTTTGATAGCGCAGAGAAAACAATGGTAAATTGACTCCTTGATGGTAGACTTTTTCTAGTTTTTGTTTTTGGTTATGGGCCAGTTTCAAGTGTTTGTTCACGAGAAGAGCTCGGATAAAATGGAATAGTGAAATTCTGTGCTGGAGAGTCTTAAACGCAGACTATCAAGTTTAACTTTCAAGTGAACACAAGTATCGGAAGTTTATTCACAAAGTGCTGTTGACATTGATAAAGAACCCGGCGCTTGTGTTGGCAGAGACATGGAAACTTCTGGCTCATCACAAGTGATTGATAAATTGAAATTTTGGGAAATTACCACTTATGTGAAACGAAATTATAATAATTTCGAGCCTGCAAAGTTTAATTTAATTTTAAAGTGTAGAGAAACACGAAACAAAGACTTTAAAAACTATTTCCAATTAGATAGCGAAAGCGAGCCATTGACTGAATACACTCCCTAAGTAGCAATTCCAGCATTATTTAGTTTCCTCATAAGGTAATTATACAGAATTTTATTTGTTTTTCTTTTAATTAAGTCATTAATTTCTTTCATCTTATTACTAAGAAATATAACTGAAACACTTATCAATATAGTAAAGAAAAGTTAAAGCGTTATTGTGATGCAATACTTTCAGCTGGAGGAGACTGTGCAGAAAATGTTGCCGCGGGTGCCGGTACCATTGCAAGAGGCTACCTCTCGTTTGGTTAGTCGAGATCCCACCGCTCGACCGCCTGCGCAACTCTTGCAATTGATTAAATACTTTAGGTAAGTTCTACTCAAAAACTTATATATGTATTAATAAGTGTTCCAATAATGAACTCACCAGCATAAATTACATATTATATTTACAATCTTTAACAATTCGTTAATTCTCAGCAGTAGACTTAAACATTGCTAAAATTGTCAAATTTGTGATACAGGGTTTGTCCGAAAGGTAATAAGACTGAGTCGATTTAAAAAAAGTTACTGAACCAATGGTTACAATTCTTTAAAAACTTTCAAAATAGGCTCCTTCTGCGTCGATGCAGCGCTGCTAGTACGGTTTCCAAGCATTGAAGGCTTCACGGAAGGCATTCTCCTGAATAGCCTTGAGAGTTGAGGTGCATGCTGCTTGGATCCCCTCTGTTGTCACAAAATTCTTGCCTTCCATCGGCCTTTTGGAGCAAAGAAACAAAAGAAAGTCCGGGGGGCCACGTCTGGGCTGTAGGGCGGCTGCGGAAGCGTATGGATGCCGGCCTTGGTTGGGTAGCTGCTCACAAGAAAGGCGGTGTGAGTGGGTGTTGTCTTGTCTTGAGCGATGTCTTGTCGGACCCAATCGACCCTTCGTTTGAGTCTTCTGACTTTGATTTTGATAAATTTAGCATCTGGCTAATTAACCAAATACTTAGGTCTGAGGAGATCTGGGTTCAAAACTTTGCGCACACGAGTCACTTTCTCGGTGTTTGTCGAAGTCGCAGGTCTCCTAGCACGGTCTCCATCAGCGACTTCTTCTCGGCCCTCCAAAATCCCTGGTGCCACCGAAACACAACACTTATTGCTAAAGCAACCTCTGGGTAATCCTGTTTGATCATATCAAATGTTTCTGTCCCAGATTTACCGAGGTTCACACAGAATTTAATCGCGTACCTATGCTCCAACGAACGCTGCATTTTCGGCTTGCACCACTCACAGAAACACGTCGCGCGAAAATGCTTGCCCTGACTCTCCAGATGCTCGGAGACAACTGACCAGCCGCTTGTTAGTTAGCTAGGAACGCCCTCTACCGAATCCAGTTGGTGCGCGCACACTCCGAAGTACAGTCGCGGCGGAAGAAAATCAGTCCTATTACTTTTCGGACAAACCCTGTATGCACGTATAAGTTTACTTTAATACATATATCGTCTCAAGTCAGGTTTTAAATTAGTTACGTATATACGAAGAGTAAAATTATGAGGCTCGTGGGCGAATTTGTTCAGAATTCTTGGAATGTGAAATGTTCAGAATTTTCAATGTGCTGAGGAATGAAAATGTTCTCATGCATTTACCTCCCATCACTTTCCCCCAAGATTGCCGCCATTATTTATGCAGTGTGACACGTTTTCTCAGCTTTCTCGAAAACAATTGACCCCGCGCGACGGAATAACGTAGGCGCTCCCCTCGTAAGAGATAAGATTTGTATAAAATATCACAAAGCGAAGGAATACTGTTTATACATGTGTGTATGAGTATGCATAGCTATTACGTGAGTCTGCCACTCGCGCCACTTAGTTGGTGAGAAGTGCGTTTCGATACGTATAGTAAGTAATGTAGGAGCGTATACCGTTGTGGTTTGTTTAACTTAACCTTATGCTGATTGACAAGTGTTACGCCATTCTGAGATTGCGATTTATTGAGACATAATCTCGCACACACACTCGCACACTAAATACTTTAATACTTGTGGAAAATAACACAGACGTGGATGAAGGAGAAAGCGCTCTAGCATAGCACAAAGCGGAAAGTACAACAGAATACAAAGGTGTAAATTACAGTTTTCCTGCAGCTGATGGCCCTCATTGCGCAGCTTGATGTAGTCTACTGACTTGGATTTGCTTTAAGTTTTCTTTTGCACTTCTGGAAGCGTGATATCGCGCGTGGCTGTTTGTTCGTTCATAGCCCGAGGAACGGTGCTGCTGCCACTTTTTGTAATGAGTGTGGCAGAGACTTTGACGCATCCGCCGCTGCTGACTGTGTCTAGACTAAAGGATGCTGATAGACATAAAAATACTAGACGCACATTAAGGCGATTTACAGAATGAGGAATACTCGACATTCCTGATATGCAGGGTTGCAATTATCAATGAAAATACGTTTAATGTTGAGATAATGTAAGATAATTCGCAGGTTATTGTGAGATAATTCAATAAATTTATAAGTTTTTGGAGAAGAGAGTGTAAATAAGGTTTTATACAGAAAAGTATTTCTTGTGCTTGCCCAGAGAGTCTAGTTCAAAGTTACTAGCCGATAAAGCCAAACATTTTTTGTTGTTTCGATGCAAAAGAAACATGTTGTGAAATTATGTTAATATTCAAAAACAATTAATAGATACTATGTATACCGTCACCTAAAATGCAAAATAACGTAACATCACTTTTCGTAAGTTTACAGATGAAGGGAAAACGATATAATAGAAACCACTAGTATTAAATAAAATTAGGTTTTAGTTATAAAATGGTTATATAGTGGTTATATATGGGTTATTATTGGTTATATAAGGGTTATTATTGGTTATATGTGGGTTATATATTGGTGAATATGGCCTTATTTATGCTTCGAATAAGTTTTATCTGTGACTACGAAATGTTTTTAATATTTTTAGACTGAAATTACTAAAGCTAATTTATTGGTCATCTTAGACAGGCGTTAAATATGTCAAGTTGCTTAACTTCTCTAAAATCCACTTTCAAGTTACTATATCCACCTAAGTGCCAATCCTTCAGACTTCTTGGTCGGCACATAAGAATAATTATGCTTTCAGTGCAAAGAGGCAAACTTTCAGATGGATGATTTAACTAAATTTAAATCTCAGCAACATGTGATGGTGTGCATCACTACTTTCTGTAAATGTCGACGGCCAGTCACGTAAATGGGTATAATCACGAAAGAGGGCGAGTAAAAGGTGGAATAATGCGTCCGAAGTGGGAGGCAAGAGCAAGTATAAATTGAAACTCGTAAGCAAGCAAATATTTGCGCTTTCCATTCTGCTGGAGATTAAACCACTTTAAAGATAATTTAAATGTTGTCAACAATTCTTTTATTCCTTATTTCTATCTTGTTGAAACGAGATCCACACTGTTTACACAGGTTAAGTACATTACCCGCAAGGCTTAAATGTAGTTTGTTTGGTTGTCTGCTCGGATGCAGCAATGGAAGCGACTCTCACACACCAACGCAATGGCGATACACACGTACAGTTATATAGGCTTATATAGCCGTGCACGGCCAGACAGTTGTTTTGCCTTCGAAAAGAAGTAAAGTGTGTTTAGACGACTTTTTTAAATTTGCGCTGTTCCACATTGAAAATATAAGCTCTTGATGCGAGTGCTGAAGTTGAATGCTTAAAAAAGTTTTTATTTCAGTTAAAGCATCAGCAAATGGGGTGGAATATTTCTTCGTATCGGTTGGAATTTAATCTATTTAACTGTTAATAAACTTTAATGCTAATGGCTGCGTCGCGCAGAATTGTTTTCATTAGAAATTTTCATTCATAAATTAGTTGTGGAAACATCAACTATACTTACACACATACATATATAACTACATACGTACGCTTGAACTTTCAGTGATCCCGGTGTAAATGCGCTCAAGTTCTTAGATGTGGTCAACATGAAGGACACATCGCAGAAATCTCACTTCTACAAAAACACGCTAATGGAAGCGATGCCGCTGATACCGAGAGTAAGTAGCCAGCACACATTTACTCACTTTATGCTTACAGGGTTTGTCCGGAAAGCAATAGGACTGATTTTCTTCCGTCGCGACTGTAACTTGGAGCGTGCGCGCCAACTGGATTCGGTAGAGGGTGTTCCTAGCTAACGAACGAGTGGCTGGTCAGTTGTCTCCGAGCACCTGGAGAGTCAGACAAGCATTTTCGCGCGACGTGTTTCTGTGAGTGGTGCAAGCCGAAAAGGCAGCGTTCGTTAGAGCAGAGGTACGCGATAAAATCTGTGTGAAGCTCGGTAAATCTGCGACAGAAACATTTGATATGATCAAACAGGATTACCCAGATGTTGCTTTAGCAAGAAATGGTGTGTTTCGATGGCACCAGGAATTTTGGAGGGCCGAGAAGAAGTCGCTGATGGAGACCGTGCCAGGCGACCTGCGACTTCGACAAACACCGACAAAGTGATTCGTGTGCGCAAAGTTTTGAACTCCCTCCGTCGACTAAGTATTCGTGTGCCCTGATGTTAAATTTATCAAAATCAAAGTCGAAAGGCTCCAACGAAGGGTCAATCGGGTCCGTCAAGACACCACAGCCGATTGGAAGTTGCAACACGACAACGCCCTGGCTCACACCGCTTTTCTTGTGAACAGCTACCTAACCATGGCCGGCATCCCAACGTTCCGCAGTCGCCCTACAGCCCAGATATAGCTCCACCGGACTTTTTTTGTTTCCTTGCCTGAAAAGGCCGATGAAAGGCTAACATTTTGAGACGACAGAGAGGATCCAAACAGCATGTATCTCGACTCCCAAAGCTATTCCGGAATGGGTTCAATCAATTCTTTTAAATCGACTCAGTCCTATCACTTTCCCGACAAACCCTGTACTTGACTCCGGAAAAACTTACGTTAAAGCATTGACTGCCGCACTCTTGTGTACCTGACGAAAACTTCGCAGCAGCAAGCCAATTGATGGGAATAAGTAATATTCAGGGTTTTCACGTTATTTAAGTGTAAAGAAAACAAAAAAGCAAAAAACAAAAATGTAATGCAACAGCTGACTATGCAGTAAACATCAGAGCACCGCCACGAAACTTGCCTTGCAAATGTGTGCATTCTACCTGAAAGTGTCTCTAGTTTGGCAGCGGCTGTGTGTGTCTAAGCGCTGCACGGCGTCAGGTGCGCGCTTAATGGCTAAATGAAATTCCGACACATTTATGAGACAGCAATTGCTTGGCACATAAAAGGACCTGTTGCCGCGTACCCGCGTACTTAGGTGGTTCTTGCGACTGCTTTTACTTAAACGTAATGTTTTAGCCGTTGTTGTTTGCCTTTTATGACTTCCTAATTTCCCACCCAAAGCTTTGGAAAACAAAAACCGTAAAATAAAAAATTATATATATTATTTTTATGTATGAGAGAGATTTTACGCTGACCGCCATTCCATTATGCCTAACAATTAACGTTCTATTGCAGAAATTGTGGTGGCAAAATGTGTGGCCAATGCTGCAGGCCGAAATCAGCAATGGCGAAGTACTGGCAGCGGTTTTGCAGCCCGTCATCAAACTCATACAGGAGGCATCACCGGGTGAATATGAGTCGATTATGGCGCCAACGATGAAGTAAGTGTTAAGCTATTGCTTTCAATTATTTTTGAAAATTTAAATCAAAACATTTCAATGTGATTACAGCATTTTTTAAACATCTTTTAAATAGAGTTATAACTATATTTACCGCGTTTCCTGTAAAGTGCTTTATTTTCCATAATTCAACATTTTTAAAAAATAAATATAATAATACAATTTAACTTTTCGAGCAGTAAGATATCCAGTCTCACTTGTTCCACCGCTTTGAGTCATCAGCCACTTCTGTTTGTACTCAAGTTGTTTTTATTAGGTTACCAATAGCAGTGCTCAGCGCATTTCATTGCGTCCGGTTCATGCCACCGCAAGTAGAATCCAAATAGACACGCAACATTACCGCCGGCACTATACTTATTTGATTTGCCTTCTAATTTCATGTAGGTATTGTTTTTGTTTCTCATCTGCGCTTGTCACAATTCACTTGTGCTTATTTTCACCGTTTCATGTTCTTGTTCTTGATTTGTTGACTCTCGTTCGTGTTCGTCATGTCGCCCATTGTCGTCGTTGCGATAAAAGTTGTTTGCACAATTTAAGTTTGTCAGTTTGTCGCGCGAAAGTCGCATTGTCCTTGTGTGTTCGCTGTAAAATTTATCCTCTTATTGCAGCTTTACTTTTTTCTCGCTATTTGGTGCCACAATAAACCTAACAAACAAACATATACACATGCTCGCGCCAAGACGAATGGGAAGTTTTACCATATTCCGGGCACTCGTTAAACACAAGTCAAAGGAATTTTTGTTTTTATTTTGTGTTGCTTATTAATGAAACGCCTGTGCGGCATGAATGTGTCTCCTAGCACCGCTTTAAGGAAGTGCTTTTACCTATGACTACGAAATTTTAACAAGCATAAATTTAGCCAAAAGAAATAAAAAAGTCATTTACTTTATAGATGAATTGCTTTGGCAAACTTTTTTCAGGGTAATTTTCGGCTCGCCCAAGTCCATACAAGCCACAGTGACCTTGTTGGAAAATTTACACCTTATTATAGAGAAGACCGCTCCGGGCGATGTCACCACCGACATTATACCAATGCTGTTTTTTGCTTTCGAAAGCTCAACGATACAGGTGCAGGTAAAGAGTTCGAATTCATATAAAATTTATTTTAAAATTTCAGGCTGCTTGTTACAAACTGCATGCCGCATGAGGTTTTATAAGTTTTAGGAAAACATTATTTTGGTTTTCGAAATTCGAAATTTTTACAAGTCCAAATTATCCACTCTCATTTTTGTGCTCCGCTCGCAGAGCGCTGCTGTTGTGGCAGTTACAAATGTTTTCGACAATATCGAAGATGTTTCGATCAGACGCATGGTGATTCCAAAGGTGAAATCTGTGTTCGAAAAGAATCTAGCGGATCCGAAAATTGTGCAAAACGTACTTATCTGCATAGAGGGGCTCATGGACAAACTGGAGCGTGCTCAGGTGATTAAACTTATAAATTTTTGTGTAAATTTTGCCTGTACTTTCGCCTTAAAATGCTGCAGTTGAGTAAGTTCTAAGTATAACTCGAGAGTTACTCAACGGAGCACATTCAACTTGCACAACCTGCACAACCTGCGCTTCTCCTAAATTCGCAAATTAATTTTTTCATCTTTTTCCAATCAAAACATGCTTCTCAATGTGGCTGCAAAAGGTTATGGAAGAGGTGCTGCAGCTGCTAGGCGATGTCCGTATACCGGAACCGGATATAGTGATGCGTACAGTGCGTAAGTATTTGTAATCAGTGTTGATAATCATGTTTAATCAGGTATAAAGAAATTGTGAGGTAGTTCTATTCTACTGTAAGACTCTAATTGAATCTATATGCCTTGCATTTGGATCTAACCTTTAAAAGGCGCGTATATAGAGTTATGCTGCTTGTAAATTTAAATTCCAGAAAAGTGCGCCAGTAAGTTAGTGGGAATCTTCTGTTTGGTAAAAATAAACTATAATTTATAATATGATAACCGCAAGGAAGCTCCAGTCTCGAATCCTTGTCATCGAAATTCGAAAATATTATTAGCGTAGAATAACTGTATTTTTGGTTGCCTTAGTATAATGCAAATTATTGGATTTTTGTCTCTTGCACTCATTTCTCGAAAAATTAATTGTACAAAAACTGTTTAATTGCTTGCAGATATATATCATAAAATGGTTGTCGATAAGACATATGGTCTGACGGTGGAGACAATGGCTACGCATGTGCTTCCACTATTGATACCACACACCGTTAATCCGGGTCTGAACCTCGAACAATACTGTATGCTGGTAGAGGTAAAATTACACTAAACTAATACTCGTATACTTATATGTATGTATGTGCATGTATACATTAATGTGGCACTTATATAACATACACACACATTTGCATCCGTAAATATACATATGTCTGCTAAACTACTTCAAAATAACGGGTTTGCGAAATGTTTAAGAAACACTAACCCATTTAAGCGTTTGTATCCTCATTCAAAAGCACACATGCCTGCCCGCATGCACTGTAGGCAAAAAATAGTAAGACTTTTTAATTTTTCGAGCAAAAATACATATATGTCTAGGACGGCCATCAACATCAATTGATGATCAAGACGTCAATAAAATAGAGCAATTGGTACTTGAGAATCGACGATTAACAGTCAGAGATCTTACTGGCAATGCTGGAATGTCAAAACAATCAGTGAAAACCATTTTTAAAGATAATTTGAGCCTAAGGAAAGTGAAAGCACGATTGGTTTCGAAATCACTCAATTTTTTCGAAAAACAGTGTCCGTTAACGTCTGTGAAACAATGCTTTCCGACTACCAGGATGTCATAAAACGTATTATTACTGGCGATAAGTCTTGCATTTATAGTTACTATCCGAAAACAGACGATCAGTCGGCCGAATATCATGGCAAAGGTGAACCGAAGCCGAAAAAATCAAGGTTATGTTGACAGCTTTCTTCCATTATCGAGCTCCGAATTCCTTCCGACCGGCCAAACTGTCAACAAGGATTATTATTTGAGTGTTATGCGTCATTTGCACGAAGCTATTCATAAAAACAGGCCACAATTATTGGCCGACAACTCTTGGTTTTTGCCACACGATAATGCACCGTCACATACTGCATTGATTCTTTGTGATTTTTTCGCCAAATTTTCAACCAATATCTTGCCGCAATCACCGTATTCGCCTGATTTAGCTCCTTGCGACTTCTGGCTATTTAGCAAACTCAAACGGTCACTCCGGGGAAACCGTTTTGAGTCAATTGTAGACATTAAACGTGAATCTCTACCCGCATTGAAAGCAATTCCGGAAATTGACTTTAAAAACTGTTTCAAGGATTGGAAAAAAGTTGGCCCAAGTGTATTGGAACCAAGGAGGATGACTTTGAGACGACATAGATATTGAAAAACAAATTAAGAATTTTGAAATTATGAACAAAGGCTTACTATTTTTTTTTCTCATAGTAGTACATATACATTTTATCACAGCTCCCCTGCAGTCAAATCAACCTGTTCTGTCCCGTTGTTTAAAAACTAGTTAGAGAGTGAAGTCCAAATCGGATTTCGTTCGAAATTATATGAGCCGTATTCTATATAAAAGTCAACAAGCGATGTACAAGTACATTGGTTTGAAGCTAAATCTTTTATTTGAAATTAATATTCGGTTTACTCCAGAGGGAGATAAATAAATAAATAATCTAATATAAATTATAGTGCAAAATAATAAATCAATCTGTTGTTATTCTGTTTAGTTTGATTTCTCTAATATGTAGTCCAGGCTGCATTTTTAGACTAGTTTGTTGCTTGACTGCAGGGCACATAGGTGTAAAAATTAGTCGGTGTTAGTGTGACAGCTCATTTTCCAATGCAAACACATGCAATACTCTCACTTTCAACTCTCACTTTCAACAGGTGCTGCAAGAGATGCTCGAACAAATTGACCGTCAGCAACGTAATAAATTGAAACTGGACAATCTGTCAATACCATCACCGGAGCGCCATCGTCCGCTGCGGCATCAATTCTCATCGGATAACATGAATGCCCCTCCATTCAATATACCCAATTTGCGTATCGATCAGCGGAAAACATCCAGTGCAGAGGATATGGCACGCAAGAATTCCGGAGGTACATACACATATAACAATCGTTTATTTTCACTCACATTAACACTATACATGCACACATTATATGTATCAACTGAAATGCACGTGATTGCCCACATACCGACAGGTGTGCGGGAATTTGTCGGAATTTGAAAGTTTGCAATTATAGTTATTCACGCGAACAATGTCGTTATGAATGACATCAATGAAGATATCGACGTTAGTGGAATAGGTGTGTTTCCAATTGACCAAGCAAAAGCCTAATGTCTACAAATGTCATATTTGTATGCATATGATACTGCGAAATAGTTGAGAAAAGCGGATCTCGTCTTGATAGACAATCAACATTTTGTATTGAGGGAGTAAGCTTTCGGTTTCAGTCCCCGACTAGAATTTTGATAGTACTATTTTTGGTAGCCCCTGTCGGTTCGATATAGTCATCTGCCTCTTAGTAAGTGAGACCTGAGTAAATTATTCCACATATCATTGTAGAACGCGTCAATTGGCTTGGACAAAGGTTAGGTTAGGTTGGGTTTGTCTGGTAAGCCAATGAACCACGCATAGACCAGTTTTGGTCCTTGCGATACCAGATGCGATTCAGTTACTAGGTTCATGAGGAGAGGTCACACTTTAGGATGCCTACGATTTACGCGAATTTTAACAGACTCTGTGGGCTTACTATCGATTGGGGACCCCAGATACTTACAGTATAGTCTCCATTCGGAGATGCTCCATTGTTTCCCTGCGGCCTTGGTCTAGACATATCCAGCAGTCCTCTCGTTCTCTTAGTCGTATTCTGCGTGCATTTGTCGCCAGCAGACAGTGGCCAGTGGCCGACCGTTTTGCACATGACTTTTGCAGTTTTGCACCCAAGTAGCTCGTTCCATCGGGTTTTGATTTTCTTTAGCATGCTTCTATCCAGATCCTCGTATAGAAAATGTATGGGTTTCCTAATGTTGCTCACGTTTTCGTATGTTAGCCGCACACCTTTCGAAGTGAAGTTGATTGCTTCTGGAAACACTTTCCGCTGTTGATCTGCTTCCCAAGACACTTCTGGCCGATATGCGATACAAGATGACTTGATTGCTGCTTGGCTGTCTACATTGATATTGACTCTGGATAAGCATTAGAGGTAACCTCCGCGGCTTGGACAAAAGTCACTGTAATCACCTGAATACAATGAAATTGTGAATACACTTATTAACTTTGAAGCATTTAGAAATGGCAGTTCATTGAACAATGGAAGCCGCAAATTTTGAATGACCAACATGAATGCGTTTCGAACTTAACAAATAATAAGATCCATTAGATATCACAATTTTATTTCGCTGACGCGTTTACAAACAGCTTCGAAGTTGGAATTTAATTTCGCTTGACTGCTTTCAATGAGTACTTAGCTACTTTCATGACTTCATATTTGCATACAAATATTTGGCTTAAGAATTTTTTTTTTTATGTACTCGTTTGCTGCGTAAAAAACAAATGAAGCGCCTAAAGCCCCAAAAAGTTGTTAGGAACAAGCGGTAACGCCAGAGCAATTTGTTCCAGCTTGCCCTTTTGAAAAGTTTTTATTGTGTTCGTACACAAGTAAGGAGGGGTTAAGGTAGAGTGTAACAGAACATTTTATACTCTTGCAAATCGTAAGAAAATATTTTCAGGAGTTGACTGATCTTTCTAAATCGCCTTGTATGCAGTCCGACTAAAATCAAACTCAGCAATACAAGTAACGATATTCATCCTGCTATACATATCAATGCTGTGGGAAATATACAAGTATTCGCCTTAATGTATTTAGATATCTTGTTTCTAAACTATGGTGATATCCAATTTATTTCAAATATCTTACATATTGATCCACATATACGCTATAAAGCCAAACATGAGTCTCAAATTTCCTATATTTGGTATAATTCAGAGTTTATCCATACCTCACGCAGTATCCGCACAACAATAGGTATAGGGGTCTAGATGTCTGAAGGCTGCCAAAGTTATATTCTGCACTATTTGTGTAATGTTTTAATCCGACATCTTCAATGGTGCCTGATTTATGTAGGTATCGTAAAGTGAACGAAAAGATATGGCAATGGGTTATATGAAAGGTGGATGTGGTACTATGTACTTTGAAAATTTTTACCGGATGATACTTTTCGAGGCTAGAAAGAACATTCTTTGGTTTTTATTTTTTGAAGATTATTGCTTTCATATATTGGCCGCTGCTACCTCTCAAATGGTCCATCCGTTGAGTCCAATATTCAATGACTCGTTCGGACATTTCGACTGGTAACTGGCGAATGACACGCTTGTTGTTTTGCTCCAAGGCCTGAATAGTTTCATATGCAGTCCGAGTTGCTGCGAACGGCGCCGAATCGCCTCTGCACAGTCTTTATGTATACTCTCCCTTACAGGAGAAATAGTATAAAACTTCGACACGTTTGACAGGAGTTGCATTGTCATGAAAATAGGGCAGCGGCCTGAGTCGGTTTAAACTTAACTCTTAATTTTAGATGAACATCACGATGGTCACCAGAAAGTGAATCAGTGCATGACCTGTTTAAATACCAGAATTTTTGTGGCTTTTTAAAGTCAGTAAAAGTTTAAATATTAATTATTTGTTTTCGCGTTTTTCATCGTCGTGGAATCATTTTGTTTAGCAATAAAAAATAATAAAAATTTTCACATGATACCAATCCCAACTTCTGGCGACTTTAGGGCGAGATGACCTATAAAATTATGTGTCAGAGTTTTCATATAGCCTCATATACCCATGAGAGTCGAACATAGGCTTTTCAGTCCAAAAATTTACTTAATACATATTTATATATATACTTCTTCTAGGGGATCCGGCCACCCGTTGCTGTGGTATACATTTTATAGCATTATTCATATAATAAACTATTCAATACAGGCAAAATTTTATTAACGAAAAAAGTCCAAAACGTTTTTGTCGGTATAAGAATCCAAGGTATTGTACTTGAGGTCTAATTTTGAATATGTTTATACAAATAAATTTCATTGGACAAATTAACGAATTCAAGGCTGCTTTTCAATGTCTGGTTACCAGCCTTTCTGTCCAGTTAATAGAGTTGTTCGCTTAATAAATTGAACTTAATAAACATCAGCAATATGCAAGCGTAATGGAGATGTCCGCTTAATAGAGCGTTCATTTTGTAGAGCTTTCACTGTATTTTTTATATGTGAATTATTTTTACTACCCTTTTTTTAAGTTGATAAGAACTGGACACAGTGTGCTAAATTTTACTGAAATCGGATCAGTAGTTTAGGAGTTCATCGCGGACAAACAACGTGACACGTACTTTTTATGTATAAAGATATATATATTTAATAATGTGAGTAATTGTTCGTTGGTTGGCAGTTAAATAGCCAGTAATGGCATTGGAGCCAACTATGCGGTTTGCCTTGCAAATAAATCAATTTCGAATGCCGCGTAGCACAACGAGGACGCCAATATTGTCATGGCCGAAGGCAGTGCACGTACACAGCTGAGCCCCAGTTGTCCAAAACCCTAATTGAATATCTCTCAATGCCTTCGGGGGGCAATTAACAGCCTAGGTAGCACTAATCCCGATACATACTTCGTTAACCCTGGAACCGTACCACTTGCGTATATTTACTTTGTATATACTTGACTCTATCCACAATAGCACGCTATGAAGCTGGGTTGAAGGTAATAACAAATAATTAAAGTGTTGATGTTTATTTTACCCGAAAAACGCTTTAACTGTATTCATAAAGACGCTGTCAAATTTGAGGCCAAATAGAAGAATTTGTACATTATATACCCAGTAGTTGAGGAGGTTGCCTTTAGACCATATAATATGTGGTGCATGGTTGCGACCTTTTCAATTATTTTTCGATGTGATCGCACACACTCATTTAGGAATTCAAAACCATGCCCTTGCACATCGCAGAACTTACAAAAATATCTATACGCTCATGTTTATACACACGCCAATGAATATATAGTACATACATATGTATATGCTTGTATGTAGAAAGTGACCGCAGCCGACATGGGCAATGTGGTGTTTTGAATATTTTTAATTTTTGCAGTTCGCTTATTTACAGGTTCAGGCATGCTGGGCGGCTGGTGGTTCGGCTGTTCGCCGTCATCGCCCGATAGTAATTTCCTGCGCGTGGCTAATGCATTCCCCAACCGACGGCTGTCGGACAACACCTTGATGACGCCGAAAATACGCATTGCACCATCGTGCGCCTCCTCGCCAGGTGGCACGCCGGGCAGCGGGCTGCCAACACGCCGACACTCGAGCATCGGACCACAGGAACGACGCGGCTCGACAATCAATCTGTCGCCGCCTACTGTAAGTGGCCGCCCTCCTCTCAACACATCCATCACTTATTCATACCACAGCGTGTGCGTCGACTTAGTTGTGCGCCCGTTGATTTACTTTGTGGTTATGTTGGTTGATTTCAGCTTTTAATTCCTTTTACTTATTTCCTTGTTTTTTTTTGTTGGCATTTATTTTAAGGAAGCTTCACTGACTACATTATTTTGGTTATTCTGTATAAATAAGTAGTTGTGGGTGGGGCGGGAGTGCGCTATGTTACTATTGCTGTGATTAATCAAAAAAGTACAAATAAATACTTGAATATGTTGTAGTGAAGTTATAGTTTCTCAAGTAATTTGATAACTTTATACTTACAAATACAATGATACATCAATAGTTCCATTTAAGTATATTGCGAAGTAAAATCAGTTTGTACAAAACATTATATGCCAATGCTTTACTATCGCATAGCTGAATTGTTTATATAGTGAATCAAATATTTTCGTTTGTAATTTTGCAGCTATATATTTCTTTAAATGAAAATATTTTTGTTTGTCCATTTATAAAAAAAAAATGAATTTAACCAAATTTGTCATAAAAAATTGAAAATCGGAACTCTTTTTCTCATTTCCTTACCACTGATTACATTTCATCACATAACAACAACAACTACTTAACATAATAATGACAAACGGTAATTGGTAAATGGTAAATACCCCTCTACACTTACTCCTCAAATAGACGTATGGTTTTGGTGCACGCGGTAGCTCTGGATCGAGTTTGTCGGTACCCTCCTCGTCGGCCTATGTTGTAAGTCTAAAAAACGTCTCAACAATTATTGCCATTCAGAAGTCAACTAAGGTATCTTGTGCGAGTACGGTGCGATGTTCGATTCGCATATCATAACGGTTATAAAAATGTTAAAGCATTAAGCCTTGACGCTTTGTTTTGTGATGTGTGAGAACTGCTGAGCACATGTGTAATTGTTCGTTCGTTTCATGCCATTTTGCAAGCTCGTACTCGCCTCCGCACGCTCGTCAAATGATAACCAGCTGTATCGTATTCGTTGATAAATATTTTCTCTTTCTTATTTCGATACTCGTAAGCTCAAGAAGTATTAACTGTCCATGAAAGCTGTTTTAATTACCAAGAGCAATGAAGTAATTAATTAATGGATGCGGTGAAGTGGCAAAATAGCTACCCACTATGAAAAGATGCCTTAAGAGCAAATGATTAAAACTGTTTTGAAATTTGGAATATTTTCCAAACACTACACTGTCATCGCATTAATTGCTTCATTGAAGCCTACACACAAATTTATTCTACTTAAGCAATTATTTTTGTTGTTTTCATAATAATTTTGTGACGAATATTTTGCATTTTGCTGTTGATAATGTGTTTCAAAATAATCGACGATACTGTATTTGAGGAAAAGGCTGCCTACTTATGATTTCAGTTATTTATATTTTTACAATTAAAAGATGTTGTAATTACGAATGTGTTTATATGTTATCTTTGGTATATTATGTATACGAGGAAGTGGTAAGAAATGAAAATCTTATATAAAAAATCCGTTTGTTAAGGGATATACTATATATAGTTAGAAAGCCGAAAAAAGCGAATTTTTCAGAATTTTTTTAGAGAAAACTTTTAAGTTTACTGATACAAAAATTTGTACATATATTATGGTATCTTTTAACTGTATTTTAAGACTTGGTATTAGTAAAAATATTAATTTGGAAATTTTTTTTTTTTTACAAATTGCTGTGACCAAAATACAGGTTTTGTCCGGAAAGTAATAGAACTGATTTTCTTCCGCCACGACCGTAGTTCGGATCGTGATCGCACCGACTGGATTCAATAGAAGGCGTTCCTAGCTAATGAACGAGCGGCTGGTCAGTTGCAAAGTTTTGAACTCAGACGCCCCAATTTTAATTTTATCAAAATCTGTGGTTCGTGACATTGTGACGGAAATGTGCGCGAAGATGGTCACAAAAGTACTCACTTTTTTGTGAACAGCTAACTAACCAAGCCCGGCATCCCAACACTTCCGCAGCCGCCCTACAGCCCAGATGTGGCACCCCCGAAAGTTTTTTTTGTTTCCTTGCCTGAAAATGTAGGCAAGCATTTGAGACGACAGAGAGGATCCATTCAGCATGCACCTCGGCTCTCAAGGCTATTCCGGAGAATGGCTTCCGTGACGCCCTCAATACTTGGAAATCGCGCTGGCAGCGCTGCATCGACGGAGAAGGAGACTACGTTCTTTTTCCTTCTGCGTCGATGCAGCGCTGCCAGATTGGTTCAATAAATTTTTAAAGTCGACTCAGTTCTTTTACTTTCCGGAAAACACACTGTTCCTCTGAACTGGATCCTCTGAAATTTAAAAACGATTTCGTTAAATAAATGTTAAATCTAGTAATTAATCGAAGGAATAAGCAAAATAAAATTGTTTTAGAAAATGGCGGTCTTTTAAAACAGAAAAAAAGATTTTTGACCAAATTTCTAAATTGCTTATAAAAAAATATTTATCGTTGAGAAAAAAATCTTCGATTAATTATTAAAAAATATATTTAAGAAGCTCGTGTTAAAATTTGAGACTAATCTCTAGTAATGTTGATCACCGGCTTTGAACGTACCATTTTGAGAAAAATGCGCTTAAAATTTGGAATGCGCGTAACTTCGAAAATATTCACCAGAACGATATGAAATTTTCCGTGTTTATTCTTAAATATATGTACATTAATAAAATAAAATAAACAAAATCGATGTTTTGAAAATTCTAATTGTATATAACCCCTTAAAAGAGCAACGAACTCGACTTTAGGGCGATAAATAAAAAATAGTAAAAATATGATTATTTTATTCTGAATCTTTTATATTTTGATTGGCAAGGATTCTAAAACATTTTAATTTCTTTATCAAAATGATATGACTAATCATAAATACTGCGTTTTACACCCACAAAACCTGATTTATATCTAAATATTTAAATTTATGTCAATGTTAATAAAATAAAAAAGAAAAAATGAGTATTACTTAGAAAAATGTTTTGAAGTGGAACTAGTATTATCGGGTATATAAAATTTGTAGAGCAGAGATGGATTTTTTTGTGCAAAAATCGTGAGTTGAAAATATAATATGTTGAAGCGAAAAAAGAGTGTGGAGAACTAACTGTAAATCTTTGCTATAAGAAAGAGAGTACGCTTTTGTTTTTATTGTCCTTTTCGATAACATAACTGTTTTTTTATTAAATCGTTTTAAGTCTCAGTGTGATATAATGTTGACGTTTTTTAGGTTTTTTGATTTCGGTGTTATAAGTTTGTGTGAATTGACTATAATGACTTCTTGTATTTTCAACAAAAGAGAGAGCGACAGCCTAAACGTTCAATATCTACATATTTGAGTGTTCTTTAAATTTTCATGTTCAGGTTAAATTCGCAGCAATAATCTCTGTGCGCGTGCAAATACTGCATTTTCCCATTTACATACTTATTCTGAGTGTTCACCAGCGAGAGCCTCACTAAAATTCTCACCTACAAACATATATACATACACACATTCGCCACTTGTGTCTATCTCAGTGGGCATAATTTCATTAATTCATTTATATGATTTCGTATATTCGTTAAAATTTCATTTCGTATTAGTGTTTTTTGTTCTCGTTCTTGTGTAACGTCCCATCTCTAAGCGATTTCTCTACAAATGTGTGCATTCCATTTGTTTATCGAAATATATTTTTTATTTCGTTTACTTTCGGTTAATTGGAAATTATTGCAGCTTGCACGGAGCATGATCGTGAGTACACGTTTTCGCTATGACTTTGCGACATACATACATACATATGTACATATGTACACATATTACTTATATGTATTTAAGTAACTACACGCTACCACCACTCTATACTCACACGCAAGCGATTGCATTCGAATGTCCTTTGTTACTCTAAAACGCAAACACTACGCTATGCTTACTGTAAACTTTCCAGTTACATGCATTCATATGGGTACGCGAAAACTTGCTCGCGAGCAAAGTCCAGTGCTACACCTTCGCTCGCGAAAAGCTTTCACCGGCCGATATTCGCCCGCTTTTTAGATTCGAACGAGGTCCACTTGATTTTGCTCGGAAGCACTGAGTAATTGCGTACCCTGATCCACAGCACACCTAGTACATAGTTACATAAATACGAATGTTAACAAGGTTTGTTGAGTTGATGATTGTTTTGCGTTGGTTTGTCGTATTCTTGCAATTTACTCGTACAACTACTACTACTACTGCCACTATTAAAAATATTACTCCTGCTATATAACCGCATATACTCTACATATTTACACCAAATAATTATGCGTTTCTTGCTTTGCTTCTGTTCCACAGATTTTTGGTTTGTGTTATTGTCATTTCTGTATTAAAATGTTAATTTGTGTAATTGGTTGTTTGGTTTGTTGCCTAAACGGTTCGTAATTTTGCTTTATTATGATTGTTCAACAGCTTCAAATAAACGCATTACCCATCACATTATGTAAATTGCAATCTGTTTGCTACAAAAAACTTGTCAAACATCTTTCCAACGAAGAAAAATGTGCGAGTGTTTGATTCAAGAGAAGAAATTAAAAAGTTCTCAAGCAAATAAACGTAGCGAGTTACGCAGAACATAACCGAAAATATATCCATTGGCTTGCCACACACTGGCACATTTTTCTTCGAGATTCGCACAAGAAACACCTACATTTGTACGATATAACGTATTTATGACACTAGCAACTGTATGCTTTGAGCAGACTTCATAACCTTTCAAAGAAATCTCCTTTATTATCCTCCAACAAACAGGGTGGATCAATGCCGAACACCTCAAGCAGTGTGCCATTTTTACTATCGTCCAGTATGCAATCGATACGATCCAGACGTACCTCAACTGTGCTCTCATCGGGACCGCTGGGATCTGGCTCTGGCCTACTACAGCAACTCGGCAGCGGAATGGTAAGACAAATAACTACTTCTGTATCAGGCAATGCAAGCCCGGTGCAACATTTAGTGGTTAATGGACAACGTACCTACGTCCGAAAGTGTCCGTCACTCAATATCACATTCAGTCAGTAGTGAACAAATGCAGAAAGTCTCGATAAATACGAAAATATTCTAATGAAGTAATGACGAAGTGAAGCCTGTTGGCGTTGGCAAGATATGAAGATTTGCAAACGCCTTAAACGCAAATATGCATTGAATCATTTGAGCTGTGCTTTGTAACAAAATATTTAACAAACCAAAAAAAGGATTTTTAATTTACACAATTACATACATATTTACTAGTACATAAAACTTATATTAAATAAAAGAAAAATTTAATATAAAATAAAAGTTAGCGTAGCGCATGCAGAGTACTCACAAACGTCACAAAAACGGCAAACAATTGGGAATGATTGGCTTTGTGAACAGATTTTTTCAGAACTAAGCCAATTCAGCACAAAATTCGTAACGAACTTTTATACATGCTCCACTGTGCCACCACGGTGGGGAATAAGTTGAATATTGCCGTTTATCTTAAGCCTAGATTTGATTATCGCATAGAAACCTACACAACCGCATATGTACATTGTGCGTTCGAGTCTTCATGATGGCCTTCAATTTAAGTAAAGCACTCCTGCTAAACACCTTTTGTAGCACTATATGGCTTACAGATTTCTACGAAACTCTTTCTTGCGCACACATCTCGTTTGGAATATAAAGCAATCATTTCCTGGTTTAGTCGGGGCAAATCATAGTCTCCGACGTACGTATGAAACATTTTTAAATCAAACCCGGCTGTGACAGTAACTATATATAAGATATCCTTTAAGCAACTTGCGGAATTTTGCCAATTTCATCAGTATGATTTGCTTGTTTCCCAGAAGCATTGGAGAAACACACATTTTTCTCTAATTATAAAGACTTTTTGTGGTTTCAAGCCACAGTGAGCAGGGTCTTTTGAGTAGGGTCTATATTGACAACTCTTGAGAGAACATTTTGTAACGGGGTTTTCAATAAGAGCGTTACAAAAACTGGTTGGGATATCAATGAAGTTCTTTATTCCTGTGAAAGTACATTCCATGCCATTATGTATGGAACTCGATTTCTTTTGCATGACCTCCACGGTCACGCTTGTAAAAGTCAAGACGCTGAACCCAATTTTCAACAGTTTTCAAGCATAAATCGGCCAATATTGCGGCAAATCCACGTTTGATATTCGTACGAAGTTCTTAAATCGTCGCTGGCTTGTTGACATAGACCATAGACTCAACGTAGCCCCACAAGATATAGTCTAACGGCGTCAGTTCGCACAATCGAGGCGGCCAATTGACTGCGCCATTTCGTGAGATAACACGTTCACCAAACTTGGTTTTCATAAACCGATTGTGACATTCGCTGTGTGGCTTGTGGCGAGGTCCTGTTGGAACCATATAGTGTCCAAGTCCATATCATCCAATTCGGGCCAAAAATATTCGGTTATCATTGCGATTCCAATTCACAGTAACGTGCCAGTCTTGATCATCACCCATAAACCGCCCCAAACCGCAATATATTCGGGATGTAATAGTGGCTCTTGGAATATGTGCCTGTCCAATAAATCATATTTTGCTTATTGACGGTGCCATTCAGACAGAAATGAGCCTCATCGATGAAGATGATTTTTCGATGAAAAGCCGGATGATTTTCAAGTTGTTGCCGAGCCCAATTCACAAACAATGCACGTTTCTGGTGGTCAAGCGGCTTCAGTTCTTTCGTAAATTTGATCTTGTAAGGATGTAGGCCAAGATCTTTCGCGAAATTCGTCACAACGATGTCACAGAAATGATGAACGACAAGACTGATAAGACTGATTTCGGTCTTCCTCAATTAATGCGCTAACGGCAGCAATATTCTCAACATTACGGGCACTGCTTTGTCTCACTGACACCGAAACATTTTTTACTGTGCCTGTGGATTAAAATTTTTCTACTAGACGTTCAACTGTTGATTTGACAGGACGATTATGACGACCATAAATTGGACGTAGTGCTTTTAAAGTTGAGGCCGCTGACTGCAAATTTTGGTAAAAAATTTTAATAATTTCAACTCGTTGTGGGATCGTATACCCTTTCATGATGAAATGACAAACATTACTCAAGAGAAATGTCAAAAGAGCAGAAAAATATGGCGTCGTTTGCTGTTCCATCGGTCTAGTCTTGTAGCGTACCTTTTGAAAAACCCTTTATATGTCTGAGTAAATTTTTCAGTATGTCTTTTAAGTGATCGTGGTGTCTTTCGTGTCTTCTCCACTGGTTCTTCCTTATTTATTGAATTAAATGAAACAAGTGTTACTTAATGTGGAAATGATTGCAATTAAAAATGGAGGCACGCAAGTAAAATAACCAAATCATCCAATGCCAAATTTTAGTTTTTGTTTTGAAATGTAAATGAATAAAAACAAATGTCACAGAAATTGCAAAGAAGCAATGTTGTTGTTGTTGCTTTGGCAAATTTTGTGATTTTTGTACAGTTTTAACTCTAAAAATGATAATTTTCCTACATAATATTTCATTTCCATACATACGTTGTTGTTGCGCTATTTATGGGCGCATTTTAGACGGGGCAGAGGGTAACAATGTCACGAATGTTATGCATTCAATTACACATAGTATACATGTATGTACATGCGTATCGTATTTATCGCATATATATGTACACAAATACTTATACAAAAAGCCAATATTAAATGTTATTTACTTTAAAGTTTAAACATATCGAAAGCAAAATAATTAAAATTAATACCATAATTGTTTTTACTCTTACCCTTGATTTGTTGTAGTTCTTTAAGTATATACATATGTATTTAATAGCAGTACTAAATGTACATAAATAAATAGCAAAAAGCAAAATAACAACAAATTAACAAATATTCGTAATGCGTTCGACAAGAACCCTCCCAAGGAAGAACATGTTCCTTTAGTTTTTCACTCTCACACACTTTGTATATAGTAATATTGTTAGGTAAACATACTGTTATATATTGTATATTTTTAGCGTGCACTCAGTATTTGAAATCGGTACTTACGTAATCAAAAAAGTAATTGTGTCTATATTTTGTCTTAATATTCAATTAAATTTTAATTTATTATAAAGCGAACATGCATATATACAGTTATCACATAGAATATCGGTTAAATAATTGAATTTAGATTAGTTCGCTGGCTTAGTTTAATTTAGTGTTAGTGAATACATATATACCTTTATGTATGTATTTCCGTTTAGTAAGTAGCGCCTGCCCTGCGTTTGACTTTTGCCCCAGCAAGTACCGAATTTTGTATGATTTTCAGCTTTTTGCAGACACCCAACTGCCATCCTATTGAAAGATGTACAATTGTTGTTGCACGCGAATTTACAGAAAACACACTTTTCCATTTATAAGTCAGTTATTTTTGCATGCTTTTTCCGCACGGGGCTTAACCCCTTCTCCCTCTCACATACGCTCATACTTTTAAGAATTTCGGCGATGCATGTCACTCGAGTTACTATATATGTACATATATCTGGGTAATAAAATGTTGGAGCAGCATTTGCGAAAACTTTCTACCGACTTTTCACGTTTTTGATTGTTATGCATTATTTCTATTACTAACAACTGTCATTTATTAATCAATTTTTCATTTGAGAGGTTGTGCAAATAATAATTATCCAATTGATTTGTGACAAAGTTCTCATAAAATAAAAAAAAATGTTAACTCCTGTTGCATTGGACAGACCGACTGATAAACAGGCATGGCTAAATGACTCAGCTCATCATACTGACCATTTATATTGCTATGAGCAACAAATAGTAAGACTTTGTTCATAATTTTAAAATTCTTTACTTATTATTCAAAATCTATGTCATGCTCATACTCCTTAGCCCTAACACACTTGTGCCAACGTTTTTTCACTTTTAAAAATCAATTTTCGGAATAACCTTCAATACGTGTAACGATTCATGTTTAAGGGAACATCTCAGTGTGACCTTCCGAAAAATCGTGATTTGTTTTTAAGTTGAAATTAACTAATCGGTTCGATTTTTTTATAACTAAATACATTCATGACGAATACAAAATAATTTTTTATGTTTATTTATAGATTACATAATAGTTAAATAAATCTTTGAAATGGCACGTAAAAAAAGGTTCTGTACGATGTCCACGATTGCAGCCGCAATTTTGATCGAAAACAAAAGTTTCTAAAACATTATTAATCTGTAGGAAAGTTGCTATCGTGCTATAGAGAACTTGTTTTTTTTTTGAAATGACAAAATGGCGGCGATTCGAGCAAAACGAATTTGGCCCTCTTTTCGACAGTTTTTTGAAGAAAAAAATAGGAAGATTTGAAAAAATAAAGCATTCATAGCGCGATAGAGAATTACGTTAAAAATGTTCTCTCCAAATTGAAACTAGATATCTTCAAAACTCTTCCTTTGAGAGGAGAAACCGTTTTGAATACACCATTCTGAAAAAAAAAAATGCGAACGAGGCAGATGTCTTACTCCGTTCCCCACTCTGTTCTCTTTCTACAAGAAACGCTGTAGCGACCATAATAATTTTAATTTCGATTTCAAAATTTGAGAGAATGTTTATTACAGTGTATGCTATCCGATAATGCAAACGATCCCTTAAAGTCTTAAATTGACTTAAAACGGTTTCCCCAGGCCCATAATTCCGGTTCCTTTTTACAAATACAAACCCAGGTAGTCACAAAGCAATGTTTCACAGACGTTAACGCGACGCTGTTTTTCGAAAAAAATGAGTGGTTTCGGAACCAGTCGTGCTTTCACTTTTCTAGCCCCAAATGATCTTTCAAACTGATTTTCACTGATTTATCCAATATTCGAACAATGCCAGTAAGAACTCTGACTGTTAAACGTTGATTCTCACGCACCAATTCCTTTTTTTAATTGATGTGCTGATCCTAAGTTGATGTTGATGGTCGTCCTGGATATTGTCCCTAATTCCGTTTCCTTTGAATAATTTGTACCAACCAAAAACACTTGCTCCCGACAAATAATTTTCACCGAAGGCCTTTTCCAACATTCTGAAGATTTCGACACTAATGATTATTTTGATAGGACACTTGGTCCAGATGTAGGGTTATCATATTCCCTGATTTTGATATTCCCTGATTCCCACTCACATATCATTGATAGTATACCAAACTAGAAAAAAATTTCGAATAATGAGTTTTCGCGTGAAATTCAACTTAAAAAGTCCTACTATTTTTTGTTTACTTTTGTATACATATACACTTTATAGGGTCTCTGACGTTTCCTTCTAGGTGTTACAAAACTCGTACAAACTAAATTATCCTGTTCGCAATATAATGATTTAGCATACGTTTCAGAAATCGCGGCAACTTTTATTGCTGCATTTGGATCGATTTGCAATTGGCCAATATATGAAATTCGATCCTTGCTTCATATAAGTATGTACTTATAAGTGGATAAGTCAATCTCACAAAACGCTCTGCCTAAATCATTGGGCATAAGCTTTAGGTTGAGATCAAATCTTGCTAAGTAGGAGTCGTAACTCGATTACAGTATTCAGATAAGTAACATTCCTTAGTTCGGCAACTAAATAACGGTAGTCCAAGGAGCTGACTATTAGACTATAGGAGAAGGTATTGGATGAGTCGATTTAAAGTAGAATTGTGGGTACCTGCGTATCACGCCAAATGGAAAGAAAACCTTATTTGCACGATACTCAAAATCGTAATTATCCTAAGAGAAATGTTTTTGCATTCGCCAATTCGTACACCACACACGTTTATATTTTTTTTATGATAAATATTACATACACTCGTACATTAATGTATATCGTTTTCTGCTGCATGTACCAATAATTGCTATGGAATCCAGTTATATGTATTATTATGTGCGCATTTTACTTTCTGCCCATCTGACATTGCACAATGAAGAAAACAAATTTCCGCGATATTTTTATCTCGTCCCCGTTCGTTTGTGAAAGTCTATCGAATTGATGAGAAATGCATTGTACAAAATATTTAATTAATGCTAAGCCAATTTTTATCAGACAAAACATATGTATGTATGTATATATCACTAAATCGTTAAAAGCAAGTTTGCAAATATTTCAAAGGAATGTTTAAGGATATGATTGACTGACACTCACGGCCCAAAACACTGCACACGAACACATGATTTACAACCTGAATATACTAGATATTTATATACATATATATGTATGTATTCATATAGAGCGTAAGATATCTTTTCATACCTACAGCCATATACATATACATAGGCAAATACATTTGGATCATTACGTTATTTAAAGCTTAGACTTAGTGTAGTTTTACGAAACACATGAAACCGTTAATTACTGTAGTTATTTGTATGACATATGTACATATATTCTTGCATATACAACAATTAAAGTACAATAGCCTACTTAGAGAGATTAGTACCCATGAGGTATGTATAAGAGTTTCGGAAATTTTTCGTAACATTTATCATTGAATATAGATGTAAAGAATCTTCGCTAATCCCCGTTAACCTTAGATAGTTATATAGTTGTAGAATGGTAAAAAATCGAACTTAGAGTTATTTTTGTTATTTTAGTCTTCTTAACCTTGACGTGATCTAATACTCTCCCGTGCATCTATTTAAGTATTTATGTGTGCGTACGTATTACTGGTTATACTCATGTAAATATGTAGTTAATGCTATGGAAATTCGAAAATATTGAAGTTAACAAATTTTTATAATTATTACTAAAATACTTGCATACATATATTGCATTATAAATCCACAAAAAGACATTTATATTGTAAGTTGTTTCCATATCTCACTGTTGTTGTGGATGCTTTGCGAATGTAAATGTACGATTCTTCCCTTTGAGTATCACAAAACTGTATCTATTAATTATACTTACTTCTTTAAGGGGTTACATGAGTTTCCTCGGGTAAAAAATAGACTTTTTTGAACAATTTTTTTCTCATATAAAACATGAAATATTTTATTAGAATTTTTTATTGTTACAAACATACACTGTTAACAAAAAACTACTGAAATTTTTGGAGAGAAAAAAAAAACGCCATTTCCGGTGAGCCAACGCTAAAAAAAATGTGCCCGCGTTAGCAGGATAACTCCTTACAGGATGATCTAGAGTGAAAAATACGTAGGTAAAACCTTAACTTGGAACTTGGGTAAAGGAAAAAAAACTGAAAATCGCATTTTTAGGGAAAAAAAATTCTAAAAAATTAAAATTTCAGTCAAAATTTCGTGACATAATTTTTTCGATTGTCTGAAATATTTTCCTTTTTCGAAGCTATCGAACACAAAAAATGTCCTTACTTAAACTTAAAGTTGAAAAAAAAACTAACTTTGAGCAATCAGACCTCGAAGAGCACTATAATACACGCTTTTCAAAAATCGCAGTGTATTTAATATTTAAGTGTATATGTATGAATAAATACAGTGCAATGTCTGCAGCAACCAAGTTTGTGCGGTATCTCATTAACTTTGGAAACATCCTAGGCTCAACGCTTGAAAAATTCAAATCAAATCTTCTCAGGCATTATTCAACTTTCGGGCATATTTTTAATTATGGAAATGATTTTACAAATCCAAAAGCACCAATTGTATATATGTATGTAACTAACTTTTATATTTGGATAGAAGTTTTCTATGTTAAACTATATTAAACACCTCTACACCTACACTTGTGCACTCAGACATGCAAACTACTCTCTTAAGTGCCTTAGATGTGTCAAAACTTATTCATGTTATATAAAATCATTTCGATGTTCTTGATAATTGTGTCCCAATTAATTCCAAACACCCAATTAAATGCCTGCATCGGTATATACATATGTATAATTGTACATAAATATACGCACACACATGGCAAATATATGTATATATTTAAAAACGATTTACACACCGTGAGTTTCTCAAAAAGCTGAAAATTGTAAGCCCTTATTTGAAGACATCTGACCACCGACATACAGACATATGTACACATAATTTCGGGTAACACATAATTGAGCAAGCGATTTCTGGAAATGATCGATTTTACAAGCATTTCAAAATAGGACAGGCAATGTCTGCCAACTGGATTCACCTTAACTTGGTAGTATTGGTTGTTGGTGCGTGCATACGCGGTTAATTTCCCTCATGCAAATGCACAAATGTCGTATTCATTTTCATTATTTGCATATCTATTATTCATCCAAAACAAACATGCATTAACTCAAACACATTCACACGCATACCCAAAGCGAGACTTCCAATCTGCATTTCCCGGCCTCCGGTAGTTTTGATTTCATCAACAATTTAATTATTTCGTATGAATGTCGATACAATAATCTGCAAATATCGGCTCCATACTTTTCGCAGATGTAAGTATTATATTTATGAAGTACATAAGTATAAGCTCTGAAGGTTAGAAAATATGTACACACAGTAGGCTCTTTCTGAACTCAATTTTCTAAACACACTCAAGCAATATCACATTGAATCCATTATGGCTCAAAACGTTTCATTAGTTGCGATTCATATAAGCAATGGACCGGAAGCCTGGCTGGATCACATATCACATTTACATTGGATCACAATGTAATCACAAGGCCACATTTAGGAGTAACTCGTACCATCAGTAATCAACAATACAAATTTTAATAAAAGTTTTGTTCTTATATTTAAGTCAATTGTAATTGTAGTTACTCCACCAACACCCCTCCCCTCGATTTTGCATGATACTGATACAACTTCTCCGAAATCCTCTCACGTACGTGTGACGTACTTCCCCTAAAATACTTGTACGTGTTCTCTACTATAGTCTATGTATATTTGTATTTATTTATTAATTATTATTATTTTTTTGGTAATATATGTTAGAGTGAAACAGAATTAATTCTAGTTTGTACGTATGCAAATCATGTATGTATTAATTGATAGATCTAGCTAAAAATCTTTCTATATGTTTTGATCTTATTAATTTCACAACCAATGAGAATTTTGGTACTCATATTTGTCCTTCGCAAACCACGGAATTTTCAAAAACCGGTCTGGTGTTTCTGATATACCTTTCAAGAACAAGTTTGGAACAAGCAGTAATTTCAAAAAAAGGCGACTTGTATCTGTGATCAATTTTAAATAGACAATGTGAAGAAATTCCTTTTTTTCAATACTCCAACAGGGTGTATAACGTATTGCCGACATTTGAAATCTCGAAATTTAGCATACCGACAGTCAAAATACCGACCGGATCATAACCCCTAGTCAGTAGAATTAATTTTCTGTGCTTCGATAGGAATAAGGACGGGCAATAATAAAATATGTTTCACATGTCGGCATTTTGGTTTGTCGTCATTTTGATTTTTCGGTGTTCTGATTTGTCGGTATTTTGATGTGTCGGCATTTTGAACTTCGGTATTTTAAGTGTATGCTACTCCAACTCAAATTCTCGAACTTTAATTGAGCTAAATAAACAAAATTTTAAAATTTTTAAATCATTTTATTTATTGCAATTCGTTTCATATAAAATAAAACTTAGGAAGAAACTTATTTGTGATGTGTTTTCAGTCGCAGGTTTGATTTTTTTATTTCACTTTATATTTGTATGTGCGTAGGTGTACTAGTTGCTATATAATATAGAATACCGTAGACTAATAAAATCTCTAACTTCATTGTAAAACTGCCGAAACTACACTTAATATATG
The DNA here is from genome assembly GCF_016617805.1 of Bactrocera tryoni. Taxonomy (NCBI): domain Eukaryota; kingdom Metazoa; phylum Arthropoda; class Insecta; order Diptera; family Tephritidae; genus Bactrocera; species Bactrocera tryoni. The sequence continues at coordinate 8,950,847 of NC_052503.1, read as the reverse complement.
GTATAATTAAGTTATTATTGAATAAACAACATGGCCCCGTTACGATGCACACAGTTACACAAATCATGCTACTAAATGCAACGATCTTCCGGCTAGTCGCTCTACGTAATATTGGAAAAATATCACTACTAAACCATCCATACTTATTTCCTTTTTTTCGTTTGCTAATCTAACTCTTTTTCAGTACCAGCTTTTCTCCGGTCGAACTTAAGCAAATTTTTTTACAAGTCACAGCTATCGCAATCATTTTTAACTCACCTAGCATTCGTTTAGCAAAACGCGACTTGCAACTGCATCAAATTACAGCGCGCCGGGCCACAAACAAACTGCGGCGAAATGATGTATCTCTGAGCATGTGTACATTTTTAGAGAAAGCAACTGGGCAATGGGAACGCGTTAAAGTAACCGCGCAATATTACCAGCAGTTTTAAATATTCGTCATACTCACACCAGCTTAACACTCACACATTATATTTTACACAGCTATTTATTTCAATCACTTTTCAACACATATACAACTGTAGGTTCATCCGAAATAAGTTCGCACAGTGTCTAACACGAACGAATCACTTAAATAAGAAATGCAATAATAAATTTACACTCATATTTTCGAAATATGAAACAGCCTGTATGCTGTAAAACACCCGTACACCTCCCCTAAATGCAAATGCAATCATTTTAGAAACAAACATTACTTAGTAGTTGATAGCAACGAGTAGCATACTCGTATACTCTCGGTAGAGTCTGGAAATCTGGAAATACGATTGAATTTAGAAACTCCTATTTATTCTTATACTATTACCCGACATTTCCAGCATTTTTAGCATCTTAGCGTCTTTAGAAAACAATCACAGCCAACTATGGCATATGGTATTTATGTATTTAAGATGTTGATGTTCACATAAAGGAATCTCGATGTTTTAGTAGCGCCAAGTGTTGTAGGTGAAACGGAAAAAAGTTCCATTAACACTTTGCACACACATATAAGATATATGTATGTGTGTTGTAGGTGTATCAGTAGCTATACGTAGTGTTTACCTCAGTCGATAGTGACACGAGTCTCACACAAAAAAAAATCATCCTCAAATCTTTGCTGTTTACTTCTACACTATGCTAGCGGCCGGTTAACTGTAATTTTGTTTGACTAACTTGTAACTAAATAATGCAACTTTCGAATTTATTTGGAAAAAGCAGAGAATTTCGACAGACTTCCCACAAATGTGTTTAACATTCTTTGGCGTGCTAGCTACAACACATTAAACTTAGGATAAACCTGTTAGAATTGAAATGAAACTATATTCATGATTTTACAACTTAGAACAAGTATTTCAGTAATATATGTAAGTGTTTAGATGCTAACGGTTTATTATTTGTATGAGAAAAAAGAAACAAATAATTAACGGAACAGCAGTTCGCAGTAACGTCATCAAAAACACCACAACTACTACTACTGAGCTAAAGGTTGTTAATCCTCCGTAAAGGGCAGGTCCCTACCCAAACATGGATGCAGTTAGTTATAAATGAAATCCCGTTTAATACATATATGGCTTGCTTTATGTGTGAATGTTTGTGTCAGGTGCCGTTTACGGTACTTAAAAACAGATGCAATAATACAGAGACGATTTGTTGAATGTACTCACTTCTTAAATAGAATTAGTATACAACAACAAAAATGCACACTATGCGTAAAGAAACCTTCAAGAAGAATGCAACAAATACAAAAAGGTATAAAAATGTTATGAAATATTCAATTTGCTAGAAACAGCAAAAGAGAGAGGATTTATTGACATTGTTAAAATAGCGAAATGTTATTGCTGTTAGGGAATGCAAATAGAAGGAAAATAAATTACATATAACGATTGTTGGGATTTTTCGCGGACGCCGTGCGGTGATCGTAACACAAAACTGTATTTAATATTAGATATTATATAAATCGTATTCATATACGGATACTCTGTCAATTTTACAGCACTCAAATGAAATGTCCAAAGAATAAGAATAAGAAAACATACTCTAAATATACATACATATATACATACATACAACTAATGAGAACTGTATTTCCAAAGTTATAAGAAATAAATGAACGTTTGAGAATAACATTTATATTTTATGGATTGTTCAAGAGTGTATACACATTATTAGATAAATATATATATATAGTTACTTCTTATCAAAGTACCTAATTATTACGTTATTATATGTATATCTATTTGTACAATTCGTGTATCTAAAAGACAATCAATATATTTCCACGTATAAGGCGAAAAAACATGTAACGTAACTTAAACAATATGCTAAGCTCAATGTGGAAACGACCAACTGTATTTTCAAATTTCGAATAACAAGTGCTGCTACATTCTTCACTTCAGAAATACATAGAAACTTTCAATACTTTAGTTGAACTCATACGCGAATGCTTGAACCGTTTCCACATTGAACTAAGTAGATACTCTATAAATTTTAGTATATACCTGCCTATATGAATACACTAATACTTCGTATTATAGAAAATCTCTCAAAAGTCCATTTTTACTCTAAAACGCGTCAGACACGTAAATTCTTTTACAGGGATTGCCTAGCTTTTGCGTATGCAATCACATCTACTGGTTGAACTTGCACATTTAGAATTAGAATGCTTGTAGGTTCACACCACCGATCCTAACAATATTATATGTGAATCTGATAATCAAAAATTATATAAAAACACACTTACATACATTTTTTTAATATGCTTATGTATGTTTTTTGAAAGTGCAAAGTCGAAATAATTAATATTTATATAATATTTTTTATCAAATGCAAATTCACGAAAATATACAATTTTCTTTATAAATCAAGCATACGAAATATAAACACCCGTCTGCTCTTTTTGATAATCAAGTCCAAAATAAAAAGAAAATCTAAGAGAAATTCACATAGAGCATGGCTGCAGCTCTGCAGTTTCAACCAAAACAAAGAAAACTTGTATGCACACTTTCGGCTATTCATAATTAAATGCAAGTGTTTCTTGAACAGAAACCACAAAATCATTTGTTTCGTGTGTATGGCATACAATTTGTTAAGGCGAATATCGATTTTCTGAATTAACTTTTATATATGTTTTCCATTAAATATATATAAAAAAGGGTGTATTTGTTTCAGTCCATTAATTGCACTTAAATTAAACATAAAAAGGGGAAAGCAAAAGCTCAAAAAACGACTGAATTCGAATTAATTAGTTAACTAATTTGCATATAAAAACATATACATAATCAATTATATTATATACTAATTTTAGTAACCAAAAATAATTTGCCACAGTTAGGACAATTGCCAAATATATTGTGGAATAACATAATAACGTATGTATATTTTATAAGCAGTTCGATTATTTTTACAAACTATAAACTTTAGTGTAATTACATATACACATACATATAATAGATATAAAATGGTAATGTAATTTGTGTACTATGTATATTTTAATTAGTGTTTTACGACAAACAAGAGTCGACACAGATGCAAATATACTCCTCAAGCAGGAGAAATTAGTTGTTTAATTCATATAGTTTGTAAAATTACCTTATTGAAATGTTGACAAATTTTTTTTAAATAAGTGTATACATATTATTTCACTAATTCATGTAATTCAACGCGTGTTTAGTCGGAAATCACATAATTGTTCATACTGAAACTATAGAGTCTACAATTTCATAGAAGATAGTGAAGTATAAAATCCTTGAAAGAGTCTTTCAAACTAGGAGTTACCTCAAATCAATCAATTTGAATGTGTTTTAAAATTCAACTTTATTTGTACACAGGTGATAAGGGAAATAAGTTTTCATGGCATTTGTTTAAAAACTGCTTAAATCATTTTGGAAGAAAGCTGCAAGACATAAACATCTAAACGGCTGCAAAATGAACAACTATGATTACGGTATCAATATTATTTAATAGTTTTCGATATTTCTAAAGTATACTTTTAAAAATGAGTGTGTTTAGAAAGGGAGTTGATTCTCGTAAGAAGAAATAAAGAAACCAATTATTACAAATATATTTATGCATACAAATTTATGTCAACTCTTTTAAAGTACTGAATAATATTTGAATGTGTAATAAATGTGACCAGAAAATGTATAAACCAGACTTTCAATATATTTTATTACAATAAGTGGAAGGCAAACAGTTTCAACATACAGAATTTGTAAAAAATAATATAAAATTAATTTTTTGTGATTACAACTACATGTTTATTTTCGGTGAAAATTCAAATCATCGCCGAGGCATAAAGGATCTATGCTACTTTTTTCGTTTTGTGCGCAGAATGGAAGTTCCTTATAAGACTGTAATTTCTGGTTAATGCGACCTGTTTCGCTATCACCGCCTTCCGTATTGGCTTCACCGACTAAAATCTGTAAATATGTTGCAAGGGTTAAATTAATTGAGAGCTTTTAAACTAATTAAAAAAATTGCAAATAATGACACTTGTTTTAATGTAAATATACACATAAACATTAAATACATCTATTTAATTATATTAATAAAAAAGATCTATGAAATTTTCTTATAAAAGCGTATGTTACCTCAAATTCGTTTGCCAAAAATTCTGCACTCTTCGCATCCAAATTTGGCTGAGGCAATCCCATTAATGCATTTCCTAGAAATTTGTAAACAGCTCTGCAAATAAAGAGATTTTAATGATTGATTATTTAATAAGCCGTAACAAAATCAATTACTTTAGGTCCACGCCGTCTAACTCTTTAGGTTCAGGAAAGTCTTCATTATTCGCAATAGCATTGATTACTAAAGCAGGCTCATACACACATAATTCTGGCAAATTCCACTTTTTAAATAATTTAAGCCATGATTCCATGTTGGAAAAGCTCAGAGAATCACATTCTTCGTGCACATTTTCTTGCGCCATTTGTATGCGCTGATTCATATATTCTGTCAATAAAGAGGCTATATTTTAATTTTTACATATTTTAAAATAACATACCTAACACAGAATTCTTATTAAATTTTGATGCTGCTATCACTTCGTCGACGCTACGCGAGCTGCAACCATTTTCTACCAAATGGTTTAAAACTTTCTTTTTCATATAACCATAAACATGAATCTTCTCAGTGGACACTCTCTTCTTCACGGGTTTCTCTGACTTTTGGTCAGTATTTTGCCACTCGGTATGCCTTTAAGAAAAATAAGACAAATTAAGCTTATAGGTGGGATAAACTGTTGTAGTTGTGAACATTACCCTTTGTTACTTTTTATGCTTTCCACCGGTGCGTCTTCAGTACTATGTAAAAGCCGCTCAAAACTCTCGTCGGGTGATTGATTTCTGCACAGGTAGATTTGTATTGTTTTCGCACTATTTTATTTTCAATAAAACTTACGTTTTAGTTTCAATTGGCTCATCCATTTTCTCTATTTGTAGTTAATCCATTCAATACAAGAAAATTTGCTTCAGATAAATTCGACTTATGTTTACTATGAACAGAGAACGTATAATTATATATTATACGTTCTCTGCTATGAATGTTATTTTGGGGATCAGCTGTTTTATTTGGAATGGATGGGAATGAAACACGATGCTGCCATATTAAAACGTGTTGTCATCTGAATGAATAAACCAAAAACGAAACGGAAGGTGATTAGACTGACCTTAAATTATTTTTAAATGGATTAATATATAAGAATAAAGAAATAATTTAAATAATGAATATTAAAAAATTAAATTTAAACAATATTTCAAGGTAAATTAAGTATGTTCAAAACGGAAATTAATATATGTATATAAATTTAAAACAAATTATATTAGGTATTAAATTAAAAAGAAAATTCATAATTTTATTTAAGAAAGAAACAGATAAAATCGTATGACTTTGAATTTCTTTATTCTTTATTGGGTCAAGTCTCGTTTATGATGTGATATATCCCTAATTTCTGGAGTATAAACCATTTGCGGCAATAACATGATGACTTGTTGAACGAGCACACATCTGCAAATATTAGAGTGATTGATTATGAGAGTTAAGTGGATTTATGCACACCTACATACCGTATAATAGTATATACATAAATGTCGAACAAGAAAAACGTTGACTTCAGTTGCACCGAACCAATATACCCTTTACATATAAAATAGTTTCTATACAAGAACTTGATTTTGATCACTCAGTTTATATGGCAGCTATATGGTATAGTGGCCGGATCTAAATAATTTCTTCGGTGAATGTACCGTTACCTTGGGCAAATCAAATTGCCAAGATGTCTTCTCCTCAAATAAAAAACTTGTATATACTACAAGAACTTGATTTTGATCGTTCAGTTGATATATGCACTTTATGCTATACGTCGACAACTTCTTGGGGAGAAAAAGACATGTGTAAAATTTCAGATCGATAACTAAAAGATTGAGATACTAACACGTGTATATGCAGACAGACAGACGGCTATGACTAAAACGGCGCTGCTCGTCATGCTGATCACTTATATTTATGTTTCATATGGTCCACGACAGGGTATAATTAAATTTTTTAATTTTCTTGATGAAGACGTAGGGTTTCTCCCCACTAAAACAAACGACGTTAATAAACGCACTTTTATTTCACTCACATAAGATGGATGGATCATATGCGCTCGTACTCAAACAAGTGCGATATCTACATGTATGCCAGCTATCTACTTTAAGCTTGTATTGGATAAATTCTCTCCATGATCAACAGAGAAGTCCGCGTTGATCTGAGTGCAGACGGAAAGTAAGCTCAGCATGATCCACAGTTCGAGTTCTGAAAGCAACAAAGCCGGACATGACTTCGAAACACGGCGCGTGTAGTTAAACAACCGGTTTGTAAGCTAGCGCGTATAGATCTTGTCACAATCCATCTTGTTTACTCACTTGTTGATGTTATGTGATAAAATGTGATGAAACCATACGTTGTACGCAATAAATTAATAATAATAATATATATCAGGGTGTGTATGAAGTAAAGTATTTAATATAATATTTAACCAAAAACTAACAAAAAATGGATGAGGATCGAGCAAGTGTCCGCTCAGCGAACAATCACAATCCACTCACCTCTGCAGCAAATAACGCGCTATGGAGTCTACAGGGAAACAGTCCCGGTCATCCAGTGAATAGCTCCCCAGCAGCGATACCACAAAACATATTCGCAAATCCGGCGATTCAGCCTTCGAGTGTGATAAACTTATCTAATTCGTCCGATGTCGTTATAGGGCCCATGACCCAATATCAGGGTCCCGTAACGATATACCAATATATGGATGCTACAGTGGAAGCGCGATCGACGCAAGCGGGTGGAGGTAATTATTATGCACTTAAAAGCTCATATTTTTTCCATGCTCCTGAAGAGGTTTCGGAATTTTCGAGTTTTTTGGAGACATTGTTTGCTTTGTTTGGTTGTTTGGTTGTTTACATCTACATACACATGTGTGTAAAGATAAATGTACATATGTTTGGACATGTGTGATGAAAGTTGAAATGTGTGAAAGAGGCAAATATTAGAAAAACATTGTTCCAGTAGGTTTTAGTTTAAGGGGTTATATAGAGTTAGAAGGTCGAAAAAAACAAATTTTCTACAATTTTTTTCTGAGAAAACTGTTAAATTTATTGATCCAAACATTTTTACACATATTGGATAGTCGAAAAGGTCTCTTCGTATTTCTAATCAAAGTATAATTTTTTTTATATTTATAATAATAAATAAATAAACAAATATGTACTATTTTGTTCGACCAATTTTTGCCATTTTTCGCTAGAGACATTATACCATCAGTGTAAAACTTTCGTCAATGTAAATGGAAATTTTTGAAAATTCCAGAATGGAAGCGAGCGAATTATTGTTGTGCTACACGAACTGATAAACTGATACAGCATCGTCTCCATAAACTTCACAAATTTCATTGGTGGCTTGCGGGGCATTCTTCCCTTTTTATACAAAAATTTCAAAATATAGCGAATTTCTTCCTTATTTTCACTCATTTTTGAACAGCTGTAACTTCCCCGAATTTAATTCTTTTTTTGTAAAATTAAGCTTAAAATCTCACCTTTCCAACACTGTATGGTATGACAAAATCTGATTGGTAGCATTGGAGATATACGACTGCAACGACATCTATGACAAAATACGAAAAGACTTTTTCGACTACCCATTATGTGTAAACAAAGAAACCATTTAATAACTATTAAGATTAGTAAATTTCACCAGGCATTTAATTTCCATTCGTAGTTATTAATAAAAAAATATATCACGACCTATTCAAATATACTCAAGCATGCAATTGTATATACACAGAATCACGACATCACGGTAATTATAGTTCAGCATTTATTACCGGCGAATTCTCGGAAATAATCGCACTTGCCAGTTTGTAAGTAGACTTCAAATATAATTCTAAAGTAATTGGCACTAGTTTATATGGCTGGCTTCAAACTAAAATTGAAATCATTTGAATGCGGCTAAATTTGCTTTCCAATTTGTACTAGCGTGTTCATTTATAGAAAATGCAAATAGCAAGTGCTCACAGTTTTAACATTGTAAATTTTACTGCTAGCGTCTTGCCGCTGTGAATTTTAAATTTTTTTACTAATTGCAATGTAATTAAAAATACCTAAAAATTTCCATTGCTGTTTTGAGGTAAACTTTTAACAGTGTTCTGGCAAATATAGCGCCAGACCGTCTTTTTCATGCGGTTTCTACAGTTCCAAGCAATCGATTATTTTAAAACATTGTGACTTAAAATCGACATATTTGCCAACTTGGCGGCCAGACAATACTTAGATTTTTAACCCAAGCTATTGACACTATTTCCTTTTCGTTGTAATTTTGTTTATTAATGAAATTAGCTATGCTTCAATTTTCTAAAATTGCCAACTTGGCGTATGAGTAACTTTTCTTTGTTTCCTCGTTACTAACAAGAAATTCGGAATATGCATATCGCTCATTTGCTGCAAGACCGGCATAAGTCAAGAAAATCGATTTGCCAGAAAACGCGTTAAAAGTTTTCAACTGACTCCAACCTTACACGGAAAACAGGAATCATATTCTCTTCACAAGCGGAGCATATAAGAGGTATTCACATGAATTTTTCACTCAACATGAAGTATGATATAACGAACAATTCTGCATCATTAACTCAAAAATCACGTTTTTTGATTTATGCCGATCTTGCAGCAAATGAGCGATATGTACTACATATTTGTATATACACATGTACACATTGTGACAAAACGTAAATCAGTAAGTGTAGTACAATAATAGATCGCTCGCTTCCGTTCTTGAAATTTCTATGTGAAAGATGCACCTCGCTATGGTCTACCTATCGTTGAAAAGGTCGATGAAATTATGGACAAGATTGACCAGGACAGTCACATAAACGGTTTTGAATCATTTAAAAAAAGACTGCCTACAAAAAGAAGCTCGAACAGAAGCTAGCACACAAATTGTCTGTGAAAAATTTAAAGGACCAAATTAACATCTGCGATTCTTTGCTGAAACGAAATGAAATCGAACCATTTCTGAAGCGAATGGTAACAGGAGACGAAAAGTGGATCAAATAGGAAAATAATGTGCGAAAAAAATCATGGTCCAAGCGCGGTGAAGCTCAACAAACGGTCGTAAAGCCAGGATTGACGCCTCGAACGGTTATGCTGAGTGTTTGGTGGGATTGGATAGGAATCATCCACTATGAGCTGCTCCTGCTTGGTCGAACGATTGATTCTACATTTTACTGTCAACAACTGATGAAATTGAAGCAAATAATTGAAAAAATGGATAAAACTGATCAACCGAAAGGGTTTCGCCTTCAATTAGGACAACGCTAGACCACACACATCTTTGATGACTCGGCAAAAACTGGTAAAGCTTGACTGGGAAGTTTTGATGCATCCACCATATAGCCTTGACCTTGTACCATCGGACTACCATTTGTTTCGGTCAATGCAGATCTCCCTTAATGGAGTAAAGTTGGCTTCAAGAGAAGCCTGTGAAAATTACTTATCGCAGTTTTTCGCCAAGAAACCAGAAAGTTTTACACTGATGGGATGGTGTCTCTAGCGGAAAATAGCAAAACGTGGTCGACCAAAATGGTACATGGTTCATGAAAGTACATTATAAATATAAAAATTTTGTTTAGAAATACGAAAATACTTTTTTGACAACCCTATATTTACATATATACGGTGTGCATAACGGATTCGAATACGAAGCTCATAACGTCACAGAAATTAAATTGCTGGCCCAAATGTCCGTCGCCTTTGTGAATCTTAAATTTCGTACGGAAATTAATTTCTTTGCAGTCATCTTTGAAGTATGCCTTTAATCATCATCAGAAGTGTGACTTTGAGAGGGAATTAGCTCTTAGCTATTAATTCTGTCGAAAGCTTAAAATAATTATGAACTAATTACACTCAGAAAACGTAAAGTCTAGTGTTTATATCTTTTCACGTTAATGGGCACATCAATTGCATGTTTTGCGATAAACACATATATACAACTATATGTATGTTACTGGGATTATTAGGGTGGTTCATACAAAGTGAACACGATGATTTTATAATATAAAAATAGAAAATAAAATTTTAGCAAATAAGTGTTTTTATACTTTTACTAACTGGTTTTGTCAAGAATGGCACATTCTGAATAATAGTGAAGACAATAATCACATCAAAGGCGTTGGAATTTCTAAAATGTGAAATGTATCACCCTAATGCGATCATACACAATAAATTTACTATTTACACAATCCGATAAATACGCAATTGTACATACATACATACATATATTCGAATAAGCGCAACAACGGCACATGAGCGTTTACAATGAAGGAGTAAAAATGAAAAAATACGTGTTGTACACACTTACTTACTTGCATACAGCGGGCAGAGTCAACGTACCAAGAAACAATGATTTCCACTCACTGCTTCCCCTCCCTTCATGTAATAGTTTTACGCTTTCTTACATGTTTACTCGCGCACTTGTACATAGCCACCAGCGTTAAATGGATATTCTTACGATTTCCCAGCGAAAATAAACCATCACATTGTACCTCAATAACACTGCAGTGCCACACACACACACACATACACACAGCCAGACACATACGCAAATCACAAAGGTGATATCACAATTGGCACAGAGAGGCGAACTCGCCAATTGACTGTTTGACCAGTTCGCCGGATAATCGCTTGGCTTGCTGGATGATTGCTTGCTGCGCTGCTTATTGGCCCATCCGCCGGCGAGTGGTTCTCCGGCTCATTGGTCGATTTGTCAACTTTTGAGTAAAGTTTTTCGAAAATTCAACAATCGCATTTAGTAGTAAATTCGCTGAGCGCTGTTGATGCGGTTTCACGACGGCGCATTGTGACGAACACGAATGCCGCTGATAACGCCAAATCGCGACAATGACGTGCCGATTGTTTTCAAATTTTTTCTCAACATAAATAATTAATATCGCGGCGAACACGGTAGTCTTTATTGTCAGAAAGTCATAAAACTGTTGGAAATCAATGCAAACAACAATAAAGCTAAAATGTGTGCCAATAAGACGGAAGCAATTTGAGCAAAGAAAGCGTTGTATATAAACACAAAGTGAAATCAGTTTGAAACGAGTGAGAAATATGTGCTATAAATAATTATTAGTGACGTCACATTAAATATTGGGCATTCAGCAATTAGTCATGTCACATAACATACTCTGTGGAAGTTCTAAAACGCCCCATTCTTCGCTTTAATCAGCATGTAATTTGTAAAGTGTGATAAAAAGTTGAATGCTTTTTATGTAGCAAGAAACGAATGAGTTGTCCCTGTAGGAACACTGTAACTCACCGTACAAGGACACCACCTTACTAAAGTCACCACACTTTAGAATGACAGCTGCAGCTGAAGTCACAAGCAGTCAGTTTATGAGCATTACAAGTCATTACATTTAAAAATAAATATTTCTTCGAATTAAAGCAAGAAATGCAAAAAGTGACTTATTTCACATATTTCTCGGAAAATAAGTAATCTCAATAAGTGTTGGATTTCATAGTTGAACATGGCAATTAATCACAGCACTTTTCAAGTCAAACTGACCGTTTAGTAGATACAGACACATTTTTTGCTTGCCTTCCACAAAATTAGGGAATGAAAACAAAATAGCAACATTTTAAAAATTATTTGGCAGTTGTAGCCACCATTCTATTTGACATAAAGAAATCGGTGCTGAACAGGTTAAACCCATTACATTTCTTTAAGTTCATTAAGCATTTCCGGCGGGCATGTCGCGGGCGTTTCTTATTCGTATGCACTTACTCACACATATTTTGAAATGAATGTGAGTAATGAGTGTTGAACTGACTTCTTTTGCGAATCGCGCATTCGTATTGAAACATGACGAATGTGGAAATACTAAAGAGCTTATCAAGTAATGTGCATGTTACAGTGAGTGCTAAAGTTGCTGGCAGCTAGCACTGCATGTCATTGCATTTAAACAGAGAAAACAAATAACAAATAACAATTAAAAATTAACATTTTGAATACATGTGCAATTATCATAAAAATGAAATAAAATAATTTAAACATTACAAATGTCGTTTTTATTAATAGCAGCGGAAAGTTGAACAAAAACACGTTTATATTGCCACTTGTTGCGCACCGGAGAAATATTCAACATACAACGTTTATGCGCAGCGCAAAATATATGTGAAAGGAACCGATCGGTTGTTCTAAATAACGCTGAGTTTATAAATTTCCTATCGGAAACGCCCCATGCGTAAACAAAATGAAACTGCTGTTGAAAGTGAACTCGGAAAGAGCTCGCAAACGCTACGCTCCCTCAGCGCCTGCAGCAACCGCCACCACAAGACGTTAGTACCAGTTTAATTAATTTTTCACTAATTGTTTGTCGATGTTTTAGAAATTGTAAGCAAAATCACAACTGCGCAGCTGAAAGCTCGTAGCAATTGCATTCCCCGCCACAAAAAGGCACACATCATTTTCGCAGCATTTGTCAAATTTTAAATTAATTTTTAATAAAACATACAAGTAATGTATGTACTTGTATATTGATGTGAGAATATTTAATAAATACGTCTTTCGAATGCCTCTAAAGCACTGAACATTTATGCACTTAAGTATATGCATTAGGGTGCGGTGAATTTTTGAAATTTTGAGCAAAATAGTACGTGATCTATACCCATATCATTTGTTGAGAGGCCCGCAGTTAGAATACCGAAAAATGCGAATTTTCCAGATTTTTTCTGAGAAAACCTTTATATTGGGTAGTTGATAAAGTCTTTACGTATTTCTGATTAAACTTCAATTTATTTTTTTTTTATATTTATAATGAACTTTAATGGACCAAATATAAACCATTTTGGTTGACCACTTTTTGCTATTTTTCCGCTAGAGACATTATTCCATCAGTGTACAACTTTTCTGGTTTCTTGGCGAAAAACTGCGATAAGTAATTTTCACAGGCTTCTCTTGAAGCCAACTTTACTCCATTAAAGGAATTCTGCATTGACCGAAACAGATGATAGTCCGATGGTACAAGGTGCTATATGGTGGATGCATCAAAATTTCCCAGCCAAGCTCTCCCAGTTTTTGCCGAGTCATCAAAGATGTGTGTGGTCTAGCGTTGTCCTAATGGAAGGCGAAACCCTTTCAGTTGATTAGTTCTGGCCGTTTTTTCGATTTCTTGCTTCAATCTCTTCAGTTGTTGACAGTAAAATGTAGAATCAATCGTTCGACCAGCTCATAGTGGATGATTCCTTTCTAATCCCACCAAACACTCAGCATAACATTTCGAGCCGTCAATCCTGGATTTACGACCATTTGTTGAGCTTCACCACACTTGGGCCAAGATCTTTTTGGCACATTATTTTCGTATTTGATCCACTTTTCGTCTACTGTTATCATTTGCTTCAGAAATTGTTCGATTTTATTTCGTTTCAGCAAAGAATCGCAGATGTTAATTCGGTCCATTAAACTTTTCACAGACAATTCGTGTGGTAGCTTCTGTTCGAGCTTCTTTTTGTAGGCAGTCTTTTTTTAATGATTTAAAACCGTTTGATGATGAATGCTAAGCTCCTTAGCGATGTCATGGCTGCTTATGTGACTGTCCTAGTCAATCTTGTCCATAATTTCATCGACCTTTTCAACGATAGGTAGACCATAGCGAGGTGCATCTTTCACATCGAAATTTCCAGAACGAAACCGAGCAAACCTTTGTTGTGCTACTCGAACTGATACAACATCGTCTCCGTAAACTTCACAAATTAGATCTGTGGTTTGCGTGGCATTCTTCTTTTTTTATGCAAAAATTTCAAAATATAGCGAATTTCTTCAATATTTTCACTCATGTTTGAACAGCTGCAACTTTTTTCCAATTTCCCCGAGTTTAATTTAATTTTTGTTTAAATGAAGCTTAAAATCTAATCTTTCCAACAATATATTGGTAGCACTGGATATATACGACTCCAACCACTCCATCTATTGACAAAATACGAAAAGACTCGACTACCCAATAAGTATTTATTGATCCAAAAATTTGTACACATATTATGGGCTCTTTTAACTATATTTTCAGATTTAGTATTAGTAAAAAATATTTATTTGGATAGGAACTACAGCTGATCTCCATCTCAAAAACGGTGTTTTGCGGTAATCACTGTATCGATGAAAAAAATCGATTTTTTAACAGAATTATATTGTTTATAAAAAATTTATTTATCGGTGAGATAAAATCTTCGCTTAGTTACTAAAAAATATATTTAAGAATCTCGTGTTAATATTTGAGACTAATCGGCTAAGTTTGTCACCGAATTTGAAAGCACCACTTTGAGAAAAACAAGTTTAAAGTTTGGCCTTGTTCTTCAAATACTCTGAAACACCTGTTCAAATTTGCGTGTAACTTCGAAAATATTTTTCAGAACGATATGAAATTTTTTCTGTGTATTCTTAAATATACATATGTACATTAAGAAAAGAAAATAAAAAAATAAATTTTTTGAAAATTCTAACTGTATATAACCCCTTAAGTCAACAGTCGGGTCGAATTCCAGCCGAAACCTTCGAATATGTCTGTCAGCATTATACCTGTATAAGTGTCGAAACAGTGATTTAGAACCACAAAATGTTTTATTGGAGGTTAAAATAATATTTCTTTATTAAATTTTGAACAACAAAACCAAACCATGGTTTCGAAATATTGTCAGCTTTTACGATTTGAAAAGAAAAACATTATTGTTTGTTTCCCCTTATGATCTCACCTAATATTTTCTTCTCCTCAAACTAACAAACTCTCTAAAATTGTCTTTCGCTCTGTTTTTTTCCCTTAGGAATCAACCAAAATACGAGTACTGTAAACACCTCAGTTTTTCAAAAGCTTTCCACATCCTCCAAGCTACTGTTGCTGCTCATTGTTGTTGTTATAATTGTGGCCGTAGTGATTATTTACATACAGATACAGCAAAGCAACAATCAGCAGCCCGGGCCCATAGTGTTTGGCAATACCTATGAGCATGGCACATGTAAGTACAATATATTGGGAAAACCAAACCCGACGCGAGATTACTGGCGTGGAAATTTATTATGAATATTTACGCAATATAAAAAAGCAAATTTCCTCATTGTTCATATTAATTTACAATAATCATCACATTATTTTGATTGGTTCCAAGCCACATATTTACAGTAGTTTATGTTTTTCCGTATAAGTAACCCTTGTGAAAATTAAAACATGTATAGGCATATTTATATTTTTACCTCGGTACCTGACGATAATTTTGAAGAAATTTTTATTTTAAGTATCTTAGTTCCGAATTTAGGAAATGGACATCTGGTGATAGACCGCGAGCAATGGGGTGCCTCGGAGTTGTCGAAAACCCTAACAATACCACTAAAACATCCGATACCATATGTCATCATAACGCACATTGGCGTCCAGTCGAAGCCTTGCGAAACCGTGTACAAATGCTCAATTAAAATGCGTACCATACAAGACTCGGCGATTGCGGAAAAAAACTTACCCGACATTCAGGCGAATTTTTATGTGAGTGGCATAAAATAAGTGAATGAAATTTGCACGGTTTTCTGTACAGTGTTGTTATGTTTTTGCGGTTTTTTGTTTGTAGCTTCATTAATCACTAATTATATGCTTAACGAATAATTTCGGTAATTACACAATTATTTTGGCAACATTTAATTTAGCAACTCGTCGAAAGCGAATATCGAATAATTTTAAATCACAACCCGTTACTTTGGTATTATACATACATACATAGTTAATTTTATTTTGACCGTCACTTTTAAATAACTCGTTAATGTTGGATCAGAAAACTGTCACAACTCCTAACTAGGGAAATACTACAAACAAAATATAATCGATTAACCAAGCAAAATAATAACAAAATTCGCTCTATCCATTTATATATTGCAATAACTACTAAAAAACACTAATATTTCAAAGGTTGGAGACGATGGCAACATTTATGTGGGACGTGGTTGGGACTACGCGAACACTTACGCGAACGACACCTTGGCGGTTACGTTTATGGGTGATTACGGACGCTACGAGCCAAGCCAAAAGCAGTTGGAGGCGGCCCAATATCTACTGTCCTATGCTATCGCCAATAAGTACATTGACCTGGGCTACAAGTTGGTGGCGCAAAACCAGGTAAGACAAGCTGTCAATTTACTATATTAACGCCAAATTCATTAGCGAAAGTATAAGCTATTTGCAACATGTTATTAAATCATTTTAAAACTGCGTGAACCAACTGCATTGCCAGTTTAATAAAAAAATTTTAATATTGAAATATTTTCTTTCTAGACAAAGGTTTCAAAAAGTCCGGGCGCCAATGTTTACCGTCAAATCAAAAAGTGGCCACACTTTTATCCTTGTGGTATTGGGGACAATAAGAGGTGCGGCGTTGAGCTCAACATGCCAGATGTTTGGGATGGAAAAATGTGAACAATATCAGCAGCACTATGACAACTCTACAAATAAATATTTAGCATAAGTAAATGTAATTATAGAATATTTGGGTAAGAGATATGTAGGTCTGTAGCACATATCGGACATATAATTAGCTTGGTTTTTACAAAAGATTTTCACGCAAGCATATTATTTTCTATTATATTTATGACTTTCTTTTGATACTCTCAAGTAGTCTTACAAACCTATCCTTATGCCTGTTACCGTCTAATTCCACATATGTTTAGCTTTAAGTTGAATATGATATTTGTATACAAGTTAGAATAATAAAAATATTTAAACAAACTATTTCAAAACTTTTATTTTGCATAATTTAACATTCTTCGATCTGCAAGGCGATGCACGTCTACAAAAAATAATATTTTTTTTTGGAAATTTGACAGGAACCATCACCTCCTCCCTATTTTAAAGTTATCAGCATTATTCGAAGGTTTCTGTCAAAGTGATCCAGGCAAGTAAAAATAATATTTATTATTTAGTTTGCCACGAAGTTTGTAACACCCAGAAGGAAGCGTCGGAGACCTTATAAAGTATACTCTGTGCCCAAAAAATAAGGTGACATTTGAATTTAAACTGCGCGCGTCGAAGGATTTGGAGAATTATTTTTTTTAGGTTGGTAGTACTGTCAGTCACATTTCATGTCAAAATATTCATTAGTTTTTGAGATACGTGTCGTTTTGTGAGCTGCTAAAAGTGAGTTTTTTGTTTTTTGCGATGTCGAAATTTGTTGAGTAAAAAATTTGCATTAAATTTTGTTTACGGAATCAATTTTCTGCTGCGGATACGTTGAGGATGGTGCAGAAAGCCTTTGATGATGAGGCTATGTCTAAAAAAATGTTTACAAGTGGTATAGTGAGTTCCAAGCCGGCCGTGAACGTGTCGAAGACGAAGAGCGTCCAGGGCGACCATCGACCTCAACCGACGAAGCTCACGTTCAACAAATCAAAGATTTGGTGTTGAAAAACCGTCGATTAACAATTAAAGACCTTGCTGATGAAGTTGGCATATCGAAGGACTCAGCCAATACCATTTTGAAGGATGTTTTGGGCCTCAAGCGCGTCAAATCTCGACTGGTACCGAAAACATTGAATTTTTTGGAAAAAAGGCGTCGCGTTGAAGTATGTGAAACGATGCTTTCCGACTACCAGGGTGTCATGAAATGCATTATAACTGGCGATGAAACTTGGATCTATGCTTACGACCCCGAAACAACTGATCAGTCGAGCGAATATCGTGCCAAAAGAGAGCCGAGACCAAAAAAATCGCGCCAAAGTCGCTCAAAAATCAAGGTCATGTTGACTGTTTTCTTCGATTATCGTGGTGTCAAACAGTCAACAAGGAATATTATTTGAACGTTATGCGTCGTTTGTGTAACGCTATTCGCCTAAAACGGCCGGAATTGTGGAAAGACAATTCTTGGTTTTTACACCAAAAACTCAACCCATATCGTTCCGTAACCACCGTATTCACCTGATCTGGCGCCGTGCGACTTCTGGCTGTTCACCAAACTCAAAAGACCGCTCCGGGGACACCGTTTTTATACGATAGAGGAGATTCAAGCCGCAGCGAAGACGGAACTGAAGGCTATCCCGGAAAGTGACTACAACCAGTGTTTCGAAGATTGGAAAATCCGTTGGCATAAGTGCATTGCATCGGGAGGGGATTACTTTGAAGGGGATGAAATTGATTTGGAAGAATAAATAAAGAATTTTCAAAATAAATACAATGTCACCTTATTTTTTGGGCACAGTATATATACTATAAATGATCAGTATGTTGAGCTGAGTCGATTTAGCCATATCCGTCTGTATATATACGAACTACTCCCCCAGTTTTTAAAATATCGTTTTCAAATTTTGCAAACCTCTTTTTCTCTTCAAGAAGCTGCTTATTTATCGGAACTGCCGATATCGGACCCCTATAACATCTACCTGCCATACAAACAGAACGATCGGAAGCAAGGGCTTATATGGAAAACTTTCGCATTTGACTATATATCTTCACAAAAGTTGGCACAGGTTATTTTCTAAGACAACAATGCAAGCTCCGAAGAAATTGTTCAGATCGGTTAACTATAGCATATAGCTGCCATACAAACTGATTGATCGGAATTAAATGCTTGCATGGGAAACTTCCTCATTTGACGATATATCTTCACTTCTTTTGGTATGAGTTATTGTTCATAGAAATAATATAATCTCCGAAAAAATTGTTCAGATCGGATTACTAAAGTATATAGCTTCCATACAAACTGAACACATAGTTACTAAAAGAAATACAGCTGTGAAGGGTATATTAGCAGTCGAAGTTAACGTTTTTTCTTGTTTTTCTAATTCTTTGCTTTAAAGAAAATCAGACTCAAGAAATATCAATCAATAAAGAGTCGTATGCTTATACTACCTTGAGAAAAAATAATCAGACTTTGTCCATTAATTTAAAATTCTTAATTTATTCTTCGAAATCTATGTCCCCCTCAAATAAATCCTCCTTTGTCCCAATAAACCGTTTTTCCAAACCTAGAAACCGTCGTTAAAGTCAACTTCCGGAAAATGCTTCAATTGACTCAAAACGATTTCGGAGCGAAGCGGTCGTTTGAGTTTACTGAACAGCTAGAAGTCACACAGAGCTAAATCAGCCGAATACGGTAGTTTCGGAATGATATTGGTTGAAAATTTGACGAAAAACTCAAGAAAAATCAATGCAGTATGCGATGTTGCCTTATCGTGGTGCCAAAACCCAGAGTTGTTGGCCCATAATTCCGGCCTATTTTTATGAAAAGCTTTACCACGATATTCGGCCGATTCTGTTCATCTGTTTTCTTGTCGCAAGCATAGATTCAAGACCTATCGTCAGTAATAATAAGTTTCAAAACATTCTGATAGTCGGAAAGCCTTGTATCACAGACGTTAATGCGACGCGGTTTTTGGAAAAAAATTTAATGATTTAGAAAACAGTTGTGCTTTCACATTCACCGAATGCACTTCAGAAAGACAAGCGTATACTTAACACTAATGATTATTTTGATGTGGCTTTTGACACAGTTATTTTTGACAGTACCAACCCCAAAAAAAAACCAAATATTTCGACCAATGAGTTTTCGAGCGAAATTTAAATTAAAATGTCTTGCTAGTTTTTACCCATAGTAGTAAGTATAGGTAAACAGAGGTAGCGTAGGTAAAATGAACAAAAATATCAACTGATTTCAACAATCCTTACAACTAAATCATATATATTATACAAACAATTAACTGTGACGAAAATGTATGTTTTATAAATAATGGTTTTTCCAAACAATATAAAATTTATAATTGTTTAGCAATAGCTTTCTCAGAAGGATACATTTTTTAAAAAGATTAATATTTAGATACACCTCGCTTGCTCTTTATACCGTCACTACAATATAATTATAAATGAAATAAGTGTGGATCGGCAAACTCTTTGTGTGCCAGAGCCTTTGCCGTTCAACGTCAATTTATCACGTGTACAAGGAGTGCAACAGGTTGGCCTGACCGACAAGCGCAGTCGAATTGAAATTCACCTTAAAAACTATTTTTGAACATTTGATTGCCATACAGCCGCACACACATACACATTAATTAATAAACATAACAATACTGTACTTCTGTAACCATTATATGTATACACGCAGCAGTAAATACATGCGGCCATATATTGTATTATATATACATATGCATGTATATGTATGTATGGTTTAATAATTTGTTTGCTGAACACATTTAAGCGCACATTTTGACGATTACCTGGAAATCGCTCCCGCTTACCGAAGGCTAAGCGCGAGCAAGTGAACGGACAGGTGCTCACAGCTCAGGTGCTCAATTGTGTTGTACTCTTTTAGTTGGAATGCTACCATAAAACCAAATAAGCCGGCTCAATGCACAAGCACACAAACCCAAATCACGGCCGATGCCAAGACGAGTATTTCGAAGCTGGGTTTTCCAAGCTTTGATTTTATCAACAACGCAGTCTACTCTCTCTTGGACTTTTTGCTCGGTTTCGGGTTTTAAACGCGTCACAGCGACAGTGAGCAGAGTTACGCTTGTCAGCCAATACGCCACTTAAACGTTTCGTTAAATACATTATCGATGCTTGGTGTGCGTCTGCCCAGCTAATGAGCGATTCAAGCAATGTGTTTGTTATTGTAATATTATGATAATTCAATTGATACAAATTTTATGCAAAACGCGCTAAACATCCTCGGTTTCATGGTTCACGCTTAGGTACTTATATTATAATAACATATCGCAGAGCCTTAGAAATGGATGTGTGTGTTTGTTAAAAGGTGATTGAGATTTCCAAATAAATATTCAAAAAATCTGCAATAAATTTCCGTTATCAATACTCAACAAACTTTTGAATAAATGCGTACGTGCAATTGCTGAGCATAATAAGAAGGCACTCTATTAATTTAATTCTTCGATTAGTGTCGTGTTTATTAACAGTGAACAGGAAATGTAACATCCAAGTATTTATGTCGTCTCAGTTTCCCACTGACGCTCTTAAGATAAAATGTTTCCCTAACTTAGTGATTACAAACCTCGGACATTTGGTGGGTAAGTCCAACTCATAATTTGTCATGTATATTTTATAAATAAATTGTATTTGTCAACGTATCTTCTAAAGTCCCTTATCTCAGTTCAACAGCCTCGAATGCATTTTCCACTAATAAATCAGGCTAACCGCAGCCATGAATGTAAAACACTCATAATTACACATGCAGAAGTGGCAAGACGAGCTGAGTGGACATTATTTTGTAATTCGTATAATCTATTTTAAGGCAACTGCATCAGCTCAGATGATTTGCGCATAAACTGGTTATGATTTTGCAATTTAAATTTACTAAGAATTCCACAGTTATCGCGGCTCACTCGTACATACATATATGTTCGTTCGTTCGCACAGGTAATCAAAGTTTATGATAACTTTGCCTAGGCTAAATGCTGAAATTTCTGTACTCTTGTTCTTTTTTATTGGCTTGGACACAGCTTACGCGGTTATAGCCGAATTAGTAGAGGATAGAGCCATGTGCAGAAGTTCACGCAAGTGAGCGCCATATACTTGGCAGTGACCAGAAACGATTATTTTACATATGACTTAAGCAGTTCACAACTTCCGGTCTTTGACCAAGTGTCCTCTGGGTAGCCAAAAAACATTCGTTTGAAACCGAGATAAAGTGAGTAGGCGAAATATCCCTCCCCTGGGTTTGGTCCCCACCAGGTAAAAGAAACACCCCCAATGAAAGAAAAAAAACAATTTCTGAACTCATTTTTATAAAAATTCGATAACGACAAAACTCTGTCCGTTGCTGCAGCAGATATGTGAGATTTATAGAGGTCAGTATATGCATTACAAATAATAAAAAATTAGAGCATTAATTTTTTTCCAACGGCGAAATCTCACCCGATTAAGACAAAAAAGCTTTTCACTACTTCTCTTGTTCCTATTTGACTGGGGTAAAAAAAAAATTAAATTTTTAGTTTCATCGATTACATTTGATGGTTAGGACAAAAAGACAGGATGTAAACTTAGACTGGAGTTTTTATCTTAGCATACTTACTTTAAGGCGCACAGCGAAATGCAAGATCAAAGTATCTACATCACATTTAATGACTTCAAGGGACGCGACAATGATATGTCGGTTCTTCAAGTCGATTATCAAAAGCCTTGGGCTTAAAATTTAATGATATTCGTACATCAGGAGGATAAACTCCGCTCTGTCAGTAAGACGAGTTGTAAAAGCCTATAAGTTTGTCATCAGAGTAAGAAATTATGAAAAATCGATTAGTAGGCCACTTGTAGAACGAAAAGACGATTGTTTGCCGAGTTGCTTTAGTAATTTAGAAACCTTTGTCAAACCCATTCTTTTACTGTTTAATTCATCTTCCGTCTTATTATAAACGTTTGTACTACCATTCATTTTCGTCATATTTCCCTCTTTGAGAGCAAGCAGTCTCATACTCTCACAAAATTTGCACGTGGGCAGCGCCGAATTACAATAATTAAGTTCGCTTATGTATTCCTAAAATTAAGTTTGATATTTGATTTTCATTTATTTTAGCTTTTCACCGCATTTAATAAATTTGTATACTCCGAACATGCTGCGCAGTTTCTTTCAACACATAGTAAATGCTTTATTCAATAAATATTTGAAATATTCACATAAACACCAGCAGCCGTTCTACTATACAATATTTTCTAAATAAGTATGTACATAGTTGTATTATAGATACATGACAATGTAGATAGAAGCAGGTTCCAATCCGGAAAATCCATGCCCGTTGCACTGCCTACACATTCGTTCAAATAACATGACCGACTGATAAGCGACAGACTCGATTCAATCATTTGTTTGCAATTGCTTTAGGAAGCGTTAATTAAGCTAGTTCTGTATTTGAATCCATCACATGGCGTCAACTCAATGTATATACTGAAAGTATTGTACGTACATACTTGCTTTTGGGAATTTCAAGTTTTCCCGCAGTATCCAGAACCGTGGATCTTGGCTTCAAATGCCGACTGCAAAAAATTCTATTTATAAATACAAATGTATGTATGTATATGATATAAGTGCTCAATTTCAATTGAAATCCAATTAACTTATAACAAACTTACTTTTATTTGTTTAGTGTGAGCTCAAGCTAAGACAGCGATAAAGGCTAAGAAGCTGGCTTAAGCTGACAAAACTTGTTTTGAAATTTTACGCCAAATGTGTGTTAATAGTTAAACAATTTATTTAAATTTCTATAAACACGTTCTGACGCATTTTCCTCTTTACTGAAAGAAACAAACATTGAGAAAGAAAAAGAGTAGATAAAAAATAGAACAACTTTATATTTACTTGAAAAGCTTACAGTGACTTCCATAAAAAAGAGTTTATGCGCCATTTAACTCCAAGGTCAACGTGAAAATATAGAAAATAGAAAAATGTATTATAAAAATTTGGAAAATCCATAAATAAGGAAACGAAACCATATTTTTATAAGGGTGTTTTAATGGTTCATTCTCTACAATGTACAAGAACGGAAAGATTCTTAGCCTTATTTTAGGCAGCAAAAACTATACTTAGTGAATAATTAGATTAGGTTAGGGCAGATGGGTGATCATGATGATGGGCCAAACGGCTGAACCGATGGGGCTGCCCAAGCTTCCGCGACGCTGAGCTATTTAGTAGTAGAACACAAGAGGATACGGGAGCACCGATTCGCTCCCATTTTACCGATAGCGGTCTTGGGGTACCTTTTTCTTGCTAGCTCAGCAGTTTTACAGTTTCCTGCGATTCCGCTGTGGCCTGGTACCCCTACAAAGACATTGGATACATTTAATAGCGAGGTTAGGCACTCTTCGACCAGCCCTGAACGCACTGTTAATGAGTTCAAGCCTAGTAACGCCGCTCTGCTATCTGAGTCATTTCCATGAATGAGGCTACACTCCTGAGCTGTAAATCTGCTGCTACCTTAATGGCTGCAATCTCGGCATGGAAGAGACTACAATAGTCAAGTCTGAAATTGGAGATGATAGAGAACTCCTGACAGTAGATTTCCTTCAAGCTTTGACCCATCCGTGAAAAACTCACTCTCAATCCACAACTCCCTTCCTGAATACGGATAGAAAAGGAGCCGCCAGAGTTCGGTTTGGCGACTCCATAATCCAAATAATCCGGTATGAAGTCAAAGTGAGTGAGAATTTCCGAGTGTTCAGGTTCTTTTAGGAACCTAGACTCTTCGACTCTTACTTTCACACCTTCCGGCGATGTCCCCCATTTCTTTCAACTTTTCTTCAGCTTTTGGAAATATAATTATGATTCCTCAGTAGATTCCATACATGAAGTACTTTCTTCAGAAGTATAGATGAAAAGTAGGAAAGATATGAAAAATATAATGAATAAATTACGAAGAGTTTTAGAGGCTCATCACATCAAAAATAAGTACGTTAGTATTATAAATTGTATACCACTAATTGACCGAAATTCAAGGTCATTAGTTTTCGTTACATCGCTATATTTACGAACTAATATACAAGTTCCTAGAAATCAAAATATTAACAAATAAACAGTAATAGTAAAACTATCATCTTTACGAGCGCAAAATTTGCCGTGTCCCGCTCATTACTTACTTGAGACTGTAAATACGAATGTACAACCATAATAAAATATCTAATAATTAAAAAAAAAAAGAAAAATATTAGAAAAGGTAAACTGAAGTGCTCTGCCCCTCTACGATGCTAGACAATATTAGAATTTTATTTAAAAAAGTTCTGTTTTGTTTTCTTTGTTTACTATTGATTTTCTCACTTCTCTCTAGCCTTTGGACTAACCTTATTACGGAATTAAAGCGAGTGTGGAGAGAACCTCTCAATTTCGTTCGGTTGATCGTGGTGTTAACAGTCGTAAAAGCACACACATACACAATTGGAGCAGCGTGCTGGAGAATTCACAGCTTCAGGTATGAATACTCGGGCTCGGTATCGCTTGATCGAGTGAACCGCACTCAGTTGATCACAAACGCTTCAGCGCATCGCCAATATTTACTGGTACGGAGAAACGCAAGCTTGCGGCGACTTGCTTGCTAAGTACGTAGAGTTTTTGTGTAGAGATTTTGAGAAAATACCGAGCAAAAAAAGCCTATAATTCTTGTTGTCATAGTTACAAGTGGAAACGAGTTGTGCGTGCCCCGTCAATAAATATACAAATGAGTTAAGAAAAATGCATTTAACTGTCATGCAAATGAATGTGTAATTAAGTAAATAGTCGTACATATTTATGAGTGAAACGAAAAATGGAAAATTTACATTAAGCTTTTGTCGACATTTAACGAGTACGAAACAGAGCTTTAACTGAGCAACGGAGTTCGATGTGGTTAAGGGAAGAGGGTGGGAAGGAAGAGCTGCAATACACACACACACACACGCCTAAAAAATAATAAAAAAATATAGTGTAAATTTAATCAAATCCAAGCTATTTGAAGATAGTGTTCATGTGTTAGTGCTTTTAACAATAAAAAGTGTGAATTAAGACGCTCCAAAGAGTGTTGTGCTATTTAACTAGTGTAAAACAAATTACTCAAGTAAAGACGATAAATCATTAAAAGTCTCCTGCAAAGGATGATGGTTTTGCCGCCATAAAAATCCCAATGTAAGTTCGTGCAAATCGAGTATTCTTTATATTTATATATCTCTACATAAACACTCACAACAACTTCTAACAAACTCTCCAGAATGCTAAGAAATCACACTTACATAAGTTTGGACCTGAAAATTTAATTTAACCGTACTTTACAATTACAATTACCGATACAGCGTTTGGGGTATTCCACAACAGTCGTTTTTGACATTACTGACAATTGTCTCGTTTCCCCAACTTGTCCGATTATTTTCCAAACGATTTGCTTTTTAAATTCTGAACAGGATTTATTAATTTGAATGAAGTTTGTAATGGCCAGCAGGAAACGTCGGTGACTCTATAAAATATATAAACATACATATAAATGATCAGCATGATGGAGGGAACCAATCTGTCCATCAGTATATACACGAGTTCGTCTCTCAGTGCTTGAGACATCGATTTAAAAATTTTCAGATGCACTTTTCTACCCAAAAACAATTCATTCGTCGGTACCGTTGATATCGCACCACTATAGGACCTAGCTGCCATAGGAACTGAACGATTAAAATCAAGTTCTTGGGTGGAAAACTTTTTTATTTGTAAAAATATATTCATCAAATTTGGCATGGATTGTTTTCCAAGAAAACGGTACAATCTCCGAACAAATTGTTCAGATTGAGCAACTGTGGCATATAGTACTTTTTTGTTTTTAAAAATATTTTCCCGAAAGCTGGTATAAATTATTGTCCAAGGCAATGCGACAGAAAGTCATATACATATAATTTTAGTTTTCTTTTTATTATTATTATTAAATATCTTTCAGGTCGACCTTCTCTTTGGAAATATGGTGAAGGTTATCTCTGAGGTATTAGTTGCCAATTAATTAAAATTATCAAAAAATCCCGCTTGCAAAGATCGTCGTCCAACTTTCAGAATGTTTGCAACTTCAATATTATCTCTCGACCTTTGCAGAGAGTTAGCATGTCTTGCGAAATTCAGGATTGTGTAAACTCGTTCACAGCTGACGTCCAGAATACAATAGTTTTGCACCTACATATGTATGTCATTTATTTGTGTGTGTGTGACACAATGCAACGCTAATTTAACACCCTTTCGTTCCGAAAGTAAATTGTCTTCGTCTTGTCTCGCGGAAGAGAATGCGATAAAAGAATTTGCATCGACTTTTTTCGCGTTATCATTTCGCAGAAATGTATTTGTGGAAACGCTTGTGCGAATGCTCACTGAGCAAATACGCGCAAACCCACACATACATAGATATGTATCTGTGTATGGACTTGCACTCGCGTGCATGTGTATGTGTGCGCCGAACGCGAGCGAATCGGCAAGGCTGCTCGTCTGAAATAGCCGTCAACTGTGCACCTTAATGGCGTAAATAAGCTGGGTTGTGAAAACAACAACAAAAAGAAAACACTGAAATATGAATTTGTGTTTGTTTCTGTTTTGTTATTTACAGCCGGTTGCGGATACTTATTTAATTTTTTGCCATTTAAGTTGTTAACTAATCACGTGTGTGTGTAAACACATTAGGGTGGTTCAAATAATTTTTGTTAATTATGTAGCTAAAAGTTTTTGAACAATTCGAGCTTACTCTTATGAGAAATGTGAGTTTTTAGCTGATAATTGAGAATTGTGTGTTAAGAATAGAGAAAATATTGGACTATAAAAATTCTCAACAACGGAAAACTAGTGATGGTGACCTGGCTAGGTTCTCCACATATCTGATCAGAGTTGACAACAAGTTTCTCTACTCCTTTTGCCTCAGATTTCCCAATAATGAGTCCTTATAGGAGAGCAGTGGCCTCCTACCATTAATTATTGAACTAATTTTAACAATGATATTTGCTGCCAATGAAAACACGAAAACAGATTCATCTCCGAAATTGGGTTTTTTGAAATTATTTGTCATTGACATCAACGACATTCATGCCACCAAGCCATCTCAATAATTACATTTTTTGTTAAAAAATGCACAAATAAAAATATCAGATTTCTTACCCAAAAAGGGATGTGTTCGATCTTTCAGATTCCCTATGGTAAGCTAAAGAGATTCCAGTACGAACATTTGAAATCAAAGAGTTTTGCATAAACATATGTATATTGGTGAGTAATTATGAATTGCAGCAATTGTCATTGCGCACTTATTTCTCTGTACTTGTATGTATGTAAACTAATTGACGTCATGCCAGCTCAGAGTCAATTTGAATTGTAGGCTCACTGACTGGCTGGTCCCCCGTGAATTTTAATTTGAAAATTGTTAAAGTAACAAATTTTTGGAAGCATGATTAAACGATTATGTCTGCTTGTATGTGTTTGTAAGCAGTAGACCATTTTTAGCAGGTCTTCTTCTTCTTTAATGTCGTAGAAAGCGCTTATGTGGTTAAAGCCGTGTTCACAAGAGCACGCCAGTCGTTTCTTCTTTTCGCAATTTGATGCCGATTCGAGATACCAAGTGCAGCTAGCTCCTTCTCCACCTGATCTCTCCAACCGAGTGGATGTCTTCCTCTTCGTCGTCGTATATCTTGTACAACTTATCGTTCCATTGACTGTGGTATTCACGGTGGCCAACGCGGAAAGGACCATAAATCTTCCCCACAACCTTTCTCTCGAAATCTCGTAACGTCGGAACAGGACCGAAGAATGAGTAACTTATATAGTTTGGTCTTTGTTCGACGAGAGAGGATTTTACTTCTCAATTGCCTACTCAGTCCGAAGTAGCACCTGTTGGCAAGGGCGTTGGATTTCGAAGCTGACATTGTTGTTGTTGGTGTTAATACTAGTTACAAGGTAGAAGAAATTATCTACGACTTCGAAGTTATGTCTGTCAACAGTGACATGGGAGTCAAGTCGAGAGTACACGACTGTTTGGTTAATGACTGAAGCTCTTCGTCTTGCCTTCGTTCACTACCAGACTCAATTCCTTCGCTTCGAATTATTTTGTCTGTGTCGAGGTCTATTCCAAAATTTGGCGCATGATGAATATCTGGTCAGTTGTTGATTTTCCAGGCCTAAAGCTACAATGATAAGGTCTAATCAGTTTGTTGACGGTGGGTTCACACAGTACTTTCGATAGAACCTTATATGCGATATTGAGGAGGTTTATCCCACGGTAGTTGGCGCGGTCTTCCTTTTTGTGTATTGGGCAGAGATTACTTAATTTTCAATCGTTGGGCCTGCTTTCGCAAAAAAGCTTGCTTCTTATAAGTTCTTTGCCGCCATATTTGAAAAGCTCGGCTGATAATCCATCTAGGTAAATAGGCTCTAATATTTTACCATAGAATAAAGTCTGGCTGGCTATTAATTAGTACGGTGCAGCCTTATGAACACAGACGTCAACTTAATTTTGACACGGATTTGCCAATCAAAACTGTGTACGTTTCTGAGAGCTCGACTTTGTTATTTGTTGACATTATACTATATTTAATGTACACAGATAAGATAAAGAAAAGTTAATTGGATGAACCAATAGGAATTTTAAGCCTTTTATAGTAGGAAGGTGTGCAGCCCTGATGTCTTTCGGGCTCAATTAGCACTAGCTGTGCCATTTTGATGCACTTTTATTATTGCTTTCACTTTTCATCTTCTCTTTTCAATCATTTTTTGGTTTCGATGAAGCTACTAATGTCCGATATGCTTTTTTTAGCCATTCACTCAAGGTTTGGTGCTTGATGTTCTGTTTCGGATCTGCGATAGGCCGGGGCATTCACAGAGAAAGTGAAAAATTGTTTCCTTATTTCCTACTATTTCGCAGCTTCTGCAGATGTTGTTGTAGGGCAAACCTATTTTGGCTTATAGTATAGTAGTATGTTGTTTGAAGTATTCGCCATAGTTTGAATGAAGTGTAAACAGAAACAGAACGCCTAATAACGTATGAAATCGAAGACATAGTCATAATAAAATTATCTGTTTGATTCGCAATATTATTCGCACTCTTTTGCTGATTATTCCTTCTTTCATTACAGAACCTCTAAGCCAAGCAATAGTTGTGAAATGTTACCGGATATTCAAACATTCTGATAATAAGTATCAACGATAACTGAGGGCTGTTGAAAATATGTAATGCAATAAAAGCGAAAGTGCATGTCTTAGCAATAACAGTATTCGTAACTCAAGTATTGATTACGACGTTCAATACAAAGATTTACAAAAAATGCATTTAAAGAATGATAATGAAATGAACTCAAAACCGGAAATAAGCGCTCATCTGAATGTTGAAACGGTAGCAGCGAAACCAAGCGAATTTAGTGCCACATCAGCAGGAGACGAGGCACCAATAACGCCATCAACCTCGTCAGCTGGCAGTTGTGCCTCTTCAACAGACTCTGGCGTTATCATTAGCGACTACAAAAGTCTACATGTCAACAATGTTGATATCAATCGCGACAATTTCAATTGCAATGGTACAAGTGGCAACAACGCAAAAGATAACAGCAACAGCAATATCGCCAACGGCTATGACGACAAGCGGCGGCGGAGTGTGGAAAGTTTGAAAACAAACAAGAATATTACAATAAATACACAAATTGATAATAATAGCATAAATATTGAAAATGTAATCAATGTGCGGCGACAACGAAACTCGTCCGGCAGCAGGGCGTCTTCGAAGAATGGCTCGCCGGCAGTGTCGATACGCAGTAACACCATATCGATCATATCGATTGATGAAAATGCTATTGACTCCAGCGTCGTTGACTCGGACTCGGACTATGAAGGACAATACAGCGGGTGCGTTGTGAAAAAGCTTGGCCAGCAAACAACCTACGAACCAAATCACCCCAATTTGCCGAATATTAATAAAGGCATGCAAGTGCTAAGTCAGACTATAAGTCCAGGTGCAATACCCCCAACAGCCGGCCCACTATCCGAGACGATACTCAATGGCGGTCCGCTTGCATCGCCCGTACTCGGCCCTCCTATGCCGCCAAATTCAGCGCAAATCGGTAGCATCGCACTCTCGAATTCCACAGATGTTACCTTCGGCGATAAGCATTTTTACGAGGGTCCCGTAACGATACAACAGTTTCTCATTGATAGCCGTGATAAATGGAAAAACGGTGAAGACGGAAATGATAATCCTGCCTTCACTGGCGATCCAGGTGAGTAATACATGCACTCAAGCGACTGAATTTTGTTGTTTATGCGAGAAATCACTTACGAGCATCAGCGAACATTCTCGTGCCATTATTTAGGGCTTCAGCATCATTTCTGCTACACACACCTGTAACCTGTAAACTTGATGTTTGGTTGTTATTTGGGTAGTTAGATATATTTTCTCTGTTGAAATGCACATGCATACATACATACATATGTATGTGTATATGTATAAAACTATATGTACTCAACTTTGCAATTGCGTTCTGCTGAGACAAATATACAATTTTGTTTGCGCAACCATATGCGAATTCATATTAATTTATATAATTTGTACATTGTGACGAAAAAGCACCCGGAAATTGTAATTAAATTCCCCGGGTAAATGATATTTCAAAAAAATGTGTTTTGCTAAGTTGGTAGGACTGTCCTTAATTAGTTACTATGCCAAATATGAGCGTGATCTGTCAAACAGATAAAAATATCGAACAAAGAATTTGTCTCAAGTTTTGTATTTGTAACCAAATTTACTGTGCGGAATCGTTGCGAATGTTGGAAAAGACACATGGTGATTCAATTTTATCAAAAACACAAGCCTACGAGTGAAGACATGTCTCGTTCTGGACGACGTTCAACCTCTTCAACTGACGAAATAATGGTTTGTCAAAAAAGTATTGCGGTATTTTCGCTAGTTAGCGCTGAAAGCGCGTAGTTATAGTTTTATTCGTCGCATCGGGTCATGCTATACCTTTTTGGAAAGCTCATTTCACGCGCTAACACGTGTTTGATTGATTGTCGTTTCTTTTAAGTCGTTCGTGAGTTATAGCGTCGCAAACATGGAGCAAAATAAAGAGAAAATACGGAATATTTTACAGTACTACTACGATAAAGGCAAAAATGCATCTCAAGCCGCCAATAAAATTTGTGTAGCTTATGGACCCGATACAGTTTCCATTTCCACCCCACAACGATGGTTTCAACGTTTTCGTTCTGGTGTAGAGGTGGTCGAAGATGCGCCACGCTCCGGAAGGCCTGTCGTCGAAAATTGCGATAAAATCGCTGAATTGGTCGAAAGAGACCGGCATAGTAGCAGCCGTGGCATCGGTCAAGAGCTGGGCATGAGTCATCAAAAATTCATTTCAACTTCAATAAAAAAAAAACCAAAAAAATCAAAAAAAATACCGCAAGACTGACAACCCATTTTTAAGAAATTGAAAGATATGGTGCTTGAAAATCTTCAGGCATGCGTTAGAGAGTTGGCAAGAGAGTTCAACATCTCTCATGAGTCCGTTCGAATGATTTTGGTGAATATTTTGGATATGAAAGACACTTTTGTTCGACTCGTTCTGATAAAGCTGGTTTTTTTTTTTCAAAAAGAGTTCCGCAAACAGGTCTTCTTGGACATGTTTTTCCAATCCCACATTCATGGAGAGCACTTTGACTGTCGATGAAATATGGGATTATGAGTTTACCATGCAAACAAGTCAATAATCATCGGAATGGAAGGAAAAAACGAGCCGAAACCAAAAAAAAAACTCCATAGAGGCTCAAAAATCAAGGTGATGCTTATTGTTTTTTTTCGACATTCATAGTTTAGTGCATCATGAATCTGCTCCGGTGGGACAGACGGTCAATACGGAGTTCTATTTGACCGTATTGAGGAGTTTGCGTGAGAGCATCCGTCGAAAATGGTCAGAATTGTGGAAGAACAATTCATGGATTTTACAAGATGATAATGCACATGGCATCGGGCCACGATTCTGACCAAATTTAAATTCAAAAGCGCAATGAATGCCATCGATCAACCACCATATTCACCAGATTTGGTTCCGTGTGTTTTTTTCTTGTTCCCCAAACTGAAATTACCGTTTTGTGGAGCCCGTTTTCAGTCGATCAAAGATATAAAACAAAATTAGCTGAAGGAGATGAAGACTATCCCAAAAAGTTCTTATGAAAAGTGTTTCGTGAAAAATCGTTGGCATAAGTGTATTACAACTGGTGGGGATTACTTTGAAGGCAAATTGACAAAATAAATATCGATGAATAATTAAATATTTTGCGTTTATTTACAATTTCCGGGTACTTTTTTGTCACAGTGCATGTATATTCAGGTAAATTTTTAAAACATGAACAAGCATATATACCTACATATATATATGTACATATTCATACACTAATTGTTTGTTTACACGAATGTATTTGGGCTTGTTTACAGCAGGGAACATATAAATCTGTTGAGGCCATAAATTTTTGCCGAAATTATCTGTAGTTGAAAGGCAAATATGCTGAACAGCAAGGTGCTAAACGCATAACTGCAATGAACACGACGTATTCTATGCCCATAGTCATAGGAATCATACGCAAATTCAAACGATTTTCACTTGTTCCATCGCCCACGCGTAGGCGGGTTCGCTATACACAGCTTGTTTCAGGATTTTGCGCAGTCATTCAAGGCTTTGAGGCAAAAGCTTTTCTAAAATGTATCCGACTTTCTTTTGATGCTGCAATGTATTGTTTTTAAGCATTTTCATTTTTGGAAAAATTAAATGATAATAATAATAGAGTCCATGCCATTAACCAAAACCAGTCCCTAATTTATAATACTTCCTTTTGCATCTAGGATACAAATGTAATTTTAGCTTTCCTTCTGTCAAGTATTTGGGGGTTATATGGGTTTCATCAGGTAAAACACAGACTTAAAAAAAACATTCTCCTATAAAAATTAAATATATTAATAAATTTTTTTATTATTACAAACGTACACTGTTAACAAAGAAATTCTGAAATTTTTTGAAAGAAATATTTTAAAGACGACCATTGGGACGCCATTTCCAGTGACCCCTCGGAAAAAAGATGCACCCGCTTTGGCAGGATAACTCTTACAGGATCATCTAAAGTAAAAAAATACCCGTTTTTGGTAAAACCTTAGCTTAGAACTTGGACGAAAAAAAATGAAAATTGGTTTTTTGGCAGACATTTTTGCAAAATTAAGATTTCACAACATTTTTTTCAAATATGTAGTTGTATTCGAAAAAAATCCTTAGTCCAAGTCCTTAAGAATTTAATCCCAAAGACCTGTGTAAAATTCCATGCAGATCGGTTCAGTAGTTCTCGAGAAATCTTGCTAACCGACTTCAAAAACATACATAGTTTCGAGAAAAACGCGTTTAAAGACGGCGCACTTAGCCTAGCTAACCTCGAGCGCACAAGTTCTTAACGCTGTAACTCCGAAACTATTACTCGGATAAACTTAAAAGTTTAGGACAATATTATAGAGGTGTTGCAGAATTTAATAACATAATAAAAATTCGATCTTTTGAAACATGTGAATCCATGTGACCTTAAGTAGAACTGAATTTGTGCAAAAATTAACAAAATCGGTTGTTTATTCAACAAGATGCAAAGAATTTTCACAAGACAGTCCCTTATTCGTTTCGTATTTTCTTAATGATTAACATAATATATATGTATATACGACTATGAATGTATTAACGCGGTACATACACATGTACATATGTGTAAAGATTTAATCTATGTATGGAAAGGAAGGCGGTGCAAATCTGCCTAAACAGCTTTTATCTAATCCCTAGTCTATTTATTAGAGACTGACTCATTCACGTTAAATTATGAATAAGATGTGTATATAATATACCATATATATATACATATACATTCACACATCCATACATCAGATAATAATATGAGAATTAGAGGGCAAGCGATATTCGAATTCAGTTGACGTTGCCGGTAGACGAATATTCTATATTCAATACACATGCTAAGTCCGTTTCTCTCTTATCACACGGCTTGTCGATATCAAAATAATCATGCCTTCTTAATTTATTGCTCATCGGCGATGTTTAAGTTAGGTAAATTCACTGTCAGGCAGGTATCTTCTAAAAATACAAGATTTCCACACTCTACATTCATACATACAATAATATGTATGTATATGTATATGTATTCAACTGCGTAAAGCAAAAGTAAACAAGTGAGTAACACAATCACTTAATCAATGTTGTGATTTTATTATTCTCCATTTCCAGAATGTGTCTTTTTTAGTGCTTTACTTAATGGCAGTGAATAAAACCGATTAAGAAATGTGTTCTGTTATAATTGAGCTTTGACACGTTTCCTAGTTTCATTCAACAGGTTTTCGCACTTTATATTCCCCGATCGTGTAAATAACCGAAACTTGAACCCGTAGTCATCATGCGAAGAAGTATGTCAAAGACCAGTACAATTTTGTACGCATTGTGACAAGTTTCAAAACTTCTCCAACTTATAAAAACACATCAAGTGAGTACTTATTAAGGGGGTTTTTCTGCAAAAATAATCTACATATTCTATGGATGAGACCTTTCACAAGTTAATTGATTTCTCCGCCCCATTTATGCAAATTCGTTGATTCTATATTGTCCAAAAGGCATTCTCAAATCAGTTCATCCTAAAACATCGAAAAAGCTACATCGTGCGGCAAGCGCCTCATATTAATACTTCAAAACATTATTCGGGCAACATTCGACGTCATCATCACTCAAGTTTTGGAATTTTCTATAGATAGAAATGTCTTTTTGTCGTTCCTGTAATGAGCCCATTGGCTGGTATTCCTACGACAGTGCTATTAAATGCAACGGCCCTTGCCAGTGTGAATTTCACTCTTCCTGCTCGAATTTAAGTAATCAAGAACTGCAAATTTTAAAAATGAGGAAAAATATAGTTTGGAAATGTGAAAACTGTTTTTATTTGTGTACTGAGAGAATCAACAGCGAGAAATGTGAAATAAATGCGAAAATTCTTTGCGAAATGGAAAAACGCATTCAAGCTTTGGAACAAAAACTGTTTGTATATACGATAATAGGAGACTTGAGTGAGTGACCTTTGTAATCCCAAATTATTCCATATATACTATTGCGAGCAAAATAAATCTTTTTAATTTAAATTTCGCGTGAAGACGCATTCGTAGAAATGCTTTTTTTCTGGGTTGGTATGACTCTCAGTGACATTTATGCCAATTGTCGCTTCAAATTAATCATTAGTGTTTAGTAAACGCTTATCTTTCTGAAGTACATAAAGCGCATTTGGCGATTGTTACGATGAGTGAAATTAACAAAGAAGTTCCTTTAAATTTTGTGTGTGGAATCAAGATTCTGGTGAGAAAACATTTAGAATGTTGAAAAGAGGACTTCGGTTGACGACGAACCGCGTTCAGAACGGACATTAACATCAACTGATGATTAACACGTCTATAAAATAAAGGAATTGGTGCTTGAGAATCGATCATTAACAATCCGAGATCTTACTAGCTTCGTTGGAATGTCGGAGGGATCAGTGAAAACCATTTTGAAAAATCATTTGGCCCTAAAAAAGTACGATTGGTTCCATAATCACTTAATTTTTACAAAATACAGCGTCGCATTAACGTCTGTGAAACAGTGCTTCCCAACTACCAGAATGTCATGAAACGTATTATTATTAGTTATGAGTCTTGGATCTATGCTCGACTCGGAAACAGGCGATAAATCCACCGAGTATGGTGGAAAAGGAGCGCCGAAGCCCAAAAAACATGTCAAAGCTGGTCAAAAACCAAGATTATGTTGACAGTTTTCTTCGATTACCGAAGTGTGATGCACTCCGGATTCCTTCCGACCGCTTAAACTGTCGACAAGTAATACTATTCGAGTGTTATGCGGCCTGTTTAGCGAAGCTATTCGTAAAAAGAGGCCGGAAATATTGGCCGACAACTACTGGTTTTTGTACCACGCAAACTACTGACTAGTCAGCAAACTCAAACGATCGGTTCGTGGAAACCGTTTTAAATCAGTTGAAGGCATTTAACGTGAATCGCTTCGTGCAATCTAGCTCTTCCGGAAATTGACTTTAAGGACTGTTTTGAGGATTGAAAAAAGCGTTGGCATAAGTGTATTGAGGCCAAGGGGGACGACATAGATTTTGAAGAATAAATTAAGAATTTTGAAACTATGAAGAAAGTCTTACTATTTTTTGCTCATAGTGGTATGTTTACATTTCCTAATTTATCATTTCCTCACCCAACTATTTATGGGTGTACTCATGCCAACCTTCTTATGAGAAGAAAAATGGCAGGCATTGCCAAGCGTGTGGTAAATGTAGTTGCAAATGGTAGCTTCTAAGCCTACATGGCATATGAATAAGAAATTGCTTTACTATATATTTTTATAATTATACTTACACATAATGTTTCTCTTCTTTCCAGAAAACGGCGAAAAATTTAATAATTCGTCCACACCGCCCGAAACTTCGTATATATTCAATTTTCATCGGCGAGCTGTCATCATTACCGGCGCTGTAATACTACTTACAATATTAGCTGGAATAGCTATAGTCACGGTGAATGCTCTCACAAAACAGACGATTCGAAAAAGTAAGCTTCTAGGCGATGGCGACGATTCCAGAAAGCATATTCCAATCAATTCAACAATAGGTATTTTTAAACAAAGATTTTGGTGCTCATGGTGGTTAAAACACAGACACAAACACACACCCATAAACGCACATTAATTACCTCCCACATTTTCCATTTAAAAAAAAGTTCAGCTGAATATTGTGAATTTGGGCGAAATACTCAAATATTAAAAGTTTGGAATATCATCTTTCATTTGGGTATGTTTGTCATCGTTTGTGGTATCATGAAAGCTCAAGGTTTTCATTTGTTTCATCATTTTGTTATAACATATAACAAAGAACTTACTTCTGAGAAAATTGAAAGACGCAGGCGCCCGACAGTTGGCGTTGAAAATATCATTTAAATCGGTGATCCTCTATGTGTGCATGATCGGCAGCTTTTTTCTCTAGCAAGAGGGACCTAACAAAAGTTACGTGTGATTACACTCTTTAAGCTTTATGAAAACAAAGATTTTTGATATTAGTCAGTTTTAAACAATAGCTTCCCTGCACTTTTCGGATGTAATTTTTAATGTCAATTTTTGTCAAAGCAAACATTTTTTACATACCAACCACCATTTGAGCACATCTAGGGGAAAAATAAATCTGTAAGAACTTGTTTTCGAAATATGATATATATTTATAAGTATTGTATATTTCGTGCAATCAATTTTTTAAAAATGAGTAATAAGCTAAGAGTCGTTTCCTCGGTTTATAAATAGCTCTCTACAAATACACAGGCGGAATTCTATAAGCGATTATCAAATGTCAATGACCCACACTTACGCATTTAGTTAATAGCTCCATTGATTATGTTGATCTGGTGTCAATAGCACAGTGTCATTTCACTTTATAATATTCAAATTGCAGCTGCAGATAAGGAAATTATAACAAAAACTAAAATTTTTCCTTACTAGCTTCAAGAAAGCTTAAGCTACAGATATCTGCTGGTGCTGGCGGTCACTTTTCAGGCTTTATGCTAAAAAAAAAAACAGAAAAAACATTGTTTGGAATCCCATTCTGGATCAGACACGATATCTGTTTCCAAAGGCCAAAGGCCGAGTTTATTACTTTATCTACGTTGTGAAAAACTACATATATCGGAAAAGCATCGAAAGCTAATGGTAGAGTCATATTTAACGACAGAATAAGCGAACAACAAGGGCTCTCTAAGTCCTTGCATTTCAAGCCTCTTTCAAGCCATTCCTTCCAATAAGTCCTTTAATTTCAAATTTCTGATCAAGCTTCATTTCTTACCTTAAGTAAAAAATTATGATAAAGTAGCATTTTTCATTACATTCATTAATTTTTCAAATATTTTGACTGCCGTGACTGTTGTCCCAGTGATAGAAACGATCATTTAAGTCGCCACATTCATCACCTGATCTGATATCAGAGCACAAGAAATATTCGATCTCTGTTATTATAATTACTGCTCACAGTATTTTAAGTTTATTTAATTCGCACAATCATCTGTTTCATACAACACACACACATACGTACATGGTATAGATTATGTGTGTACGTCAAATTCATATGTTAAATTATTGTGAAAGTGATTTAAAAACGAACTTATTGGAGCACCAATCTAAAGCCAAAAAGTTAAGTTGAATGGAATTAATGTATTTAAGCCATCTCACCATAAATATACTGGCAGATATTAAAACATTCGATTATTTCATTGCAGCACCTCTGCCCGATGGGGAGTACAAATTCAATGGCACGTTACTGGTAGTCAGCAAGGATGAATGGTATGCCGAGGCAGAGCACAATGGCGTTAACAAGCTAAAACTGCCAGCGCAACGCGTCATTATAGCACACACTGCATCGACATCGTGTGAGAATAAGGTATGAACCCCCTTCCGTAAAAAAATTAGGATTAAATCTGTATTTATATATGTATCTTGGCATTTTGTAGCTTCAATGCGATGCTCGAGTACAAAGTGTGCAAGCCTTTCATATACACTCAAATGGTTGGGGCGATATCGGTTATAATTTTCTAGTTGGCGGCGATGGTTTGGTATACGAAGGACGTGGCTGGTATAACGAAGGCGCCCACACCTTGGGCTATAATAAAGATAGCATCTGTATAGCATTCATCGGTACATTTAATGTGGCAGTGCCCACAGAAAACGATTTGAAAGCAGCTCAATTACTCATCGACGAAGGAGTGAAGTTAGGAGTGCTTCCAGAAAACTATCGACTTTACGGAGCCCGGCAACTAAGTGCCACTGAGAGTCCCGGAAAAGCACTGTATAGCATAATAATGAAGTGGCCTCACTGGAGCAGACAAATTTGAATGGAGTGCAGAGATTTTAAATTTAATTTTCAATTCGAAAATAATAATTAGTGTCATTGGATTGTATATTTTTATGCTTTATGTAGTAGTTTTACCTTAATTGTATTTATATAATTAGTTTACTTGAATTTAAAACAAATATACAGTCACTTATTTATACGATATGATTACACCGTATTTTATATGCACTCTTGAGAAAAATCGCAGTACTATCATTTTAGTCCATTCTAAATACTTTCCCCCTGACTTTAACATAGCGCCCAAACGCAAGGAAGTCCTCTTCACAAAACATATCATCGAATTTCTAACCGACTATGAACTCATTCATAAAAATTAGAAGAAAATAACTTATTGAATTTCCTAACAAGATTTGTGCCTATGTTTTGCAGCGGATGATAACGTGGGAGGCGGCAAGATATTGCGAATTGTTCCACGTGATGCCTGGTTAGCCCAGCCGCCTTCAAGTGATCCGTTACCTTTGGCGACGCCCGTCAAAAAAGTCATTGTCCTACCTACGCGCACTGATGATTGCGAAACTCAGGTGAGCTGGCAATACTACAAGAAAAGGCTTATCAATTTGGTATATATAATGGCAGATGAATGCATTGTTTAACAATTTCAAACTCTTCCTTCTAGGCCATGTGCGTTTACCGGGTGCGCATGACACAAACTCTAAACATCGAATCTCAAAATCACGATGATATTATCTACAACTTTCTAATCGGCGGCGATGGCAATGTCTATGAAGGTCGTGGATGGGATGCGATCGGTGCGCATTTGCGCGGCTTCAATTCGGATAGTATTAGTTTTGCCTACATTGGTACTTTTAAAAAGCAGAAACCTTCGGAAAAGCAAATGGACGTCACCAAATTGCTGCTTGACGAAGGTGTGCGACTTGGTAAACTCTCACAAGATTACAAGATATATGGAGCATATATGTTGGATCCGACTTCGACGGATGTTCAGTCAGATGAGTTGTACAACAGCTTCAAGGGTTGGCCACATTGGTCTGAATACATAGCTCAGTAAGACACAATATATGTGTACATATGTTGTATATATGTATGTGTCATTGGAATCTAAACAAATGTTTGTAATATTTTTATGAAATTTCTCAAGTTTTGTCCTAATAATAATACAATATATAAAGTTTGTTTCTAAAGTAATTTTCATATTTGTACATTAGTAAATATATAAATAATCAATTGTGAATGTTAGCTTTTAAGTCAGTTTTAAGAATTTAAGGAAAAGCTCGACCGAACTTGCAATCTCATTTTGATTTGGTAGAAGCTTTCATACTTTGGAGCGCCCGATTTTATAGATCATTGCAATCTAAAGAAATGTTTATGAAATTTCTCAAATTTTGTCATAATAGTTACAATCATTTTTTCTAGTCAAAAATAAAGCATTTAAAAGATTTTTTATTGCAAAATTTATAATTATAATATTGTGAAGTGGTGGTAACTTATAATATTTGCAAGAAATGTTTATGTTCAAAAACTAACATAGAAACATAAAACTTAAGCACATTTTTTTAAATAAATCCCCTGGATTGTCCTGCTTGCTTTCAACATTTCATTGAGAAAACA
Source organism: Bactrocera tryoni (assembly GCF_016617805.1). Classification (NCBI taxonomy): domain Eukaryota; kingdom Metazoa; phylum Arthropoda; class Insecta; order Diptera; family Tephritidae; genus Bactrocera; species Bactrocera tryoni. The sequence continues at coordinate 8,909,322 of NC_052503.1, read as the reverse complement.
CGAGCAATGGAGAAAAAGATCTCCCGTGTTGTTCAATTGAAATCATTTTGAGGCAGAGTTGAAATATCATTTTGTAATTCTCATAAAAATATATAGTTTGTGATATTTGAAATAGTTTTTAATGTCAATTTTGCAAATCTTAAAATTGTAATTATTATCAGTGACGAACAACAATAACAATTAATATAAGCAATTCATTCATAATGAAATAGTGACTAAATGAATTCTTTAACATCATTAAAGATTAATAAAAAGAAACATCAACTGCATTTCAACCGTTGTTTTTATATTTCAGTTGAAGTTTCGACAAATTCAAATAGTTTGTACACATCAGTCCTATATGTATGGGAAAGGCAAGTACTGCACAGTTGTTCAGAAAAGCAAAAAATTAATTGTTAATTAAAAAGTCTAATATATACTACCAAAACCTCGAATCTAGTTGTTCTCTCTTTAATTAATTAAAATAATTACCATATATGTACATAGATATACCATACTATATTATGAAATTGAAAAGTTTAAAAAGATAATTTAAAAGTATACTGGAATCATATTGAAAGGTGAATTTCTAATTTATACTTCGCTTGTTTTTCAAATCAGTACATTTTTTTTCTGTAAGTTGGTAGTACTGTTAGTGTCATCTATGCTAAGTTTTACGTCACAATATTCCTTAGTATTTGAGATACACATCGTTTTGTAAGGCTCTAAAAGTTGAATTTATTCGACAAAAAATTGCGATAATGCACCATCTCATACTGTGCTGTGATGACTGAAAAATTCATTGGAACAATACCGTTTTCTCAATGTTTGCTTAAATTTAAACAAATTTCTTTACAGGGAGAAGGAGTCTTGGTTAACTTAATGAGTATTTAACTGACTGCTGACCTGCCATTGAAAAAACAGACCTTACTCTTCAGTCCTTTATTTGGTACAACCATTAATCATGAGCATACACATTTTTCAAAAGTACAATTGCATTTCTCGAATATTTTCTGTCTCTTTATTTCATTTAAATTAACTCATTTAAGACTCAATGTTGCATGCAATTCCCATGAGTTAAATTTTTTCTTTGCGGAAATAAATATTGCATTCTGTGCGTATACATTCATACATACCATATAACATATATGTATGAGCATCTGAATAAATGTCTCATAAAATTAGACGAAAGCACAGCATAAAAGCATATACATTTAGATAAACAAATATAACGGGTGATCAAAGTAGAGCTACTTTATTCAATAGCCTTTTTTGACAGATCATGCGTGACTCGTGTCAACCTATCAAGTTATTTTTGTTCAGTATTGTTTGGCATTTCATCATGGAAAGATTAACTTGTGGCTAACATAATCGGCCTACTGAGAGTACTATTCGCAGTACCATCACACGTTTTGAGACCCAGCATTCATTATTGGATAATATTCGATCGAATAAACCACGTTCAGCACGCAGTGAAGAAATATTGAGTATACCCGAACGCCGTGGAGAGTCGATTTGGCGCCGTTCGCAGCAACCCGGATTAACGTATGGAACGATTTGGCGCAAAAACTGAACCATGATAACCTACTATTTGATGCCTTAAATTGCAGCTCACGATCGCGGAGACACTTGGTTTAAACAAGACGGCGGCACTTCTCACACATCGCATCAATCAAACAATTTATTGAGAGAACACTTCGGTGAGCAGATAATTTCACGTTTTGGGTCGGTCGAAATGGCCGAAGTAGTCATCGAAAGTTGGACTCAACGGATGGACCATCTCAGACGTAGACGCGGTCGACATTTGAAAGTGATAAAATAAATGTCAAAAAATATTTTTCAAATGATAATAAACATTCCTCGATCAATTTGAAGTGATGGCGTTTTTTCTTTAAAAAGTTAAAAACCTCGAAACTGATCACCCTTTAGTAGGTATCCAATATATATCTATCTGTTCATACCAGCCATATACAAACACTTATTATTTATACCATATATACTTGTGGTATTCCAGTTCACACATCTTATGCACGGAATACTCAGTGAATTCAAGCTTTCATATGTACAGTCCAGAATAAAATAATGCACACAATCGTTTTTTCTTACAATTCCTTATTGGTCGTGAACCTCTGAATAAAATTTAAAATCGTATTAAAATCATGTTAAACAGAAATTGCCGGCAGCCACGGGAAACCCCCCGATTTGTGATCAAATATTAAATTACCTCTATAAAAAATTCTGAAACTAGGGAAATTGTGGAGTTAGTTTTTGGCATGTACTCATTACTTCATACGTCGACTGCCTTGAAAAGGATCTGATAAATCATTCTCAGCCAATAGAATGCATCCAAGGGTGTAAAGCTATTGAACATAACTTTGCAATCCTTGCAGGGTTCGCAAGGAGAAATCACAATCTCAAATCTGCGACTATAAACAATTGGAAAGTTAACGCTTTATAAAGCACACAACTGTAGCAGTAAGATGATATGTGTGCAATTCCTTTCTATTTGCCAATCATCAGTTTCCACCTATAATTGTTATTAATTATTCAATATGCTCCATTATAGAATATGCACAGATCAAATAGTATTTCATTGTTCTCCAGACGTTGCACATCTCCAAAGACAGCATCGCTTTAGAGGACTGTTCTCACTCACTATGCTTTTCAAGGATTATAAGCTTCTTGTCATTAGCGTCAATATCTTGGTGATCGGATTCATAATATACACAATAATCGCCATCAGTTAAATGTAATCGCAAAAACATATATCGTATAAATAAATTCACTTATTGTGCATTACAAAAACTTAGTGGATTGCCGTATTTATTTTACAGCAATGGGGACTGGGCCAGAAAACAACAAAGCCAGATAGTGAACTATTACTAACTGAAGTGCTACCATGTAAGTTTCTTACTCTTATTCTACGAAGTAGGGAAAGGCAAAGGAGTCGCTATAATGGACCTATTTTTGCTAAGTATCAAAAAATGTTAGCATACTTATATAGTACAGCATAGTACATATGATACTTGCCGATCATAATAAGTACGTAGTTTGTAATCTTGCGAAAATTACGTACATGCATTCGTGCATTTCCACAGAAGATGTTTCTGTTTCTGAAGCTAAAGTGCACGAATTAGCGATTGCAGGGGAATTTTCGTTTGGGAGATAAGCGTTTAACTTGGAACTATGTACTTTCTTTCTAATATGTCACATTGCATTCAATATTTAAACATCGAGAAGAATGGATCGCAAGGTATTGTATATTTGTCGGGACTGCAATGCATCGATCTACCTATATTCACTTGCTAAGGATCGTGTATACCAGAGTCCTTCTTTCGGCGAGTACCACAAATATTGCACCAACTCAAAGAATCCATGGGAGCGATCCTGTAAAAATGCTATTTGGGTGTGTGAAAATTCCTATCATTCAACCGCTGAAAGTGTTAATCATGAAAATAATGATTGCAAGTCCAAATCGAAATCACCGAATCAAATTGAAACAAGATACACCAATTTGCTTGACTTAGAGAAGCGTAAAGAGGCACTAGAGACGCATCTCAAAACATGTCCGGATTTGGTACAAAGAGGTGAGCAAAATGTATTAACCCAAAACAATTCTCCTTAAAAATGGCGGTTTTAGACTTATAGCCTCTTAAGCTAAGTTGTGCAGAATGATCCGTAGAACATTTCTTGTGTACCTTCAAATCGTCCCACTATAAAAAGAATTGTATGTCGAGTTCTGAGACTATAACAGTATTTTCGATTTTTGCCCCGTTCCAGCCACTGTCGCAGAAGCCAACATTTCTGCCACGAAATACAAAGCAGCGCATGCATCCATGCTTAATCGGCGAGTGATCATACCTATTGCAGCTCTAGTTTTGTCAATAATATTAATCGGACTGCTGTTGTTAACTGAAGGAAGGACTGGATTTTTCAACACAAACCAGGGGTCATTGCAAATGCTTCCAGTAAATTCTAACCTGGGTATTAACACACAAACATACCACATACTAACGCAAACATATTTAAAAAGTCATTGCCTCCGGTTGTAAGCTTTTAGTTTAATTGTCCGTTAATGTACGAAAATTCTTAAAACTAAGAATAATTTGCATAAAATCCGTCTACCCCACATATCTTTATATAAAAAAATCGGTATTTGAGTGGAAAGCTATGATTCCTATTCAAAGAAGTTTTTAAATCATTACAAATTAAGTTCCTGAGGCTGGTACAACAAAGGCACACACTATAGGCTTGAAGAAATTCGTAATACTATCATTTCATTTCATTCTAATTACTTTTTCTCCCTTACTTTAACATAGCGCGCCTTTGCAAGGAAAACAAATCATTGAATTTCTAACCGACTATGAACTCATCAATAAAAATTTAAAAAAATAACTCATTGAATCTCCTAACACGATTTGTGCCTATATTTTGCAGCGGATGATAACGTGGGAGGTGGCAAGATATTGCGAATTGTTCCACGTGATGCCTGGTTAGCCCATCCATCTTCAAGTGATCCGTTACCTTTAGCGACGCCCGTCAAAAAAGTCATTGTCCTACCTACGCGCACTGATGATTGCGAAACTCAGGTGAGGTGGCAATAATACAAGAAAACAAACAATTTGGTATATGTATATAATGACAGATGAATTCATTGTTTAACAATTTCAAACTCTTCCTTCTAGGCCATGTGCGTTTACCGGGTGCGCATGACACAAACTCTAAACATCGAATCTCAAAATCACGATGATATTATCTACAACTTTCTAATCGGCGGCGATGGCAATGTCTATGAAGGTCGTGGATGGGATGCGATCGGTGCGCATTTGCGCGGCTTCAATTCGGATAGTATTAGTTTTGCCTACATTGGTACCTTTAAAAAGCAGAAACCTTCGGAAAAGCAAATGGACGTCACCAAATTGCTGCTTGACGAAGGTGTGCGACTTGGTAAACTCTCACAAGATTACAAGATATATGGAGCATATATGTTGGATCCGACTTCGACGGATGTTCAGTCAGATGAGTTGTACAACAGCTTCAAGGGTTGGCCACATTGGTCTGAATACATAGCTCAGTAAGACACAATATATGTGTACATATGTTGTATATATGTATGTGTCATTGGAATCTAAACAAATGTTTATAATATTTTTATGAAATTTCTCAAGTTTTGTCCTAATAATAATATATAAAGTGTGTTTCTAAAGTAATTTTCATATTTGTACATTAGTAAATATATAAATAATCAATTGTGAATGTTAGCTTTTAAGTCAGTTTTAACAATTTAAAGAAGAGCTCGTCCGAATTAGCAAGCTCATTTTGATTTGGTAGAAGCTTTTATACTTTGGAGCGTATTTGTACCGAAATCGCCCGTTTTTATAGATCGTTGCAATCTAAACAAATGTTTATAATATAAATATTTCTAATCGCAGTTTCTCTAAAATTTTTACATAATAATAAAAACCATTTTTTTAGTCAAAAATAAAGGCTTTTAAACAAAAGATGTTTTACTAAATTTATAATTATATTGTAAAGTGTTGGTAACTTATAATATTTGTATAAAATGTTGATGTTAAGAAATGTGCATAGAAACATAAAACTTAAGCATATTTTTTAAAATAAATCCCCTGGATTGTAGTTTTTGTTTTCAACATTTCATTGGGAAAACACGAGCAATGGAGGAATAGCTCTCTCGAGTTTTAAAATACAGGGTTCGTCCGAAAAGTAATAAGACTTATTTTCTTCCGCCGCGACTGTACTTTGAAGCATACGCGCAGTGACTGGATTCGGTAGAGGGCGTTCCTAGCGAACGAACAAGCGGCTGGAGAGTCAGGACAAACATTTTCGCGCGACGTGTTTCTGTGAGTGGTGCAAACCGAAAATTCAGCGTTCGTTCGTTCAGAGCAGAGGTACGCGATTAATTCTGTGTTTCAATGGCACCAGGCCTTTTTGGAGGGCCGAGAAGAGGTCGCTGATGAATACCGTGCTGGGAGACCTGCGACTTCGACAAACACCGACTCGTGTGCACAAAGTTTTGAACTCAGACTGTCGACTAAGTATTCGGTTAATTACCTAGAAGTTAAAATTTTATGTGGAAGTGCACAAGAGACTCAAACAAAGTGTCAATCGGGTCCGACAAGGCATTGCAGCCGATACCGCCTTTTTTGTGAACCTAACCAAACTGGCATTCTATCGCTTCCGCAGCCGCCCTACAGGCCAGATGTGGCCCCAGGACCTTTTTGTTTCCTTGCCTGAAAAGACCGCTGAAAAGCAAGCATCTTGGGACGACAGAGGAGATTTCGGTATACTGACAAATTAAGGGACAATAAGAACAAAGATTTTGGCTTCATCCCTGACGTTAAGATATTGTTAATTGAAACAGTCTAATATATTTAAGAACCTCGAATCTGGTTTTTCTTTTTTTACTTAATGAAAATAGTTACGATATACATATAATAAATATACCATGTATTTAAGGATTGAAATCGTCATAGATCCTTAAAATATTAGTGCAGTTTTTTCATCTCGGAAGGTCAACGAGCAATGGTCGCTGCAATAACCTCACATGATTTTAAAAGTTTAAGGCCCGTTTTTTTCAATGTCTACTTAGCAGCCACCTATCAGTTAAGTACAGGTTAAAAAAAGTAACCTAACTCTTCAGTATTTTACTTGTATTTGATTAAATTAAGATATAAAACTGTAATTTGGCACCGGGAATCGCAGTAGCAAGAGGCAAGTGTGGGAAAAAAATATTGAAAAAGTGAGCGTGGCCCAAATAAGTTTAATAAATATATCTCCTTAACCACTAAACCTACAATCATCAAATTCGCGGAGCCCAAATATTACAAGAAGGTCTACCGAAAGTGTGAAAATGAATGAAATCGAAGGACAACCCGGCTCACTCCCCATATAATGGATACTGTTAAAATCTATTAAAAGCCCGATAAATCAATAACTAAATACCCAAGAGTTATTAAATTTTACCGCCGAGGATCCGAGCAAACCGATTTCGACAAAATTTGTACGTTGCATTTTTCTTACATTCTTTTGTCACAAGTACGAAAATGGACGAAATTGAACCACAATCACGCTCACTTTCCATCTAATGCAATTTCAAATTCCTTTTGATTCTTTCACTCTTCTAAGTATGTCACCTTATGCCTAAAAATTATTCAAACCCTACAAAAAATATTCAAGCCCCTATGTACCGAATATTTCGACCCCAGTACCTATAGTTGAGTTTTGAACGAAAATATCGATATGTAATCATAATCATGTATCAATATGTAAGATACTTAATTAAAATTCAAGGATAATGCTTCTCTGGCAATGGTATTTCTGTATGTCAAAAATAGATTAAATCGGGCCAATACTTCTCTTAACCATAATAAAAAGATTTTCGAACTTCCAATATGTGTGTTATGTCAATGAAGATGAGACAGCGTGTTTCATTCATAACAGTGTATCTTTGTGTCTAAAATAAATGAATTTGAGCGAAAATTTGACCTAGCCGCCATATAACTAATACTAGGATTTTTGAACTTCCGGTTAATAGTATAGATACCACACCAACTCTCTTATACTACACATAATGATTTTCGTTTTTCTAACAAACCGTTTGTGTCTGTCAGTGTATGAGCTATATATAGTATATGATTATATAAAATTACTTTGATTTCGATCCTCTGGTTGGCGTGTTACACCTTAAAGTAATTCTCTGGCTTCGATTCTTGCAAGTTGTAAGAGTATAAAATGTTCGGTTGCACCCGAACTTAACTCTTCCTTTTATTTCATTTAATTTAAATTAAATAATTTCAAATTCAATATTGCATGCAATTCCCAAGAGTTAAATTTTTCTTTGCGGAAATAAAGATCGCATTCTGTCCGTATACATTCATACATATATAACATACAAATATATGAGCATCTGAATAAATGTCTCATAAAATTAGACGAAAGCACCGCATAAAAGCATATACATACATTTAGATAAACACATATAGAAGGTATCTATTATATATCTATCTGATCATACCAGCCTTATACAAACATTTACTATTTACACCATATATACTTGTGGTATTCCAGTTCACACATCTCATGCACTGAATACTCAGTGAATTCAAGCTTTAATATGTACAGTCCAGAATAAAATAATACACTTGATCGTTTCGGGACGCTCCATCTACGTAAATCGTATACATTAATAAAAAATTACTGGCAGCCACGAGAAACCCCCCCGATTTGTGATCAAATATTAAATTGCCTCTATAAAAAATTCTGAAACTAGGAAAATTGTGGAATTAGTTTTTGGCATGTACTCATTACTTCATACGTCGACTGCCTTGAAAAGGCATGATAAATCATTCTCAGCCAATAGAATGCATCCAATGGTGTAAAGCTATTGAACTTAACTTTGCAATCCTAGCAGGGTTCGCACGGAGAAATCACAATCTCAAATCTGCGACTATAAACAATTGGAAAGTTAACGCTTTATAAAACACACGACTGTAGCAGTAAGATGATATGTGTGCAATTCTTTTCTATTTGCCAATCATCAGTTTCCACCTATAATTTTTATTAATTATTCAATATGCTCCATTATAGAATATGCACAGATCAAATAGTATTTCATTGTTCTCCAGACGTTGCACATCTCCAAAGACAGCATCGCTTTAGAGGACTGTTCTCACTCACTATGCTTTTCAAGGATTATAAGCTTCTTGTCATTAGCGTCAATATCTTGGTGATCGGATTCATAATATACACAATGATCGCTATCAGTTAAATGTAATCGCAAAAACAAATATCGTATAAATAAATTACCGTTATTGTACATTACAAAAACAAAGTGGATTACAGTATTTATTTTACAACAATGGGGACTGGGCTAGAAAACTACACAGCAAGATAATGAAATATCGCTAACTAAAGGGTACATGATGACCCTTTAGTTAGCGAGCTTCTTACTCTTATTCTACGAAGTAGGGAAAGGCGAAGGGCTCGCTACAATGGACCTATTTTTGCAAAAGTATGGATGATTATCTGCGTATTTCTTAAATCAAAATCGTTGCATCTTTTGCCAATTAGCCAAACCCTCCAACTTGTCTGAAATAGTAGTTTTTGTGCAAATTTATGACTGGCTTGATAAATACTATTTAATCAAGTTATGAGCCGCCCTAACAAAATATGTAAGCATATACAGCACAGTACATATGTATGTACATATATACATATGAACTGATATTTGCCGAATGCACCGTCATAATACGCAGTTTGTAATCTTGCGAGAGTTTCATGCATTCGTGCCTTTCCACAGAAGATGTTTCTGTTTCTGAAGCTAAAGTGCACGAATTAGCGATTGCAGGGGAATTTTCGTTTGGGAGATAAGCGTTTAACTTGAAACTATGTACTTTCTTTCTAATATGCCGTATTGCATTCAATATTCAAACATCGAGAAGTATGGATCGCGATGCCGTGTATATTTGTCGGGACTGCAATGCGTATTCGCTTTCCGCTTGTGAACCCCAGAACCCTTGTTTCGGCGAGTCCAACAAATATTGCACCAACTTGGAGAATCCACAGGAGCGCTTCTGTAAAAATGTTATTTGGATCTGTGAAAATTGCTATCCTTCAACCGCTGAAAATGTTAATCATGATAATAATGATTGCAAGTCCAAATCGAAACCACCGAATCAAATTGAAACAAAATACACCAATTTGCTTGACTTGGAGAAGCGTATAGAGGCATTAGAGAGCCATCTCAAAGCATGTCCGGATTTGGTACAAAGAGGTGAGTTGCAACATACATTCCACACTTATTTAGAATAAAAACTTAACTTTTATATACTCTAATGTTGGATATACTTATATACATAGTTAAAACACAAGGTCAACTCACTATTTCCTTGCAAACGCGGAAGCAAAATATTAAAGTCGAATTTTAAAAATTTCCACGAAAGATCGCTGATCTGTCTTCGAAATAAAACATTGCTTTTCAATGCAATTAAATATTTGATTTTATTTAGTGTTCGGCTTCATTGTATATATTACAAGGGCATAAGAAGGAACATATTAGAACGGGTCGATGCTGTTTTTAGTTGTGTATGCGGGAAATATTCTACGGACCATTGCGAACAACTTTTCCTAAGAAACTAAGGATCTAAAACCGGTTTCGAGCCAGTGATATTTAAGGCGAATTTTAAAAAATCTGAATAATCGGTTATATGGGAGATAAGGAATGTGGCATACTAGTCGTCCGATAGTTCTATAGTCTCTTAAAAAAGGTGGTGCAGAATGATCCGTAGAACATTTCTTCTTGTCTACCTTCAAATCGTCCCACTATAAAAAGAATGATATGTCGAGTTTTGAGACTATAACTGTATTTTCGATTTTTGCCTCGTTCCAGCCACTGTCACAGAAGCCAACATTTCTGCCACGCAATACAAAGCAGCGCAAACATCCATGCTTAATCGGCGAGTGATCATACCTATTGCAGCTATAGCTTTGTCAATAATATTAATCGGACTGCTGTTGTTAACTGAAGGAAGGAGTGGATTTTTCAACACAAACAAGGGGTCATTGCAAATGATTCCAGTAAATGCAACCCTGGGTATTAACACATAAACATACCACATACTAACGCTAACATGTTTAAAAAGTCGTTGCCTCCGGTTGTAAACTTTTAGTTTAATTGTCCGTTAATGTACGAAAATTCTTAAATCTGAGAATAATTTGTATAAAATCCGTCTACCCCACATATCTTCATATAATAATAAAAAAAAAATCGATATTTAAGTGGATTCACAGAATTTTTGAAATCATTACAAATTACATTAACATAAATTTTTAACCACCTGATTTCAGTACCTCGAGCAAACTCGCTTTTGCTAATTAGTAGAGATGAATGGTCTGCGCAGACTGAGCGAGACGGAATGCAGAAACTGCAACTCCCAATAGAACGGATCATCATTGCACATATTTCAACAGCGCAATGCGAAAATAGGGTCCGTGAAAAGTGAATACGTGTTTAGAGTATATATAATAGATATCTAAATACTTACAGATCCAGTGTGATTCACAAGTGAGAGCTGTGCAAGCCTTTCATATACACTCAAATGGTTGGGGCGATATCGGTTATAATTTTCTAATTGGAGGCGATGGTCTAATATACGAAGGTCGAGGCTGGTATAACCAAGGCGTCCACACCTTGGGCTATAATAAAGATAGCATCTGTATAGCATTCATCGGTACATTTAATGTGGCAGTGCCCACAGAAAACGACTTGAAAGCAGCTCAACTACTCATCGATGAAGGAGTGAGGTTGGGAGTGCTCACGGAAAACTATCGACTTTACGGAGCCCGACAGCTAAGCGCCACTGAAAGTCCCGGAAAAGCACTGTATAGCATAATAATGAAGTGGCCACACTGGAGCAGAAGCGTCTGAATAAATGTCAGCGATTTCATAATTATATTTTATTTAAGACTTCTGTTAATATTAAAGACCAAATAAATATTAAGTAAAAAATAATCATATTTGCTGCACTGTATATGAATGATTTCCTAAAATTAGCATGTAAATTCGAAATAAATTTGTTTATGTTTATGGTAGTTAGAGGAGCCCAGAACTGTGCTCCAATAATGATCATTGTTAAGTGTTCCTCCTCTTTATTATTGGCGTAGACACCGCTTATGCGGTTACAGCCAAGTTTACAACGGCGCGCCAGTCGTTCTTCCTTTTCGTTTTTTGTTTTTTCCATTTCAGTTTCCTAGTCGTCATTCTCCACCTGGTCTTTCCAACGGAGTGAAGATCTTCTTATTCCTCCGCTTCCTCCGGTGGGTACTGCGTCGAATACTCTCAGAGCTGAACTGTATTCATCCAAGCGGACGACATGACCTTCAGCGTAACCGCTGTCTCCTAATGCGCTAAACTAAGGCAATATCGTCATATGTCTCGTACAGCACATCTTTTGCAAATGCGTAAAGGTCCATAAATCTTCCGCAGAACCTTTCTCTCGAAAACTCTTACCACCGACTCATCACATGTTGTCATCGTCCTTTGCCTCCGCACATTATAGCAGGACAGGGATGATGAGTGACTTGTAGAATTTGGTCTTTGTTCATCTTCTCAGTTGTCCAAGTACTCAGTGCGAGGTAGCATCAGTTGGTAAGATTTCCAGGCTGACGTTGTTGTTCATGCTAATGCTGGTTTCAAGATAAACGAAATTATCTACGACTTCGAAGTTAAGACTGTCAACAGTGACATGGGAGCCAGGTCGCGAATCCAATGACTGTTTGTCTGACGACAGGAGAGACAGGAGTCTTGTCCTCGTTCACTACAAAACTCATTTGCTTCGTTTCTTTACCCAGCAGAACTAGAGAGTCGCCTTATGTGAAACCTCATTTGGTATGGAACGATACGGAGAGGTCCTTACCGATCTTGTCTGAGCTTTTGGTATTGCTCAACGTCAGTTTACACAACTGTATTAATTTTACGGGATACCAAGTTCAGACATAGCGGCATAAAGACAGATCCTTTTGGCACTGTCAAAAGCAGCTTTGAAAACCACGAGGAGGGGATGTGTGTCGATCCTCTTTTCACAGATCCTTTCAAAGACTTGGTGCATGGTGAATATCTGGTCAGTTAAGTGTTTCCTGTTCCTAATAATGCTTATGTGTGCATGTGTTGGCATGTATGAAAATATTTTAAATGTGCTGGAGTTTCGGTAGTCGTGGCTTGCTGGGAAGTGTCAATGTATTTAAAGCATGCTAAATTGCAGGAGACTTACAGCAACATTAAGTGTGTGCACATTAAGAACAAGCTCACTTTACTCAAGCAACATACTTATACAATTTGTTTGACATCTTGCATTTGAACTCATATTCATAACAAAACAAAAATGTTTTGAGATTCTTTATATGTTCATTTAAATTAGATTACAAAAATATCATTTTGTAGGGAATATTAGATAATTTCAATATTCACGAATTTGCACGTTAGTTTTGAGAATTAAAACTGCGCAAACATACAACGAATGTGAATTACGAACGCAACAAAAATAATAAAAGAAAAAATCTTAGCACATACCTAAATCTTAATATTCAAACAAAACCAAATCGTATGCAAAATAATGGACGTAACGGAGGCTCAACTGGAAGAAGGACAACAGAAAGGCAAAGAAAACTTCAAAAAGAATTTAATTTTTCTAGCGATTTTAAATGCTTTTGTGCCAATATTTATAATAGTTGTATCAATTTTTAAATAAATAGTATGTTTATACACTTCATATGTATGTATATAAGTACATACATATTTGCATATAGCCTCAAAACTAGATATTGCAGTATGAAACTGCCAAGAATTCAACAATTTCCGGATTCGACATTTTTTTAGATCCTACATACACAGATGAGCCACAGAAGCATCCCGATTTTACTTCTATGTAATTTCAGCCAAGATACATACGAAGCTGCCATTGAATACAACACTACTCACCATATAATATACTTTATACATAGGAATGGAATAAATATAACCCATATGGAGTTCTCGATGCAAAGTGTTCAATTATAACATATTCTGTTATTATTATTGCTATTTGTTTTGCAAAACCCCCTTACATCAAGCCCTGGTGCTCACACACAAACAAATGCGGACGACTGTGTGAGTGCTTTATGATGTGTTCTCGTAACTCAATTCAGCTTGCGCATACTCGTATTTCCTGCTAAAGAGACGAAGAGCGGCTTGGTTTAGGATTTTTCTAATAGAAAATAATGACGATATCGGGAAACAGAAAAAGTACCGAGGGTTATCTATTGCCTTCTCGAAAAGAGTATAAACTCAAATTATTCACAAAAAAAAATGTAAATTCATAGATACAGTTGTGTTCGGAATAATAGCAGTACGATTTGGGATATGCTTCATTAAATGGCACTGATCTATTCCAAAAAGTAATTTAAACGCATTCATATTAAAATAACGATTATACTCAGGAATTATTAATTTGATATTATTCTTTATGGGCGTGATATTCCCTTTTTGATAATAAAAACAGCGTTTTCTTTAACTCTTCTTAGTGTAATAATATAAGCCAAGATTGAAGTGAATTTTTTCTATTAATTAAACTCAAATAGAATAGATTAAAAGAAAACTGGAGATAAGAACATATAATGGATTATTGCAAGCTCTATATTGAAGGAGCAAGAAATTCTATTAAAAACTTAAATAATGTGAAAAATTGTAAACAAGCATTGGTGGTCTTGGAATATAGAGTAAATTTACAATGGAATAAATTGGCCGAAATATCATTGAATTAGTACGAATCTCTAGGAAGGACGAATTCTATCACACATTACAATGAAACTTACAATACAATATTTACTTTTATTATTATCAAAGTTTAGCAACTTTTGAAATGGAGTTAACTTTATCACAAAATTTCCAAGTACACGTATTCCTTGTGGCGACCAAAAAGAATTAATTAATTAATTAATAATTTTAATCGCTAAGAAGCCCATTGTTTTCCTCACCCCTAGTGAACACTGCTATTACCATCAACACAACTGTGGACAAACACATTGAGCATATAGCCGGCAAATTCACTGAAGTAAGAAACAATGATTTTATACCTAGGCAATTCTAGTTCTAAATCTAATGTCCCTCCAGGTGTGCTTCCCACATGTGAAAACGCTCATAGGAAAAGTCGTATGTCCAACAGAGGTGTAATGCTAGGTCAAGATCAGAAGCCAAAGAAAATTTTGGTGCGCCCGTAATGGAGTTAACATTGTTGGATAAGGTCTCACGACTTTAAAAATAATTTCCGAAACGTAAACGGGAATACCACTGTTGTACGCCATTGTTTAGCACAATTAATTTGACTAGAAATTTGCAATACTCAGATACAAGTACATTTTCTAAGTACATACATACATACATTTGTACAAACAATTATGCATCTAATTATACATGTATGTATGTATGCATATATACACAAATACTTACGTTTACTCATTGTCTTGAGATAGTGACTGTCGAGTACTTTTTCCCCCATTCGTCCATATAGTAGCTGTGCTGTAGCCTACATTGTCAGTATATTTGTAGCGCTGTCTTCCAACGAACCGATCGTGCAGAGCAAAATGTATCAAATCACAAAGCGCTTGATAAGCCATCTTCTGTTATTCACAATCTTCTCCACCTTCGGGATCAAAACAACAGTTGCCGATCCAAATATTATTAGCAAATCACAATGGAACGGCGTTGAGTCGATTAATGAGCTCAGTAAGCAGGCATTGCCTATTGGACGCGTTATTATTTTACATACAGCTGGTGCAGGTTGTCAAGATGTGGTAAGTTAATAATTTGCGATTTTAGTTATTGTTCTCTTGACATAAAATTTTTCTTTCACCCATTTAGGATAGCTGCTCGCAACAAGTGCGCAATATTCAAAAATATCATCTGGACTTACAATTCGATGACATTGGGTACAACTTTTTGGTGGGCAACGATGGGAATGTGTATGAGGGGCGCGGTTGGGATCTAATGGGAGCTGCCGTTAAAAATTACAATAATGGTAGCTTGAGCGTGGCATTCATTGGCACATTTGAGAATGATCCACCTACAGACCAAGCTTTAGAGGCTGCTCAGTCTCTGTTGGAAATGGGTATGCGCACGACTAAATTGACAGAAGATTACAAGCTGTTGGGACATCGTCAGCTGACGTCAACTCTCAGTCCCGGCGCCGTTTTATATAAGATCATTAAGCAGTGGCCTCATTGGACCCGTAGAGCACGGTAAAGCGTAACGTCTAAGAATATGTTTACGAACATATTTTGTTCATTAAAAAATTAAAGCGTTTGCAACACAATCGATTTGAAATGGACACTCCTGAATAGAGCAAGTAGGCCTTCAAATATAAAAAAATAAGCGTGTGTAGTCGGTTTCATGCCAGTTATTGCCAACGTTTTATTTTAATTTTATTTTCACATTTCTATTGGAAAATTCAGTAAATGTAATTGCGTACATCTTGGCATTAATTAATTATAACAAAAGAAAAGAAAAAATCTGCCGTTTCTATTTAACGGTTTTCTTAAATAAAATTATATGTACTTCAACAAACGTAAGTATGTATTTTCTAAAAGTGCTGAAAGTAAAATTGCCTGCTTATTAAATAAATTAAAATGTAGTTACATCCAAATGGCAAACTATGTACAATGCAGCTGATTTTCACACTTATTTTACCCGTATTTTACACATTAGATTCGAGCTACTTGTATCTGTATATGTGTAATTTATAGGCTAATCCTCCATTACAATGCTGCATATCTAATCAAGACAAAAACTATAGAAGTAATACTCTACCGTCTTTTACTTTTAATTTAGTGGAATCACATTTTTGCGTAGCTTTCGTTGTCTCTTACGCATTACTACTACTATGTCTATTTTGGTTTTAATGTGTGTTCTTACTGTATTTTTCCACAAATTTCGTCTAAACGTTTTATTACATGATCTCTTTTGGCTGCACCCAATAGTGAGTCCCCTTTCTGGTTATGTAAATTTTGAAAACAATTAGTCATTGCAACTTTTGGAGTGTAGTCTTCATTAAAGCCATGTTCCTCTTCACTTGCTATGAGTATACAATCATCGTCCACCCAATCATTTCGTAATGCAATATTTTTCGTCTGCGTAAAGAATCCACGATCTGTTTTTCGGAGGAAGTTATACAACGCCACACAGCCGAGTATAATTTTGCGACCGTTTTCTTCATCAATCCGCAGAGGTTGTGATAATATGGGAAATATATTTGCCAGCATACGCAATGCATTTTCGGTATGCTTATTTACCATACTCATGACATTATTGTAATTAACTCGTGAGTTATTTGGCACATCGGTTGGTCCGCTCAAGAGATAAGGCTTCAAGGGCAAACCAGATTTACTTGCAAAATAGTATGATTGACTAACGTCATCTTGTGCTTCGTAACTCACTGGCAGTTTAACCTCATTTTCAATTAACTGTCTAAATGTGGACTTCTCATAAATATCGTCGAAAGCTTCCGCCTGAGTCTTCTCGACATCGATATAAAGGAAGTTATCATTAATATCTACTATTGATGTGAATATGAGTGGTTGTTTGTTGATAAAGTCTTTTTGCTCCTCGGCCCGCGATGAAGAATGGAATCTGATTTGTTGCATGGACAAATTCCCAGCGCAATTCAGCACACGGTGTTTGCGTTGAAACTCGTTCGCCACGTTTTGCCATTGCTCATCAGTCTTTGGTAGTGATACAAATGGGTCCTTGAGTAATTCGTATATATTGAGGCATATGTTGGCTATCATTTTTAGTATCACAGGTTTCGAGGCACGGAAGCAATAGTTACGACACGAATGTACTTCACCTGAAAATATTTAATAAGAATTTGTTATTAGAAGGAATTCATATATTTTTAAATACAAATATTTGGAAGCTTTTTTTGTATTATACAAGCTGAACTGGCAATGCAAAGAAATTATTGAGGCAATTTATTTGATTATGGTTGAAATTTTTCTTTTTTATTTTGTTTTTAAACAAATTTTAAAATTTGATTGGTTACATATAGTTGGATAGCCCTATTTATTTTTTGTTACTAATTTATAGCATTAATAACTTCTGTTAATATTTATGAAGAAAAAACTAATTGAGAAAGCATTCACCAGAACTTACCCGTTGCCAAATACTTCAGTGTAATAGCAATTCGTTCTTCTGCACTGAATGATTTCTTCTTTCGATGTGGTTCATAGGAACTTATAACTGGAGATAGTTTTGTCACCAAATAACGAAACTGTCTTTCTGTTATGTTGAAGAAGCAATTGAAGTGATATATTTCATTACTTCGGAAAAGTATTTCTTTTCGTAGGTTTTCTTTGCTCAGCAACTCAGCTTGATTTTTCTTCAGCCATTCCTTTGTCCACTCCAATCGTCGTTTACAATTCAATATTCCGGCCAAGTCCAAAGCAGACATTTTTGGTAATTGTCGAGCAAGTGTTGACGCAGTAGTGTTTCGATTAGTTGGTGCATAATTTCCACCCCCTCCACCACCATCATCTTTCATATCTTCTCCTTGGCTAACAATAGCAACATTACCACCAACACTATCCGTAATTGCAGTTGTAAGAGTCATCACACGACATACGCCATTTCCATTATCATTTGCAATACCTTCGCGTTCACGTAGTACGCCTATAGTTTTTATTTTCAATTTTTCCATATTTCGTATTTATTTTAGTTTTACTCCCAGTTTTTCCTGAATGGGCTGACGGGCTGACGTGCTGGCGAACTTTTCACAGAACACGAGCCCGAAAACGAAATCGATTTTCGTTTTCAAGTATCGTTGAAACACGCCTTTCGATTAAATACAACGGGGAAAGATCACAAATAAACAATTCTTTCCGTTCAATCCGTTTGTGAAATTTTGTTTATTATTAATATAGGGCCGATTAGGTGTGGTCAATTCGATTAAGGATAGATATTTTTATTTGATTTTTGCCAACCTGCTTTTTTCTTGGAATGTCGAACCAACGAACTGCGAACAACACAAGGCGACCAACAACAAATATACGCACAGAAAAATGGCAGCAGCCAGCACAAATGTACACACACGTCGGCTGATCGGCAATACTGCTTGAGTTGTTGCTATTTAGATTGCTTCCGTACCCGATTATGCACCAACTTTAAATATTCATAAATAAATATGAACGACTTTTCTAATAATGTTACTTTACTTTAGCACTTTACAAACTACTTCTATATAAAATGGAGAAATATGAATAAATCGTATTAAAACAGCACACTATTTACTGTTTTTTACGCTTTTTTCACACGTTCCATCAGAATTCGTGTGGAAAACGAATTCGATTTCATATTTCTTGTTTTCGTGATAACAGCTGTTTGCTGCTCAGCTGACGCAGACTGCAGGGTTGAAATTTTTTCCAAAAAGCTACAGCAACTGTGTTACCAACTTTTTCATTTATGGCACGAAATTTGGCTAAATAAATTGAAATACGAATGACCCTGTTTCGGTGACAATTGCATTTATTTGAAACCATGGGTATGTTCAAACTGAAAATGGGGATATACAAAGTTATATCTTCAAAAACTTTCCGGAAATGATAGTACACCGTATCATATTTTTGCATATTACACTAGTTGCGTTTGAATATTTACAAAGTGTATTCAATAAAGTGAAATAAACATATTACATTTAATTTCTCTATTCTCTTATTCGATATGTATCTATATCGTGATTGATTTAACCCTTCCATATGTACATATGTACATACATATATCCGATAATTCAAATTTTAAAATTCAAAAATATACAAATTTCAAACGAAACATACAATTATTTTTAATAAAAAAAAAAGAAAATACCGAATACTTGCCGCTTGGGCAAAACAACTCATGGAATCAACTCACCAATGTTTTGTGTTCCAACTGACAAATTGCAACGAGAGATGAGTAAGAGTATATGTATGTCGTGCAATTCAGTTTGTCATAGACATGATATAGAATATGTAAGCTACATTTTAAGGTGAAGGAATCTTCATTAAAATTTCTTCCCCCAAGAGAGAAACCCTCATCTTCTGATAAGTAGAAATTTAACGTTTTTATTCTAGATTAGGCTCCAAGACAAACTTTTTTGCGAAAAACTATGCATGTCATGCTGTATGCTATTATTATTACGTTTCTATTTATAATATACATATACATTTGTACATATGTAAAGAAAGTGGCTTTATATTTTTCAGGACAAAAAAACATAGACGGTATAGTCAAATAATTATTTCACTTTGTTGAATACACTTTGATTCTTTCCACGAAATTTTTCATCTCCAGTATTGCATTCCGGTGGACTATATAGAAATTATGAATGAATGTTATATGAAGCTATATGTTATAATGATCAGATTTGAACAATTTTTTTGCAAAATGTACCGTTGCATCCAGGGCAATTTCGTGAAGATTTCAGGTTGTTCAATAAGTTTTGTCGTTTGATAAGAATTTCGTCCAATAAAAAATATTTCCAGACAATGATTGGAATTTGGTCAATCAGTTTGAATGGCAGCTATATGTTATAGCGGTCCGACATCAGTGGTTCCAAGTAATCAGCAGCTTCTTGATGAGAAAAGGATGTGCGCAAAGTAAAAAAAAAAATCAAATTGATTGATATTTTGATTTTCTAAAATAAAAGATTTTAACTATTTATCATAAAGATAAATTGTGCAAATATAGTTATTGTAAATTATCCAATTTTTTTGGTTATAATAGAGCTGTTATAAAATAAAGGACGACTTTAAAGTCACAAATAGAACGTGCAACTAATTAACAACGCTTTCTTTTATTTTTTGAAAAAATGCTTTTATTTCGGTTTTGAAATTAATATTTAGTTGCAAATCCATTACCGTCAATTACGGCTTGACATCTACAAGGCATTGCCTCCACTAACCTTTTGCAGATGTCTTCTGGAATATAATTCAATTGTTGTTTATTCGTTTCGTATAATTCCTGCAATTTTCCAATTTTATGGGAATGAACTCTTTTCTTCAAAAGTGTCGAAAGATTTTCGATTGGGTTCAAGGGTTACATGAAAGCCAATCTAATCATGTTTTTTTGAAACCATTGCTTTGTACCACGTGCAGTATGTTTTTGACTCGCGAATAATTAACTCGTCCTCCCGAATAGCCGATTTCCAACCTCTCTTCTTTCTTGGAACTAGTTGTTTCATTCTTGTTGAAATACCTAACTTCATTAAAAGCCATACGTCTGGAGATATTTACGGTATTTGCAATGTCTTCGTAAGATTTTCCATCCTTGCCCATCTGTCCTCATCACAAGACTTGCTCTTACCCATTTTTTATTCACTAAAATATTTAATTCCTTAATAGTAACCTATTTCAATAAAAATATAAAGATATACATAATTACCTGAATACAACTAATTTATAAGAAATCTTAAGAATTCATCACGCGTTACTAATTAGTATATGCTCGACCGTTTTACTCACTTTTATATAAAACTAGAGGACCCGTCCACGTTTTACTGTGGCTGATACATAGTTAGTACTACTAATACCATCTATATGATTTCTATTATTAAGATTGTGACTATTAGTTAAGAAGATATAGCATTTTTGGTGAAACAATCATTTTCAAATGATTCTTACATGAATTTTGAACAAATGCATATGATTTAAAATATAATTTTTGTATTTATGAACTGTATTGAATTTTAACATAAAGAGATATAAAGTATCCTTTGTCCTTACCCTGGTCCTAAGCTACTTCCTCACCAATTTTCAACCAAATCGGTTCAGCCGTTCTTGAGTTATAAATGGTGTAACTAACATGACTTTCATTTATATATGTATGTAGATACCTCAATTGTTTCAGAATAATGTTATTTTATCTAAAATTTTTGACAGCTAAATCTCACCATACTTTCATAGAATAGAATTTAAAATAAAATTCATTTTTTTTTCTTGGAAATCTACACTGGTAACAAACATTTGCCATATTTCATAAATTCTAAGTATGTCTCACCAAGTCACCACTAACGAAACTCCAATACATTGAATGAATTAGCGTGGAAACTAAAATATACATACATACATACCGTGCAACTCGTAAGCCCCATGTGTAAGAATGGTTAGCTTTGTAACGCCTTGACACTCATAGGAACTTCAACAAAAGCAGTCTTGGATAATCAACGGGGTTAGTTGACTTGGAGTGGTATTTCCTATTCCTGTGTGCAACTGACTTACTTTCATTGAAACAATTAAGAAACACGAGTAATATAGTGTGTATTAGATTAAGCATTTATTTGGTTAATCGTAGGCTTGTGTGTTGCATTACAAATATGCTGTGTCCTCTCATGCATCGATAGGAAATGCATTATTTTACGTTAATATTTAATTTGCAATAAGTTTGACTAATATTATAATAATAATAATTGGTAATACATGCATTTTGGTATGTTTGTATGAATGTATGTGTGTGTGTGCATTGTTACATATATATGTACCATCAATATTGTACTTAATTTACTTTAATTATATATTAAATTTAAATTAGTAAGATGCTTGGGCTTTATTCGCCCCTTTTTGGATTAAAAAATTAAAAAGACAAAGTCACTTTAAAAGCATTTTTTTGTTTTTATTTTTTATTATTTTCATTTTTTTTCTTATTAAGGCATCATACATATGCAAACTTATACGCATGTATTCCATTGAAGCAGCTTAAACTAAATTACATATGAAAGACTTATATATTCAAATAAGCTTTAAAAAATATTAAATACACTACCACGTTCCTCCTTCCTTCTAACACCACATATTAATATAATTTACCGCATACAGTTTACGTAATCAAAAGCATCGTAGAAAATTTCACTTTTCCAAAAATTACATACCGTTAAAATAGCAACAAGTATACATATTTGTATAATAAAGATTTTCATTCAAATTTTATTTCACATTTAGTTTTTACTATTAAAAGCCCAATAACGAAAATAGTTGTATGTATGTATACATTTAACAGATAATACGTACACTTAAAGAGTCCCTTTATTGTTTCTTATTAGCAAACCAAGTATAATAGAAGTACATTTGATAAATTTGTATAAACTGTCAAATTTGTATTTAATATGCGTGGCATAATAACCTTCAGTAATGCTTGTGTGTGTTTTCGCTCAAACTTGTGTTCTATGTAGATTGGAATTAGTTGTTAATAGATTAATGTATATTACTTAAATTTCGATGCGCCGATAATACTAAAATGCAAAGCTTGTTTTCCAGTAGGGAATGTAACAATTATATGGCATATCTGTCGCGATCCCAAAGCCAATACTCTCGCCTGCTCACCATTCATAAAGCACGCATTTGCGTTTATTTAATTAAATCTGCAAAGGAAAAAAATATATGTATATATTTTAGAATAATTCGTGCAAGGCGCTGACACACAATGGCTTGTCGTCATTTGATGTGTCTTTTCACTTTGCTGAAAAGCATTCAAATGGCGATAAGCCACTTTACCGGTGAACAATATAGATCTGTGTACCTACTGAGCTACAGGATATTCTGATATTCTAGCAAATATTTACTTTAAATTGCTCCTCTAAATACGGTGCAGTTAAGGATGTTCGAAATTCGACAGGTGGCCATTAATGTCTTTAAAAAATGCTGTTGGCATTCATGTAAACATACATACAATTGTCTCACAATAATACGAGTATTACTAAATAAACTGCAAAAGCTAATATGACAGCGATTTCATATAAAGGTAAATTGAAATTCAATTGAATTGAATTCGTCCTTGGTGGATGGCTTTCTTTTTGTATACATAATTGGGCAACAGTGATTAAAATTTAATACACCGCACTATGCTTTGAAGCGCGACATTAGCCAATATATGCATATATGTACATATGTTTAAATGAATTCACTATTAACCGTTATGAGAAGCGTTTTCTAAGTGAAACAAATGTCTTATAATTTTAAATTAAATTTAGCAAAGACCTCTTGATGCGGCATGAAATTTTTCTTGTATGATTTGAAAATTTTCTGAAGGTATTTCCTGAGCTACTGAAACCAATTCGTTACAGGTCAATCCAGTGGCTTTAATGTAACAACAATGCACACTGTTATAGTCGTCATTAAGTTTGATTTCGTCTCATTATGTACTTTTAATAAGCTTTTAGTTGAGCTCTACTGCATTTTTTTTTTTTGTTAATTTTTTTGTTCCAAAGAAGACAACAAATTTGAGTAAAGAAGTATAACGACAGAACTCTGCAAGAGAAAATCAAACACTTCTGCACGGATACATTCATAAAAACACAAATACATAGGAAACTACTAATGGGAACTCAGTGAAAATGTGCGAAGAATTGCGCTTACCTAACCACTGATGTATGTAAGTATAAAAAGCTTGTAATCCCTTAATTATGTAAATTTATGCGTGTCGTTTGTTTCTTATTGCATTAACGTTTTTTATCCGCCATGTAATCTAGTGCTGATCGTCGTACTCTTGTCGATGTTGCGCTTGGCGACGTTTCAGTGCCTCAGCATCTTCCAGCAATACTTCCTCGAGCACATTCTTATCTTCCACAACCGTTGATTCTTCGTGCGACCAAAAGCTAGATGATGTTAGACTAGAGTTTGCACCCGGATACGAGTCCTCCATGAGTGTACTGGATGCACAACTGGTGACACTGCCTGACATTTGCGAATTTCCAGCACTGGTCTGATAAGTTGCAGTGGTGCCAGCTGAACTCGTGTTAGTTTGTTCAATACAAAGTGAGTCGGCCGATACGTCTTTGTGAAGTTGCCCCGTGGGGAATTCTAAATTTGTACTGCCGCTTGCGCTTGTGGTTGTGGTGATCGTTTGTGTAACGATGTGTTCATGTCCCTCAGCATCTGTAGTGGTAGTGGTGGTAGTTGTAGTTGTTGTTAGACCTTCGCCAAGCGTAGTTTCGCCTGTTGGAAATCTTGCCAACAGATCGAACTGCTCGTTTTCCATTGAATCGATGCTCTCCTCACGTGTAGGCTGTTTACGGTCAGTTTCCAATGAGTCGATATCCGAACGTGTAGTAGCATCTTTTGAAATTTCGAAACTGCCAATGCTGCTAGAACGCATATCGAGACTTTTATTTATCTCCAGACTATCTACACTGCCCTTCTCCGAATCCTGTTTATCCAACTTCATTTTCCCCTCCATTGGCTCTGTTGACATTTCTGTGAGTTTTGTCATTGACTCACACCCTTCACATTCTTCCAGTTTCTGTTTGAGTAGCGCTTCAATTGTTTGTTGCTGTGCCGGCAGCACTTCGGTTCGAGTTACTGTACGTGTTACTTTGCTTACAACAATATTGCTTGCACCATTTTCCCGATCACTTTCGTTTGATTTGTTGGAGTCGTCCGACCGAGAAAGCATGGCAGCCTCTTCCTTGGCTTTGATCTCAATCAAGTGTGCTTCTATACATGCATTCTCCAGACCTTCGAATTCTTTAAGGCTGGAAATTGATATATCATCGCCTTGTGCTGTGGCACTGCCACTATGGCGAACCATATAGCGGCGTGTGAAACTACCGTTGCTGGAGTCCGTTGAACCTTGGTGCGTTTTATTGCGATTCTCTAAAGAAATTGCCTGTTCTAGCGATTCGAATTCTTGCAAACTGTTCATGGATAAATCGTCATGTTCGCCACGTGCGTAATATCGTCTTGCTGCCATAGCATCATACTCAGGTGTACTGGAGAAGGAGTCTTTAAAACTGCTTATGCGACTACTACCCACTTCGAATTCGCCATCCTCTTCCTTGATATCTTCTAATACACCACCAGTAATGTCGTACGGATAACGCAATTGTGAATCTGTAAGTTGCATTTCAACCCATCGTTTGTTTGAAGCAGCCATGTCTCCAGAATCGCTTTCATCCTGTGGATCGCTGCTGCTGCCCGCAGTTGGTGGACTTTCTTCGAATTCGAAGTTTAGATCATCTCGGAAAATTTGCGAACCTAATTTGGGATCGGCGGGAGCAGATTTTATAATAATTTTTTCAACATCCTCATCATGTTTTGATTCATATTTCGTTGGCTGAATTTTAATGCTCTTTCCACCTAAATCAGCCTCATCGGCTTCTTTAGCCACCTCTTCGATTATGACAAAATCGTCGGAAATATCGGGTTGATCAATCATTTCAAAAGAGTCTGGAGAATCTGGTGCCTTATCATAGTCATCGTAGTCTATATCGCCAGCTTGTGGTCGTTGAAGATCCGCAAGCTTTTGTTCGTACTGTTCTTGTACTAGTTTTTGAAATGTTTCCTCGCTCTTATCCATACGTTTTTGCTGGTGTAGAGGTTCATCAGCAGCTTTATGTAATTCTTCTTGTGTTTTCACTTTGTATAATGATTTTTCTTCGAAACCCTCAGCATTTTCTTCTAAACTTGGCGACTTTTGAAAGTCCTCGGTTACCGTTATATCTGGTATATTTGAGTAGTCTTGCATGTTTTGCGAAGGTCGACGCTCCTCTTCAATAGCCTCGGCCTCCATTTCCTCGGTAGCACTATCCTCAACTATAACCTCAGCCACAAGTTGTGAAGGAGTAAATGGACGTTTTTCGAGGTCAAAGCTATGATCCATTTCGGCGGCAGCTTGTTTCTTCTTGTTCTTCTTTCGTTCGTTTGGTGAGCGAAACTGTCTGGTGTACTCAGATTCGTAGGGATCTGTGTCCGATTCACTTTCAGATTCTTTGTTTTCACCCACTACTGGTAGATCCTTATCCGTGATGGATTTTAAAACATCACCAGTGATCGAAGTACTCTCACTGCGCTTGTGACCGCGTTTACGAGATTCACCGGGTGGTGTTGTAGCGGCAGAGTCTTGTGGAGAATGTTCCTTGCTGTCCATTTCCATGGTAAATGTGTCTTCATGTTCGGGAAATGAAGATGCTTGTTCATCGTGTGGAAAACCAAAAGCCTCAATGCCGGTTAACGAAGAAGAACCTGCTGACCCAATCATATCCTCGAAGTTCTCTACAACAGTTTCTATGTTTGATGTACTTGACATGCTAACCGAAAGGATGCTACCCTCGTCTAAGCTAGAAGCCAGCTTAGAATCGTCAATGGAACGTCTTATGTCACTATGATAGAGCAAAATATCTTCAGGCCGATCTGTATCCTTTCCATCGTCTATTTTAGCTTCATCCATAGGATAAGCTAAGCCCCAAGTTTTTTCCACTTCCTTAGGTTTAGGAAACTCTTCCACCATAACGCTTTCGAAATGCTTTTCCTCGGGTTTGGCCTCCTCGGTTTTCGGTTTAAATATCATTTCTTGTGAACGTTTCATCAGTGACTTTTGCATTTGTTGCTCAGTTTTACTGTAATCTTGAATGTCGAGACTTTCATCACTATCGTCATCATCGTCACGTAAGTCACGAATACGTGATAGTTCCTCAGCTTCCAAAGCATCAGGTTCTGTAGAGGAAGCTACCAATGTTTCCGATAGTTCTGAAACATCGATACTTCCTAAATTACCAGATGTTTCGGATTGCGAATCGAAACTCTTCATGCTTTCGTGCGAGCTTATCGTCTTTCCACTGCTACTCTCAAGCGTGCTAACTGCGCTTATGTATTCGGTTGCTTCACGCGTTACTGATGACACATCCAATGCTGTTTGATATTCTGAAGAGTTTCCTTGTGTCAGTATATTGTCGACTTCTGACGATAACGGGCGACTGTCGCTTTTATCAAAGCTTTTGTAGTAACTCTCACTGGAGCTCGATTGGTCAATTTCTGGTACCGACCATCTATTCGTGACATCAACAGAGCCAGTTTCAGATTTAATGCGATGCGTAACCTCCTCGAATGGTTTCATTGTTTGTTCTGTACATATCTCCGAAAATACTCCTGTATCACCAAGCTTGGTAACCTCTATTGGTGACCTCCTTAGGTCATCTCCTTCTGTTACAAAGCTAGCTTTGGCTATTTTTTCCTGATAATAGTCCTCCATTGAGCTAAAATCTTCGACAGTTTCAGTCGAAACAAAGCCAAGAGAAGCATGTTCCTCTTTAGTTGCGTATGCTTCCATTGAACTGTAGTCATCTGCAGTGCCTGTAGATATAAAGCCTAGCGAACCGTGTTCATCTTTTAACTCCTCCTTCGTATCATCAACGTTACCTTGAGTATAATGTGTAATAACTGCTTCTTTATTCAGTGTCTCTTTTGTTCTTTCTTCAAAAGTATCCTCATATGATTTTATTGGTTCAAATGTTGATGGAAGCTGAGTTTCCTTAAGTGTATCTGGTATTCCTATGAATGAAGAAATATATTCCTCTTCCAAGAATTTAGGTTCCTTAATTTCTTTTTGCATAAGGCTTTCGTCAGTCACAGTTTTATCTTTTTTCTCTGCGCTAATCAGTGTGTTTGAAATCGAGCGAAACTCAAATTCGGATGGCGACTCTTTAATTGATTTACCATCCTTCACTATGAACTTCAGCTCGTTATTTGCCGCATTCAATGATTCCTGCGCTTCCTCCAATGTTCTGGCAACCATTTGCTCATCAATCAAAGCTCTGGGCAATTCACTCAGTTGCTGTGGAGAATGTACTACCTTAGGTTTAGCTATTGGGATTCCCTTCTCTGTTGTTTCCCATTCACTCTTTTCTAACTCCAAGTCGAGTTTGTCGGATTTTGCGGAACCTAACTTTAATGATTCATAATCGTCCAATGATTGCTTTAAAATGGTTTCTTTTTTTTCGTCGGCTGGTTGGGAAATATCAGCTGTAATTACAAAAGTCTCACAAGATTTGTTCGAATCATCTTGTTTTTCCTTTGTTGGTTCTTGCTCTAGCAAGTCATTTCGTGTTTCGGAACCTTGACGTACTATTTTGCTTTCTCCTTCATCTGTTTCACGCTTCATTGTTACAAATTCCTTAAATACGTCATTACTTTCATCCGAGTCGACAGAAATCTCCTTCATTAATGCGACATCCTTCGCTTCAATTGCTCCCTCCAAGGCTTGATCTTTTGTAGTTACAGCTTCTGGGGAAGACTCTATATCAGTGTCTGGTTTTGTTGGTGTTGTCTTAATTATCACATTACGGCTGGATTCTCCAATATAGAAACTCGTTTTTGATCTGCCTTCAGAGAGCTCAGACTTTTCCGTGTCGACTTCGGCGTCATCTATTGAAATCTCACTAGTTGGTTCCAGTGATTCTGTACGATCCTCGGAAGCTGTTGTAATCGTTGTAGTTGTGGGGTAATCCCGGGCATGTGATGATTTAATTGAAATTTCTGTTGACACTTCATCTGTTTTCGAAATATCGTCGGTGATGTCCAAGCTACGCAGGCTAATGCTGTCCGACTGTTCGTTTACCAGAGCAGCTAAATTCTTGAAAGAATCTGTTGGTTTCATTTGTAAACGTGGCTTAGGCACGGGCGCAGATATCGACAGGTCGGGTAAGATTTCAGAGGAGTCGGTAATACTGTGTGCATCATCACTTTTTTGATATTGCGTTAAGTCGTCGCCAATATCTCTCACGGGTGAGGTTGATTTGGCGGCGCGTGGCTTAGGTGTGGGTGCATCATGTCCAGTTGGGGCAGAAGTCGGCGCACTAGTTGGTACTGGAGTGGTTTCGGATGATTTAGCGAATTCAAAGCCTGTCTCTACAAAGGTAATAATAAGTGTGAAAGTAAAGGTATTTCCAAAGTATTAAAGAAGAATAAATAAAGTTTGAAATGAAAGGAAGATAATAAGCTAAACTAAATGGATAGATAGAGACAAATACAAAGTGATTATTGAAAGCATATGGGTTATATTTTGAACAGATAAATTATATATATTTAATATGATTTGAAAATAAACTACTACTTTCTTTCTGGCAAAATAAATATTAATTGTTTTTTCACATGCAATTTAATTGCTCACCTTGTAATGGAAGCAAAATAAGGATAGCACTTACCAAAATCATAATATTTGAATATGCAATTAGAGCTCAACTTTAACAAAACCTAGCTTGTACTCTTGTAAACAAATCACTTTCAAATGTAATACATACATAGCATATTTAAATAAGCAATGGTTTGTAAATTTTAACGTACAGCACTTCTAAAGACGCTTTCAATGAGGTATGGATATCGAAATGTTTTTTTTTAATATTTATGTAATTATTATTTAATATTTCAACTGTCCAACGTGGCTTCAGTTGGTTGCCCTGGGACTCTGAGTAGTCCAACTTTCAACTTTTTGACCCTATTGAGACATATCTGGTGAAGATGAATCTGTTTTACATAACTGGTATGGGCAAGCGATTGGGGGATTTTGGTTCATCTTTCCATTTTGGCTATAATATTTTCTTGCGCATAACACATAACACTGACAATAACAAGGTTATAATTTTGTCGTTTTCAAAAATGCACAGATTCGAGGCAATAGGCTATAGTATTCATAAATGTAATAGAGATTTTTCCTTAAATGCATTAAATGCAGTGCCACTTCGAGTCATGTCTCCTGCAGTATACTTATATTATACTTTCGTTCGTTGGCATAATCAGTCAAGATTGTCACACTTATTTAGACAAAAAATATATATTCGTATTCATATATATTTTTATCTCTTATATTGCCCGGGCCAATCGAAAACGCTTCGATAATTTAACAAGTAAAGAAGGGCTAAGTTTGGGTGCAACCGAACATTTTATACTCTTGTAAGTAGCGGGAATCAAAACTTTAAGAAGTAAAACGTCAATCAAAGAATCAGAATTCAAGCAATTTTATATACATATATGTAACTCATATACACCGACCGCCATATTTGCCTAAGGTTTGTTAGAAAAACATCATCAAACGCACCGACCTGATATTAGCTTTTAACTATTATACATACGATCACCAATCATATGAAGTAAGGTCAGTTGGATGTTCAAAACTCCTAATATTAGTTATATGGGAGCTAGATCACGTTTTCGCCCGAATTAATCCATTTTAAGCACAAAGATAGTCTGTTATGAGCAAAACACGCTCTGAATTTTTCTTCGAGATATCTAAAATATTGGTCGATATCTGCAATATAAAGTCACTAGCAAGTTCGAAAATCTTTAAATTAGTTATAAGTGGGTCCAGGGAAGTATTGAACCAATTGAACCCATTTTTGATACACAGAGATTATATTATTAGGAAAAGATTCTCTCGATATTTTCGGTCAAAAGTCAACTATAGATACTGCGGTCCACATATTCGGTACCTACTCTTCAAGCCCGAGTTTTGATTGAATTTGGGAATTTTTCGGTCATAAGGTGGTATAGTTTTAAGGAATTATTAGTGCCATTTTGATCCCGCTATATTACGTCCTTCTTGATTTGTGTACTGGAAAGTGAAATAATCAAATGGAATTTTAAATTGTTTTATAAGGGATGTAGGCGTGGTTGTATTCCGATTTCGACCATTTTCACACTGTGACATAGGAACATTAGAAGAATGCCACGTACTAAATTTAATCGAAATCGAGATATGGAATTTCATCAAAAAGTGGACAGTGCCACGCCCATTGTCTAATTTTCACATCTTCGGCTCCCATAAAGTCCTCTCTCTACCATCTCGGTGGTGAGATTTAATGTCTCTGACGAATTTAGTTATTGATTTATTGTGCTTTAGTTTTAACAGTACCGTTATATGGGGAGTGAGCGGGTTATCATCCAATTTCATCCACTTTCACACTGTCGGTAGGAGTTCTTATAATATTTGTACATTATTATTTTTAAAATTTTTTTTATTTTAGTGCTTAGTTATGGCACTTTAAAGGTTTTCGGGTAGTGGCGTTTTGTGGGCGTAGCAATGGTCCGATTACGCCCATCTACAAACTAGTACTTTTTTTGCCAAGAAACGCGCATTGTTCCATCAAGATATTTCAACTTTTACTCAAGTTACAGCTTGCAGGGACAGACGGACGGACGGATAGACAGACAGTTACCGGATTTCAACTTATCTCCTCATCCCGATCATTTATATTAATATAACCCTATATCTCTCTCGATTAGTTTTAGCTGATACGTACAACCGTTAGGTGAACAAAACTATTATGCTCTGTAGCAACATGTTGCAAGAGTATACTGGTACAAATGGTTCGCCTCATACGCATCCTGAGCCGCTGCTAGTACTACTTTTGCATGAGTGAACTCAAATAATGCATGTTTTGTGTAAGAATTTATGTATGTATGTATGCGTAGTATATACTATGATGCTTGTAATACCTGTTGCTATATCTTGAATATCGTTATCTGGTGTATTTTGACCGATATCGCCCAAAGTGTTCGTTGTGGGCGACACACTATCGTCCCAACTCATTTTCGAAAACTCACTTTGCAAATTACTTATCTCATCGTCCTGCAACATCGAATCGAAATTCGCATCGAACGCCGATGCTTGCTCGTCAATATCAGCGAAATTTGTTGTGAGCTTTTCGAATTTGTGATCAATGCGCCGAGACTTTGCAACGCCGGAATCTTCTGTAACATGCTTGGGATCGCTAGTACCTATAGGTATGCATATGGTTAATTTACACCACAGTCTCTAAGCGAAAATATGTTTGTGAGGTTGTATATATATATGTGATAGCAGTTATACTTATATGTCGATGAATAACCTAAGATTAGGGGGATTATGTACACGGCAGTTTCAATCTCTGGTATGTACCTGATATGGTTTGCATGGATGTACGTATGTATGTATATGTATGTTAACTATTACTTGATCTGTGTGCTTAAACATAATATGCCTAGGTGTATGCTTGTATGTTCTGTGCCTTGTCAAAATTACCTTTTGTCTTCCAGTCTGCCTCTTCAACAACAGCGTCAGCAGCATCAACATCACTAATACCACCACTACCACCAAATGTGACAGCTTCATGTAGTGTTGTACCAATTTGTCTAGTAGTTGTTGTTGTTAATGTAGTTATAGTTTCTGTTGCTGTTACCGGCTTGAAGCCATCTTTGGAATCAATAAGATCATGTGAGCGTTTTTGCTGCTGTGATGTGCTGGTGGTGGTAATTGTTGTGGTTGCAACGCCGGGCACTGCACTGACTTGCGTGTGGTGCTGCTGCGTGCCAGGCCACTGCTCGTCAGTAAAGCTCATATTATCATCGAACGATTTCCCAGACATTGATTCAATAGTTGGCGATTTGATAACATCCAAGCCACCAATATCATCACAAGTTATAGCATAATTTTCACTTTCTGAATTATATTCCTGCTTAAATGAATCATAGCCATTGGCTTCTTGTTGCTGATGCTGCTGCTGCTGTCGCGTGCTAATAATGTTAATGCTCTCTTCGAGCACGTTATCAATCAGCACTGCAGCCTCTTGGCGTATGTTGGTATCAAAAGCGAGGAGCTTCTCACCACCAGCCTTTCTACTTCTATCTTCATCATCATCATTGTCATCGTCATCAGAGTATTTTTCATCATCATCCTCTACATCACTATATTTATAAATATTATCTTTGCTGCCATCAGCATCTGCATCAAAATCTATTAACTTTTCAATAACATTATCTTCGGCTGCCGCGTAAAGGATTTGTTCTTTAACGTCGTCGCCTGCAAGACAATTGCACATTGCATATACAGTATGTAATTGCAACAATATTCCAATACTTTAAGCACCATTCACATGAATGTAAGTAATTACAGCAACATTGCAACATATTTGGCAACAATATATTTTTGCATATTCCACATTGTTAGTCAAAGCGTGCAAATCCATTTTTTAATGCAATAATGAGTTAATGAGCGTGAAATGTCGTGTTTAACATATGGTACATACATATAATGATAATGCGTTGTGTTGGCATGTGAAGCTTAAGAAGCAGTGACTAAGCAAACCTCAAATTATGTAAGATGAGCCTAACGCTATTTAGTTGGTCGCCGGAACGAGTTTGGCTATCTTCGACGATAACGAGATAAACGCTCTTCGTCTTTCTCGAGCCTGAAATGTCTTTCATTATACAAAAAATATCCTTAACTACTCAAAAGTGAAGCGAAATGTTTCCATACAAGCACATGTACCTATGCACACCTCTCGAGGCATCAAGTAATGCGAATCCGGTTGGTGAAAGGTTATTCGTACAAATATATGTATTTATTATATTAAAATAAAATATTGTTTATATTTAAATAAGAAATAACCGCAATTTTCAAAACTTTTCAAACAACTTAAGTAGCTGAACTGGTAAATCTTACGATATTGTGAAATCTTTTCTCAAACAGTTGACTTTTTTTTCAAACGACGACTTCACCTCTAAGCTTTTTCCCTCATATATACTTCTTAACATATGTTGTTAGTATGTTTATGTGTATTTGTATATGTACATATGTAGGTATAAGTTAGGTATGCATAATAAATAGTAGAGTTGAGTGTATGATTCCGTGTATGTTGTAAGAACAACGCGAGATCGCCGAGATCTAGTACGAAATCATATATGTAGTAATGCCCCAATCGCGCTATATTCAACCAAACTTCAGCACTGATTGTCGCCTGGTTTTGTTAAATTTTGCTCTAATTGTTTGCAATTTTTGAAACTTAATAGAAATGAAATGTGTATGAGTGGCTTAAGAACTAAAACTAAGTAAATGCAATGTAAAAGCGTGCTGTTGTGTTGTGATCACTATCGGTGTATGGGAAGACTAAGTAAGTGGTGGAAATCGCTTACATGTATATTCATATGTAAATATAAAACGTAAAAAGAATGCGCACAAACGTATATACGTGTTGTGGTTGAGCCTTTAACTCTTAACTTACCAATATTTCGGAACGAATCCTCATCTAAAACGAGCTTTTCTTCTATGGTTTCTATAAAAAACACACACAAAATAAATAATGTTAGCATTCACGAAGAATTGATTTGTTTGGGACTTCAAGAGACTGATATGAGGTGAGATTGACAAATGTTTGCAGCATAAACATAAAACGATGATCACAAATTGCAATGTAAAATGATTTAAGCCTAAGAACGGATGAAGAATTTCATAACTACGTACTATGTAAATGCATGGAGGGATAACGCAAATATATCCAGTGCTTATTACACAAGGCTTTTTGTTAGCAACGTGGTTAGACGTTCAAAAGTAATTGGGAGTTTGTTAGTAGTAATGACGAAAACAGACATTCATATTTGTTAGTGTATGTTAACATGTATTAATTATGTTATTTCATTTATAAAAAAGCAATAACGTTGACATCGCTAGCAATATTCAAAAGTCCAGTTGACTTAGTGTTTTTTATTTTTGTTTTAATATATATCAAACGTTTTTTACTTACAAATTATTTTGTTGTGTTTTTGTTATTTTTTATGTATTTTAAATATTTTTTTTATTTTGTTTATAGTTTGTGTTTGCTTTCTTTGTGAACTTCATTGTTGGCTGTATTGGTTGGGTACCCTTTTTAGTTGCCACCTCTGGCAGCCGATTCATCGGATTCAACATATTCGATGTCTGTATGCACATCAAGCGTTTCAACATTTCCTTTCATATGAAGTTTCTCCGCCTCGGCGTTAAAGCTATTGGTGTTCTTCTCGTGTACCACAGTGTAACTCTCGTTTAACAACTCGTTGAATTCAGTGCAATTGCCAGTGTGCATGTCATCTGCCACTTTATCGCTGTCAACATCGTCGGCATCAGAAGTGCATTGCATATCTTCAATATCGGTATTTGGTAGATTGGTGACATCACCAGTGCTGTCAGCGCCCATTGTCAAAGTTTGTAAATGATTTATGTGAGATTTTCTTTGACCATCTGTTTCTATTGTTAGCACAATATTGCTGTTACTCGCTATGTACGCCTTTAAAGTCGAACTGCCAATATCGGCGTCGCATTGAGCTTCATTATCGGATACATCCGACCCCTCGTCAGCGCTGATATCTTCTATATCGGTGGCTTTATCAATGCTATCGTCTTGATGCTGCTTTTGTGCTGCATTTAATTTCAGATTTGGTGGCAGACCACGTTCACTTAGATCCATGTCTTCAATGTCGGTGCCACCGTCCTCTTTAACTCTAACAACATCTAAGAGTTTTGCTTTTCCTTTGCTCAGGCTTCGTGTCTTCAGTTTTTTACGCCTGTTTGTGCCATCAACATAGATTTCTTCAATATCTGTCACCGGTTCTGTGTGGGCGTGCAATTCAAGGCGCTTGCTAATCTGTGGTTTTAACGTCTCATTTAGTACGGTGACTTCGTCTTCAATTAGATTCTCCGCATTCAAACACTCTGCGATTGAGACATTTCGCTCCAAATCATCGGCACATGAGTAATCTTCATCGTCAGTTTGCATGCCGTCGGTTGCACTATTGTAAACACCAAATTGATATTCTCGATCTAATGGCATCACGTTCTCAATAGTGTCGCCAAATTTATCTTCCTTAAGTACCACCATCTCACGATGTACTGGTGGCAGCATAGAGTCCGATATTGCGTTAGGTTCATTTGAGGATTGTGTGCCGACATCATCGCAAAATACATCTTCCACATCGGTAATATCAGCAGACTCTTCACCAGTGGCCCTTAGTATAACCGCTCTGGGTATGGATTTTTGTTCTTCCTCACTATCGAAGCTATCCTCCGCGGCAGAGTCATCAAGTTTTTCAACATCTGTTAATACCTCCTCTACACCTGTATTTGCCACCGTCAGAAAAGCATTCTTATTAAGAGACATAGTTGTCGACTTCCTGCGCTGCTGACTGCCACTGCTGATGAATGCTACATCAATAGGCGGTAAACTAGCATTATCGCCGTATACCTGGTCATCTTCATCGGATGCCGATTCTGAAATAACAATTTGACACTCCTCTTCATCGCCCGAAATCTCCAGCACTTCATCTTCGGACATGCCACGTGCGCCACCGGTTCCAGCAACATCCGACAGCGCCGACGCGAGCTCGCTAATGTCGCTTAGCACAGATAAGTCTTCGTATTCATCAGAGTGTTCATTCCCGTTGACAGAACGCTCGCTATCAGCAATGAATACTCTATCCTGTTCACCAACGGCAGTATCTAAGTCAACACACACCGACCGCTCACAACCATTATCCAATTCGGATTCAGTATTGTAGTCTTCACAGTCTGTTAGAAAATCACTTGTTTCATTCAAATTTTGTGCTTGCAAAAAGTCACCCGCTTTGTTCTCCACCTTTTCTTTGGCTTCATTGTCGACCATGCTTTGTTCGCGCAGTCCATGCTGCAAGAATTCTTGAAGTGATAACTTTAATTCGGGGTAAACATTGCTCTTTTCCTCTTCATCATCCTCGGAATCAGTGTCGTTGTAGTCCTCAATGTCGGTGGCATCATTGTCTTTCTCATTTTGTTTAGGTATATTAAGCGTATGGTTGGAAGCTTTCCGAGTTGGCAATATCTTCATATCAGTCTGGCTGTCGAAGTCCTCAACGTCTGTCACTTCACCCGTATTAAAATTATAATCCATATCATTGCTGTGGGAATCCTCTGAGCATTCCGATTCCGAATGATCGTTGGTGGTAACGGAAATGATTGGAAGCTTTGTGGACATTTTGATTTGTTTGGTTTGTTTAGGTAGAGTAACTTAAATGTTCTTATTAACAGTTTGAGTATTCGCTATTTGTGGAAGAGTCAAATTGATTTTAAATTTTGAGTTATTTCCAATTATATTAATTTAATATAAAATAATCGAATAAATTATTTACGAAAGCAGTTAAAGCATTGGACGGTATTCATACACCACAAACATCGCTACTATAAACTTTGTTGTTGTATGAATACCATAACAGCACATTTAATTAGTTGACGCGAAGTTGTAAGAAGTTGTCTGCCTTATGCAAGTAACAGTTAGGCGAACAAAAATTGTATTCTTAAAACATGTAACATGTCTTTGTACCCATGTTCGAAAAGCTGCGAGCTGTGTGAACAGTGGAAGAATTAAGTAAGCATACACGTGAGCTGCTCGTTTAACGGCAGTTAACGCCTACTTTATAATTAAATATGGCAGATCTTTTTCCGTTTTGAATAATCTTCAAAGAGTGCTTTAGGGTGCAACTGGTGTATGCTTACTTAAATGGGCCGTTGCAAGTGTTCACAATAAGACTGATAATCCATAAAGTACATTTATAACCAAGTAAGCTGCATAGTTTATATGTATGTATACCGTATGTATTCTTTACTTTACTATATTTACGCGTGCTAGTCGAATTCAATATATGTATGTATGTATTATCGATTTTTATACTCTTGTAACATGTTGCTACAGAGTATAATAGTTTTGTTCACATAACGGTTGTAAGTATCGCCTAAAACTAATCGAAATAGATATCGGGCTATGTATAAAGAAATAATCACGATGACGAGGCGAGTTGAAATTCGTCTGTCTGTATATTTATCTGTCCGTCCGTCCGTACGTATGAGCTGTAAATTGAGTAAACGTTCAGATATTTTGATGAAACTTCGTATGCGCGTTCCTTAAAAAGGAAAGTATGATGGGCATAATCGGACCACTTCCATGCCCACAAAACGCATTTAACAGAAAAATATTATAAGAACCCCTACCGACAGAGTGAAAATGGATGATATCGAAACCATCCACTTTTTGGTGAAATCACATATCTCGGGACCCGACTGACCGATTTCGACTAAATTTAGTATGCGGCATTCTTCTCATATTCCTATATCACAGTGCGTCGAAATCGAACTACAACCACGCCTACTTTCCATATAGCAGAACTTTAAATTCCGTTTGATTCTCTCACTTCTTTTTCTATCAAACCTTTTATAAAGTTGCTTGGGTCCCGATCCTGGCTTTGGTTTCTGCAAGTTGCAAGAGTGTAAACTGTACGAACTTAGCTCTTTCTTACTTGTTTTACTTGATCTGGTCGATTAGGTCAAGAGAGACGCCGCACTTTCAGATACTAAATTTCAGTGTAGTATCTCTAGTAATGTAAGCACTTGATGATATTTGATATATTTGTAAAAGTTTGCAATAATATTATCAGTCTCATTGTGAACAGAAATAGGTTTTATTAACATAACCAATATTCAGAAAGAGTCCGTTAAGTTAGGATGCTTAACTTATATCATTCAATACTCTTTCACTGAGATACCAAACTGTTATACTCAGAATTTAAAATTACTTATCATTTCGATTAAATTAACGAACTCGATCCAAACTTAAACAACTTATGTATCATATCTATTTAATTAAAATATTGGTCTACTAAAGCTCTAAACTAAGTTGTCTAGTCCTGCAATACCTCCATTAAAGAGTATTTTGTAGTACATATTGAACAAGATTGAAATTTCAAAATATTTTTTATTGTTCATTTATTTACAAAGTTGTATTACGTGTTTATGTTTTTACGTTCTTTATATATGTAAATGCAAATATGTTAATAAAAAACAGTGTGTATGGCTTGTACGAGTACGCTATCATAGGCAATATGCATATGTATGTTTGACGTTTGTACGTAAATAGCATTTAAATATAGCTTCAAAAACACTTAGTCTGTGAACTAAATAAACTTATACGCAAAAATATGGAAGCTAACTAAATACGTGATAAACGTTTATTTACCTTTTGGCGTTTCGTTTTGCTCCGATCTAGAATTTCGCGATGATGTCGGACTTATACTTCCCATACGTATACCGGAGGCGCCGAATTGCATTTGCAGCGCAGGATCCACGGCATAACCGGCTTGTTGCCTACGCAGTGTTTCTTCGATTAAGGCTAGTGGACTGCGTGTGGCTTTTGGTGAGCTTGGACTTGCGGCTAATAAACGGTCCTGTTCCGTATTAAACATTGGCAAAGCAACTGAATCGGACAAACTGGAATCGGTTGTATCAATGAAACTAACATCAAACTCGTTTGTACAACGTTGGTCCGCTGATGGTGGCCGGACAATGGACGCTGAATCCATATCATTGTCTGGCTGTCGATAGATAACTTCAAAAGCTTTGTCTGGTCCAAATGTTTTGGTAAAAACTTCACTTGTTAAAACTTTTCTGCTTCCAGAAGATGAGGTAGAACTTTTTGTACTCTCCGTGGATTTGAATGAACGCGTTATTTCGGCGTCGTCATCAATTATGACTGTGCTGACAATAGCAGCTACTGGCTCTTGGTTAACTTTAACCACCGTAGTGCGTGTGGGTACGGCTGGTATCTTAGATATTTTCGATGTGGTAAAAACAGACTTTTCTGCCAATCGCAGATTAGCCACATCTTTATCAAGTTTTTTAATATTTGTGGTGGTGCGCGTATATTTACGTACACTACTCAATGAGCCACTGGCACTCGTATTGCCGCTGCCAGTCATGCTGGACTCATTTATAGAATCTTTAATTTTCTTTTGTACTTTTACATCACTTTTCCTAGTTTGGCCTTTCTTCTTTACCTGATTCATTTTCATTGTGCCACTATCCGTTTTTACAACATCCTTGTTGACGGTACGTGGATTTTTGTCGCCCAAAATACTTTCTGTTCTATTAGTTTTAGTTATTCTTCGAGTCGTTATATTGGAAGATATGCTAACGGGTACCTTCGACCGCTGCTGAATTCTTTCACTTCGTGTTAAGACTTTCGTCTCTTCTGAGCTGTCTCGTGTTACGCTTCTTTGCGTGTTTCCGGTAGCCGCATCTAATTTTGCGTTATCCTTTGGTCTGTTAATTTTGTGCTTTATTTTACTTTGATTTGACTTATTCAATACATTACTCATTTCCTTACTTGTTTTTGGGGACATGGATTTGTCAGTTATTTGATCACTATGTGCTATCACAGCTTTTGGCTTGTCTATATTGGGTTTTCTATTATACAGTTTTTCAGTGCTTTTTATGGATTCCTTGCTATTAGTGAGTGAGTCTTTTTTTAAATTCGTCAAACTACTTTTAAAATTGAATGTTTTCTCCTCTTTGGATAGGTTGCGTACATATCGTCTTTGTGCATCAGTATGAGTAGTTGTAGAAGTGATAGGAGTAGTTAGCGGCTTACCTTTTGGCTGTAACACTGCTGGTCCAGGTGATTTTGATCTCAACGTAGTGTCCGAAGTTAAGTCTGCTTGTTTTGACGTGGACTGTGTATGTGCGTATCGCAGGCTGTGTGCCAAAGTTGGCTGCATATATCTGTGCATTACAGTTGAGGTAGGTGTAGTCAGCCGCTTTCGTTGAGCATCTTCACCTGCTGGTTCGGAAGATTTAGTGATTGTCTTTGTTTTGGTTTTCTTGGATGTAGTCTTTTTATCATATTTTTTGGTTTGCGCGTAAACGCTAGTTACGTGAGAGTAGTCGGCCTTTGGACGGCTAGATGTTGGACTGAATGTTCTTAGTGTAGCATTATATGGCATCGTGGTTACGTCAGTGCGTGTTCGCGGCCTTGGCGTTGTTGATCGACTATGTGAATTGTCTTCGCTTAATCCAACATTGACTGTTTGTGAACGAAGGCTTGTGGACCGATCGGAACGAATTTCCGTTTTTAGTGGGCTTGGGGCAGCTTTTTTTGTAGAAAGTTTAGATATTTCATCTTTATTTTGTAAATGCTTTCTATGTCTGGTGGATACATTTGCTATTGCTGTATTTTTAATAGCTTTATTTTGCACATTTTCAATAGGAGTCGCAGCAGGAACTTTTTCAGTTTTGGTGTACCGACTATGGTTCTGTAATAATGATTTCCTCACAGTATCCTTAGTTTCAACCTTTGTAGAAGAAGTTTTCTTTACACCCCTAGTAAGTTTTTTATTCACCAAAGCCTTCTTAAATTCTTCACTATTTTTCCTGGTTAATTCCGTTCTTTCACCTAAATTTACAAAATATGCAACACCTTTCTCTTTTCCAATTCCTCCACTCGGAGCAGCCGACCTTTCTAAACTATCTAAACTACTACATGAATCTAAAATATCTCGACTGTTTGACAAGCTCGTAGAAAATTGACCACGTTCACTTTCAAACGGAATTTCTTCGCTGGTAGTCACATCTGCTCCCGAAACTACTGAGAGCAAGGGGCGAGGCATCTTATTCACTTCACGAATTTTAGGCTCATCACATTCTCTCTCTGATTCATCAGAAGAGTACACATGAGGAACAGCCTTAGCAATTTCAAGTGGAGATTTTGCTTTGTCTTCTGGTATTGAAATTGCTTGAACGTCTTTAGAGTCTTTGTCATCCGGTTTGATTACAGATGGTTCTAAAGGTGACACCTGTTTCATATCAGCGACTTTGGGTTTGTCAAACTCTTCCTCTGATTCATCAGAAGAGTACACATGAGGAACAGGCTTAACAATGTCAAGCGGAGATTTAGGTTTGTCTTCTGGTTTTGAAATTGGTTGAACGTCTTTAGTGTCTTTGTCATCTGGTTTGCCTACAGACGGTACTAATGGTGACACCTGTTTCATATCAGCGACTTTAGGTTTGTCAAACTCTTCCTCTGATTCATCAGAAGAGTACACATGAGGAACAGGCTTAACAATGTCAAGCGGAGATTTTTGTTTGTCTTCTGGTTTTGAAATTGGTTGAACGTCTTTAGTGTCTTTGTCATCTGGTTTGCCTACAGACGGTACTAATGGTGACACCTGTTTCATATCAGCGACTTTAGGTTTGTCAAACTCTTCCTCTGATTCATCAGAAGAGTACACATGAGGAACAGGCTTAGCAATGTCAAGAGGAGATTTTGGTTTGTCTTCTGGTTTTGAAATTGGTTGAACGTCTTTAGTGTCTTTGTCATCTGGTTTGCCTACAGACGGTACTAATGGTGACACCTGTTTCATATCAGCGACTTTAGGTTTGTCAAACTCTTCCTCTGATTCATCAGAAGAGTACACATGAGGAACAGGCTTAGCAATGTCCAGAGAAAATTTGTGTTTCTCTTCTGGTTGAACATCTTTGAAATCTGTGTCTTCCGGTTTGGATTCAATTGTGGAATGTAAGGATAGAAGAGCGTTTTGGTCTTTGATAGTATTAGTTTCTACTCTTAATTTAATTTTATGTTCAATTTTTTCGTCAATTGTGTTATCGCTATATTCTGTTGTTATAGTCTTGTGATGGAAAATATTATTTTGTTGTTCACTGCTGATATATTCTTTGGTAGTCATCAGTTCAGTTCTCTCGGAAGTTATTCTGAAGTCTTTCTGTTTCGGAAGAGTGTGAATGTCTGACGTTTCTAACCTTTTTATTTTTTCATCAGTCCATTCAATGTTTTTTGTTGTTATTAAAGGCACCGGCGGTCCACTGAATGTCTTCAGTTTTAATTGATTTATGTTAAGATGCTCGCATGAGATAGTGTCTTGCTCATATTTGGAGGAACTTTCTATTTTATTAATTCCTTCTTTAGTTTCATTTTTCTCACTTATCGGTAACGGTAGCGTTACAGGAAATCGTTTGATTGTTGAAGTTTCATCGGAAGATTTCACACTTTTTATGCTATCTTTTCTTTGTTTAAGGTTCCCTAAATAAACTTCTAGTTTACGCTCATTTTCAGCTGTTTCATAAATTTTTAATTTATACTCTTTTATGGTAGTAATATCACTGTCCTGTTTGTCAGGTGTTAAGTCAGCACCTTCTTTATCTGTCATTGGGAAGCTTGAATTGTCTATCACATTTGTT
This sequence comes from Bactrocera tryoni, assembly GCF_016617805.1. Classification (NCBI taxonomy): domain Eukaryota; kingdom Metazoa; phylum Arthropoda; class Insecta; order Diptera; family Tephritidae; genus Bactrocera; species Bactrocera tryoni. The sequence goes on along the minus strand of NC_052503.1, from coordinate 8,866,226 downwards.
CCTTCGATAGGAAATTCGGTTTTATCACATATCGTTTCAATGAAGTCGTTTGCATTATCCGCAACCTGTGGTTCATCGGTGACCTTAGAAACTACTTCTTTCTTATTGTCATTTGGGGTATTTTGATCAATCGAGCTAGTGCCATAATCTCTATTTATTTCAGACATTTTTTGATTTTTAACTAATGGGTCAGAAAACTGTTCTATTTGTTCTTCTCCTAAAGAGCTACCCAACCTTGCCTGAGTCATGATTGCACCATGTTCTGGTAGCGCTGATCCAGCTATTGTTTGTAAAATTTCGTCAGTTTGACTAAGACCTTGTTCGCCGAAATAAGTAATGTCCACTTCATTGTCCGCACGAACAACCTGCTTGCGCGCGAGTAATGGCGAGGATTGTAGAGAAGCAAACTTCTGCTCAAATGTTTTAACAACATCTTTGACATTTGGCAAAATACCAGAATCTTTGCTATCTGCTGATGGCAAATTAATTGCTTTTGGTGACTTCTCCATTGGATGCTCAAAAGCGGACTCTGCCTCATCTGTGGTGACTGACTTAATCTCATCTTTAGCTACTTCGAACATTTTACGTTTCATGCAGACTTTTTCGCAAATTTCTTCCTTTGGCACGTCGGAGTTATCCAATCTAGTCTCTATGGCCGTTACAGGCGATAGTTTCACCTCTTGTGTTGGTGGCTCATGAGACATAAGGTTCTCCAATGCAAGATCGACATCGGTTAATATTTGACGCTCCAAAACACTCTCATCCACATGGGTTGGCGTTGAATCACGTTGTCTCACCTTAAATGGTGTTGTTTCCAGGCTGTAGTCATGCAATTTATCTTCAAAATCCTTCACCACTTCTTTAACAGCTGGAATTTTTTCACCAAATTCAGCCAAAGACTTTTGCTTGCCAATAGCGAATTTTGGCATTTTGCTTTTGGCATTTTCCAATTCGATTATCTTGCGCTTAACATCACCCCGACCCTTTAAATGTTCTGCATTCGACGCATCATCTTTAGCCACTTTAGGTGCATTCCTATCTTGACTATCCTTATCATAAGCTGTGTCGTGTATATGTGACATTTCTGTTCTGGTTACAGCAGTTGTAATGGTTGTCTTAATTTGACTACCACCACTCATTTCTGAAAATGAGGTAGTGTCGCTAAGATCATCAACTTCGTCTGGCTTAACTGCTCGAGGTGTATAGTTCGTGTCGGGCGACTTTTCAGATTCAGTAATCTTGGCAAAACTACTAGATTTTATATTTTGAATGCTGACGTGCTCTGTTTATGCCGTTCAAATTGCATTACATGGATTAATTTATTTCATTTATTATACATTTTCAGTTGCAAATCCAGGCGGTTAAAAGCGATTCAAAGGAATATGCGATGTAAAATAACAAGTACAATTAACACTAATGGATAATACCATAAATATTATCGACTGACAAATCAATGAGGTCAGTTGGTTAGACTATACTATATTTATCTATTTAGTATTTAGTTGACAACATGCATAAGTGAGATGGTGTATTGATTCGTATGATAAATTTTTATGTAGGCACCAAGTTGCATGTGATACGAGTATATGGTGTGTGAAGCAACAAAAGAATAAATTTACAATGATACGACCAGCTAGCCACCAACTTAAACAGTTCAAAGCTGCGCATCGCCATTTTATGTTAATACGATTATATGATTAAGTATGTGTAGACGTAATATGCTATACGAGGTCGTGGATTATATGCAGCTGGTGTTTCTGTCTTGTTGTGCGAGTATTGAAAATTACCGTTGCTTAAAATTACATTTATTTTTACATACAAGTAAGGTAACGTTTGCATTTTTAAATAAATGTTAATTATGAAAAGATTTTCGAGGCCATTGAGTGTACAAAGTTATGTAAGGAAACAGCACGAATGATATTTTGAATTTACGTAAAAGCTTGTCCAACCACGACTTCATATAACATACAGAATAATATAGAGAAATGAACGGTAATCGAGATACATACAGCCGCTGCATTGCCAAATTGGTTTTGAAAGCATAAAAAAATACGACGAGTGTGTAAATAATAAGCGAGTGCAAGAATACTTTTCTTTTCACATTTAATGACTAAACTAAATCCAAAACCGCGTTATAAAATATGGTTATTTAGCGTGTGTTAATAACTTAAAACATCAACATATTATATTATGCCAGAAAATTTATATATATACAAAGTAATCGTGTCAATTGCATTTTCTCAAACCAAAGACTTAAGTACGAAATTAAGCTATACAAATATAAATAAATTATTATAATCTAAATGTAAGACAAGAAAAAACTGATTTTTTAAGGCTCAGCTTCTGTACATATGTATTTATTGAAAGCTATGGGCTTCTCACGCATATATGGTTCATTTCTTAGAACTAAACGGGTGTCTCATAATTAGCGAACGATTATTTCAATCGACTTCGATTAGTTTAATGTACTTCAGCAACTGCGGCTGTGAGCGGTTAACACATAGCAGCTTTTACTACTATAAAGTTTGATAGAAATTTAAAGTTTTTACTTTTTATTTGAGTTCCCAGTAATAATTATTTTTTTATGCTATGTCTCAATTTAATTTTGCTAAATGGAGTTTTGAGAACTTTTTTTATAATTGAAATTTCGAAGACACACTCAAAAAGTCACATACTGTTAGTTGGCATAAAACCATTAATCAACCGCACTTGTTCACCAGTTCAGTTGCTGTTTAAGCAAGCAAAAACTCTCCAGTACAGGCACGAAACATTATTTTTTTTGCGCTATTAAGATTTGGATGCACTGGCGTGAGGTTGGACGGTATGTGAGGAATTTCTGTTGAAATATTTTCAAGAATCCAATCTAAGCAATATTTATGTGCCAGTTATTTGTACTATGGAAAGGATTGTATTACTTCCTTTCGCATATTATTCATTGTATGTTTGAAGTTAATTAGTTTGAGACATTTAATCACTTAAAATCCGAGCAAAATGAAAATTGCTCACAATTGCAACATATTTCAATTTAGGATAACTTTAAAATAAGTTTTCTCGATTATTTAAAGTGAAAATAAGTTTTATCATTTATTTAAAGTGATCACGTTTTACATATGTATGTACATATGTGCCATTTAGCTGTACACTCACTCAATTTAATAGGCGATTCTTCTCTTACATACATGACTATTAACTTATACATATGCATATTTCAAACCAAATTGAACAAATTAGCTTGAAGTAGTTTGACCGTTCATCATAATATCTTCCATTTAAAATTGCAAACGTTTAACAACTTCATTTCGATTTATGTATTGTTATGCTATGTAAAATATGTATGCCTGATCTTAGCAATAAAACCAATACACACCGTTTTTTCCATATTTAATATGATTAATAAAATTTCCACTTTTATTCTCAACCTCAGACCACAGGGACTAGGACATGTTTATGTAACTTACCGTTTGATTTCAACGTGATTATTATTGATAATCTTATAAATGAACTTTACTTATTTACGTTATTATAAAGAAACGTACAAATCGTAAATCTACGGCTAGTAGATATTTGGTTAATATTTTGTTTTTATAAAATGAAAACTACATTGGAAATAACTCAAAAATATTTATAGTCCAAAGGCGTATATATGTACATATATCTGTGTAAATATTCGATGGGCTTCAAACTTTGTTAACCATATAATATGTTTTAACACCAACTTTTAGCTTACGAACAGCGAGCAACGTTCACGCGAAAGTCAAGTATCGAACTGTAAGCGAATTATCAATAACATTTCACAAGAACGAAAAATATTTACTCACAACTTTGTATAAATTAAATTAGTTAAGGGCAGGCGTACAAACTAGTGGGTGGTGCCATTGCCACCAACGAGGCATATCGCGTATGTACATATATATGTATGTATGCATTCATGTATATACTATTTCCATAGACTGGTAGTTTCGGAGGTGCTGTCCCTGCAAACGCGCTCCATGACTCAGAAGACTAACGCACGTCGGAAAGTGTACGCAGGCACTCATAGTGGTACTTGTAAATACTGTTAAGCATTTGTAGGTATTTTACCTATGACCTATGTGTAAATCTATATATGTAGAAACGTGCGTGTGAGATCTGATACGTTAGATATTTTGTCAGTAAAATAACAGTACAGTTAATTAAAATACACAACAGCATTTGTTGCGCATGATTGTGTATGTGTTAGCACATTTTGTTGGAGTGGTCTGGCTCTGCTTCTGCAACCTTTAACCTTGGCAATGCAACGTAACTGAAAATTTCAACAAATCGATCGATATGGAAACCATTAAAGAGTCTTTTGGGTTCATTGGTTCGTAAAAGTTTTGTTGATGAGCACTCGCATTCTTGTTTTCATAAGTACGGATATATACATATATGTGTGAGCTTAACTAACTACCACTGGGTGCCGGAATGATAGCAGTACGTTATTAAGCTTACTATATTTCTCCTTAAGGCTATTTAAACGGACTTTTGCACATGCTTTACGTTCTTATCATACATACATATATACATACATAAGTATCCAAAGATAGAGTATAGGGTAATAGAATACTCTCAGTGGGTGTTCGATCCTTACCAATATTCGTTCATAGTCAATAGGTTTTATTTTGGTTTTCATCACTACCAGCCGCTAATTCATTCAATTAGCTTCTGATACTTCTTATGACACAAATTCTGATTCTTTTTTTTTCAGTAAGCACAGATAAACATCGTTTTGTACACTATAACATGAATGGAATTTGCATACAAAAAGCCTATGGGAAATCAAATTGTAAATATGTAGATACAGTAAAAAAGTAAAGATAAGATGATACGATAACAGAAAATCGAAATCTACAGTATGCCATACAAACAAAAGAAAATGGTGGTCGATTATATAAGTTTATTTACTTCATAAAATGCTAAAAGGCAACAAAAACATGAGAGTCTCCTAACAATAAATACTGCTAATGATATTGTTTAGTGCTTACCGATTTTGGAAATTCCCGAAACACGTTCGAATGTCGATTCTGTGGTCTTGTGCAAAGTGACCACAGTGTCAGACAAATTATCTAGAAAATAAGTATATAGAGACTTTTACATTTCAAAGCTATAATATACGGGATCGTGTACCTTTTTCAACGAACTTAGCCCGTGGTAAGGATTCTTCTTCTTGTCTATCAGTTCTAGTATCGATCGGAGTTGGCGGTGGGGTTTGAGAATGTGGTATGTCGCTCGCTGCATAAAAATTGTAAACAATACAATGAATACTAATAACAGTAACACTTAGATAAAGAGTGAATACGTACCGCTAGTTTTGAGCTCGTCACAGATTTCAATTTGTCCCGCACTCATCTTCTTTGTGATCGTTTCCTCGACTGACTTACAAAACTCAGCGTCTGTCAGTGTTATAGATTTGCGTGGTTCCACAGGTGCAGGTGCGGCAAGGTCAAGAGCCGACTTTGGCGAAATTTGTGTATCAAGTTGATCTGCAGTTTGCTCACTCGTTTGTTTCACGATGGGTAATTGTGTGCTTTGTTCTGTGGCTAAGAAGTCATTCGTCATTTTAATGGCATCGATTTTTGTTGCTGCCTCCGTTACTATCTTAGTAATTTCCTCGCTCAGACCAGCCGATTGCAGGCTGCTAAATGAATCTGCCTTCACTTCTGGTTTCTCATACTTTGTTGATACTGTAGATTTTTCATGATCGTCAGTTACAATTGTTTCTCTCACCGGTTTGGTGCTTGTTGAAAACTGTTTTGTTTGCTCTATAGTGAGGAAATCCTCGGTTAGTTTTCTTATACCCACGGCTGATACTTTGTCCGTCTCATTTACAGGAGCGGCCAACTCGATGCCGTCGTCTTGATGCTTATCGACTACCTTAATGGTTTCCTCTAGCTTTTTAATGGATTCTACAAGTTTTATACTTTCTTCTTTGACCGTATCCGTTACTGCTGAACTCATCTTGAGTGTTGTGGTTTTCTCATCAATTATAATTTCTGGTTCAAAATCTTTTGGAGTTGTCTCTGGCTGGCTACCTTGCGTGAATTTCTTTGAAGCTGTCGGAAGCTGTACGGGCTTCTCTTCACGTTTGATATCTGTAAGACTTTCCTCCAATGATATAATGGCCTCCTCGGTTGAAACTTTCGGTACAGTCGCCATTATAACGCTGGTTGATTTGATCAGGTCACTCATGGCGCTTTTCGTTTCAACCGTATGTGTATCATCCATTGTTGGCTGTCCTTCTTTCGAAGCAATATCGGGTAGAGTTGCTTGTACATCTCCCAACGATGTTGGTTCTTGCTTAACATTCAAATCAGTTGGTATAGCAGGAACAACAGTTGAACTTAAAATAGATGGCACGACTGTATGTGTGGCCGATTTCAAAAGCTCAAATTTTTCATCTTCGGCTTGGGATTCTTTGGAATATGGCAATTGTTTTTGCTGCTCCATTAGCAAGAAATCTTGCGTTAATTTTTTTGTAGGTTGTTCATGTTTAGTGTCGTCAAACCTCATGTCTAATGGATCTCTTGCGTCACCTGAAAAAACACTACTTAATTCCTTGGGCTCTATTGTGGATATTTCTTTGCCAGTTTTCAATATTTCTGAAGTGATTTTTGTGTCAGCTGCAATATCACCAACTGCTGATTGAATTGTGGAAGAATCTGATTCCGTCTCAAATATATTTAATATTTGTGTGGTTTTTACCGTTTTTGATTCTACTTGTGTTTCCTTCGCACCTTCCCTCTGTTTAGTGAATTCTATCAGATCGTCGATTTCACTATCCTTAATCACTTTCGCTTCAGTTTTATCCAAATATGTCGTGGTCGTAATTACTTCAGTCTTTGCTACACTTCTTGGTTCCATTGAGCTATCCTTGCTTTTGAAAACTGTAGTAACCTGCTCAGTTGTCAATTTATCTTCTATATGCTCTGGTTTTGTGAGATCACCAGAGGTTTTTTGAATGCCCGTTAGAGTTATTCCGTCCCATTCTTTTGTGACTTCTTTTAATTGAGCTTTCGTTCTCTCTGCTTCTTTCACTGGCAGTTCTAAGTCAGTAGTAATTTCAAAAGAATCAGCCGTTGTTTCAAGTACCGCCGCCGTGCTGGTTACAAATTCACTTGCTGTTTTCGTAATTTCCTTTTGTGATCTCTGTTCCATGTACGATAACTCAGAGGTAGCAATTTCGCTATCTTTTTCAATATGTTTTTCGAATTCTTTTATAGTTTCTGTAGTTTTAGGAAAGACCTTCTCTTCTTTACCATCTGGTATACTGAATTTTGAGGATTGTATTTCAATAGATGAACGCGTTATTGGCTCTGATGATTTCTCAGAAAGTGACGTTCTCTTTTCGGCAACCGGAGCTGCTGGAGCGCTTTCTATTACATCTGCATTATCTTTTGGTAATTGAACGGCAGTAGTAATTTCTTGAATAGATTTAATTGCTGGTGACATTTGAGATTTTTGCTCTAACGCTAAAAAGTCTTCTGTAATAGTTTTTTCAAATGACTTAATGGGTTCTTGGTGTGCTTCATAGAGATCATCTGCATGTGTATCTTCGTATTTCTTTATATCTTTTGGTAGCACGGATTTCATATCATAAGTAACTCCTTTTGCTTCGAAATCTGCAATTTTATCTTCAATGGAAGTACCCTTTACTTTACCTTCTGTGACAACTTGGATGGTTTCCGTAATGGTGGACGTTTTGCTAACAGTTCCATCCTTCTCGTCAGATTTGCCACTCTCAAATACGGATATAATTTTTTCAATCTTCTGACTCGATTTCTCATCCAATTCGGTGCTTTTCATTTCTTTTTCCTTTACCTCCTCGACAAATTTCTCACTGAATGTTATATCGACTGGAAGTTGAGTCTGTTTCTCGGCATTTAAAAAGTCTTCAGTTAGTTGCTTGGTTGTATCTTGCCCTGACTCCTTCGGGGAGTCCTGAAGCTTCTTTGACTTTTCGACGGCGCTGATATCTTGTACTATTTTCAAATTTTCATCGTCCTCAACGGTCTTATATTCTGTTGCTGAATCTTCCTCTTCAGAACTGCGTCCGGATGTCTTTAATTTGTGCGTCAATTCCTTATCGAAATCGCTTTTACTTATTTCGGCAGCATCCATTTTACCCATTTTCATTTTCATTACTTGGTCGGGAGCAACGGTTGATTTAACTATGTTATCTGTTGGTAACTGCATCATGATTTCTGATTCATGTATAGCCTTTTTATCCTCGATAAGGCTCTTACGTTTTATTTCGGAAATTTCACGTGAAATCTCTTTTTTCTGTGATGAAGCAGGTATTTGCCGTTCGATTGAGAGTCGTTTAACGATCTTCTCACGTCGTTCGGCAACAGTACGTTTCGTAATTTCCTCATCTGATTCGGACTCTTCCACTTCCTTCTCTTCTGCCGAATATTTAACCTCCTCGTGATCGTGAATCTGTTGAATCCGTTTACCTAAGATACAAAATATTTAATTGCAACCATACAACCAGGTATAACAACGCTTTACTTACTCTCTTGTCGCACGAGTTCCTCCACCGATTCGGAGTTTTTCATAATATCAGTTTCGTCAAAGTCACGCGAATGCGAAAGTCGCCCACTTTTACACTTTTTCATAATATCCTCACGACCAATATTTTTGAGCGCATCTTCTAAGGCGTGAATATCATAATTTGGTTTATCCTTGAATAGTCGAATCATGCTTTGGGCCTGCCGCGCAATACTATCGGTATTTTGATTTATTATGTCATCTATCTCCTCCGTACTTATACCGATTTCAGAGGCTAACTGTATCCAATCCTTGCCTAATAAATTCGACAGATCCACAATACGTATATCGCCGATATAGTGATCATTCTGATGTTTACTCAAACTAAAGAGGGAGCTTCGATAGGTGGTAGTGATCTTATCACTGAATTCGGTAGTTGTGTCCGGTATAACAATATCCGGTAACACGATATTCAAAATACAGATGGGATGTTGCGGTGGCTCGCCCTTGGCAACTTTTGGCTCCTTCATGAACAATGTACGTCCAACAATGTCGGCATGTTGATCCTTCACACGTACAGTGAATGGTAGACGATTCTCCCGAAACGCTTTGAATTGCAATTGCAATTGATCACCAGATTTAGTGACTGGCACCAAGTTACCGGCCATTTCAATATATTGTGGCTTTCCCTCCAGCACCTCAACATCGCGACTCTTGGCAACTTCGGTAAAGAGTTCCTGTTTTTCTAATGTTTTATCCTCACGATCATCAGTCATGCAGAACACACGCAAACGCGCTTCGTACGGTTCCACTTTCTTTGCGAAAACTACAAACTTGGCCATGAACGGCACATGTATTACCTCCCTAAATAAAAAGTTATGTCATTATATAAAAGCTTTCAACAATAATATGGGTATAATTGTCAAGGAGTAAATTCTTCACTAATATTTCTGAAGGCATGCTCTGCACTGTGTCCTATTGAAAATGCTGCACAGCTATTAATAGCCGCGATGTCGACCTATTAACACATTTTGGTAGTTATAATATGTACCAATTAAAATTCTCAGAATAACAATTTTTTTTACGACCGTTCGTCTGCACTATGTTAAACACCGTAACCCTTGTTTACTCCTGAAGTTGGTTCTAATGAGTATTATAACTCGTTAGCCAACTAGGCCGCAAAGTGAAATTTCGCTCAGGGCGTCGAAGATAGGTGGCATGCCGTCTGAAAATTTATGAAAAATGGCGTAAGCCCCTTAAAAGGTTCTTATAATATAAATATCTCAAATAACTATCTGAGACACGCGGGAGCTGTGCACTTCACAAAGAGCTAAATCGGTTAGCTATCTACCAAAAAGGAGGGCAATCAGTTCATATGTAATTTTACCTAATAAAGAATATTAATTGCATAATGAACAATACTTTTCATAAATAACCACAGACCTGTCGCAATATTTCATATAATTTCCCATTAACCTCCATATACATTTATTTTTAAAACCTTTCATATAAATTCTATAACATTGCAAAACGTCAGTGCGTGCCGCTTCCTTAAATGCCCATTGAGATAAATCTAATAGCAGAAACAGCGAACCACGTAAACAGCCCTCATACGACCTATCTTATGAGAGCGCAATGTAAATGATCAGCCAACACCGCTTCTACCGCCCGCTTTTCCCGTAGAAACGGGTCAGCTGATTGCTCTCTCACAACGCAGGGTTACCGTGTCCATATACTGTAGTAATTATAAAAATTGTCCTCAATATGTTTGAAATTTTATTAAACTAACTCTAAATCAGAGTCGAATGCTATTATTGACAAATTTTGCTCGCTACGGGCGGCAACTGAGGGAGTGAGGAGCGGAATTCGCTATTTCTGCTATAACTGTATAAACATAAAGGTTGTAGTGAGATCTAAATACGCACTTGTATAGTTCGGTTGCCATTTTGGTAGCCTCGGATATATTCCTGCAGTCCATTAACCAAAATCGTGCAGAGACAGTAGTCGTAAACGAAACACAATCATTCACGAAGGTCAGCGGTGTGGAGCCAGTAACGTCTTCCCATTGCGCGCGAGACGGCCCGCCTAAATCAAGCGACACATACAAAAAAGACAATGCCACAAAAGTAAGATCCTTGCGTCAACGAGCATATCCAAGAAAAACATGTATCTTATAATTATTGTTTTTTGCTTTTCTACTACAAATTCATTAGCAAAAACTTAAGGAAAAAGAGTTGTAAAAAATGTTTTCAATAAACCAAAGAAATAAAACAATTATTAAAATGGTGTCGCTGTTAAATGAAATGAACATAAACACAAACCAAAAAAGCTTAATGAAAAGCTTCTAAAGTAGATAGAAGAAACTTAGTTAGAAACTGTGAGGTATGGATGCAAAATGTTAAACTGAGGTAAAATCGCAATTGTCAAGCAGATTTGTAAGTTAGCGCTAAATAGCATTAAATATATGTACACATATATATATATATATATAAGTACGAGTATATTGCTTTCAAAATGGTTATACTTCAATAAACAGATCAGTTTAAAGCTATTTTATCGCTATTATACATATTTTTTTTAAATATTTTATTTCGTTTTCTCTAAACAACCTCTTAAAACATGCGCTTTATTAATTAAAATCAATGGAATGTGAATATTTTGTTGTTGTTTTTTTCGTGTAAGTGTCTGAAGGCAAAAAAAGTATTTAAAAAATCATGAGTAATAGCCAAATTTAACATAAATAATTAGAAAGTAAAATTCGTATAAAACTAATTTGGAGAAAGTTAAAAAAGTACTGAAATTGAAAAAAAATATGAAGTCGAAAAGTTATAATTAAGTTCATAATGCATGAAAATAATGTGAGTTATATAAGCTGCGCCGGTTTTTTGGCATATTTATGTATTTCGTTTGTATTTTTTGTTCGCAATAGCTGAACTTTTATGAAATTGCTGTGATTTGTTTCTTGCTTTCGAGTGAAAATTTTCGAATTATGTGAATGAAGAGCACTTTTCAAAATATCACAACACTATTATTTCGTTAGAATGTATGCAAATTCCAAATAGTTTCGAATAATGTACGGGCTCCCCTTTTCAGAAAAGTTCTCTTTGGTACCACAAACAGTAGAAAATTCAAATTGTTAGTTTCAAAGTTACATTTGTTAATTCATTTTATTTTTGACATATGTGCAAAAGAATTAAGTAAAGGTATAAAAAATTAACATAAATTAAATTCGAAATTAATACATTTAGATAAAATTCGGTAATAAAATTGACTTGCTAATGCGAACCTTAAACGATCAATAAGAACTTTTGTTTATTCGTGCATTTCGATCTCCATCTTTTTCAACATCTAAAACGTATTTCTAATTATAAGGGTAGATTTGCTTATTGACCATATTGTGGACTGAGAGTAGTTCCGTCATACATTTTTGTGTATTTCAAATAATTTTTGACAGTTCTTGACGCAGAACAAGCAAAACAAGCCTGCAAGCCTGGCCAGTACACTTTAATGATTGATCACACTGTTCTCGTCTTCTATTCTAATATTGCAAATTGGCAAACTTGTTAACTCAGCTAAAACCGCAGTCTACGCCAGTAAAGAAGAAGAAGAACTTAGTCGTGAGGAACGAATTTTTCGGCTTTGTGCACAAGCCTCATTATATAACTGTTTTCCTCTATTGTAATTATTTCCCCAATCATTTTAGGAACAGTTACAAACACTGCTAAACATTGAAAATTTGCTTGATATAGCTTTGAAGTTCCGAAATAAAAACTAAGTTTTTGATATTCTATTGAAGTAAATGCTACACTCTCATTTTATGCAAAGCCCCTGAATGGATCAGCTTTATATGTCCGTTTTTTGCTTTTTCGCTAAAAATGTCTAGAAATTATATGTATTGAATTTCAAACTTTCTAACTTAATTAAAATCAGACAAAAATATTCACATACCTCTCAAAAAATATATGTATACATACATACAATCATAAAATTTGCAAAATAAATTTCAATGGTGTACAAAACGATTTGGAAATAAAGTAATTTGCTCTTTAATTGTATAGTAACTGGTGCAATTCTTAATTAATTTCAAACGTACATGCATATGTACAAAATAGAATAACTTTCGCTCTAACAAACGCATCAGAAAGTTAATAAACCATAATTTTAAACAGCTCGTTGGGAATGCTAGGAGAAGTATGTATGTGTGTAAATGTACTTTAGCCCAAGTGAAATATCTTCCAAAATTTCGGATTGTCAGTGAAAAAGTATGACGGCGTCTGTGATTCTTCTACCAACTAAATATTACAATATTCTCAATGGTAACGTCTTCGACTTTAAAACTTATCGTAGACACACTACAGAAGTCACGCCCACAATGTGATTAATTCGTCAACATGAATTGCAAAGACAACCAGTTAAGGGAACGTCTCAGTGTGAAATTTTCGAGAAATCGATTGCAATAGGATAGTATACACTATACGTTTTCTCAGAATGGTGCTTTTCAAAACGGTTTCCACTCTCAGAAGAAAAGTTTTGAAGAAATCTAGTTCCAATTTGGAGAGAACATTTTTACGTCTATCATACGAAAAACTGTCGAAAAAAGCCAAAATTCGATACATTTTGTTCAAATTCCAAATTCCAACATTAAAAAAAAAAATCGCGAAAATCAGTGATTTTTTGGAGGGTCACACTGTGACGATCCCTTAAGTCTAAAAACACGCATTTGTTAATTGTAACATGCTAACATCAGAATAATAAATCTTTGAAACAAGTAATTTTACAGTTACTGTGCGTGCATTTCCCCAACAGCCAATGAGTAAGTTAGATTTAAGTAAGCTTAATTTCGGCTAATTCATTCACATTTCTTAGGGCTTACTTGATTTCTCCCTATCGGTTTGGCTTAATCAACGAAGTCGTCTTTTTTGAAATAGTGTTTGCCTATAGAATGGTTTTCATTTTTTTGCCTTTCTCTACTTCATTTAATTGAGCTATTTTGCATAAAATTATTATCACGAAAATCATCTAACATATTCTATTTCGTTATAAAAATTATAATAATAATAGCATTAAAGTTCCAAATTAAAGCCAAATTTGTAAGAAAGTGTTTAAAATTATTTTGGACCAAAGAGTAACTTGCAGTGAAAACTGTTTTTTGTGATTATTTGTCATATAATGTGAAAAGGCAACCTAACCTATTTGTGCAGAAATTTATGGAAAAACTTTTTTTATTTCAGTTATAAAAATCGCGCTTTGTTTACAAATTAAAAAATGAAAGCAAAGCTTAAAGATTTAATTATCTCTTATTAGTTAGTACTTTAATAGCTTATACATTCGCTGTGCATTCGTGTATAGCTCGTATTTAATATCAAAACAAGTAAATGGTGCTTTGCCTTCGAAATTTATGAAATAGCCTCCAAATGGTTTAATATTTATTTTAAATTATGCAGAGGTTGTCTGGTGAAATAAAGGGCGTAGTACATTTTATTTACAGTGATTCAATTACAGAGCATAAATACTACTACATTATTTCGGAAATAAAGGCCGTACGAACATGTTTGAAGGAAAACTTTTCAGATTGGTAAGACGCGGCGGATTTTAAAACTGTATAGCGGTATATTGTACATACATACTTATATTTATATTGAATTTGCGATCATAATTTTACAACTTGACAACCCCAGCATTAATTTAATGAAAAATTTTGAAAACGACTCTTAAGACATTCGCTTACTTAATTATATGAAATGCTGAACAAATAATAAAATTAATATAATAAAATTTGCGCATTTGTGAAAAAGTAAAAGCAAATCAAACTTATCGAAATGAAATCCAACAAACCAAATAAACTTAGGTGGTACATATATTTCGTAGTTAAGTTTTGCTTCAAAGCATATTATATATTTATGTATTGGAATATTATAGAAATTGGAGCTGTTTGATCGAAATCGTAAAATTAATCGTACATATATTCATTTCAGTATTTATTAAACAAAAAATTTTCTTGATTTCGTGTAATTAATTATTAAAATTTTTTTTCTTCATGTTTTTTCAAATTAGATTTGAACTTTGGGCTTCAGATATATGTATGTAAATCTAATAACAAATAACTCAAAATACAAAAATGCTTTTGTCTGTCTTAATTGAACTTGAAATTTCATACATGTTTGTGATTTTGAAATTGCTAGTTACCTTTTAGAGATCTTTTCCGAAACACACCTTCAATGATGGAATAAAAGAATGGTATGCGTGCACATATGCATTTACGCATTAGTACAAAATTATATACGAATCGAATACATTTTGAAATTTAAATCAGAGAAAAACAACAAAGGCAATCCGAAAGAAACGAAACAAATTTTAATAACTGAATAAATTTCTTAACGAAAAGCCAAACTCGAATTAATCAAAAATTATCGAAAAAGGAACGAAATTATTGTTAACCTCATATTGTTGGCATATGAGTCGATTCCATATGTATGTAGATATGTTTGAATGCATGTATATATGTTTTGGTGTGTGTGTGTGTGTGTGGTGTTACAAATGTATGTGTTTGTGTTAATTGTAGATGCAAGAAAGTTGGGATTGTACAAGTGTTGCGTATGATCTGGCGTACGAATTTAGTTTATGGTATTTAAAAGAAAACCAAATCTTATGCGAAGTAATACATACAACCATAATGTGATAGAATGATAATTGGATAACAATTTAAGCGAAAACACGCAATTTTTTTAGATATTATGCACTAGCTTTTACTGACATGTTGAGTATGTGATTATGTACTTTTTACATACATACATACGTATCAATAAAATCAGTATGCTGTATGCTCACTAAATAAACATTCATATTATATAGATTATCTACTAAATAAGTTATTAAATTTCTCTTGTTTAATTCTTTATTTGCTTGAAGCAATTTTTATAGTTGTTGGGTACATGAGCGCTCTATAATTACAATATGTTATTAAATGACTATCCTAATATCTAAAAGGGCATTTATGTACTTCACTATTAATAAGAAATCAAAATATCAAACGAAAAACATTTTAAATAAAAATGAAGGAGTGTGTAAATGCAAAATGCTGACTGATGTCCGTTCTTGTGTATTCACTGGTAAAATTTCTATATATTTGAGTTGCTCCCCGACAACTGGGGGATATAATATTATAAAGACAACAAAAAGCAAACAGAACACGATGGACAAAACGAGTGGAAGGTGAATACTCACAGGCACCTAACAACTCAGCAGCTACTAACCATCAAAATGCCTTACACCGCAACACGGTCGACTAAATTAAACAACCAGCTGCTTAATCACGTGGTGAAGTATTCATTATTAAGTGCTATAAAAAGTCAATGATTTCAGCTCAACACTTCCGTCAAAATCGCTTCGATTCTGACGGATCGATAAGTAAACGTAAATAATCAATTTCTTCGAGCTCACGAACCCTTAAGTGACCTGGTTTTTGATTAACTAAGAATTTCTGATGCTAAGGAATTAGAATTTATCTGATGGATCACCAAGTAAACTTAAATAATCAATTTCTTCAAACACTCGAACCTTTAAGTAACCTGTTCTTTGGTTATCTTGGCATTTCTCTGTTAAGGAAGCTTTGGAGTCGTTTAATATCTAAATCGCTAAACTCATACACATAATTAGTACATTATTTTTTTATTTGAAGCGCATGTGCATATAATTTTATATACATTTATATATAACGCGGTATATTCGGTTAAGGGTCACTCTCTTTAACTCTCAAATTTGTACTTTTCATACCGAATCTCACACTTGGAACTGTTACTTACAAATTGCATAATATTTTCCGCAAATTTGGCAACATAATAGACCCTACGCCGGCTTGTTGGGTCAGCTATGAGTTCTAACTTGAAAAAATAACGAAAAACAATGAAGATGCACACACACATATGTATATATGTATATATGTTAGTATTTAAGTAAATCGCACGTATGATAGCTTAAATATTGATATGGATGGCTTTAGCACATAGAACAGGTATTTACTTCTGGCAAAATACATAAATGTACAAGTAGAAAATTAAAGAAATAAATGCAGTTGTGTATACATAATGTACATATCTATAAATGCATATATGTATTATATATGTATTGATCATAATAGTTGATGTTGCTAAACCGTTACATAACACTATTTTGGGTGCGATTCAGAGGTATTCAAACTTGGTATTTGGGTCTGTAGGGAGTTTAAATATCAATGACTGAAATGTCTCTCTCTCTCTCAACATAACCACCGACTTAAATGGTTAGGAAAGTAACAAAAAGATTATACAGAATTATGTGAGTATGTAGTTTATAGAAATAAATTTTGTCATTTTAAATATGTAAAAAACCAAATATAAAGAAAGTTAAAGTAAGTTAGTAAAGAATCCAACTAAAAACAATAAAATGAACTTAACGCAAGTACAAGTATTTATTCAAACGAACAAATAAAGACAAACGTAAATTAAACACCTAAGATAAGTTACAAATACAAATCTTATTTTAAGTAAATATTAACGAATAGTTGTTATTTTATTTATTTTTTCATCTCCTTCTTCAAGACTAATTTGAATTTGCTAAGGCTCGATTATAATAGAACGAAAAGAACTGTGTAAACATACCTGTTATAGAGCAGAGTAGTCGTAGCGTGGGTGTATTGCCGGAATATTGATTTATCATGCCCTGGCTATGTGCCTTGGGTGCTGGCATGCTCAATGTGATGGCCTTATGGAATTTGCGACGTCGCGGCTCGACCGTTACAATCGGCGAGACGGCCACACCGCGGCCAAGTAGTTTAGCAGTTAGATCTGGATCGACTGGTTGTGCCTAAAATGAGGTAAACACAAGAAATGATCGATACATTTTTGTGATTACCATTGCAGTTATTTTATGGTTAACTATGAGTTTTCGCTAACTTAGCGTTTTAACAAATGATTATTTCAACATGAAAATGGCCACTTAAGACTAAAGTATAGTACAAGTGTTGCGAAAAGTAGAACAAAGCAAGTAGAGCGTATTGAAGCGACAAAGATATGCATTTGCTTAACAGATAATTTAGAGAATTAACGAAATTGTGAAATTCCTGTTTTCAATAATTGTACAAAAATTGTGTGATTTACGTTACTTATAAATTATATTATATTTCCATTGAATTATACGTGTTTATATGAAATATAAGAAGCTGTTTGGGCTTCTGAGCTAATTGCTGAACATTTTCCTACATACACACATGGAAGCGTACCTCATATGTATGTATGTATGCAAAGCGCTCACTTCTTTAATATAATGTAGTGCAGTCTACTACTTGCATCGGCGACTTGTGGTATTACAAATGTTCAGGCCCATTAGCTTCCCAATAAATTTAGTTTTCAAATAAACTTTAAAAACTACATTGTTAATGAACTTTTTACTTGTATGTTTTAAGGTATTCTAATTATAATAATAATTATGTTCTTAAGGGCCGTTGAAAAATCATTTTGTATACGACTATATGCGATATATTATTTTAAGTTGCTTTGGCACATTCGAGGCATACTAATCCAGACCCAATTGCATAAACTATTTACTGTGCGAATTTGTGTTGTAACATTTTACAGGCATTTTAACTTATTAAGGCACCGCACGCTTGCTGTGTACCACTTCTTAGAAGCGTAAAACGTTTAAGTAAATGCACACCAACAAAAAAAAACATTTTGTTTTAAAGTTTATATTGAAACTAAATTTATTGGGTATTTTTGATTTGTCCATTAAGTTTAACTTTAATTATAGATATAGATATTGAGTAATGACTAATTAATGTTAGGTATAGAACATACAAATGATACATACATACGACCATACACAAACATACATATGTCGAATGGGATAGAACAAATACAAATATTACTCAAACGAGTCTAAATGTTCTAAATGTAATAGTGCGTTTGTTAATACATAGTAGACGTTACTTATTCGTTTAGACCAGATTGATTTAGTATATATGTTATATTCTACTGCTTATTTCTAGCCTGTTGATAATAAATTGCATTGCATTGCTTTCTTTCAAACATTTCATCTCACAAATTTTTACTTGATAATTTATAAAGGAAATATGGAGGAGAGGATAGCTTCATATTTATGACAGCATGTAATCAACATTGCACTTAAGAATCAATCAATCAATAACAGAACAATTTATAATCCATTTAGCAATATAGTAAAGGTTCGAAAAGCTGTGCCTTTTCAATACCAATGTGCTTGCTGCGTCTGTTGATTAATAATTCCATACAATTGCATTTCATCTTAGTTTACCAGCCACTTAATTCTTTTGATTTTCAGTTATTTCATGAATTATCCACTTTTGAAAACTATTCTCTTTCTGTTAGAATATTACTTTGTTTGTATGTTTGCGCTGCATTTATTTGCTGTTATATTGTGCACTTTTTCTAACTAAAAATTGTGTATTTTCGCCTATTTTAAATCAAATTGATAGCACCTTCTCTACTCATATGAGCGATAAGTAATATCTACTAAGCTCTTTTTTGGATAGTTTTAAGTGATAGACTAGTTGCTTGATAGACTAGTTGCTTTATAGTGTGAATGCCGAGTTCACCAATAACATAACTAGCATGTTGAAAAGTAGACCACAAATAGTGGATTTACAAAGAATGTAGTATTTACCTCTTACAATATAAGTGACTTTTTCTGAGACATATAGTATCCCGTCAGATTACGCAAAATAGCAATAATTCAGTAAACCGAAGGTATTTTTCATAAAATAACTCCAGAACATACTAACTGTACTACATTCTGTTGGATGATGACTTTATGGAGCATAACCAAATCTTATGTTTACGTTCAAATTCTTCACCAGTATGGTAGTTTTCGGTTATGTATTATCCATAATATAAATGCATATTGATTATGTTTTATGACATCATAAATCATCATAAGAATAATTGATATATATGTAGTATATATTTAACTGTAATGTTATTTTGTTCTAATTTTATGCTAATTTTCAAAGTTAGTTATGATGAATATATATGCTTGCTTATATATGCGTAAGCATTTTGTATATAGCTAGTAATAATTCTATTACATATGGTGTTTACCAAATAAGTGAGAAACGCTTCTTCTTTGGAACATGATTAACGCTGATTTTGCGCAATTTTTCTGGTGCAACACCTTTGCGTGGTTTAAAGAGATTTACCTGCAAGCCCACTTTGATCTTTTTGGTGAGTGCACCTTGCGGGAAAACAGCTTGTACTTGTGGCACCACTGTACTGGATACCATGCCTCCCTCGGGTCCGATGGCATGCACCTCTTGGCGTATACGGGAGACCACAGCAAAGTATTGTGGAAAGTCATAGGTAACAAATCGACAGACATGATTGCCACCTTGCTCCTCAAGTTGTGCGATTTCTACGAATATCAAAAAAACGTTAAAAATGAAGTACATACTTCAAATGTTTTGCTAATAGTTTACCTTCGGGTTCGAAACATTGTTGCAGCACATCATGCATGATTTCTTCCGAATTATCGACGGTGTGCTCTCGCCAGGTTTCGCCATTATCCGAGCGCAAAATTATAATTTCACGTTCTTTGCCACGGAGCGAAGCAAAATGTGGTACTTCCATGATAACGGGACCAATAAACTTGGTGGACACAGGGCCCAGCTCCAACACACGACTGGCTAAAGCTTCGCCCTCCATTAGTTGGGGTGGATGCATGGTGCGTTGCGGTTTAACATAACGGCAAGTCACACGCGTCGGCTGGCAAGTGGAGCGCGAAGGTATAATCATGCGTACGCCACTGTGACGGCAGCCACGCATGGCGCCACCACGAGCATCCACCAGAAACGATACAAGGAAACTGAAAGATTAAAATGAATATGTTTGTGATCATTATAAACAGCAAAAGAGCAAAGATTTCGATGATAACGTGCATCGTTTATTTAAGGAGTTGAATAGGTAATTCTTTAATTGAACTATAAATTCTTATAAATACACATAAAGTCTCAAAACAAGTGAAGGTTGTACGAAATAATTAGCTAAAGTTGATTTATATACCTTTTCCAGGAAAGTTTTCGGCTGCATGTAAACAGAGTTTCATAAGTAAACTTCCGTGTTCAGTATTTTTCAGACTTTTAATTTTGCAACTCACCTCATATATTTTTGTTCCTCGTTGAGACCATTACCCATATAAATACCGTCCACATAAGATTTCCCAATGCCATGTACTTGAGCCTTGTGTGGGCTTATAAGCTCTTCTGCGATGGCCTGCGGTTGCGATGGGCCTCCGACTCCACCAGCATACTCCGCACTGTGGGTCATCATGCGATTGGAGTCGATGCGTTCATCACGTGTAACATCGATTGGCAAGGAGTCATCGCCTAAAGATTTCATTTCATCAACTGTCAAATAACGGTAAGGCTGATCGGATAACATATTATCTTCGCCTGGTGGTGGTGGATGTGTAGTGGTAAGTTGACGAGTTTTAATATTGTATTTGTTTGGCATTCCATTACAATCCGATTTTTTTTTCGATTTGTTATTGCAGTTCATTAGCGGTGTCGGAGCAAACAGTGCAAAAAAAAATTTTAAGAAACATAAATGAAGATATGCAAAGATTTATTTTTAATTTGTATGACAAACACACATGCATAATTAATAATCTTTCGGATTAAATATGAAAGCTGATAACGCATTTGCAGTGAAAAGAAACTTAACTGAGGATTATGGAAATAAAATGCTCACATATATGTATGTATGTAGTTGTTTATAAAAAATTTAAATGTTGAAAGCGCACAGCAGATTAGATATCTAATAATTACTATATAGGAAGAAAGTATTCAGATAGCAGACTTATAATTTGGACGCTACTTTGGACGTTCCAATCAAAGTGGTACCCCTCTAAAGCAGTCTGCTAGTAAGTTACAGGTCTATACGCTTGCATTAGTAATAACACTCTCTGTATTACGTAAACACTTTCGAATATAATACACATGTTATTCCCTGGGCCCCAGTTGTATTGTATATACTCTTCCTTTGCGGTTGAGAACTTTTCCCTTAGCAAATTTGTGAATATAAATTGTGTCAAAAATCCAGCATTATACATATGTCTTCAGTCATACAGGTATTTATTTATGTTTACATGTAACTCGCAGTCTCTAAACCTGAAATTTGTTTTATTTCATCCACCATCCGTCCTTGATCTGTAGTTAATTCAATATTTTTGAACTCAAAATTGGCAAAGTGAAAAGAACTTGAAATATAATTTCGTGTATTTTAATTTGTGTACATATGTATGTATGTATGTATATTTATTTACATAAGTCTGTATAGAATATTTTTTTTTTCATTTACAACAACACCAAGAAACGGTTAATTTATACATGAAAAGTATCATAGAGGAAAACATGGATTATGTACATGTATGTATGTATACTCATAACACTAGGGTGACCCTTTTAATGTAAAATACTTTGACGATGTTTCTAAACAAAGGCATAAAGCGTGCTTTGCGAGGCGAAGTAAAACGGAAATTCGGAATACACGTCGTATCGGCTTCATCGACACGACGACGATTGCTAACGAAAGCATCAAAAGCTCCAGAAAATGACTTTGGATGACCATAAAACAAAATTTATTAATATACATAGATGACATTTTAAAATAGCAAAGGTATGTTGCGGAACATATTACACAAAATTATGGGAAACGTTTGAACGACGAAATCACGCAGTACAGCGCCATTTGAAAGAAAAGACTGTTGTTTCATCATTGCAGTTGCATGAAATGTGTTTCGAATGAAAACGAAAAGGTAATGGTACTACGAAAATGGCATCTATGTATAGCATGTTAAGAACATTTCAGTTTGCAAAAGAGGTTAAAAAAATACTAATCCTCCAGAAATTTTTAATACAGTACTAGTGTTATTGCTGTCACTTCTTTTTTCTCGTTTTGTAAAAAGAGGTATTTTTCATTAATTTTTTATCACCCTAGTATCATGCATATTCATTCGCCTAGTGCCCACTAACCGAATATCCAGATTTCAACTATATTTCCGTGTTAATAAACCAAATATTCTTTATGCGAGCACCGGAAGGCATTTAATAAGTTTGTGAAATATAGACACCGCCATGTATGCGAGTAGTATATGTATGTATGTACATATCTGTGTATTTAAATATGCATATCCCCGTAAAGTGTGAAAGGTGGTCTAAAAATTTTGACATGTTACTAGTTATTTTCAAACATAAACCGATGGCTCTTAGATCGTTTTTCAGTAAAACACGAGCTTCAATGGAAACACTGCCACACACACACACTTTATAAGGAGCTTCTCTATTTAAGGGTTACTTAAGAAAAACGTATATGTTTGCTTAATTCAGTGTACATTTGCAATACGGCTAATAAGTGTAAAGCTCAGTGTATGAGACTTACTAGACATAAAGAATGCTTCGCCCTGGTAATATGGAAGGTAAACGTGGTCTTCATTCGTATTTTGATCACCCTTAATGCCATAACAAGGATCCCAATCGTTTGTGTCACCTGAGACACAGTTTGTTGTACAAAAAAAATATATATATTTAAAATATAGAACTGTCAATTTTAAATTTGTTTTGAATTTATCAAGTTTGTTTCGAATATTATACCAGAGTATAATGAGGATAGGTATATACACATACAATGGATAAAGTAAGATTGTTTAACTTCGTGTCATATTTGTGGAGTGCTTCGCATTGTGTTATTCGAGTAGCATGTCAAAGTTTTTATACAGGCATTACATACAAGTATTGGAGGTCTAACATACTCAAAATACATATATCCGGACTTTGAAATGAATGAAGTGTTGTAAAGCCATTGTTTCTCTATGCATATGTTTAAATGAAATATAAAGGGTGCTTTATGTGACACACGAGATGTTGAACCAAGCAAAATATTTTTTTTTTTTTCAAATGTAAATGAAATCGCATATGCTCGTACAGATGTTCATACATATGAACTAAATAGAAAGATATTCTTTAAAATATTATTTAAACATACCGCCTTCTTCTTCCGAATCGGACATAAATGATTCATGCATTGCCTCCGGTGCAACGACACGATACTTCTCGTCGGTTTGAGTTTGTGCTGCCGCATCCGGCTCATTTGTGATCGACTTCAACGAATCCAAAACGCTTATGTAACCCAGTTTGCGTGCAATGTGTAACGGGGTCTGTCCATTAACCGTCTGAGCGTTGGCATTCGCCTTATGCTCCAAAAGCAGATTAACGATGTGGCAATGTCCTTGCTGTGCAGTTTGATGTAATGGCGTATAACCGATAGATGTGGCCGCGTCTACATTGGCGCCGTGATGCAACAAAAAGCGCACCATATTTGCCTGACCGAAATGTGCGGCCACATGCAGTGGTGTATAGCCGGCTTTGGTGGCCATGTCGATGTTGGCGCCATTGCGTTGCAAGATTTCAGCAACATTCACGTTGTCTTCTTGGGCACACAAATGCATTGGTGTTAGGCCATTCTTGGCAGGATGATTTACACCGGCCTTGTGCTCGATTAGCAAATTCGATATCTCAGCGTGCCCCTCCTGTGGAATTAGATTATTTTTGTTAGAGAAGACTACTTTAAGATTGGCAATCACTAGTTATTGTAAAACACACGTCACCTGTGCTCTCACGCTTGTTTACAGTTGCATCCACACTTGTGCATCCATTTACTCACCTGACAGCTCAAATGCAATGGTGTGAAACCGGCTTTGCTCTCGGCATTTGCCTGTGCGCCGTACTCCAATAGCGTTGTAGCAATGTCCATTTGATTTTTGCGTGCCGCAATATGTAACGGTGTATGCCCGTTCTTAGCTATGGCATGCGGGCTGGCCCCTTTCTCCAGCAACAAAAGCGCGACCTTTTGATTATCATAGTGGCAGGCCACATGCAATGGTGTCACACCATTCTTTCCTTGTGCGTCCACATCCGCCTCCTTTTGCAACAACAATTGAGCAACCTTGATGTGTCCATATTTGGCTGTCAAATGCAACGGTGTGAAGCCCTTCTTCGTGGCAGCATCCAAAGCTGCGCCATTTTCGATTAAAACGGCAGCGACCTGAAGAATAACATTTACAATACTTCTGTATAAGTCTTAGAAAATATGTATATGTGAGGTTAAAAAGTGATAAAGGATTGCTACAGGAATAATACAAAATGAAAATTGTTTATTTCATAATTTATTAAACATTATATTGAGGCAACAAATAAATAATAACAGTATAATCAGAACAACATACATCAAACAAACTTGCGGCGAATATAACATAAATAACAAAAGATCACTTTAAAGCTCTTACAAAATACTAAAGAAAGAACTTAACGGTAAAAACTAAATACTACATACATATATCAGTTTTCAATATGTCACCGATAAATAAATTGTTAAGACAGAAAAGTTTGTTTAAATAAATTAAATACTAAATCAGTACAAAAAAATTAAAGAAAGCTTTCAAAAATGCTTTGCAAAAATAATTTGATTTTATTTTAATCTTTTTTATAGAAATACTGAAAATATAAGGCAAACCTCGAAAAAAGTGGATAAAAATTGGTTATAAAAATTGTTGTATCTAAAATAAAAATAAAACGTGTTTGCCTTTTCTGATATATTTAAGGACACTTCTTGGAATCCACATTTGTATCTGACAGAGCAGTGGTTTTTGGAACAAAAAATTGTAACATCAATAACAAGAACTTAGGTGACATTAAAAATTGAAACGAAACTTAAACTAGGTGTACATAAAATGAGTAAAAACTAAAAAAAAGAAACTATAGATCAAATGAAATACTCCTGATGGCGTATCCAAAACAATTGCATCAAATAAACCGTATCAATGTGGTCCACAATTTTTTTCGCAATCAATTGCTTTACCTCATCCTGGCCTTCTTTGGCCGCAATATGCAAAGCAGTGTACATATCTTTGGTGGTGGCATCCACTTGAGCGCCATGCTGCAGCAATAGCATGACAATATCTACGTTACCGAGACGCGAGGCGATGTGCAACGGCGTTTGCTGTTCACGTGCACGTGCATCCACTTGAGCACCATTGCGCAGCAAAATGCGTATAATATCAGTCTGCAAAGGCAAGGAAGCGTTGTTAATTAAAAACGCAGTTAAACCTTGTCGCTTAGCCAGCCCTGCGACACTTACCTGATTTGCACGTGCGGCCAAGTGTAGTGGGGTCTCTCCGCGCACGGTCGGCACATCTGGACTGGCGTCATGTTGCAGCAAGTAGATGACAATGTTCATGCAGCCCATAAAAGCGGCTACGTGCAGCGGCGTCAAGCCGCTCTCCGTTGTGGCACTAATGCTAGCGCCGTGACGCAGCAGCAACTCCACGACCTTTATGCGATTCTTCTTGCAGGCAATGTGCAGCGGCGTGAAACCGTTGAGCGCACGTGCATTGGCGTCGGCATTGCGATCGAGCAATAGCTTAGCGACACGCACATGCCCGCAATGCGCTGCCACATGTAGCGCCGTCAAATAGTCTACCGTGACTTCATCAACGGGTGCACGATGGTAGAGCAAAATGCGTGCGGCATCTACATGCTCACCCTGCGCGGCCATATGCAACGGTGCGAGACCGTTCTTCGTTTTAGCGCTAATCGGGGCGCCGCGCTCTAATAGCATGTCGACAACTTGCTCGTGACCGGAACGAGCCGCACAATGCAACGGGGTTAAACCATCGCGTGTTTTGGCCTCGATATTAGCACCTTTCTCCAACAGCAAGGAAACCATATTTGTTTTACCCCATTTTGCGGCAACATGCAACGGACTGATATTGTGCTTAGCGGCGAAATTGACATCGGCACCCTTTTGTATGAGTAAGGTGGCGATGGCTTGATTGCCATAGTGGGAAGCAATGTGCAACGGTGTAAAGCCAGATTTGGAAGTTACGTCAGGATTGTGGTCGTTCTGTAAGATGGTGTTCGAACACAATGTCGAAATTTCCATATTAGCGAACACAATAATAATTTCATATTCAGTGCATACTCACATCTAGAAGTAGTGTGGCGGCCTTCACATCGTCTTTCTTGGCCGCAATATGCAATGCAGGCAAACGCACCTTACCGCGTGTATCGCTCTCCAAGAGCACGGCGACGACTTTGTCGTGTCCTTGCTGCATAGCTACTGCCAGCGGCGTGAACCCATCTTCAGTAGCCAAGCTTTGATTGGCGCCGTTGGCCAGTAGCAGCTTCACAACAGAATCGTGGTTCTCCTGCGCAGCCATATAGAGTGGCGTAAAGCCGTTCTGCGACTGTACATTCACGGCGGCATTATGTTCGAGCAAGAGTTTCACCACCTCTTCCTGCCCGGCAAGCGAAGCAATATGTAGGGCGGTGTTGCCCTTCTTTGTTGCACTATCCACAATAGCGCCACGCTTTAACAGCTCGGAAACGACATGCGTATGCCCATCCTTCGAAGCCAAATGCAGTGCATTCAAGCCATTCTAATTTAACAGTCAAAGAAATGGTTTTATTTAAAAACTTATGTTAAATTAGATCGACGGTATTGAAATATATACTTACAGTGTTGCTTGTGTTAATGTCAATATTATTTTTTAAATGTTCCAAAACTCGTTCTAGATTACCAGCTCGGGCAGCGCGTAGAAATGACGTGTTTCCATCGCCCTGTAACAAAAGTTACAAAAAATCAATGGGCATATTGAAGACTTTATGAAGAATTATTGGATTAAAATATGTTGCCAGAGGATCGAGATATACTAAATTTATAAAATTTTCAATGCGTGCGGCCATTTTTTAAATAAAAATGGTAAATGTGACTATGATAACTTATTATTACTATTTGGCAGAGCATTAAGAACATTACACTTCCTAACAACCTTAACACTTGCAAAAAAAAAACAAATGGTCATTCAACTGGGACAGGTGCATTAGAGGTTACCGGTTGCCTCCCAACCACTCTACCACCCAACAACTAACAAATTATGCGGACTGAACGGCTGCAATGTCAAGCCGAAGTGCCCACTTTCATATGCAACCAGCTGTCAGCAAGTGCATTCGCCCGCATATACTACATATACATTCACAAATATATAAAGCAATGCATACATAAATAACACGGTAAACTACAAAAGTTGTTTACTTGCTATTTGTTTACAAATTGAGGGGTTGAAAGTCGAGCATGTACTTAAAAACCAAAACACTTCGACTTCGAAAGAGCACGCATTATCGAAAATGGCGTCATCATTTCGAAAGAGAAATTCGAATTACGAATTGCACTCTCAACAACCCTCACCGCTCGTTTCTTCCGTTTTTGATTTGCTTCCGGCTGGAAATGAAGTGTTCTCAGAAATAAATGGTAGACAGTGATTTTTTTCTTGCATTTTCGCTCTATGTTTACCTACATATGCTATGCATTATGAGCATTGAAAGGAACCATCCCTTTGTGCATGTGAATAGAAAATCTTGGCATTTCCCATTAAAAACCCGCTTTTGGCATGAATATGTGAAAGAACATAAATACCGGAAGTAATTTCACATTTTAATAATATTTACTTAAGTTAATGAGCTTGCTTAGGAATATAAATGGAATTGCAAGCGATGGCGACGTAAACGTTGACTTCAAACATTGAAGCTTTTAGACAATAAAATGTTTAATCCTAGCATGTGAAGAAATATTTATTCTCACTTATAGAAGAATAGACGCAAAAACATTCTTGAAAGTTGTAAATGCAACCTTATTTTCATAGTTAATATCAGAATCATCATGGCATCGTTTATTACATCACATAGTTCAAGCTAGATTTAAACTAGTTTAGCATATATAGTTTTGGCATATACCGTAGCAGTCTTACAAATCCAACTCATTACTAAAATGGATATAAGAAATTAATATTACTTATTTCAGTTAATAAGTCGGCTCCCCGTAGCATTCAATTATATGCAACTACTCGTAGCTGCAAGTAAATCTAAAGCGTGCACATGTACTCCCATATGTGTACATAAGACAAATGACAATTTTTCCAAAAACCTTTCCAAATTTATGGCATATGACTCATTTGGGCGAAGAGTGTGCATAATAATAAGCAAAAAGGACCTGCGGGTACAGTAAATATGCAAAAACATTGTCAGTGCCTAACTCGAAATTGGGTTAATCTAAAAATAAATGAATGTTGGATATGAAACACGCACATCCGTCATACTGTCAAGTCACATTAAAGCCGCACCCAAAGCTAAATTATCTCATTAATGCACGAAAAACACATACATACATACACAAGTACATGCATGAATAATGCTAAAAACGCGTTCCCCTGAAACTAAGCACGAACTGTATCCTATCATATGTTTGCATATAATGTTAGTTATCCTGCATGAAGTACCATTTTAATCACTTGCCAATTTTCACACAATTACTCTACTATCACCTGCATTGCCCCTCACCACGGCAAATATTGCGTATACGAAAGTAGTTTGGCCACACAACAGTCGTTGCAAAAGAGAATAGGAAAATCGATGAAATTTTCAGCACCTCAGATGGGTGGGTCCCAATGAACATTTCTTGCAATATTTGAAATAAAATTTAATCGAGTTATGAATATCGATGAAAAATTTATATTTTTGCCAATAACTTGCAAATCCTTGCAAATAATGTGGAATTCAGTGGCGAAAGAGCAATTATTCAATGCAACTATGAAAAATCGATATTTTCAAAGATGGACGCCAATATGGCTGCCGCATAGTTCAACAGCCAAATTGTGGATTTCCACTTGAATTAAACGACTTTTAATATAAAAAACATAATAGAAATATAGAAAATTACCTGGGTTCCATTTTCAGTGACCATTTTGTGAAAAATCTAAAGTGTTTGAAGGTTTTGCAGGCAATTTTCTTCACTTAAAATTTATATAGTATAGAGAAATTGTGTAAGTCGATGTCGTCACTGCTTAGTCATAGCTTTCATTTCTTTTCCTGGATTGAAATTTTCATTTATGTGCACGATAATTTATAAAAACTTATTGAATGTGACCTTTTAAAGGCTTTTTCGTATTTTTTCAATTAAATTTGTTACTTAAAATACTTTAAAATTCGTTTTTAATATTCTATATGTATGTATATTATATTTATGTATATCTATATAGTGCTCTATGGTAGATAGCTTTTTCACTTAGGCGCTGATGTTAAGAAGAATTTTTGCTTCCGATTTCTTGAAAATTTTACTCTAGACTGGATGTGACCGCAACTTCAGCGTATCCTAGTAGCTGACTACCAAGTTGCCGACTCAGGATGTTCGAAGGACCTGCGCAGTGCATATTCGAAACGAGTGACTTCGAAGTCAAGCATTGAGAGCAACGAGAGTACTTCGAATAAATAGAGCGAGCAAAAGGAATCAACAGCTACGGAGAGTCACTACAAACGCCGGTCGCGTGCCTTGCAAAATGTTTCGCCACGTGCATCTGTTATTGTTTTGATTAGTTGCCGGTTTATACGTCTTTCTTCTATAGTATCATTTAAAGCGAATTGAAAATAAATATTTACGTGCTTACACATGTACATACAATGTATAGCGTTAGCTCGCACATGCGCAACCCTGATTTCATTGAGATACTTTAATATTTTCTGGAATACCTCATATTACTTTGTCGTTTAGAAGCCCGCACTCGCAAATCATGCTGTGGCATTTTGATTTTTTCGATGATTCATTGCACAGCTTCATGTGGATTCTTTGGAACAACAACTTTATACATTAAGCATTCACGAAATGTATTCATCATTCGACTTTTAATGTTGAAATTATTAAGGGAAGAAGTAAAATGTGCTATTACAGGACAAAAAGAAGGATGTCTTCATGGAGGACAATTCAAAATCACTCACCATTAAATTGTTTGGAAGCGATATCTGCAACAAAAACTTAAGTCATTGAGAAGGCTTTCAAATAAACAGGTAAACGAATTTGCTAAATCCCGTCCTTCGGAAATGTAATTTTTTGTAGAGCCGATACAGAACTCATTTGCAAGCAGTTTCGACACTTTTTAGTGATAAGTATGATAGACTTCTTCGAGAGAGCCCTTAAATGATGACAGTACGTATTTTGGGACCAATTTGGATTCCTTTGATATTTACGGAATGAACCCAATCGTCTATATTTTTAACGATTCGCCCTTTCTCACTTTTCTTAATTTGTTTATTTGCCACATGTACATATGAACATACATATACATATATGTATGTATGTATGTACATATATTTACGCATTTGTAGAATGCCATGGCCTGTACTCTGACAACCTGCATCGCAAACGCGAACGCAAAACTACATTTATGTACATACACACATCCATATTTATACTTGTGTGTTTGTATATACATATTTATGTATATGCAGGCATGTATTACGCTTGCATGTTAACATAAATTCAATTGCATTTCCGTGACGCATAAGAAGTCACGATTAGCAAAACCAAGCCGCAGCCATACCAGAGTCACATACGTACCAACTCGGTCGCGCTTTATTCGCAAAATATTCGAGTTTCAAATGCATTTTCGGCTTCAGCCCAGTCAAAACATGCGCCCCTTAGCAAGAACTTCCTCAGAAGAGGGTTGCTTTATCCTTCAACTCGCGCCTTTATTGCATTTCGCACGACTGCACGTGTACATATGTACATACATAAGTATGTATATAAAGTGTGACAGTTGTTATTTCAACGGTTCGACCTGTGATGACTTTTAAAGAAACTGTAGAGAAAAAGTGTACAACTTTGCCATTACTCAATTAATAATGGTTCCAAAATGAAGCAGTCGTGTTCCTCCCTCATGACATACCAGCCACTTAAGCTATAAACTATAACATCTCATAAAAAATTCCATTGGGATGAGAGAATATTGTAGGTGCAGAGAGAATATTGTAAATATTTGGTTCAATTTGTTTTAGTATTTGCTGGAATATGGAGCTTTGCCAAAAGTGGCTTAATTGACCAAATTTTTGCTTGTATGTACAGATGGACGGACAGACAGATATCCAAAATTCGATTTACCCTGTTATCACTTTGATACATATCCCTATATCCATTTCGCTGGGCTTTCTTAGTTTTAGGGTTTACAATCAACTGTTAGGGGAGCAAAACCGTTATAATCTGTGCAACAAATGCAAATTTAAATGTTGGCTCATATTTTACCGAAAAATTCTTACTTCCTTCCCCCTTCCACATAGTATCTTCCAAAATACAATAACATTAAACAGAACTATGCAATTATGGATTTAGACACCTCTTTACCATTAGAAGAGAACATATATGAAACAGTTTTTATACTCTCGGAACATGTTGCACGGAGTATAATAGTTTTGTACATCTAAAACTAATCGCGGTTATAGCCGAGTTAAGAACAGCGCGCCAATCGTTTCTTCTTTTAGCAATTTGGCGCCAATTCGAGATAACTTAAGCAACCAGCTTCTTCTCTATCTGATCCTCTTTCTTTGCTTCCCCCGGCGGGTAATCCGTCAAATACTTTCAGAGCTGGATTGTTTTCATTCATTCGGACAACATGACCAAGCCAGCGTAGCCGCTTTCTCTTAATTGCTGAACTCGTCGTTCGTATAACTCATCGTTCCATGGAATGCGATATTCGCCGTTGTCAAAGCGCAAAGGATCGTATCTCTGCAGAACCTTTCTCTCGAAATCTCGTTACGTCGATTCATGAGATGTTGTCATCGTCCATGCCTCTGCACCATATAGCAGGACGAAAATAATGAGTGACTTATTGTGTTTGGTTTTTGTTCGTCAAGAGAGAGCTTTACTTCTCAATTGCCTACTCAGTCTGAAGTAGCACCTGTTGGCAAGAGTTATTTTGCGTTGGAATTAATACTGGTTCCAATATAGACAAAATTATCTACAACTTCAAAGTTATGACTGTCAACAGTGATGTGGGTGCCTAGTCGCGAGTGCGACGACGGTGTGTTTGATGGCAGGAGATATTTCTTCTTATCCTAGTTTACTACCAGACCCATTTTCTTCGCTTCCTTATCCATCCTGGATAAATCAGAGCTAACGGCACGGATGCTGAAGCCAATGACATCAGTTCCATCGGCATACGCTAGCAGCTGTACACTCTTATGGAACATGGTACTTTCTCTAGCAGTAGATTGAAGAAGTCGCACGAAAGGAAGTCACCTGGTCTGAAACCTCGTTATGTATCAAACGGCTCGGAGAGGACCTTCCCGGTCCTGACGAAGCTTGTGGTATTGCTCAACGTGAGTTTATGCAGCCGTATTAGTTTTGCGGAGATAATGAACAACAAGTATTACGTTTCACAACCGGTGTAAAAATAGGATGACGGACGTGTTACCGCCCACTTTTAAATGAAACCGTATATCTCAGAAACTACTTGACCAATTTCAACAAGATTTGAAATACTATTGTACGCTACGAGGGAAATCGGGTGACAACCACGAATACTTCCTTTATAACAAACTTTTAAAGTCCAACTGATTCTTTCAGTTTACAATATACAAAATCAAACATCAATGACGTTATTCGAGTAAAACTTTGCATAAATAGTGTCTTCAAGGTATTTAATCTTACGTCCAAAAATTATCGAAATCGGACTTTAACTTTACAAGAAACCAGACTCCAAATATGTGAACACCTGTGAGTTCTAGTATTGCAATTCGAGAATATTTTTGTGATAACAGCATGCCCTTGTACCAAAAATGGGTGGAATCTGGCCAATACTTTCTTAGTTCCCATATACCTAATATAGATATTATTGCACTTCCCATTGACTTTATAACATATCTATCGATCAATATGTAAGAAATCGTAATAAAATTCTGAACGGGTACCTTTCAAATCTTATCTATCTATCTTTTTATACCCTGAACAGGGTATATTAAGTTTGTCACGAAGTTTGTAACACCCAAAAGGAAGCGTCGGAGACCCCATAAAGTATATATATAAATGATCAGTATGTTGAGCTGAATTGATGTAGCCATGTCCGTCTGTCTGTCTGTGCGTCCATCTGTCTGTCAGTCTGTCTGTCTGTATATATACGAACTAGTCACTCAGTTTTTAAGATATCGTTTTGAAATTTTGCAAACGTCATTTTCTCTTCAAGAAGCTGCTCATTTGTCGGAACTGCTGATATCGGACCACTATAACATATAGCTGCCATACAAACGAAGTATTTGGTTGCTTTTTATACACAACACATGCTGTTACACACTCACAATCAGATCACCTCATTTCATGATTAGTAGGTACATAAAGTTTCCAAGTTTTCCGATTAAGTTTCTCATATGCTAATTGTCCCCTTTACTATTTTTATGTTATCTTTCCTCCCTATTGGGTAAACACTTATTATACGACTTCCCTTTTATTTAAAAAAGTTAAAGTTCTAATTTACCAAATTGTCGCAAGCAGCAAGAACTTATTTCATGCTTTGATTTTCTTACAGGGTCTGCAAGTGTACAACGAGTTGTAGTTGTTTATTGCAGAAATTTCACAACAAACATCTAAGGCCAAAGCCAATAAATGTTGATATGTATTTATGCATATGTATGTATGTACATAAGAAGGCATACATAATGAAGCAAATTGCCTAGATTTGCTTAAGTAATACATATAATTCGTTTTTGACTACAATTTACCAAGCAATTAAAATAAAATTACCGTTCTACCTTGCAAAGGGCGAAACTAGTTCATAAGCTCGTTGCCAGCCCTGCTGCATATAATCAATTTCCATAAAATTCTTTTTCTCTTTATTTATATACAATATTTTGCACACAGAACTCTTCACTTACACCCAAACTTTGGAGCGATGGAAAGCGCTTCTTCAGAGACAACATTTTTTAGCTTTATTTGCGGTTGGTTGGATAACTGTTAATCAATAATTTTAATTAATAGTCCTACGAATTCATTTAATTCGGTTTCTCACATTATAGCCCGACGAGCAAGCGGTGGCAAAACAATTTGTATACTGCAAAGGAAAATGAAATCCATTTTGTAGTTTCCGAAGAAGCATGTGGATATCATTATGGCGAGCAATTTCTGGTCGAGAGTACTTGTGTGTTCAGTATTTATGTTATTTCGAGCAGAATTTTGAAAACAATTCCATCTATTTTTAAATACTATTTCGCAAAACCACTCAGAGAGAGCAATAGAATTAGATATTTATATTCCCTTATGCTCTGGGATTTAGTGCGATCATTTGGTTGTGGATTGTAGAATGGATTGCAGACAGAGTCGTTTGAATGAGCATTTATAGGAGTCTAAACAAATGGTTTGGTGTTATATGTATGTATGTACAGGCCTAAGATACTCTCAGATCCGACGAATACTTGTAATTGGCACTTTTTCTGTTAGTAACGGAGAAAATCTCTTTCTTTAGCAATAACACGAATATGGAGCATAATCCGACAGGCATAAAAAATACATATACAAAAATATTTAAAGTGGGTTAATGGAGGTTAATTGTAAAATTAAGAAAGTGAACAATAACCATGTCTCATCATAACAGAGTATTAGGGAACTTCCACCTAGAATTCATAAAATAAATACCGAGCAAAGCGAACTACAGCGCCCTAAGGGGAAGAAGAAATAAAAATGCGAATTTACAAAATCACTTTGTGTTCTGTTGACCAAGTGGCTACATACATACATTTGCACGTTAACATAGCCTCAGCGATTAGTAATGCCTCACGCCCTTTAACCCAAATATTTTATTGCTTTAGCTGCCAAACTGGCGACATCGCTGAAAATCCAACATTTAAATCTTGCCTGCGCAACATCTCTGTCTCATTGCGGAATTACGTCACTCTTTGTACATCTACACATCTCTACACGCGTATCATCTAACGGACAGGATATGCACAGTCATGTTATAGCCTTTGGGCGTACACATACTCAATTAGGGATGTTATTTCATGTCCATACAAATAACCATTGTGGGCCAAAGTAAGATCTAAATATTGACATGAGCACCTGATTAACTGTAAATAAGCCATTAAGGATGAGGTCTCCTTAACTACTTAATCATCTCTGAAAATATACGCTCATTAAGGCATGTGTAATATTTTGATGAGACCACAAAGGATCTATTTTAATGTTTATGCCGCAGATACCTACTAAAGGTACGTCCATACACATACAATACATACTTAGGCGCTAAATATATTTATATATATATATATATATATTCATAAAAGCTGTTGGGTTACCATGTACTTACAGAGCTGTGATGTCCAAAGTGCTCATGTTTGGCGCCATGTTTGCCCATGTGATAATGGTGTATGGGTGCGCCACTTGGCGGGGACGACAGTTGCGATGGTGGGCTATGGCGGTGGTTGTGGTGATGTTGTTCCTGATGCTGCTGATGATGCGAATGCGGGTGATGATTATGCGATGTTGGCGGCGATGGCATGTTATGGCCGCTATGAGGCAAATGTGATGTGTGTTGCACACCAACCTGATGGCCATGGTGATGTGGTACATGGCCCTGTGAGGCCTCCAGCAACGTCGGTTGTATGTGCGTTACGAATTGTGCCATTTTTGTTAGGCGATTATATAATTTTTATGTATTAAAGTGAATAATAATTTAATTAAGTTTCCAAAGGATTTTGAACTTTTAATTTTTCGAAAAATTTCATATATTTTCAATAAATTTTTGTATGTATGCAGATATAAAATTTACTGAACGTGTACGTGCAGGAACACACGTTAAACTTTTGTATCTCGAATTAATATCTATTATTTTGCATAAATATGTATATAGTGCATACTTTCACTAAAATATTTATATTTTTTCGAAAGAAGATTCAATATTTTTTCACTTTCACCGCTTACGTGCCGCAAATTTTACATAAGATCACTTAGCAAATATACATATATGAGAGGGCATATTGTATATATTTTAAATATTTTTACTTTTCCAACTCCTTAACGCATCTAACCAATATCACTTTTTCAAGGTATACTACATATACATATGTATGTATGAACACTTTGAACCAAACTTTAAAATTTCTACACTTTGAAAACGATTAGATAACTTTTCCATAAAAATATTTTCACATTTTGTGGGTATACCAAAACTGGTTGTGAGCAATTTGTTTGTGTGAGTATTTGGTGTACAAGTGGAGTTTTCGCAATGTCAGCCGTCAGGACAACCTTTTGCCAGGAACAATGTCAAACAACTGATAGTGCTTTCGTAAAATGCTCTGGCTTTAGCCTTTGCCTTATGGCATTGCAGGATTTTCCACACACAACACTTCGCATCGCTTCGGCATCTACATCAGGCGAACCCATGCGTTAAAGCCCTGGCCGAGTGTAAGTATTGGTGTTAACAGGGCCAACCACCTCGTCGGTGTTGGCACAAAATCACAAACAAATACAACGAAAACAAGGAAACTACAACAACAACAGCGAAAGCGTCTTGCAAAAGAATGCCACCGAAGAAAGCATAACACATTAAATGTGTTCCTCATGGTCTGGGATATGAGAAAAATATACTCGTATTTACGCGACTACGCGACCCCCTTTGGCAGGGTGAGCAAAATAGGGTGTTGCCGCGCTTGCGATGTTGCTAAGATGGTCCACCGAGATGTCATCCATACATTTATGTACATACATTTGTATGCGTGCATGTTTGTGCGTGCTGTATGTACATTTGTTTGTGTGACTGAATTCATAATTTAGCCATATTACATACTCAATAAGGAAGTTGAGCACTACATCCGGCATAACTTTAGCCAAGTGTCTCAAATCTAATTTTAGACACACTTTCCTTGGAATTAGGACTAGAACCTCGGTCAAGCATCTAGGCAACGAAATATTAAATTTAAACATACAGATATTGGGTATTTTCTTATACTTATAATAGAGGTAATGTTGACTTATAAATATCAAATACAAACATTCTATCGTCTATAATATCGGAGTTACGTTAAAAATACAATATTTGTTAATAATGGCGGGCATACATACGTATGTATATGTATGTGGTAAGAGAAACGGCATTGTGCCATCGCTATACGCAAACTGCTACGTTAAAGTATATACATACGTACTTCCGTTCTCTACTGCGGTGACGTAAGAACGTAACATTAAACTGACGATGTACATATATAAACTGTGGTGAATAGCAAGCAACGACAACACTTTTTTATGCCGAAGAAAACAAAACAACATAAACACTTACGTATGTTTGTGGGAATATACAAATGTGTTGATAACAACTAGTATGAGACTCTACTCTCTACTCTCTACGTACACAGAGCGCGAAGTTCCAAAGTCCAAATCCGATGCATTGGCTTTCAATAATAAAGCAAGAGTGCTTTGCAAAATTAATTTTATTCGTATTCGCGACGTACCGTAAGCAGGAACAAAACTTCTCACAAACAACACAGTGTTCATCGGCATTTAGATTTTGCTAGCGCCAACTTTTTAGCTTTGGAATATATTTGCGCAATCAAAAATAATTATGGCTTTTTTAAATAAGGTAAGAATGCGAGAGAGTGATCATATTTTTAAGCAAAGATCGGTGAAAATAATCTAAATCAATTTTGTAAACCAACTGGTGAGCGAATGTTGTTAAAATAGTGTGAAAATTAAAAAATTTCGAATAAAATTGCTTTTTTTTTGTTTTTAGGCCAAGTGCACATGTATGTACATATACATATGTATGTGATGTAGTATGTATGTGAATTTCTATGTGCAATGACGAGACGTCAGCAAACCGAACAAGTAGATTATTTTTGTTTGTTTATAAGCGTCAATTCTGTACTTTGACCCCCCATAAGTTGACAATAACCGCTAATTTATACGAGAAGCTTTGAGCAAATATTTTTGTTTTTTTTTTTGATTTGGTGAATATTATTTTAATGTGGATGACTTGTTTATTAGAGCAAAGCAAGCTTGGGTGAATTTATCATGATAATTACTTCATAAAGAAATAAGTGCATTGCATTAGGGTGCTTCATTTTTATGCGATATTTTTTTTCCTCTTTGCTATTTGCAAATCTTAAATAAACAAACAAAAAATTGCGGCTGGATAATACGTTTGACGTGCAACAGCGGGTTCAAAATATAAGTAACACTGACTATTTTTTCGGTTTCGATTAGATTTTCGACGTGAAAAAAAAAATTTTTGAGAAAAATTTGTGTAGAATTTTTATAAAAATTTTAAAATTGTATTCCAAAAAAAAAAAAAACAAATAGTTGTGGTTATACAATGCTTATGCTCACAAATAAACATACATACATATGTATACCATATATTCGGTTAGATCTAAAATAATGTACCAGTTGTTTTTAGGGTGAAACGGGTAACGGGCAGCCATTTTAAAAATATGGGTTGGTTATTGAGGCTATATAATGTTAAAATCTCCTATTTACGCTAGTGTTTAAGAAATTAATAAATCGTTTCATTTAAAAGCATGCAAAGCATCCGTTGCACCCGTATATATGACAATAGGATCTAAATCACCGGAATATACATATACTACAATGAAATTGACATTGTTTTTTCAGCTTACGGCCACGCCTCTGCGTCAATTGACATCCCGCAGTTATGCCGCACTTTCTCACGTCATACCTACTGGACCCTCCTTCGGTATTACCGATGACCAAAAACAATTTCAAGACCTGACACGCAAATTTGTACGCGAGGAAATTATACCGGTGGCGGCTCATCATGATAAAACTGGCGAGTATCCATGGGATATTATCAAGAAGGCATGGTCATTGGGCTTAATGAACAACCATATACCAGCCGACATCGGTGGCATGGACATTGACTGTTATACCAGTTGTCTAATTGCCGAAGAGTTGGCATACGGTTGCACCGGTATCATGACAGCGCTAGAAGCGAGTGGTTTGGGTGTAAGTAAATGAGTAGATGGCAATCATCAACTGTTCTAATATGATCGTTTCTTACTTGGCTACAGCAAACACCTGTTATCATTGGTGGTAACCAAGAGCAGAAGAAGAAATATTTAGGACGCCTATTGGAGGAACCTATAGTTGCCGCTTATGCAGTTACAGAACCTGGTGCCGGTTCCGATGTTAACGGCATTAGAACGAAAGCTGAGCGCAAAGGTGACGAGTACATTTTGAATGGACAGAAAATGTGGATCACAAACGGTGGCGTGGCAAATTGGTACTTCGTGCTGGCACGCACCAATCCCGACCCCAAAGCGCCCGCCTCTAAAGCTTTCACCGGCTTCATTGTCGACCGTGACACACCCGGCCTTACGCCTGGTCGTAAGGAACAAAATATGGGACAACGCGCGTCTGACACACGCGGCATCACTTTCGAAGATGTACGTGTTCCCAAGGAGAATGTGCTGATCGGTGAAGGTGCCGGGTTCAAAATCGCCATGGGTGAGTAAAGGTTTCAACGAAAGATTGAGACTGTTTTTTTCATATCTCATTAAGTATATCAAATGTTCATGAAACTAAAGTATTCACTATGTATATATCTTATTGTAGGCACTTTCGATAAAACGCGCCCACCTGTGGCTGCTGGTGCTGTCGGCCTGGCGCAACGTTGTTTAGACGAGGCATTGAAATACTCGTTGGAACGTAAAACTTTCGGTGTACCAATCGCCTATCATCAAGCTGTACAATTCATGCTCGCCGACATGGCGATCGGGGTGGAAACATCTCGTCTGGCTTACCGCTTGTCGGCATGGGAAGTAGATCAAGGCCGTCGTAACAGCTACTACGCTTCGATAG
Source organism: Bactrocera tryoni (assembly GCF_016617805.1). NCBI lineage: Eukaryota > Metazoa > Arthropoda > Insecta > Diptera > Tephritidae > Bactrocera > Bactrocera tryoni. The sequence continues at coordinate 8,825,985 of NC_052503.1, read as the reverse complement.
CCAAGTGCCATGCGGCGGATATGGCGAACAAGATTGCCAGCGATGCTGTACAGATTTTCGGCGGCAACGGATTCAACACCGACTATCCCGTCGAGAAATTGATGCGTGATGCTAAAATTTACCAAATATACGAAGGTACATCGCAAATTCAACGTCTAATCATCTCCAGAAATATGTTGGAAGAGGCCAAACAATCAGCTAAATAAGTTAGGAAATATTTTTATTTATGTAAAATATGTATTGAAAAATCTAAATTAAATTTATGTAAGTTTTTTACGAACTGCTTGATTCTTTCAAGCAATTACTATATGGAATAAGAAAAAAAATTATAATTTAACTACATCGATAGGTAGGTCAAAAGAAATAAAACATTCTACAAAACAATGACATGCAATTTAAATTTTTATGACAATACTTTTCATTAATTGGTTCAATGTTCAATGCGCACTAAGAACCCTATCACTTATCAGCTCAAACAATACGAAGACGGAGATATTATTGTCCGCCTGGGGGTAGTTGTTTATACATGTCTCTGCTTAGTGAAGCATTTGGTATCGCTAAAATACCAGATTTGTATGTTTACTGATAACAATGCCAAGAAGACGTATGATTCAAAAGACTAGATTGTTTTATATACAGTGACAAACATATAAATGGGGGCATCGAACAGGTTTTAGTAAGGAAAGGTTTTTGCAGTTATCTACTCGCGGTTACCACAGATTATAGCGCATTGAGTCCGATGCGTATGGTAGATACGGGTTAAGAACGGACGAACTGGCATTGAATTGTGTCTATCAAATGTGTTGGACCAAGATGAAATTGTTGTCAATGAAACTAATATTATTCGTCAGCAGCATGTCTGGTGGCTATTTCGATGCTCTATCTCTATTTGTGCTGAGGGAAATTAGATTACATTGGATCAATCACATCACTTGACTTAACCCAGTGGCACAAAGTAGTCCTAGCAGCACTGATAAATACAAGTCCTTCAACAGTTTCATTTCTCCAATAGCCGGGTATCTTCTTCCTGCGTATGCGAGACAATTAAGACTAATAGTTGACAATTATTTTTAGAAAACCCCGGAGCATTACGACTATGTGAACCCGATGGTGGTATGCACGGTCAATTCCAATATGCCATATTTTTTTAATAACAAAAATGTAGTTTATTTGTGATTGGCACCGTTTTGTTGTACTATATATAAGTGTATGTACAAATTTGATCCTTAATAAATACTTATACCAATTGATAACTATCAAAGTTTTCTTCACTACAAGCATAAAACACTTACGTTAATCAAAATATCCTGAGACCCAGCCTATAGTTGGATAATAGTCCCGATATAGATATCTTCTTCGAAAGTGAATATGTTTAATCTCCAGAAGGGTTCGTAAAATCAACCGTTTATCTATCACCAATTCTGAATCAAATCCTGCTCATTTATATGTAATAGTAAGCACGCGGAAAATGATTTTATTTTCGCTTTATCGCCCCAATGTGATTGCCATAAGCTGCGCAGACGCGGCTCATATTCATTGCATTTGTCGCCTAAAGTAAGCGATAAAAAACTTGGAATTTGCTTCAATTGCTGCACCTTCTCCAAGCGTTCCTCATCCACAAAGTGCACGCAATTCAGAGCGCAAAGTTTTCGCAGGTGTGGAATCTTTGATAATACAGTTAGAAAAGTGGCGCCACTTAATTTGTTATTATCACTCAGGTCAAGTAGATCTAAATCGCAGGCCTTTTGAAGGTTTTCGGATATTTTGTATAAATTCAGATCGCTAAGATGGCAACCGCAAAGCTTAATGCGCCGAAACTTCTCACACGTACCGCTTTCAAAGAAGGACGTGATATGTTCAGCAATCATGGCCGCATTTCGTTCGTCTGCGGATGTGTATTCCTGTATATAGCTCAGATTAAGCTCTTTTAGGCGAGATGCATTTAATTTGGCTAGAAGTTTACGCAGGGAATCATTCGTAAGCTTGTTATAGCTCAAATCAATCGCACTTAATTGAAAGAAAGCCAAGTCAAAATCATACAAATTCGTTAAATTACAATTCGATAGTGACAGTTGTTGCAGAGACTTAGCTGCAGTGCTGCTACAAAATCTGTCCAAAATTCTTAAACTGTCGTTGCCCAATGGATTTTGACTCAAGTTCAGCTCTTCGAGCTCCTCAAGCCCACTTGGCATTGAGAGTAGGATGTCTACCCCTTCCGAAGTTATCAGGTTGCCTTGTAAATTTAAAGTTTTCAGCTGCCTCAGTGTAGGTAAGGACTTGGCCAACTGACGGCAGCCTTCGTTTTGTATGAAATTATTTTTTAAATTAATTACTCGCAGGTTAGCTTGATGCAGCACTGCCTTGAATATAGGCTCGGTGATGGGCGGTAGGAGCCAAAAATCAGCTAAACAAATAATATTCGATGTCTGTGTTTGCTCCAATGCAAACAACACTGCGCTATTGACATCTGAAAATAACGTTATCAATTGGAATTATATTTATGAAATAAAAAAAAATTATATATATATTATTTAACTATGTGTTAACCTTTCTTAAGCTGATGACACATTTCTTCGTAACGCTGGCCTAGTGGCGATATCTGCCAGTCCAAAACTGTTGCCAATATCATGTTTTGTTCCAGCGCCACATTCAATGAATCATTCTCTTCGTAGGCAAAACCATCGGCGGTTTTTAAACGCAAAATCGGCTTCAATCCTACTAAGCTGTGTGAAGGAAAGAGCACTTATATTGGACCTGTTAACACTGAGGGCAATTTTGTTTACATACTTGTAATAGCGTCTTGCAGCCTCTTCCGCCAGCCAACGTATGTTAACGTCATTCAATTTTTTGCGCTCAACGGGCACCAACAACAATTCATTTTCAACTTTAATTTTAAATGAAATCGTTGTTGGCATGACCGGGGTTGCTTGTACTTTAATCGGCGATGATTTTGAGGGCGATATCAGCAGGTGTATGGATGCGGTTGTTGAATCAGGTTCATTTGTTGTTGACGGCAGATCACAGAAATCATCACCCGATCTGGGACTCTCGCTGCGAAAGCGGCAAAAGCCATTTTCCAGTAATGAGGATTGATGTTTGGTCTTGTTACCTCTGCCGATTGACAAATTTGAACAATTACTGACATTAGACGAACCGGATAAACGCAATTTGCTCGTTTGCTTTTTGCGCTGCTGTTTCGTCGGAGCTGTTGCCGCATCTAGCAGTACTTGAAATGCGTCATCAGGTGCAAGAGCATCATCTGCACACCATGTTGAACTCATGGTGTCGGTGTTTAGATTTTCTTTAGAGGTTGAAGCTATTTCTTTGTTTGGTGTGTGGAAACGTCGTTTTTTGCGTTCTGGACCCAAATCATCAATTAACCAATCATTATCATCTATTTCGTCCTCATCCAATAATGCACTGCGTCGAGATTTTATCGAACTGGACGAACCTGGCTCGCAACTTAAGCCGTCAAAGGTATCCTCTTCAAATTTGTTTGCACGATTCGGATGTTTCAACTGTGCCATTACTGTTTTGTATTCCATGCCAGCAGATTTGTCACGTGGAGACCTTTTATTCGATTCCTTTCCAGCTCTTTTAATTTCAGAACGATTTAGACTAGTGCGTTTTCTACCACCACTATGCAGTTCTTCCTCAACCAAAGTTGTGTCACCGCTATCCGATTCAGCATCTGTTGCAGGCTCAACTTGAGCATTTGTTAAAGGTGCTGCCGATTTCTTACAAATTCCTGTCTTCGAAAGTGTTGCCACAAGTCTAGATCTAATCTCTTCGTAATGGGCTTGCTCACCATCGGTCAACATAGCTGAACGTCGCCATTTATCCAAACCATTCAGACAAGTTTCACCGAAATCGGTTTTGATTGCTGTATCTGCACCACGTTCTAAGAGCAGTTCCACTACATCGAGAAACCCATTCGAACAGGCATCATAAAGTGGTGTTATTCCATCACAACTAATACCCCCTTTATCATTAATAGCAACAGCTGCTCCACGATCTAACAGTAGCTCTACTATTTCTCGAAATCCATGATTGCTGGCCTCGTGCAAAGGAATCCAACCGGCATGATCGCGAACGTTAACCACATGACCTTGGTCAAGAAGTCGACGCACCAACTCTATATTTCCCGCTATACACGCTTGATGCAACTGCGTTTCGCCTTTATTATTACGCTTTATTGTGAGGGCACGAACCCCTCGTGTTGCCCGATGAGGCCGTGGTTTTTCTGTCTCATCTAAGTCACTCATATCTGAATCGGTTAAGTCATCAAGACACACATCATCGCCAAGCTCAGGCGTATTCTCTTCATTGACTGCCGCCGCGTTGTCATCTGACTCAGTGTCGCTATTTCCATCGTCGTCATTTTGTAGATGTATGCCTTGGTGATAGAAATGTAAATATTGGAATAAAATATTTATGTATACTATTTTAAAAAGTTTTATATTTTCACCTCTCTCTTTTGCTTCTTCCAATAACTCATCTACAAGCATTTGCATCTTGTGTTTTAACATAAGACGCTTCAAACGCACAAACACAACACGTTCTTGTTGTGCTCGCTCGCGTTCATTAGTATTTTTTGCTGCTTGCAGCTTCGCCTTCTGATAAATATCTTGTATTGTCCAAAACGATTGTCGTTGGTGCTCACACACTTCGGCTATTGCACAAAGCGTTGAAAATGCCTCAGACGGAATATCCTTATTAAGCTCATATTCCTTCCACAGATACACCAGTGCCTGATCATATTCTCTATTATCTTTATAAGTCTGATAGAGACTTACATAGATTGGAATTAAATTTTTTGATGGATCCAAGTTTTTCTCAGCGCAACTAAGCATTTGCTGATAGTACTCAATAGCTTTAGAATAATTTTGTAGTTGACAGCAACCATCACCTAGTTTCTCATACAAACTTTTCCGTTTTGAATAGTCTAAAAAGCTGGTTGTGACCAATTCGTCTAAAATTTGACAAATCTTTACGACTAAGTAAAGAAAAAATTAATAGAAGTGAATCTTTACGACTTAATTTAATAAGGAAAGATATAGAAATCCAAGTGCATAGTTTTTTAATATTATACTTACCAACTCGTAATGATTTTTCAATCGCATTTCGGTCGTTTTCATCAGGTGTGTTTTTCTTATAAGCTTTAGTTAATATTTGTTTAGCACTGGCAAAATCGCCATCTTTAATTAAAATCTCCGACTTTGTAATAAGTGTTTCGCAAATTTTTTTGACCCTATTCGGCAAACGCTTCGCTACCTCCAACGCCAAATTACAGTACCGTAATGCTAATGTCGAGTCATGCATTTTATAAAAATATAGCAAACTCATCGAAATATAACATAAGTGGGTTAATTCAAATAGGTCATGCGATTTACTAATTTTTATAGCTTTTTCAATATATGTAATTGACTCTTGGAATTCTTCCAAATGTTCTTTCACAACACCAATATTAAGATAACAACGTGCCTGCATATCCAATTGTTCCTGTTTTGAAATTTGTCCTGAAAGTCTTTACAAGATTATGGAAAATATATGTATTACTTTTGCGCAATAAAACCTGATACTAGAACTCACTCCTTTATTAAAAGCAAACTTTTTAGAAAGGCACGTTCAGCTTGCCTTAACTGATCCATAGTGATCGAAGCGCTTTCTGTGGTGCTTTGCCCATGCAACAAGTGTGCCCGTCCCAATGTAGCATAAGCACGTTGCTCTTCCACCTTATTACGAAGTCTTTTAACAACATCTTAAAATTATGATTGAAATTAATGAATATTTAACCATTTTTATAAATACACTCACCGAGGTAAAGGTTAATGTGCTCTTTGGCTTCGCCAAATTCACTAAGCAACATATACATTTCTCCAATCATTCTATGAGCTTTCGCCATTTCCAATTTTTTCCCCAGTTTGGCGTAAAGTTCTGCCTCCTGTAAATATTCGCGCACGGCATTTTGGTATTTTCCCTGCTGATTGTAGAAATCTCCCAAATTGTTGCAGCAAACGGCCAGTTGTTGAGTATTACCTTCACTTCGCGCCTTCTCCTTCCGTTTGATAAATTCTAACAATGTTAACATCCATAAATACATAAGTATATACCAAAATATTATGTGACTATACATACTTTTTTCATCCATAAGTCACTGTTTGTTCTCCAACTGTATTAATTCATATATACGGCAATAATTAAATAAATTGCATAGTATGACTTATTGCAAATACTACTTCACTTGATTTGCTGGTTGGGCGCAATTTTCGTAAACAATTAGGTATGGTCTTGAAACCGATCAATTTTGTGTTATCGATTCCTAATAAATTTTATTGCTTTTGGTTTTAAAACAATTAAACAACGAAAAATCTTTTTAAACAAAATATTCGTTTAATAGATGTATGTAGTATTTATTAAAACTACTGGATATCAATTCTATAATAAATATAAAATACATTAAAGCATATTTTCTAACGCAATAGCGAAAAGACGATATCCCTACAGAAACTCACTTTTTCCAACGGGGTATGCAGAATATTCAGGTGACATTTGAATTTTATTTAATTTTTCCACTTTTTGTGCTCTACAGGTTTTGAATTTCTTCTTTTAAACTTAAAACCGCGAAAGAATTTTTGGTATAAAAATACAAATTACTTCTAAATTCATATCAAAACATTATTATAGTTTATAAAATGGGAGTAAAGGATCTGTGGTCGGTTTTAACGCCACATGCTGAGAGAAAGCCTTTATGTGAATTACGAGGTAAAAAAGTTGCTATAGACCTGGCTGGCTGGATCTGTGAAAGTTTAAATGTGGTAGATTATTTTGTGCATCCCAGACAGCATTTGAAGTAGGTATATGTGATATATCTGATTTATATTTTTAATTTATTTTATAACCACTGATCGCGACATAAATTTATTTTTGACATCAAACAAAAGGAACCTATTCTTTCGGACATGTTATTTGATATGGGAGGACGTGACTCCCGTTTTTATCCTAGAAGGCCAAGCGCCCAAACTAAAGGGTCAAATAATTTCAAAACGCTCCGAGCAGCAATTCCGTGGTGCCAAACCTAAACAAAATAAATTGGAAAAAACATCAGCAGAAACTAAAGAAAAGGATAAAGGTCGGACAAGATTTAACCATGTGTTGAAACAATGCGAAACCTTGTTGCAGTCAATGGGTATCCAATGTGTTCAAGCACCAGGCGAAGCTGAAGCATATGGCGCATTTCTTAACAAAAAAGGGGTATAAAAATAATTTTATTGTATTATTAACTTTTTAAAAAAAATTTTATGGAGCAGTTAGTTGATGGAGTGATTAGCCAGGATTCAGATTGCTTTGCTTATGGCGCCATTCGTGTCTATCGTAATTTTTCGGTGTCCACTCAGGGTGCCCAAGCAGCACAAGGCGGTGCAGTAGACATCTATGACATGCGTCAAATAAAAGGAAAAATGGGTACGTATAAATGTATGTATATACTTGTCATATCAGAATATATTTTATAAACAAAAACTGAATATTATCCATCAGATTTCGGCCAAAACAAAACTATTGTAATGGCACTACTCTGTGGCTGTGATTACTGTCCTGAAGGAATCGGCGGCATAGGGCGAGATGGTGTTTTAAAGTTATTCAATAAGTACAAAGAACAAGAAATACTAGAAAGGTATAATAAGACGTTTGAATACCGTTATAATACGAATACACAGTACTTATATTTAGAATAAGATCGTGGCGACAAGAAGACAATAAATATACCGCTTTGGAAATGCGAGTTGATGACAAATTGATTTGCAGCAATTGCGGACACATGGGACGTACGCAAAGTCATACAAAGAACGGATGTGGAATTTGCCACACTAATCGTGGTTGTGATGAGAGCTTGTGGAAGTAAGTATAGAGCCTCTTATATTTCGTGGAAATCATTTATTTGAAACATCTATTAATAAAACATTTTATTTCTAATTTTCTTATAGAGAAGAACGTTTATCTTTGAAAGCAGAACTTTCATTACGTAAGAAGGCAATGATGGACCCGTTTTTTCCGTCCGAAGAAATCATTGCTGAATTCCTCAACGAACCCTCCACGGTTCCCACTTTAGCTTTAACTTGGAGACAGCCGAACATAATAAAATTTGTAAAGCAAATTGGACATCTGCTGCAATGGCCCGAAATTTACTGCTTTCAGAAGTTCTTACCGATTTTAACACGTTGGCAAGTACAAAATTTAAGAAAGATAAAAGATTTGAATGCAAACTCTTATATAACTATAAAAGAAATTGTAAAAAAACGAACGGTACGAGGAGTAATCAGCCTTGAAATTGTTTGGGAGGATGTGAATGGCTTCTTCAATGGTCTAATACCAGAAGATCAGCTGCAGGAATTCGAAAAAGAAAATACGAAGGGTCTTATTGGACTTTGGAGCACTATAGAACCGTTTTATTTGGTTGAAAATGCCTATCCAGAAATGGTAAATGCCTTCTTAAAATCCAAGGAAAAACCACCAAAAACAGCAAAAGGTCGTCGGAAGGGCAAAGCATCTGATAAAGCCGTGCTAATTTCGCTAGAAAATTTAACCGACTTAATAAATGCTACCGAAGAAGTAGCGAAGGCCATCGAACCAAAAACCAATAAAATAAAGAAAAGTACAAGCAAAAAAGGCATTCAATTGATTGACAAATTCTTTAAGCCTCAACAGGTGTGTGCTGAAAATGTTACCCCTATTAAAAATCACAGTCTGTACAGAATAGCACAGTGTTCTACTCCTGTTACGAAAACTTTTCCATCAGATTTAGAAAGTGATTGCGATGATTTAGCACATGAAATTTCAGATATAGTACGTGGAATCGTTAACGCTCCTGACCGAGTTGTCCAAATTACTACACATAAAGGACAACCGTTACATTATGAACCAGTTACAGAAAATTTAAGCATTTTACTTAATGAATGGAGTATTAAAGACGACCTTGATTTAATAGCTCACAAAAGGAATTTATCAATTTGTTCGCATAAAGATGAAAATGGCACTCCTTTATCGAAGCGAATATCATTAGATGACAGCTTTGATGCTTTGGTAAATGCGAAACGGCACAAGATTCGTAACTTAACGGAAAAGGCGAAACGATTAAATTTGTTTACCAACCCCACAATCTCACCAAAACTTAGGTCACATGTGGATCGATTTGTAGAGCAACATTGTTCACATACACACAGCTTAAATGGAAGCGAGCAGCATCTAAATAAAATATATAGGAATATATCGTCAGAGAGTGAAGATGTTGAAAATATAAGCTATTTTTTTAATAAAGGTAGTCGTGAAAACGATGAATTCGAAAAATTAATGGATTTAAGCTTATTAAATAAACCAAGAACGACATCGATTTGCAATGCTCCAGATGATGTCTTAATTATAAACGAAAGCAGTGACGACTGTTGATATTTACTTTTATCCGGTTTTTATATATTTATTTTTAATGGTAAAAGTTTAATATTTACGCAGATGGTGTGTTAATAAAAATAATGTGATTTTTAGCATTATTGTGAAGTTGAATTTGTCAATAGTATAATACTCATTATAGTATATTCAAATATGCATATGCTGACTCAAAATAAACTTAAATGCGCCATGCCACACTTCTTAAAACCTGTTATATGAATATACAAACATGTAGTCGATTAGTACATTAATATAGTTATTGCTAATCAGTTTCGCACATTTCATCACTTATAATTTGTATAAATATTTATATATATTTGATTTTTATATTATATATTTGTTGATTTGCTAAAAAAAATTGATTAATTTATAGCTTTCGTGATTGAAAGACAAATATTCAAACTACCATTTCAATAAAGGGTCATAGAATTATATGCATACCGTCACCTAAAATGCAAAATAACGTAACAACATTTCGGACATTTGCAGGGAAAGAATTAAACCCGTTATAAAATGGAAAATGAATGAAAAAAATTTAAATATTGGTTAAAACTGTTTTATATCTGATACACCTTGAAATATTGGACATATAAGTCCGTAATTTGAAGGAGTGGATCGTAATCAATAGAACACTCAATTTCGAATTTTTTGATCGTACGATACTTTGCAAGTTAGATCAATGTATGTACATACATACATATGTATTTTCAACTTAGAAAATTTAGATAAAACCAGGTAAACGTAAAAATCCTTGAATTTGGTGTCACAATACAGAATTTCTGTTTATTGCCATGCTGGGTATTTACAAATACTGAAGTTCATAGCAACTGAGAAAAAAACATCATTTTGAAAATGGTTTCCAAGGAAACACTATACAATAACAATCGGAAAGCAATCGTTTCAGACGTTTAGTCAATGTTGTTTAACTTAAAAAAAATTTTAATTTTTTACTTGAATATCTTTTATAATTAAATATATAAAATGGATGAGTTGTCGGAATACTCCTCAGAAATTCTAGAATTCATGCCAACACAACAGTTGGGGAAGCAATGTAAAATGGTCGGAGCTTGTGTAAGCACAGACTTTGAGCCAAGTAGTCAGGATAAATCTGTGGAAACCACACTTCGTTTACACGCAAGCACACAAACAGAACTATCTAACTCATTACAAAGTCATGTTGATCAGCAAAGGCTTGCTATGTGGTTGAGAAAAATTTATCCCGCTGTTGAAGCACAACTACTCAAAGGAACTACTCCTTTAAACAGCTGTGAGATCGTTGACCACGCTTTTACCTCTTTCACCGAAAAATTGAATGTTCAAATATATCAAAAGATCACCGTTGGAGGAGCAGAAAATTCTCAAGGCATCGCAACATGGTTATCTGTACACACAAACAATGCACCCATGCTAGTAGTAAGCACCAGATCACCACATGACAGCTGGTGTGATCATTTACAACAAACCCTAAAGCTATTGGTACCCAACCGCATGCAAACTGCCAATCTAGTTGTTTATACTGAATATAAAAGTCTGCCGCTTAAGGCATGTCTTGGTTGCCTCAGTACGAATACATTCAACAAGAGCATATTTGCTGGCTCCACCATGGACGGTGACATACATATATGGGGATGTCGATCAAGTAATCGAGTTGGAGATAATAAATCAAGTACAACTATGGCCAGTACATATGAAATCGAGGAACTCTGTTGTGCAGCATCTCCTCACGGTTGTGCTGTGGCTTTGTGCTGGTCAAGTGAAAATCGTCTGCTTAGTTTCCATTCTAATGGTTTCATCATTAGCTGGGTTGTGGGCAAAGAATTGATTTTGGAAAATGAGTAAGCATATCTAAGTTTGTATGTACATATGTATGTAACATTTTTTTGAATAAGTGTGGACGAACACCAAAGTGTGAAAGAGTGATAAACTTCCGGAACTAATTATTTATTTGTCATCGTAACTTTTATAACCAATAATATTTTTTTATAACAATCATGTTTACAAAAAATATGAAAATTATTTAATTTTTAGAACGTCCATATTTTATTCAAATAATGCTTTACTACATCTCAAGCGGAAACAGGTATTATAACAATTTTTTTGCAAAGTTTCCAACTAAAAGCGCAAGTCAGTGAGATTACAGCGGCTGTTTGTTTGACTGCGAATACTTGTGTGGTAGGCATCAAGGATGGTTCCTTATTTTTATGTACTATAACCAGTTTCGGTACAATGCGAAAACAGATGGAAATAGTGCCGTTGAAAAAGCATTCTTTTATGATCTCAGCATTAATCAAAACCGTGTTCAATAATTGCCCATCGGTTTTAAGTTGCGATTTAAGTGGACAAGTCCTTTGTCACAGCATATCACAACCAGAGGAGGTGAGTTTTTATTACACACACATAAACGAATAAAAAATACAGAAATATTTAAGTGTCATTTTAAACAATAATTTTATTTATATTTATTTTTCAAAGGAAAGTCGGGTCTTACGCATCCCGTTGCCTTTTAAAAATGCCATTGCCTGTTCTAAGGATGGACATCTTATCTATTCTCCCGGGACTGATGGCTCTTTAGAATATTATAAGTAATTAATTTTTTTAATATTTATATTTGAATCTGCACATGTAAGATTCCTACCTACATAGATATATGGTTTCTTGTTTTGCAGCTTAGTCAGTGGAATTCATTCTATTGTTAAAGGGACTTTACGTGGCAAGGGGAACTTCATCGCCTGTAGTGATAATGGGTACTTCTTTAATTGCATACAAATTGTATAATGTGCTCGTGAACTTTAGTTGTGTTTAATTGTGTTGAGAACTAACTTTTTCCACCACATTCTGAATTTTTATAGTAAATTTCACTTCTTTTTAGGAACTGGATAATCACTGGACTTTACGCAGATGACTTTCAAATATTTTACATAGACAACTAGATGGTGCATATGAAAAATTCGCATGACAGAATATGTATATTTATAAACGGTATATCTGCTGGAATGTGTAAAAGAAACAATAATAAATAATATTAATTTATAATAAATGGAATTTATTGTGTTTAATTTTACTATGTACATATGCGTTTAATTATTCACTCTCGTTTATATACAAACATTTGTTGTAAAATTGTATGAATAATGCTTCATGACTGCACATTAATTTTTCAAGTATATTTAAAATAATATGTGTATTGTATAATAACTGTTTATTTATAATATAGATCTAATATAAAAAATTTCATATGTTTCCTTCGATACAATCATCAACCATTTAATCCGATTTGTTTACAAATCACAGACACAAAATATTCAAAAAAAAGGTGCTTCATTACTATTATTCACACATGTGTATACACATTTTTCTTAAAAATGTTTATACTCACTTTGCTCGAAAAGTATTCCTAAAAATTGTATAAAACAAAAATGTCCGCGATCGAAACCCGTAGTAGGAAGACTATATAGGAATTGAACAAAGAAAGAAAATATAGTTGTTGCTTATAAGCTTTGTACAATTTAAATGTGCCTTATAACAGGGTTATTAGTATCTTCTACCATGCTACAATAAAGCAAAAATGTTTATAAACAAATTTAGTTATTTATGATCTTTACATATACATTTTGTTTTAATTTCTTTTCCCTTAATAAGTAGTGATGTAAAGAAAATTGAATACACAGCAAAGTGTATTTGATATATGGTGACATTTTATTGATACATCTATCGCTATATGATCCTAGTATTTCTTACAGTTTACATAAAATCGTCTATATGGTATTATAAAGTGGTTTTCTTTGCAAAATATCAGATCGATAGAAATATATTAAAATTGTAAACATATAAATTTAACAATTTACATAAAACATATCAAAAATATATATATACTTGTATAATGGAAAAAATTGGATCCTTAACGCGCACTCATATACATATGTACATAAAATTGAATCCTCTAAGCTTCGAAAGATTGATTTTATCAAATTTGGCGCTGCCAAAATATAGAATTAATACAATTTCCTATCAGCATAATATTGAATTCTCGAGAAATAATACAATAAATAATCCTTTGATCATACACATACAATTAAATACATAATTAGATGCCAGCACGAATTGTATATGCTAAACGTATAGTTAGAGTAACAAAAAATCATATTGAAAATAATTCAGCTAAATATGTAATTATTATACAACAAGGAGTTTGTCGAGACGAAAAATCACCAAACGGATCCCGATGACAAACACCAAGTACGAAAAGAACTGTGTTAAATCAAGACAATATATATTATCAATTAATTGAATAAGACAGTATTTGGATCCTCATTGTCCATTTGCTTGACGTGACGCAAAACATCTTTTTTCGTTATAACACCCAGCAGACGTCTGAAAAGATTTAATGTAATTAAAATTTATGTTTAAAGAAAATACTTAGAGTTTCAATCGAAGTTCAATAGCTAGCACATGTTCGAATGGTTCAATTTTATTGACTAAAAAAAATTGTAATAATTACCCGTTGTGTGTCACTAGAGTTTGTCGTAAGCCCAACTTTCTGAACATATCCACCACAGTTTCCATAGGTGTCTGATCTGTCACCGTTATGGGTGCCATGTCAAGTATCTTTTTCAACTTGAGCGGTGGTGGTCCCAAATTTTGTGTTGCTGCTGATGCTGAAGTGAATAATACTATTGATGCGCCAGTTATGCCCTCGATCAAACGTTTGGCATTTTCTAAAGGAATACAGAAATCTCTAATTATTTTATGTGTTGAAAAGTTTAAAGTTATTAATTTACCTATAGCTAAATTTAGATCCCTGCGCAGAACGAATCCCACTAAATACTGACTTTCCTTTGACACTACAACGGGATATCCATTGTGCTCCGTTTCTTTTAATAACGTCTCGACATCATCCACAGTCATGGAATCTTGTGTGATTACATTAAGCGTTTCATTTCTCCTAAAAATTAAAATTAATTTTAATAAATTGATCGTTCTAAAAAATGTTGTCAACTTGCTTTGGCTGCATAACGTCGGCTGCCAGTGTTGTATGTGCAAACTCTTCTTTACTATCTAGGAACGGATAACCGTTAAGAGCTATATGCGCATCATAGATACCCTGAAAAAATTACAACAAGAAAATGGAAGGAGAAAATGAGCACATTTGGAACTTTCGATTTGAGATAAAAAAAACTCACCTGTCTACCGAGTGCGTCGCCAACCCATTTTGAAGCCATAGCTGCTGCCATCAACGGAACTATATAGCCAACGCCGCCAGTCAATTCGAACATGATTACTACTAAAGAAACGGTCATGCGTGTAACACCACCCAAAGTAGCTGCAGCGCCTACCATTGCATACAAACCGGGTGTAATCAGATTTTTGCCATTAACACATTCACCCGTAAAGAGCCATATATTCGGATAGCTGTACGCAAAACGTTCCACACCTAAATGAAAGTCAACAAAAGATTAACACAACAAACTGGCAATAAGTTATCATAAGCATACCAATTCCAACTATACGACCCATAATTGAACCCATTAAAAGAGATGGTATAAATAATCCCGCTGGAACTTTCATTCCAAATGTGAAAACAGCTAAAGCAAGCTTGAATACAAATGCTAGTAGCAGTAAAATAATGGCATGATATACACCAGGACCCGGCTCCGTTACTTCTATCGAAGACGTGGCTCCATTTGTGATGTTCATACGCTTGTAGTCGCTGAAATTAGTCAATTAGATATTTTTATTGAGACGATTTAACTCTATATATAATAAAATTTTCGGATACTAACCATAGGGGGTTCGTGCTGTCGGCCGGAGAGCATTGGCTAAAAAGCAAGTAAATAAGCTCGTTCATATTCATTCGGGTGAATGGATTAGGAAAGCATAGGATACCAGTAACGAGTGTTACCACCAGCACTTCAGCAACAGGATATTGGCCTAGCTTGCTAAATTTACGATAACGGCACCACCATAAATTTGCTTTGATGAAAATGGTACCGATCACGCCCTACAATGTTATTCACACATAAAAAATTACAATGAAATTTTTTTCAATTTTATTCAAGTACTTACGCCCATTATTCCTAAGAAGACGAATGGTATAAGCTCGAAAAATATCCAAGGCTTATTGTATTCGACGAAGAATAAAACCGAATGCTCATTACCAAAGGGTGTCAGCGAACGCAAAACAAATGCAGCAATCAATGCACAAAAGAAAGATCGCCACAGTGTTTTTAACGGAAAGTAGTAGGAGACCTCCTCCAGCGAGAATAAAACACCACCAATTGGTGCACCGAAAGCCACAGAAACACCAGCTGCTGCAGCTGCAGATAAGATCTCTCTTTTCTTTGCTTCGTTGCGTCCATATTTGGGGAACATATGAGAAAATATATTGCCAATACAGCTGGCAATATGTACCATGGGACCTTCTTTGCCCAACGTTAAACCCGCTGATACAGAAAGCATCAGACCAACAGATTTGATTAATAATGTCCATTTTCCCAAATAACCGCGAATAATAAATCCCGAAAGAATCGTCTTGATTTCAGGAATACCAGATCCACAAGCATATGGAGCGAACATGCGTACTAAAGATGCACTTAGTGCTGCAAACATCAAAGCCCACAAAATGAACCAGAAGTAGGAGACAATATAGGCACCGGTCCCATTGCGATCCATACCCATTATCTCAGGCCAGGTTTTCCACTTTAAATAAGCAAAACAAACACTTAAACATTATGCACACGTTATTTCGTAATAGCATCACAAATTTACCGTTGAACAATTTCCTTCTTCGAAAACGGACTGCTTGGTGGGCCAACAGCATTGCTCGCGATTGAACCAAAAAGCCTGTGGGCAAATACCATGCTTCAAATCGGACATCCAACTAGCGCCAATGTCGATCATGCCAGCTACAAAACCAGCAGCAATACCAACAAAGAGGACACAGAGCCAACCAGACCACGCGTCATGAGCACCCTGTGGAAATATTTCCTTTTATTACATATTCATATATATATATATATATATATATAAGCAAACCTTCAGCAAATCCCATAATGAATCCTGCCGCTTTTTCACTATATAGCGATGGCGCATGCGATCACGGGCAATATCACGCTGCCAATCGATCGTGTGAAAATCATCGTACTGTCCAATACCTGGTATGTCATCGTGTGCATCTAGATATTAAATAATTTGATGTTCATAAATACATACGTGCGTCTGATATAAGAATTTACATAGGTGTATGTACATATGTTTGTGCATATTTCTGTAGCTTACCCGATACACCGTAGAACGCCATTCCACCTTTACCCATGAAAAGAACAAATTTTTAATAAACGTGAATATTCAATCGCCAAAATTGTAAATATATACATATATATCTACATTTATAGAGGTATAATCAAATAGAAATGTGAAAGCAAGAAAATAAATTTCAATGGGAGTATAGTAAGACGCTGCTCTCTTTGTTCAAGTGTAAAATATTTTAAACACTCCGTTAAACACGGGACAAAAAACATAAAAAGATATTATCACATTTTAAACAATCTATGCCTAACATGCATTCATACATACAGTATGTGCGTTTTAAGTAATGGGAATGCCTGTTATCAGCCATGTGAGATACCTTTGCAAGTGATCATACACTTCTAATGTAAAGAATATGTAATGCAATTGCAAACGTATTAAGTCATTAATATTATACTTCCGAATATCAACTTTCCATAGCATATGTTCTCGAGCAAAGCATTTTGAAGATGATCATTATTGTAGATACAATGTCAGAATTCAATACGCATTGATATCAGTTTAACAAGCTAACATTTTGGACAAAAAGTCGAAAGCTTGCTGGATCTGATGAACATTAATTCAACTAATGTTCTGTGTAGTTATCTCTTGATTATCCAATTAAAATAACCTGCACTTCTACCAAGTGCTAATAAGAGTGTAAATTGAATGCGTCAAAAGTACACGAGTCCACAACAGAAGCAGACGTTGATAACAAATAGTCTGTATGCTGATATTTTGATAATTGACACAGAGCATCAACAATTCCCACCTAACACTTGCGGGCACGATTAAAGGCTTGTAAAGCATGTAGATAAAATATTAACGCATTTAAAAAATTAGCGATTGGAATTGTAACACGAATGAATGTTCTCGTTCACGCTTAGGTGCACACAAATATTTGTATTTATTCCAGTAGCAATAAATAAAATAATAATTTATAACAATCTTGGAGGAACGTTGAATCATACACACATATATATATATACAGTTATATTCACAAAAATAGCAGCGCACATTTATGAAAAGAGATAAGTGGTACGTATTCTAACATTACAATTAAAATTTTATTCAACTTGTTTTCGGATACTACCCTTTAGACGAATAACAACATGTATAAATTACATTAAATTTCTTTACATCCATTTAACAATGCTAAAAGATTTCAAGGTAGGTGAAAAATTTCATTAAAATAGCAGAGAAACTGCAGAAAACTTGGAATTCAATTAATGTGGGATAGAAAGAAATTAATTTTTTTGTCTTAAGGGGTTTAAACTTATTTTGTAAAAAAATCGGTTTTTATATCCTGGTATATTAAGTTTGCCAAAAAGTTTCTTAAACTCAGACATAAACCTCGGATACCTTATAAAAAATGATCAGCACGATGAGCTGAGTCGATTTAGCCATGTCTATCGCGAAATAGTATCTCGTTTTCTGAGATTTCGATGTAAAATTTTGCACACGTGCTTTTCTACCCATGAAATTGTTAATTTGTCGGAATCGATATCGGACCACTAAAGCATATAGATGCCATACAAACTGAACGATCGGAATCAAGCTTTACAGACAATAAAATAGAATCACTAATAGTACTAATTTTCCACTCCATAAAAAAAATTGCAAAAACAAAGAAAAAATACAAATTTCAAAAATTCTGATGAAAAGAATAGATCATATCTTACAGGATATGAGAGTACGACTTTTTCAAAAATTTTAACGTATGTTCTGTTTTTTTTTTTTCAAAAAATAGGTCCAAATCACCCTAAGAGAAACAGCCCCAAACTACCACCGGGGCAATCTGCCAAAGATATTTTTCTCTACAAAGTCGTCTTCTTATGGTTCTTGAAAAAATGTGTCCACTTAATTGTTGTTGAATAAATTATATTATTGTTTCAACATAAAAGCTTTGATTCTAATTTGTTGTCAGATTTTTCATGTCCAAACAAACCTACCGTTTCAAATGAAAATTCGTTCATTCAACTCTAAGATATGGCAGCTTTAGAAAAATTAGATCTCATGCTCCTTGAGAAAACTTAAAGGACATGTAACCTAACCTTAATTTTTTTTTTCCAATTATTATACTTAGAATATAGTAATAATCTGAAATCACAATTTCACATTAAATTAGTGTTGCAAACTCCCGGAGTTATTAATATGAATATAACTGTACGTAACAAATCTAAACATCACCTTTGCAACTCGAATACTCACTATCATTTGCATCGCCGAAGGCGCTATGTGTTGGAACATGGTGATGATTTCGCATGTAATGATCAGCCTCCATATCTGAGTCAGCCGAAGTGTGACGTTTGTAATTAAAACTGGACGAATGTCCCGCATCTCCTGGACTTGAATGGGGTGTGATGTCAATCATTTCGTCGTCGTCGTCGTCGGGAACTGTGAGAGAAGTTTTAGCTGCAGAGCCGTTACCCTCTTTTGTTAGAGATGATGTAGCCAATGGATGATCCTGAGTATCAGTAATATCTCCTATGGCTCCCGTATGACCATTCGACTAAAAATATTAAAATTTTATAAATTAGTATATATTTAAATGTAACAATAAATAATCATATTGTGGAATATTTGTATATTTAATCCTCTTTACTTATTGACCTCAACTAAAAATGTTAGTTTTTATTTTTCTTTATTTTTAGTACATTGTGATAATTTTAACAACTTTAAATTCCCAAAATGAAATATACTTATTTGCCACGTTGGGAATTTCTTATAAATACTTCCGGTAAATCAAAATATGATTATGCTTGTCTGCAGCTGTTTGGACGAATTAATATAATCTTTATTGTATAGTAAACAAACTCATTTAGTTAAAATTTAACTCCGTTTCGAATCAAAGCTATCGGAATTTGAGATACTCCCTCTTAAATATATACTCATGTACTAATATCATTTACAGTAGGCGTATAACTCACATACCTTTTTTAATACCGACTGATAGGCTGTAATGTAACTATTCCCTTCAGCTGCAATCTCCCTGCTGCCTTTTAGAGGAAATTTTTCCATTACGATTTAGTTTATACTTTCAGTGCAATTCCACTAGAAAAAATTTGAACATTTCTAGTTACATATGTATTTTCACCATTGAAAAACATATAATATATATAAATAAAGCACACATCGGTTATGAAATGCATAATTGTAAACATTTATCTCATTTTACACTAAGAACCTTTATAAAATGTTTTTAATTACAACTGGATTAAAGTTTCTCAAACAAAGAAATTTGTATTATAAATACCACACAAAATGTCCACTACGTTCACATTAGTTTAACATTACTGCACACTTCAATACATTTCACACCAATATCGCGAACATCCTTAACAAAACATTATTAGTAAATAAATTTAAAATACATACTCATCTCAACAAATTGAATTATTGCGCAAACTTGAGCAGGAATCACCAAATATATTTCGAGAAAATGAAAAATTTTATTTGCACTCACACACGATCAAAACGAATGAAAAAAGTTAATGACGTCCTAAAACTTACGATACTCAGAGTTGCTTTAGTCACGAAAAAAATTCGTTTGAATTAAAAACTTAAGTTTTTATTGTTACAATTGTCCAATTGGCGCCCGCGCAAATTGTCTTGTATCAGGATTTGATGCAAAAATGAAAATGATTTGGCTTTTATTCAATTTTACAGCAAAAGATTGATTGCAATATAACTATAGTTAGCATGTTAAATTACTACGTTATTGCTTTTTTGTGTACAGATGCAACCCTAAACATAAAACATACCTGAGTTAGTTTAGAAGACAGCTGATGTTTAAGGCTAGAACACACTATTATTTATTTCGAATCTGCTCGGAAGTCCGTATGTAATTATGTCGTTTTCCAATAGTTAGATGTAAGAAAATAACTATGTTCCTTCAGATTTTATCTACAAAATGGCGAAATGTGATGTGGATCAATGAAAGCAAAAGTATTTATTTTTGGAGGAACAGAATTCAGAAAGTATGTCCGCCCACCACCAAACACATAACATAATTCCCGGTACACTACCTAATTTTTGAACATGGTGGTCTGAGCATTATGGTATGGGCTTGCTCTTCGTACTAGGGTGTTGGTCCTACATATTTGATACATAGCATCCTGAAAAGAATAAGCTATGTATGTAAACCTGTTGAAAGATGTTATATTTTCATTTGCCATCTGGAAAATGTTTAACTATTTCCATGAACACAGCACACACACAGTACATACATATGTATGTACATAGGTACACTTGCACTCACATCATTAAGCCACATGAAAGTTATGGTGAACAAATTCATAACAGTTGAATTTTATTGATAATTCGAAAAAAGTTTCACAAAATTAAATGAATTCAGTTAAAATAATTGTTTTCAACAAAAAAATGTCAGATAAAGAATTCGATGTTTTGTTTAAAAAACTTTCTTTATTTAGTCTTGTATTTTGTTGGGGACCTTTTTTGCAAAATCACTTCCCTGAAGCGTTTGCTCATTATACGAACCAGTGAGTTACATTGGTCCGGCATATTTTTGCTCCATTCGAACTTTAAAATTTGGCACTGTCTAGCCTAAGACAACTCGCCGCAACTGCTCTTTTAATAATCCTCCATAGAATCTCTATTTGGTTTAAGGCCACTCGAGACACTTGATGTAGTTCATTGCAAGCAAGTTCTTAACAACCCTGGTAAAACATCGACGTAATTTATATTTAAAAGTTCTTTTAAAATGTCTCTGTAAATACTGCCAGTCATCTTACTTCAACATATACAGTGGGTCCTAGCCCGAATTAAGTGAATCAGCCATGTTTCACAGCTTTTTTGTATATCATGGGTTTAATGCTTGTAATGGTGGTCGCCTGACTTTCGGTTTGCCATTACTCCGAAAGACATTCAACTTGGATTCATCACTCCAAATTACTACATCTCCGAATTTTGAGTTCCTTTGCTGATGATCCCTGGCAATTGCTAGCCTTGGTTTGATATTCTTCTTTGATACGTTCGGTTTGCGTCATGCAATTCCCCTATTTAGGGAGTTTTCTTGTAATCTAGGGCGAACTATCTATGTTGATACACGTAACCTTGCTTATGCTCCAATTGCGCAATAATTTCACGGGACGTCAAAAAAGGATACGTCTGGCTCATTCTACTATTTGTTTACCTTCATTAAATGTTGTATTTCTCGGTTTTTTTGCGGGCAAATTTTCAATGACTTTATGTTTCCTAAAATATTGCAAAGTTTTTTAACCCTTCCCCTGGAAAAAGTCAAATATTCCGTTATTTTCGCAATAATTTTGTACTTTTGGTAACATGTCTATATGATAATAACGACTTTTGTTACACTGGCTTAACACATTTTTATGTTAGCTCACGCGACTAGACTAACTGCCAAACAATTTCAATTTTTTCACCAACCCCATTAGTTATTTCTATAAACATAAAGCTTATCACAAATTTCGGCATAGATAACTGAACTTTTTCTATACCATATTACATATGTACATATATAAATTAATGACTTTATATACTGAAAGGTGATTTTGTCATGCAGTGGCTTAATTAGGGGGTTGAATGGGTTTACGGGTTTAAAAAACTCGATTTTTTTATTGTCTTTTTAAATTCTACAACACCTCTAGAACATTGTCCTAAATTTTTTAATTGATACGAGTAATAGTTTCGGAGATACAGCCTTGAAAACTTTTGAGCTCGAAGCTAGCTAGGCTAAGTGCGCCATCTTTAAACGCGTTTTTCTCGAATATGCTTTTGAAGTCGGTTGGCAAGATTTCTCGAGAACTACTCAACCGATCTTTATGAAATTTTACACAGGTCTTTGAGATACAATTATTAAAGACTTTGACGAAGGATTTTTGTTTTCGATTACAACTATTTGAAAAAAAAGCTAAGCGAAGCTAGCTAGTCTAAGTGCGCCATCTTTAAACGCGTTTTTCTCGAATATGCTTTTGAAGTCGGTTGGCAAGATTTCTCGAGAACTACTCAACCGATCTTTATGAAATTTTACACAGGTCTTTGAGATACAATTCTTAAAGGAAGAGGGATTTTTGTTTTAGATTACAACTATTTGAAAAAAAATGTCGGAATATTCACCGAAATTTTCATTTCTTTTTAAATGTCTGGCAAAAATCTAATTTCCAGTTTTTTTCCTTTTGTTCAAGTTCTAAGTTAAGGTTAACTAAAACACGATTTTTTTCACTTTAGATGATTCTGTAGTAGGAAACCCATGTGTACATACATATGTATGTATGTCAGAGAATGTACCGTTCCCACGACAGTCGCGTCTAAGTAACAGGAACGGACCCGGACTATTATTCTGTCAAGGACTGCCAACTTGGCGCCATTCCAATTACTTCAGGAATATACATATTCTACTGCTATAGCAACAACAACAACAGAGTATGTATGTATGTACAAATGTATTATTTTTTGATATGTTTCTATCTACATACTTATATTTGGAAGGGGGAATTAGATTTTATGGTAAAAACCAAACCTCAGAACTTTATGCATAACATTTCCACAAACGTTTAGGACTTATTAGAGTTTTTCATTTTAACGTTATCAACTACAACTGCCGATTTATGAAAATAAGTCTGTAGCATGCATGTTTGGATATTTGCTTCTAATAAAAATAATATTAAAAAGTTAATATCTATTTGTTGTGTCTAAATGTGTTTAATTAACCGTTTAATGCATTTATTTTGCTTAATGTTACCAAAACTCCTCCCTACGGATGCTAATAAAATATATATGTACATATGTATATGTACATATGTATATGTACATATGTACATACATATGAACGCCTGTTTTTACGTATCCGTTTGCAATAAAAACACAGCACCTAAGTATGTGTAGATAGAATAAATATACATATGTATATACAAATATAGCACTAACGTTTGCAGAACTGTATTGGCAGAGTCTATAACAAACAGGTCGTAAAAATCTTAGATAACAGGAAACGAAACAACGCATCTGCGTATCTGTGTTTCTGATTTGTTTGATCTGGAATTGACACTCGCTCTAGTTGCGTATACGGGACTCCTGCTGCGCTGAACATGCTGTGTTCAGGTATAAAAACCAAAGCGAATCCTCATAGTTCGTCAGTTGTTATCTGCAATCCTTCGGAGTTTTATCCATCGCTCAGTGCAATACCGTTAAATAAAACACTTAAACATGGTTAAGCTAATTTGTCTTGTTTTCACTTTGATTTTCTGTGCAGTATTATTTTCATCTCAAGCGCTGCCCACTCCGGACGAGGAGCGTTACATGGAAAAAGATGTAAGTTTTACCAAATTTCAGAATTTGTATGTTTATGTATTTATATATACCAATTCCAGTACAACCGCGAATTGTTGAATTGGCTCAACTCCATACAATACCCACAGCCTTATGCAGCCCCTTGCAAATATTATCCGATCAATAGTTTGACTGGACCTGTACCAAAAAGAAACTCGGAGTTAATCAATTCATTGCTTAGCCTGCCAAAAAGCATGAACGAGGCTGGAAAATAAACTATGTAATAAAATATATGTGCCACTGAACTAATCTTCTCTGTATGTAATTTAAAAATATATAGCTAAATACATCCGTTTCGAAGGCAACAGGCAATGGAAGAGATTAAGTATTCCCTATACAAATACATTTTTTTAGTAATAAATTGTAAAACAATTGAAATATACTCTATTGTATCACGAATTATATAAAGATGTAACACGTAAAGTGCTTTAATAATAATGTTGTTAATAATATCGTTATAAATCATCAAATAAAAGTAATTGAAATATAAAAGAATTTCAAGAAAAATGTTTTTTTTTGGGTTATAATTTTCAAAATACATCTACGTTCAGTTAATAAAGTATGTCCATCATAATATAATGAAGTGAAGAAAACGTACATATACAAGGTGCGTTCCAAAGTAAACAGGACTTTTTGAATTTGGATTGGAAGTGAAGTTATTGCATTTTAAGTGTCAGTATGTTTGTGTTATCGGTGCGAAAATGAGCTTCAAACAAAGAGCCAACATTAAATTTTGTTTTAAAATAGGTAAAACTTTTACCGGAACGTTTCAATTGATGAAACGAGTTTATGGCGATCATTGCCTATCCCGTAGCAGAGTGCACGAGTGGTTTCAACGTTTTCAAAGTAGCCGTGAGGTCATAAACGACGATCAACATGTGGGCCAATCAAAATCCGTGATCACCGGAAATTCCATCGAAACTGTGCGTGAATTCATCAATAATCTGGCGAATTCATCATTGAAATTCATGTAAATGAAATTGTACATCTCCAAAACATCGATATATCGCATTTTGACCGAACATTTGGGCTTACAAAAGGTGTGTGCACGGTTTGTTCCGCATAAATTGACTGACAACCAAAAATTGCTCAGAATCCAACATTCGATTCGAATCACATTTTAACCATTAACCAAATACGGGGATTTAACTGATATGGAACCGTGCAACTTCTTCCTTTTCGGAAAAATTCATTTGCCCATGAAAGGAAAGCGTTATATAGACGTCGGGGCCATTCAAAAGGCTTGCACCGGCATATTGGCGGCCATACCGACAAACGAGCTGAAACACTCGTTCGACATACTTTTGGACCGTGCAAAAAGCTGTATTGAAGAAGAAGGATAAATTGATTTTGTCGAAAAAACCATTTGTTCTGTTTATTTTTTAAGTCCAATTTACTTTGGAACACACCTTGTATGCTTGGTTAAAGAAATTGATGAAAGTCTTGAGTCTATTGGGTAAAGTTTTTATTCTACGAAACTTCTTATCTCCCTGTTCGTTGCAATCTTTTCTATCAAATTACATAATATTAAATAGTTCTGTCAATATTGGTGAAAAGGTAGAGATCACCGCATTAGCGAGGTCACATCCTGCCATCACACTATAAGATGCCTAAAAGTATGTGATATAAATTGAATTTATTTTAAACATATTTCATATACCCTATCTGGTTTGTATTGAACCGACATAAATAATTAATTTTTATACTTGCGTGCTATTTAATACATTTTTAATTCTGATCTGTATCGTTGCAGACCTTAGTCTTTCGGAAACTTTTATATACTGTGACACATTAGCTGTTCTCGGAATGTATTTGTGTAATCATTCAAATATGGCAGCTACATTTTAATTGTAAGAGAACTGGGAATAACAAATCGATATATATCGTAAATAATCATTTTGTTTAAATAAACAACTGCAGATCTAAAATATAAGTTTAGTTGCTAACTATCTCTGTGCGGCAGTATTATAAACAATTTAATTAAAACATATTTATTTTGAATAAAAAAAATAATCTGGAAGTAAATATATTTGAGTGTATATTTATATCAAATTTGTACGTTCAGGCTGTCATCACTTTCATAGTACGCTGGCATTAAATTTGTTTACATTAAATGTTTTGTCTATTTCAGAGATGCAGTAATTTTTCTACTCAGTCGCTGGCAATAAAGAGTGCAAAAATAATTTCAGAATTTGTTGTAATGGCGGGGTTTGTCGCAGTTCACACTGGTAGGAGGATTGCCAATTTTAATTGAACATGAATATATTGTTTTTCAATGATTTGATCTTTAGGAGCTGGTAATTGTATTGATGAAACAAAATACCAGCGTGTTATTAAGGAAGCTTGTGTTCGAGCAACAGATATACTAAAGAATGGAGGTTCGGCCATGGACGCTTGCGAGGCAGCAATAGTTCGCCTTGAGAATTGTGGCAATACGAATGCCGGATTTGGGTCTAACCTTTGTTGGGATGGTCGAGTGCAATGTGATGCATCTATAATGAATGGTTCAAATTTACACTTTGGAGCTTGTACTAACGTCAGCACTGTACGAAATCCTATACGATTGGCTCGATTATTATGTGATGGTCAATCAACTATGCTATCAATGGAACGAATACCACCAATGGTTATGGCGGGAAGCGGTGCAGAAAGATATGCAGAAGAGCTGGGTTGTACTATGATCGACCCAAATGCAATGATTTCTTCCAAAGCAAAACTTTCATATAACCATTATAAATCTAAAATATCGGCAATAACATCTGCTGCTGAAGCACCTACTTCATCAGTTGTTCCGACTCAAGTCAGTGCACTTGATACTGTGGGAGCAGTGTGTGTAGATAGTGCCGGTAATACCGCTGCTGGTTGTAGCTCTGGTGGCTTATTACTTAAAGTACCGGGCCGAGTTGGACAGGCAGCTACTTATGGCGCAGGGTGTTGGGCAACTAACACAACAGACACCTCCGTGGCCACTTGTACAACGGGAAATGGTGAATATTTAATGAAAACTTTATTAGCAAAAGAAATATGTGTAGATTTGTTGACAAGCGATTGTGCCGTAACGAGTTTACATAAAAGCTTGAAAAGTAAATTTCTGGAATCGCCATTCCTTCCCGTTGACCAAGAATTGTATGCCGGAGCCCTTTCGCTTATTTACTATCCCCATGGCAATACCGGGGAAGTATTATGGAGTCACACAACAAAATCATTTTGTGTTGGCTACATGTCCACGCAACAAAAAGCACCAAAGGTCAGTACATTTTATAATGCGCTTTTATGAAAAAACTAATTTTTTTTATCTTACAGTTCATATATTCCCCACTGCCAACGTATAGTATAGCGGGAAGATCATGTGTAGTCAATGGGCATAATTTCCATTTGCGCGTATAATCGCCGCCTCAGCTGCCATAGCTTGCATTAATGATGACAGCATTTATTGTGAGTGCTGGCGTAGCATATATTCAACATTCTTTATTTATTTTCGAATATTTTCGTGTACAAAACAAAATGTTTATATACATATACTAAGAAAGCACAATTGTGATCAAGAATTTCCATTCGAAAGTCATTTTTTATTCAAAGATTGTGTGTTTATTATGTTTGTAAAGTATATATTAATTTAAAAAAGGCGATTTACAAAAAGTAAATACTTATAAAAAATATAGTAAGTATATAGGACGATTTATATATGATATATATATAATATTATAGCCAGCTTAACAAGTATTTTTGTATTCAATTGTGAGGAAATGCTTTTATTTTAGCCAAAGCATGAGTGACCGAAGCATCGATCGCCCGTATAGTTTTAAATTTATCCTTTATGTATGTATATAATACTCATAATTTCTATAGTAGATAAAGGCAAATGTGGTATTTCGAAAACTTGCAACATGTGTAAGCATTTATTGCTGTATTAGATGTAATAATGATTTCTATAAACTAGAAAATGTGTGCATTTATAGTTACGGAATCGATTTTTTATTAAGTAAGCGCTATACTAGAGTAAAATATATTAATGTTGTGTAACTCTTTCGTTGTGTATATTTGGAAGAAAATTCATAAAATATTTACTTTATTTCCAGCAGTGACTATTCGAGCTCCATTATGTATACATATATGTATATAAGCGGTAAATAAAATTGTGCGCATTGTAGGACCATTATATATATGTAACTATGCGAATATAATCACAATCAGAGTAATAAGAAAAATCGTATAAATATTTTGAAATGGAAAGCATGGTTTTTTGGAAGTACTATTTATTTGGGTCAATCACATGAATGTAGAGGTGCATTTAACGAAAATCTAGCATGATAAAAATGAAGAGCCTCCTTTAAATTCGAATAAATTAGAATTATTTTACCAAAATGGCAGTGGTATGTTAAGAGGAAATGTACTGACTTATGTTTATAGGATTTTCCAAACGAGTTGTGGAAATTGCTCTGCTATTGCATAGTTGCTAAACTCGATGCAACTTTCAAATTTACTAAAGGCTTTAAATATTTTCGAAAACATTGGCCTATCTAATTTGCTTTTCATGTATTTTAAATTTATATACGCAATACGTTTTTGGGTATGATAAGAGCGAACTACATATTCCAGATGTCTATTATCTAAACACATCCATACTCGTACCAAATACTGTTACTTTTATCGTCAGTACGTTTTCGTAGTGATTTATCTTCCTGTGTTGCATTTGTGGTTGTCATTGGTGTTGAATTATTACTTGTTATAGGTGAATCACGTGATGTGCCCGGTGGCATGTTGCACTCCGGATTAGCATTACCGATCGTTGTATTGATGCGGTTGTACATAAGGAATGTAGTCGGATTATCGTTATTTGGAACGGATGACAAATTTGAAGGCGTCTGAGGTTCGGCAATGCCTACTCCAGTACCACCAATACCCATATCTGCCGACATATATGCGTCACCTACGGTGCCGGCACCTGTCAAAGTTGTAGATGTAGAACAGGCGCTTGAGTTTAAAACGCAATGCGAGTTCGACATTTCACCACTGCCACCAACTTCACTACAAGTACTGTTTGTTTCGGGTATTTTTTGGTGCTCATCGATTAAATAAACTGTGCGCCGGGAACCGGCTGTGCCCAGTGTTAAACTGCTACCTGTCACATCTGGCGCTTCAAGACTGTTGAAGAGATAGAAAACACATATTATTAGTATATTTTTTGTTAATTATTAAATTATAAGTACAAGTATAAATTTTCCCAACAAAAAAAAGCTCTATTGTCTGGTTATGTGTACGTAAATTATATGAATACATGAATGCAATATTAACAAAAAGTGCATGTTAATTTGATTTGATTAAAAAAATACGTAAATCACTTTAGACAGTAAAAGGGTCGAACCAATATATGCACTACATTACTAAAATATACATTTTTGAGATTCACATGTTTGCCAAATAAAAATAATGTTTTGCCATCAACTAACGTCACACACCATGAAACATGTCAAATATCTTGCACACTAATTGTCTGAACAAATTGTTCTAAATAGTGGGTGTGGGCGAACGTCGCCGGTACTGAAAGACAGCAACAGCTGTGCAAATGTAAAATTGTTAGTGTTGCAAGAGCAAGGTTACAAATAAATTGAAAAAAAAATATACATATATGCATATAAAAATTATACGAAAACAAAACAAATACTATTGCTTGGCGGACAATGGTCAGAAATGATACGTCAGTGATATAAAAATATCGAGAGCGTCTTTGCTTTAGATAGTGTGGAACATGTTTAATTTTTTTTTTTTTTTTACTGGGGGCTAAAATATTTGTTTGGCAGGCGGGCAAGCGAATTTAAGTTCACTTATTTTCTTTTTAATTGCCCACAAAAGCGTAAGCAAGTCATTAATGCACAACAATAATTGCAATAGCGATATGCGTTAACCCAGTTCTTCGTATTATGATCGAATATTTACCGAAAAATCGCCTCAATACTTTTAATTTCGGTCTAAGCCCACAACCCATCCAAGTAAACCAAGTTCGTGCCCAGTTTCCATTAACATATAAACATACATTTGAAAGTAAAGAAATGTGTTGGAATAATTGGAAGGAAATATACAAAAAAAATTTGCAAAAATAACATACATATGTAAACAAAAGTATATAATCGGTTCCGAAAATTGATAAGTTTGTTTACTTACCCGTGGACGCTATTTCTTCGAGAACTATTCAAATCCGTTCGCTTTTGTGATTGCAAACTGCTTCGTATTCCGCCGCGGGAAAGTGTGCTATCAATTAGGTCTCTATATTTTAATAATAAATCAGACACATATAAATACGACAAAGTTTTTTTTACAGAAACATATATTTTACGTGTGGTAGTAGATATGTATAAAATTCACTTACCGTTGCAAACTTTGCCGTATAGCCAAGTTGCGTTGAAGCAAGTGAGAATCAGATTCAATGGACATTGGTTCTTCTATGCTATTGTCAGAATCATTACCACCTGATTCGGAGCCAACCACGAATTGCGACTGATTAAGCCGTGAGTCATCCACCCATGAACGGCGATTCTAATTTAAATTGCGTTAAATTATTTGTTTGTTATTTTTTGCGGAAAAGGGTACTACACTCACTCGACTTGTTGGCACCTTATTTATAAAGTCAGATCCGGCTTTCTTTACACGTCGCACAATACTGCTTGCGAAAGGTTTCCTGAAAAAATATTATTTTAGTTTTAATTTAGTAAAATTACATGTCATTATATATTTACACACTTTTTTGGCAAAACAGTTTCTGGCTTTTTGTAATGTTCCATTATTTTCTCCTCCAATTTTTCTTTTTGACGGCTCAAATTATGCAGACGCTCTGTATAACTTTTCTCTTCCTCTCGGAAATGCTGTTTATCCTCCAGCGAATGTGAAAGCAGCTCGTGATATTGCGTCAGCAATTGCGAAACATTGTCCATTAAAGTTTTTCGGTCTATGTCCAGATGTGCATTTGTTTGAAGTAATACCTATATAAACGGAAATTTTAATATGCAATGAACAACTAAGATAAAATAATTCACTCACTTCACATTGTTGGGCATAGTAAGCAGCATCACTTTCCATGGTTTTTATGTGGTCGTTTTTGACATCTAGCTCTCGTAACAGCTCGGCAATTTGTTTCTTTAACTTATTATTTTCTGGGCGTATCATTTTATATTGTTCCTAAAAATTAAAAAAAAAATAATAATAATTTTCGTTTTAGTACGTATTTTATAGGATGTAAAAGTAATGGAAAATATTGTAGCATAATATTAGCTAGGCAACGTACCTGAATATTCTTATACTCGTTTTTGAAACGGAACAAATTTCGAAAATCATCTGTCAGCTTGGAATGTTCTGTTCGCAATATTGTTAAATCGTTTTCATAGCTCTTCAATTTAGCATTATCCTTCGTTAAATCCGCTATACGATTTTCTAAATTCGAGATATGTTCTCGTAATTCGCGTGCTTCGTTTCGCGAATCGCGCTGCAGCAGCTTGAGTTGCTCTTTGTCAGCGGCAAGTGATTCATATTCTGTTGAAAGCTGATCATGCAAAGTTCGCAATGCCATTAAATCATGTTGTACGTTTTTATTTTCTTGTTTAATGGACTCGCTTTGCTTCAACAGTTGATCCTTATCAGAGGCAAGCTGTGAATTAGCTACTTGTAATGCGACTAACTGTGTGTTCAGCGTGGATATTTGTGAACTCAATGTCACCACGTCTACATCGAGGCGCGCCTTTTCTGCCTCCAGTTGAACATTTACTGATTGAAGGCTTGTGTTGAGTGCGCTTAGCTCAGTGTTGGCTTCCTTAAGTCGCAAAATTTCGATGCGATCACGCCCGGTTGGTGCAGTTAAGGTAACCTTGTGTTCGAAGCTTAGCTCCTGTGGCTCATTATTGGATAGCTCAATATTTTTTTCCACAGTGTAGATTTCCTTGCGATGACACAGCACACATATATCAGATTTTGTGTTTTCGTTTTGGTGTTGCTCTTTCGATACATTCAACATAATTTCACGAACTGTCTTAAAAGTTTCGGGATTGCGTACTAACTTTTCAACTACAGTTTCTACATTCAATTCGCCATTATCGTCGGTATGGCCACTATCTGTTAAACCTAATTTCTCTAAGTTTTGACGCACTTTATTTGTTGCTAATGTACCAGATACTAAATCATTGCGAAGTGTCAGTATTGTATCTGAATCAATTTCACGCTGAGTCATTAATTCTTGATTTTGTTTTTCCAGTTCTATGGCTCTTAGCTGAGTTTGCTCAACTTTAGTTAGTTCCTTTGTAAGACGATCAATCTCTTTGGTTTGCGCTTGAAGCTTTGCTGTCGACTCGTCTAATTGAACTGATTTGCCTTCGGTATTCTCCTTCAATTTTGCCACCTCCTTCAAAAGACTGTTATTTTCTCGTTCACAAGCACATAGCTTCGCTTCCAAGTCATATACATTTTCTTTCAACTTACTCACTCCTTGTGAACGCTCCGTTAGCTGATGAATTTCTTTTGTGCGAGTGTCCAGCAAACGATCTAAATCATCAGCGCGACGTTGTATACTTTCGTTAAGTGTTTGTAAACGTTGTTTCTCTTTATTTAAAGTTTCTACATGCTGTTCCACGTCCAACAACTTATTACGTTCTAATTCGCGTTCTTGGCTTTGTCGTTCATATGACTTTTGTCGGTCGTCCATTGTATCTTGCAGTTTTTTATTCTCTTCTAACGCACTTTTAAATACCTCTTCTAAAGCAGTATTCTGTTGTGTTAAACGTTGGATGTTTTCTTGCATCTGCTCAACTTTCAAAGAAAGCTTCTTTTTATCCTTTTCAAGCTCAAGAATTTTGTTCGTAGACTCATGGAATGAGTTTTCTTTTAGTTGCTCCAACGCAGCAGCTAATTGTTTATTCTTCAATTCCAATTTTAAAATTCGTGTCTGAAAAGAAAAATAAAAATTGTATACGAAATATTTTAAAAATTATCAGTAATCAATAATCAGACATGTTTCTTGTTAGTACCTGCGCATCATTGGTTAGTTGCTCTGATAAACTATTATCCCCTGAATTACATTCGTCCTCGTTATCGGAATATGCGCTATCAAGCCTTTGAGTAGTGTTCAGTGTTTTTGCGGCCAACTGTAATTGGGTGTTTTCCTCCAACAATTCTTCTAACTTGGAACGATCAACGTTTCTCTCCAAAGCCATATCGTTTAGTTTCTGTTTATATTTTATAATTTCAGATTCCAAAGTCATGACGTGCTCTGAACGTTTCCGCGCTCTTTGCAGCTGATCTTCTAGCATCTCCCTAAAAAAAGGTATTTATGCTAATGTGCCGATATTTATTAAATTTTACGTATTTACTTAGTTTCTAAAAGCATTCGATTATCTTCGCGTAACTCCTCAACACGTGTCTTATAGAATTCTGCGTCTGTTAACTTTTCGCGGAATTTTTGAACTTCAATTTCCAAACGATCAGCGCGTTCAGCTCGCTCCCTTAAGACATCAACTTCATCGCGGTATGCATACGCCCGTTTTGCCTCTGCATACCATTCTTGACTCTAAAATTATATAAACAAAACAAAACTAGTTTAAAACAATTTATACAATACTTCTTCAAATCTTTACTCACCTCAGCTCTTAATTTTTCATATTGAGCACTTTTATGATCGAGCTCCTCTCGCAATTCAAGTTGATTTTCAGATTTCTCCTCTCTAAAAACAAATTTAAAATGTAAATGTTTTACTCCAGTTAATTGAGAGAATGTGTTACTTACAATTCCTGTCGCAATTTGCGAATTTTTGATTTCAAATCTGCAAGTTCTACTGCCATGTGGTTATTTTCGGAGTTGGAAGATGATAAACAGGGTGTGGTTAACGTACATGATAATGGTGATAATGGCATGTTCAATGAACCATCTGCACAGGCAGTCATATTTAAATCCGTATCCGCGCACATTGAAGCAATCCAGCGCAGATACATATTGTCACGTTCTTTTGTCAGCCGCAATATATGATTGTACATGTTTACAGGGGTTAGCAAATTTACAGATTCCTTTGTTAGAACGAGACTTTGGTCTTCTGTAACCTATACAAACAAAGACAATGCATTTTTTTTAGCAAATTATGTTCATCCATTACTACTATAATCTTACTTGTTTTATCAATCCAACAATTGCATGTTGCGTTTCAACGTCCAACATTTTAATGCGTCCAATGAAGGCTTCGCGATTAGGACACTGCACTGCAGCACCTAACAACAGTGTTAACAAAATTTTCATCTGCTCCAAGCCTTGTTTAGATTCAGGATGGTAGCCTAGGATATAGACGTCGGGAAGAACTAGAATGGTATGTTCTAATTCTTCTTCAAAAAGTGATTTCAAATTGCGTGCGATGCATTCGAAGTTTTTTGATCGCGCTATACATAATGATACCCCGATTAAATCACGTACATCAGTTGGGTGGTTCTGAGGTTCTGGGTCTATTTGCAACCACACACTATGGATAATATTGCCATCCAACAAGGAGGAATAACCAGTTAATACTTCTGGACGGGGCAAACATGATTCCAACTGAAAAGTGGTTACAAATATATTTCAAAATTATAAAGAAACATATAAAGTTTATAAATATGCATATGCATATAGTATGTACATATGTATACCTCCAAACTGGGCAGGTCAGCTTTATTTGGAATATCGACAGACAATTCAATGGTTATACAAATACAATATAAATACATTGAAAACCTAATTAGTAAGTACTAATGTAAAAATAATAAAATATATTTAAATACTATTTTTTTATAATTATTTATCATTCGTGTTAACTGACCCATGTTACTAAAGCTCCATTTATAAATTCGTCAATTTCCAAAGGAGTTGCTGTTCCGGCATTAGCCATTTTTAACTTTCACAGAGTCCACGGTGGCATTCAATTGCTTTTATAGCAACTTAAAAAAAAATTGCTAGCAGAATTGTTTTAATTTCATTAATTCACTTTTTTCTTGAACACAATGAAAACTGACACTCTTCACATAACCACGAATTCACTTTCACAAATCATAGAACATTATACAAATATAATAGAAATATTTTCATTTTTAAAAAAGACAATATCTATTTTACTTAATAAAATATAACTTCTACTTTTCTTAAGACAAGTTTTTATTCTGAAATATTTTGAAATGCACAACAGTGATGAAAAATTTACTATACATGTAATTCATGGATAAATACCACTTAAATACAAAGCCAGCCACAGAGTTGCTAAAACCAATGTAAAGAACAGGGTTGCCAAGGCTAAGTTTTAATACGAAATATGCAATGAAACTCGAATTACACAGAATCCAATTTTTGATTAATTTTGTCATTATTATTTCGTTAAAATAATGTTGCAATTTTTAAGGCAACAAATATAGTTCTGCAAAATTTGAGCAAGTATGGAACGATTAAACTGTGCTTTTGATGTTAGTTTACTTGTTTCGTTTATAATCAATGTTGAGCTTACAGACTTCAGATCATAAAAGTAGAAATAATTCTTTTTGCACGAGTGTTCAGATTAATTTTCGCATAGGCAACATGAATTACGTGTGTGAGCAGAGTTTAACTAATCTAACATCTGGCAGCTGTTAGTTTATTTGACATTCAATTGAAGATAATTTCCTTTACAAACTGAAGGCAAAAGTGGATAAACGCCGGCAAAGAAGTGAAGAAAATAAACAAAATGCGTCTGGTGAATTTATGCATTTATATATCCAATTCTAAGTAATAATTTTTATTCCCTATCTAGTATTGCCTAAGTAATGATTTGGCGAAGCACTGTTACGTTATAACCTTCAAGGGCCTGCGAATCATGCTGGATTGTGGACTAACAGAGCAATCGGTCTTGAATTTTTTGCCACTTCCTTTCGTGCAAAGTGTGAAATTGTCAAATTTACCTAATTGGATACCAAATCGCGATCATGATCCTCAAATGGACGGCGAATTAAAAGAGTGTTGTGGTCGAGTTTTTGTTGACTCTGCACCCGAGTTTACATTGCCAATGGATAAAATGATGGATTTTAGTGAGATTGATGTGATATTAATATCAAACTATCTAAATATGCTAGCACTTCCCTTTATAACGGAGCACACGGGATTTAAAGGAAAAGTCTATGCAACAGAGCCAACGTTACAAATTGGTCGTTTCTTTCTTGAAGAACTTGTGGAGTATATTGAAGTTGCGCCTAAAGCTAGTACAGCACATTTGTGGAAAGATGTGTTACATTTATTACCCAGTCCTTTGAGTGAGTCATTTAGACCCAAGAAATGGAAAACAATATTCAATTTAAAAGATGTACACAATAGTTTGGCGCGCGTAACAATTATGGGATACGATGAAAAATTGGTAAAATATTTACTGAGTAGAACTAAGTTCTCTTCTTACTACAAATATATTTGAAGGATATTTTAGGTGCTTTCGTGGCAACCCCCGTCAGTTCGGGATATTGTTTAGGATCGAGTAATTGGGTTTTAAGCACAGCCCACGAAAAAATTTGTTATGTTAGCGGATCGTCAACCTTAACTACACATCCCCGCCCAATTAACCAGAGTGCACTAAAACATGCGGACGTTTTGATAATGACGGGTTTAACTCAGGCCCCAACTGTTAATCCTGATACAAAATTAGGTGAACTATGCATGAACGTGGGTAAGTAAAATAAGTACCATTATTACGTAAACAAAAAAAAAAAACACTAATGCAAAACATAAGTTAGTTTATCACGATTACTGTTTTATTTAATGACCAATTTTTGTATTCTAAAACATTAATTTTTAAGCTCTTACTATTCGAAACAATGGTTCAGCATTAATACCTTGTTATCCTTCTGGAGTAGTATACGACCTTTTCGAATGTCTTACACAAAATTTGGAAAATGCCGGATTAAATAATGTGCCGATGTTCTTTATTTCACCGGTAGCCGATAGTTCATTAGCGTACTCAAATATTTTGGCTGAATGGCTGAGTTCGGCAAAGCAAAACAAAGTCTACCTGCCCGATGATCCCTTTCCGCACGCCTTTTATTTACGCAATTCAAAATTAAAGCATTACAAACATGTGTTTTCTGAAGGATTTAGTAAAGATTTTCGGCAGGTATTTCGAAAGTTGTTTATAAAGCAATAAAACGACGACAAATAAAATAACGTATTGTTCTTTCAGCCTTGTGTAGTATTTTGTGGACATCCCAGCTTGCGATTCGGCGACGCTGTTCACTTCGTAGAGATGTGGGGTCATAATGTCAATAATTCTATTATATTTACAGGTAAAGTCTTAAGAAAATCCCATTGATTGAATAATAATATTTAAAAAAAATATTATTCAGAACCAGATTTTCCATATCTCCAAGTATTGGCACCATTCCAACCACTTGCTATGAAAGCTTTCTATTGTCCAATAGATACTTCACTTAATTATCAACAGGCAAATAAATTAATAAAGGAATTGAAGCCAAATGTTTTGGTGATACCTGAAGCCTATACAAAGCCACATCCAAATGCACCGAACCTTTTCATCGAGCAACCGGTAAGTTTTATAATTAAAGGTGAACGAACCTTATAAAAGTTACTGATATTTCCGATTTTCAGGACAAAAAAATTATTACATTTAAATGCGGCGAAATAATTCGGTTGCCGTTGAAACGAAAACTCGATCGTGTTTATATAACATATGATATGGCACATAAAATTGTTCCACGTGATGTGGGTAATGGTGTAACCGTTTCCACAATTACTGGCGTCCTGGAAGTTAAGGATAAAGTACACAATATACACCCATGTGCGGATTCTTCAAATGATAAGCCAAGTGGTAGTAAAATGCCACCTCCCAGCCGAGAAGATGTGCTTAAAAATACGAAATACGAATATGGTACCTTAGACGTAGATCTGCTCAAGAAACGGTTAATTCAAGACGGAATTACAAATATAAAAGTCGAGCGTACTGGCAATGTAGTTATGTTGCATTTGATAAATGAAGATACAACGATAAAATTTGATGAGAATGAAACTCATATAATATGTGGTGGAAAGCAGTCATTACGACTCAAACTGCGTGACTCTGTACTGAAATGCTTACAAAGCTTTTAAATATAACACTTATATAATCAAAGTTAACAATTATCTGTTAGCTAGAACCCAAGCGCAACGTTCGCAAACACAATCGGCATTATCAACTGCAAAACGTCTACAGCGTGCACATAGGGTCAATTCCAATTTTTGAACATTAATATTGGTAGAATCTACATGGTTGGATGGCTGCAGAGAAACCCTTTGAACTTGTAGTATTTCACATAGCTCTGAATTATTGGAAGATACTTCTGTTTCATCTTCTTGCAAAAGACGTAGCATTTGCATTTCCTCATTGTTTTTGTTGTATGAAATTTCCACTGCTAAATTAAATGAGTTCGCGCTGCCCGCTTTTTGATTAACAATCCGTTTGATTTCCAATGCAACACCAACAGTTTTTTCAGCATCGGCATCTTTCCAAACGGGGTCAGCAGTAAAGTTTTGTTGATGAAATGCCCTTTTAGGATCTGAAAAAAAATAATTATTTAAATTTGTTCAGACCGACAGTTATAGAAGTTTTACCGTAATATTGCCAACTTTCTTCCACTAGGAATGGTATAATAGGCCATATAGTAGAACAGAGTACTTTATAACAATTAAGCAACGTATAGCGTATATTTCTTATATCGATGTTATCTCCACAATATAGTCGATCCTTAATAGTGTGAAGATATATTGCTGAAATTTGGTTTGTCACAAAATTTTGTGTGTTGGTCACGACACGATGGTACTCGTAAGTATCATACAATTTCCAAATCTGCACAAAATTAATTTTTTTATCATAAGTCTAAATTATTCCAATCAAATGAATGGCGCTGCATACCTCATTTTCGTGTTTTACCAACGCACTTAAAATATATCTGTCCAAAAAAGTACTTTTATCATTCAGAATTTCCGATTTATCACCAATAACACCATTTAAATAGCGTAATGTAGCGCGAATTTTATTTACACTGTCGGCAGCTTGTTGCATTAACTTCTTACTAACAGTTATAGTCATGTTTTGCGCACAATGCGAAGCCACCCACCATCTAAAAAGTATAAAGTTTAACATTTTTGTATGCAGTTATAAGTATACTGCGACAATATTACCTTAAAGCATCGACTCCGACTTCTTTAATTATATCCTTTGGGGAAATAACATTACCTAATGATTTTGACATTTTGTGCCCCTTATCATCGACTGTGAAACCATGTACAAATATTGACCTATTAATTTTTTCACATAATTGTAATAAATAAAATATGAATCTTAAAAATTTGTATCTTTAAATTATAACTCACTTGTAGGGAGCTTGATTTCTTGCTGCAACACTTGTAAGCAATGATGACTGAAACCAGCCACTGAACTGATCGTAACCTTCAAGGTAAACGTCAGCCACTTTCTCATCCTTTAACACACTTGACCATGTACTGCCCGAATCGAACCAAATATCAAAAATGTCTCTACTTTTTTCCAAATCGGTAGCTGATATTTTAAGGGATTCCAGAATATTCGGGGGTATCATCTCCTCTACACTTCGCGACCACCAAAAGTCAGCGTTTCCTTCTTTTTTAATGAGATCACAGATATGGTTGATTAAAAATCTACGAAGATTATAAATAAATAATTATAAATTTGATCTATAATTTTAAATACCTAACCTATTCAGAATAACATTCTTCGTTTCTCGTTCATAAAATACGGGTATGGGCACGCCCCAGACACGTTGCCGTGATATACACCAATATGGACGCTTACGCACTTGTGTCATTAGTGCTTTTCTACTCGCATCTGCTTGAACAAGTGGATAAACATTTATTTTACTGATCTGGGTCAAAGAAAAAATTTAAATTACATTATGTAAAATTTGTATTTGAATTGTACCTCTTCAAGAGCTCGTTCCTTTAATTGTTCGGTATTCATAAACCATTGCTCACTGGCACGTATTATCACAGGTTCTTTGGTGCGCCAGTCAATGGGGCATGAATGTGTTATTTTACCGGCATGTAACACATCTGATGCAATATTTTCCAATACTAATTGATCACCATCGCAAAGAACATCTTTCCCTTTCAGAAAACCAGGAGCCTTTGAAGAGTACACACCATCTTCATTGACAAAACATATCTGAAAACATTTTAATTTTTGAATAATTCTTCTCAGATATATGTACTTGTATTATATACAAAACTAACCACAGGCAACTTATTTTCTAGACCAATCAAAAAATCTTCTGGTCCATGGGCAGGTGCAGTATGAACAAGCCCTGTGCCTTTTGAGTCTTGCACATGTGTAGCAGCGAAGAATGGTAAGTTATTCTGCTCTGGGAATAAGGGATGTTGGTATGTGCAATTCGATAGTTCTGTGCCTTTAAAAGTTGTTACAACCTCGTACGTAATACCAGTAACTTCCGAAAAATTTTGCAATAAACTTGTGGCAATTAAATATAAATCATTGCCATAATTAGACAATTTAAGCACGCTGTAATCTAGTATTGAATTGTAACATATTGCTTGATTACTTGGTATTGTCCATGGTGTTGTAGTCCATACCAAAGCATAAATATTAGTATTCGGGGAAAGTGATATACCACTGGGCCAATTAGTTAATAGAAATCTTAAGTAAACTGAAGGACTAACGAAGTTCACATCATACTCCAGTTCGGCTTCGGCCAAAGCGGTTCTAAAAATTAAAAGCCAGTACTAAATGTATAATCTCACTTTCAATAAAAAAAAAAAACAAATGTACCGCGATGATGGAGACCAGTAGACAGGCTTTAAGTCTCGATATACCAATCCACGTTCATAAAAATCTATGAACATATTCAGTTGATTTATTATAAATCCCGACCGCATTGTCAAATAAATGTTTTCCTCATTTAACCAGTCGCTCAAAATACCCCATGAACGAAATTCGTTTTTTTGTCGTTGCAATGCATTTAAGGCAAAGTTGCGAGCTTTGTAAGAAAAATATTATGTAAATCGCTTACATGTATACCCACGTAATGAATGGAATTTAATTGATATTTACATTTATTTCGAATGCTGATCGGATCTTGATTCTTAATCCTCGCAATGTTATTATCTTTAATTGCAGCTGTTGCCTTTAATTCAATGGGCAGACCGTGACAATCCCATCCAGGAATATAATTCACTTTATGACCACGTACTGTATGCTGACGTAATGTTATGTCTTTGAGAATCTTTAACAAAATTTTTAAACAGTTATTACTTATCCCAAAGAGCTTTAATAATAGTTTCTCACCTTATTGACTGCATGACCCATATGTAAATCTCCGTTAGCATATGGGGGGCCATCGTGCAAAACAAAATTTGGTTCATGATTATGTTGTTGTTGGTAACTATATGCTTCAGAAAATACACCCTGCAGTATAAAAGCAATTCCAACTCAAAACTCAATGTATAAAGTAAATATTTTACCTCAACCAGCTTACGCTCCAATTCTAACCGCTTAACAGCATTTAATCTGTTTGGAAATTTTGTTTTTGGCAAATTAATAGTGTCTGTGTACTTTATGGGAGGTTTTGCTGCCTGTTTAATAGAAAACTGCCTCACATATGTATTATTTACAATTAATTTTAACATCTTAAGGTTATTTAATATAAAAAACAGGGATAAAAAACTCTACCGGAATTGTAGGAGATGTGTACTTATAAATCAGCTGTTTCCGAAGGAAATTATAAATACGATTTTTACACTTCCACTCAAAAGTTATCATTCTATCGATTAGTTTAGTTTCGTTCGCTAAAACTGATTTCTGATAATTGCAAAAAATATCAGGTTATCGTAAAATCAAATATATGTAGATACGTACACATCTCGTGTTAGTGTTGATTAAACCGCGCATTTAAAAAAAAATCACAAATGCCGCAAGAAATTAGAGTTTTGCAATGTACTGAATGTAAAATGTTCCAAGTAAATATGAACTATATTAATACCACTTAGGAGAAAACGTTTACTACATTTAACTTTCAAGGTCGATTTGGTGAAAAAGGTGAAAACATGGACTTGTAAGGTATGTAATGTAAAACAAAGGTCTCTGACTGAGTACTTTCGTGGAAGTGGCCCGGAATGTCGTGTGCTTGTACAGAACCTGAATAAGAATAAAGAGCTTACAACATTGAGCACCTCTACGTCTATCTCACCAAATCATATGGTCCTTCAGAATGAGCAGCACATTTCACCTTCAAATTACAAGAAATTTAAGGAAAATGGATTTGCAAGTAATGAGTCTGAATTAAATGATAAGGATTTTAGTGGAAGAAATGTCGATAATCGTCAAAATAATAATATCGAGTCATCTTTGGAAAATACTAAAGAATTGGCTGAAATCGAAATGCAAAATAGTAGTAAACGCCCATCAAATGATTTCTACAATAACATGAAGAAAACGAGCAAATGGGATAAATATGTATAAATATTATTAAATATTGTAAAAAATATATAGTATATGCATAAATGTATATTATCTTTTACATATATTAAAAACGAAATTATGATTATTAATTATGTGGCATTATTTATTGATCATAATTGCAATAGTGTTTACATTTTTAATTCAAAATTATTGGTAAACACGCGGTATGTTATAAGTAATTTCCAGATTATTTTTTTTTTACTATTTTATGTGGATGAAGCGGTTCAGTTTCCAATGTATCCACCGATAAACATTTATATATTTTAATATGTGAGAGACGATCATTTGAAATTTAAAACTACAAACGCGGTATTTGTATTATTATGAGATTAAGTTGTGATATCTTTTTTAGATATTTTCTCATCGGTACAGCTTTCTTCACCTTCAGCCATATCTGTTTCACCACCCGGTCCACCTTTGCCAGAAGAACGGCGGCGTTTGCGGTTTAAGCGCCATGGTCGGATAGGAAATTTCAGTGCCGGTAACTGATCCATTCCAAGGACTTTGTAAATTTGCCTGAATGCAATGTAACGCAAAAACAATTGTGCCGAAACGGTTAGATCTTCGCGCTGCTGCTTAGTCAAATCATGCAAAGCATCTTGAGCTTCCTTTTCACATGGGTCTAAGAGTCCCGGTCCATTAATAAGAAAACCAGAAGCCAAAGCCTCCATTATACGACGAAGACAATCACCTGGAGATATTGGGAAACCAGCTGACGAGATCACTTTTTCAACCAACAATTCTAGGGACCACTGTGGTAATGCCTGCCACGACTGGATGCGTTGACAAAGATCACGCAATATACGTATTACCATTACACAGGATTGAAGCCCAGTGGCGCGTGCTTGGAACCATTTGGCGTGTCGCAATTCAGCTAAAGCCTTTAAGAGAACAAGTTTAGATTCAGAAAATACAATTAATTTGTCGCAGGTCATACCTTTAGACACGGTTCGCGCGGCAGTAGTGCAAGATCTCCTGTTCCTCCGTTAACGTTAGCAGCATCATTTTTGGGTTCCTGTGTAGCTTCGCGTAAAAGGGGCGAAGTAAGTGAAATCTTAACGGACACTACATCATCTCGCACGATGACAGCTGAGTCTTGACCTACAACTTCAACCGTATATTCAACTGGGTTTTCTCCTAAAAGCAAAACGGATTTAATTAAAAACTCTAAAAAAAATAAAAATTGAACATAGCAAAAAAAAAAAAAAATTATTTGCAGACCAAATTTTTTAATTGCATATCGAATATATGAGTTGCTTAAATAATGTGGGTTGAAAGTGACAAACATGTTCACCATTTATCTATAGTTGCACACTTTGTTGCATTAACTTGTCACTTTTACCAATATTCAGATCATTAAGAAAGCAAATGTTTTAACCTTTGTGTGGCTGGAACATTTTAAATACTTGTATTCACTCTCTTGAGATAGTATATTAATTTTTTTAGAGGGCTGAAAAGTCTGTTAATTAATTGATAGTTTACCTTTAGTGTTAATCTGTCAGGACTCATGCACTCAATACATCTGACACAGACCTCAACATTTTTAATTTCTAAAATAAAAATCAAAGTTTGCTCATCTATTTACATTTGACTATTTATAGTGATCCCAAGATCTAAACTACCTATTAAAAAGAGTCGGCCACATAAAGGTTAAACGTATGTATTTATAATTCCATTGATAAAAGCATCCCCAGTAAGCAGAGGTACAAGGCATGCATTAGACGGATTTTAACTTCAGAGAATTCAAAAAAAAAAAAATGAGCGTATGTACACATCTTTCAATGCAGGTACATTCTGCCTTTGCACCTCTCTTTACATTGTAGCAGTTTTGCGATTCTCTTACATGTCATTAATATATTCATAAAAAACTTTGACCGAAACCAATGTCAAGTAACGCCGTGACATATTTTATAATAGCAATTTGTACCTTTGGACCGCAAGTTATAGTAATAACTCTTTTTGTGCCCTAACGGTGGACAAACTTATAGGCATCGTCTTATACACTGGTGTATTTTATTAAAAAAAAAACACTGGCGTAACTGTCATTTATGTTTCGGTCACAATTTTCTCATATCGAACCACGTCTTCTTGATATTCGATACACACAAAACGGCTAGCCAACAGCGAAAGGTTGCTATTTGTGACAACAAACATAAAACAACTGCAACTAAAGTATGCATATCAAATTCACTTAATTTGGAAAGGTCTGACCGTTTTGTTTGTGTAGCTATTTGAAGAGCTTTGTTTCATATGTGATTTCACCTTAGAATTTATTTCGAAAGGATTTTATTTACACAAAGTTAGATTTGCTTGTAAAAACTGAGCTTTGCAATTCACTGTATAATGGGTGGCGAAAATCGCGAATCATACGGATGAAACGACGAACTTAAGTAGTAAGTAATAATAGC
Source organism: Bactrocera tryoni (assembly GCF_016617805.1). Taxonomy (NCBI): domain Eukaryota; kingdom Metazoa; phylum Arthropoda; class Insecta; order Diptera; family Tephritidae; genus Bactrocera; species Bactrocera tryoni. The sequence goes on along the minus strand of NC_052503.1, from coordinate 8,781,030 downwards.
AATATGTTGGTCCTAAAACTTTGTATAAATATATTCCTTTATTTGGGCCACTCGCACATAGGCGCAGAGTACATTTTACCGTTCAATTTCCAGTCCAGCAACAAACAGCGCAATAAAAGAAAGATACTATGAAGGAGGAGTACCCGTACACGTACCCGCACCACAATAAAAGTGAAGTAGAGTGAAGTTGAATGTCCTGTTCACAAACCTCTAATAACCAATCTCAATGGGACAATGGCATGTATATCCGGTGAAGAGCTGAAAACACCAACAAATATGTTTTAGTTCGTTCATATCCCTTTTCTGTAAACAATACGTATGCGGATATGCATAACTCCACCAAAACACCATTTTTCATTTGCTTTCACTTTTTCCATACAAATTGCCTTTGCTTTGTTTGTATATTATAACATCCGTATACATACATATGTATATTTTTCATTATTAATTATTAATCGTGCAAAAGCCCATTCATATTATGCTTAAATGTATTACATACTGAAATTGTATAAACTTTGGTATAGTTCACTAAGGCATGAAATTAACCAATTTATATCAAATCATCGATTAGCGGTTGTTCAGAACACAGCGTAGAAAACATACGTTTTCAATTTAAGCTATTTCTTTGGAAAAAGTTACCACCCAGTCTTTCTGATTTCACACCAAAACTATTAGAATTCATACTAGTTTAGGGTAATCAATCAGAAATACTATATACTTGTTACAAATATGTAATTTTTCTCGGAGACGAATCAAGCAATTTCAATGACCTCTTCATGGCTTTGGTGTAAACTTAATTATAAAAATGATATTAAAAAAATACATTCGTTTATACATATGTGTAAAATTGGTATTCATGAAAGCAATGTATGTAGGTCATTCAAACTTGAAAAATTCATATCCATAAAAATATACAAATATATAATATAATATATATACATTATTATACATGCACTTACCTGCCACTTCTTTTAATTTAGATGGCAATTCAACGGCCACACGTTTTAGTAATCCAACTGTTGGTTTTTCAGAACATAAAACCACTAATTCAACTGCATTATCCCCCTGTAATAAAAGACCTTTGGCCAAAAATCCGACTCTCATTACGCCCTTAAGAATGCGTACGTTTCCGCTATCAGCCTCTTTTTGGAATGATAACATTTGATTATCGCGTCCGTCCTTTACTTGAGCATTCTCAAGTTTTTCTTTTTTATTAGCTGGTCCCTTTTCATCTGTATTCTCGGCAAGTTTATCCGACACAAATTTAAGAGCACGTTCAGTATGTGATACGATGCGTTGTATAGTTTGCAATTCTTCCTCTTTGGGATAAATCTCTGCATGACGAGCAATTGCATGACGATCATCGGTACTTTCAGGACGACGTATACTTCCACCCCCACCAGGCATCATTCCGAAGAATGGTGGTGGACCATTACCCATGCGACCACCAAATCCACGTTGAGCACCTTAAATTTAATTAAGTTGTAAACTAATATGCAGGAAAAAGAAAAAAAATTTTAATTGTAGATATTTACCAGCAAAGCTACGTGCCAACCAGTTGCTGTAATCATATTCGTCATCGTACTGAGCCCGGCGACGTTGTTCATCCCAATACATTCCGCCACTACTCTCATGTTCATCACCGAAACCAACATTACCACCTCGGTGCGATTGTATAAGAGCACGTTGGGCACGTGCTTCAGCTAGTCGTCTTTGACGTGGAGTGGGCTTAAAGTCGACCACCAAATCCGGCTGAACCTTCCGTTTATACTGTAAGCGATGTCTTCGTCCTTTCATGTGCATCTCTTTTGCATTGGGATCGTTAAATTTGCAATCACATAGTTTACAATTGAAGCTTAGGATCTTTCCTTCATCATCCTTAATTTCTTCAATATACTCGCCACCAACCGGTTTAATATTATCAGTGTTTTCTCCGGATGCAGCATTATCATCTTGATTATCTGAATTATATTATTGAGTTTAAATATTTTTGTAAATAGTAAATGAGTTATAAATAGTGCAATACCGTTCTCGTTGACACTAGTATTTTCGCCTTCAACGTTCTCTGTATTTTCAGTAGAACCACTGGCTGGGACAAAATTTATTTTAGATAACTTCTTTGGCTCATCTGGGGGTATTGGTTTGCCAAGTTTCTGATGGAGCTTAACCACTTTTTGATGCTTTGCCCCACGTACATGAGCAGCATAGGCATCAGTACCAGTGCATGTAACATCACAAAGCTCACAGTGGTAATTATTACCACGATTTTGAGCTGCAGACTGTGCAGTGGCCTGCATTTTCAAAGATGCCTCCCGCTTTTTGTGCTTTTGACCTTCCAAGTGCTCACGATAAGTTTGAGGTCCCGCACATGAGATCTTGCATACCTCACAATAATGTAATTGTTGCGGTCGCGGCGGTGGCTTGGTGCGTGGACGTGCTACATTTGCACCACCAGCTGCAGCGCCCTTTGGAGCTCTATACTGCCAACTATTGGCTGAGGCACCATTAGCATTCGGTTTAACAGCGCCGGGTTGGTGTTGCTGTTGAGCAACATACATTGAAGCTGCACTATAAAGAGCCGACTCGTAATTACTGTACGCATTAACAGCCGTAGCAGTGGTAGCTGCTGGAGTGGCTACTGTTTTAGCAGCTCCATTTGTTTTATCTTTAACACCAGCGGCTTTGGAACCAGCGTTTATATTTTTTACGGGTGGAGCCGAATAATGCGTTTTACTAACTGTAGCTGCTGGAGCCGTGTTGTAGCTAGCTGACGCTTGTTGATAAAATGTTTTCGATGCGTCATATGCAGGAAGTGCGCGACCATAGTCGCCGTAACCTGCATAGCCGCCCGCTCCCGAAGCGCCAGCAGCTGCATAACCACCTTGACCAGCAGCAGCAGCAGATTGATACGCAGCAGCGTTAGCATAGGTAGCGTTTGTCACAGCTGGATAAGATACCTGCCCTGGATTGTATCCGGCACCTCCTGCGCCATATTGAGTCCCGCCATAGCTAAAACCGGCATAATTATTATTAGCCATTATTTGCAACCTTTAGGAATCAAGAAAACCTAAAGAGGTATGAATAAAAAAAATCAATAAATGTGGCAGCCGCAAATGGATAGGAAATTCTGATACTTGCCTGAAAAGTTATTCTTAAAAAACTTGACAACAATACTCGTCACCAGTTTCTATATATTCTTTTTTAGAATTAATTAATTATCGCAAAGCTAGAAGCTAAACGTTTTGTGGAGATATTTATACCCAAAGGAGTTGAATTGCGTTTCTGAAAGATGGAAAAATTTTAATCGACGCGTCATTTGCCGAAGAACATCTAGGGGTTGATCGGCACATTTTTATATTTCAAATCGAAACCAAATTCAATTAACCCAGACAAATAATAAAATGATATCAAAATATTATATAAATAAAAACTCTTTGAAGTACTTCAAATTGAGTATTAATTACCAGCAAATTTCACTTAAATATTTCAGAATAAACTCCACACCAGTACTGAAAAATTGTCGGAAGTGCACGGACAAATTATCGATTATTTTGTAATCGACATTTTTGCATCAGGTTAACAACCAGAGTTTGCGAACTTACAATAATTAACATTTTTATTGAGTTGATTCTTGAAATGCCTGGATCTGTATATCTATGGAATTGATACTATTGACGAACATATAAGAAAATTTACAAAATACTTCTAAAGTTTGTGAATAAAAATTTAAAACTGTAGCTAAATGCTAAGGTCACCTATCTATTCCAAATTTCGGCCACATTTAAGTATATATTGTTCTTATACAATTATTGTATACACTTCTTAAGAATCATTAATTTTGAGCAAAGCAGCACTGGTTTTACCTCCGAATAGGAATAATAGAATACGAAAAATATTCTTATTGGTTTCTCGTGGTTTTGATAGGCTTAGAAATATATTGTGAATCAAAGAAATTGAAGTAAGAACATAGTTTTTTAAATTAATGGCGAGCATATTGTAGGGCAGTATTATCAAATAAAATACATTTCAAAAATTAGCTACCTGTCTTTACAGTTTTACAAACTTACGCGCTACCCAACCATTTTGGTCGCATGCTGTGTAGCTGAAGGTGAAGACGATTTGCAATTCTACTGCCAGTGCTTTTATAGGAAGGGCATTGTTTAATAATTATTATATTATTTTTGCTGGCATAGTGCCTAGCGATTTCTGTAAAGCTGGACAAGCTGGAAAGAAAGGTGAAATTAACGAATATCACAAACTTAAGCATTGACGATGAGGAATTTTTGTACAATGTCACCGCTGACATTGAGCATTTCATAAACCAAAGGCATAGTTCTAGGTGAGTAGAAGGTTTGGCAATTCGTATAGCATACGAGTAGACTCTGAATGTCTTGGAGATGTGGAAAATGAGTGTTAATGTTACTGAATTATAATTTTTTCGGGGTTTGTTTATTATGAAACTCCGTTGATTTTATTTAGTGAATTGTTATCTCTCACAGTTTATATATGTGTCTATGCAAAGACAAGTAAATTGTATTTTTTTTATTTAAAACAAGCGGCTAGGTTAAACTATTCCTTACACAATATCAAAAAAAATTTAGGGCTTGGATGTCTAAGTTTTTCTGTGTAACCTATATTGATCATTAACTAACACTACATATATACATAAATTAATTACACCTGCATTTGTACATATGTACTATACATACATTTGCACTAAGAGACCATAGTAATTTTTTTAAGCGTTCAAGTGGATTTTACAACTTTATATACATATTTATTTTTACATATGTTTATAAATTTAATTTTTTTTTTGGAAGACTTTAAAAAGAGATGTATGTAAACATGTATATCTTATGTAGTAAAAATATATAAAAATCACGTTTCGCTTCAATCGAAGTGGTACCTACTGGTTTTTGTACATCTTTCGTTTATATGTGCCATTTTGTTTTTGTCCTACTTGTGGTTGCATGAGCGGTTGAACAGTTTTTCTTTGGATGTGATATTTTCCTAATGGAATTCGTTACGCGGTATACTTAAACTTGTTTTAGTAACATAGTTATATGCATATGAGAGGGTGAGAGAGGGTTTAGCAAAACTGAGGGCTGGAGGTGAATCTAGTATCAAGTTAAAAGTGGTCACATACACATCTATGAATGTACTTGCAATCATTTGATATTCCAGGAAAGGCTTAGTTCATAAGCATATAAAAATGAATTGAAAGTAAATTTACATATGTACAAAAAGTTTTTAAGCGACTTGTTTCTCTTGACATCTTTTGTTTTCCGCTTTTGAAAACATTAAATCTTATAAATATTAAGTATATTTATCTAATAAGTAGTGATTTACAAATGATTTTTATTTGTAGCTTCTTGAAGGTTACCTACGTTGGTAAATTGTTAAAGCATTTTATTCATTGCTAGAAACGGTTCTTTTTTGCTTTATTAAGAAAATAGTAGATATGAACAAATCGAACGCTATTCATATCAATTATTTTTAGAATGAGAAGATATTTTAAATTTTAGCATAGGAAGATTGGGATCCTAAATATGGAACGTCTTATAATATAGGTTTCCATTCTTAAGAATCGGATTTGTTAATTCTATATCCAATTACCTACCATCCTATTAACTACTTTTCCCTCGCTCAGCACCATACTGTCAACTTAAACTGTGCTCTGTTTAATTTATTACATAATATTCTCTCTGTAAATCTTTCTCTTCTGATGTTACTCTTTAATTTTTGCTTTTTTATTTGTACACTTATCCATTGTTGTGAATCAACCGTTTCGCACATTGACGCTAGACTATAACAAAGGAAAACATTAAAAGTTAGAGGACTTAACATATTTTGCCATTCTGTTATTAACCAGTTTTCACAATTTTTCTGTAATATCATTTTGCTACAGCAATATAATAATACACATTCCCGTATATAAAATGTCTAATTTTTTACGTAAATACTTACTCTGCTGGAACTTATTTAATCGTTGCAAAAGATTTTTATATTTGTATAGAACTAAAACTGCAAACAAACGCGATAGCAATTAATCTTCGTGTAATATACATATGTATATACTTATTTACATGGCATTTACGTAAGAATATTTGTCCATATTTTGCAGTGTTCTACTTTTTCCACCTGTGAACAATTTTCGCCGTTTCCTTATTCATCAGGCATGTGAGCAATTTCGCCAGCAGTACGATCTCTTCACTTTTTCCGTGGGGCAGGGGCCATTCCGCCGCACTGTTGTCTGTTTTCGGAATCAATTATTGGATCCGAATAAATTCACAGAGTCAACGGCAGCAGCAAACTTTGAATCGTAAGTATGTGCTTCACACTCTACGAGCATATATATGTACATATTTATACGCACATACGACTGTGAATGCAAAATAATGTTAATCAGTAAAAACTCTTGATCATTATTTTTGTAATTTATTTTGTAATTTTTTCTACTCAGGCGAAAAAAGTCACCAGTGAAAAATTGGCGCAGTGAGCGCAAAATTGACGGTAACACGAACGATATAACTTCAGTTGCTAGACAGCACAAAAACACGATTGGTAAGATGGGTGTGGAGAAAAATGGAAGTGAAACCCGCTGTAAGTTCATTATGCATTCATATATAATATATGTACATATATATATTTATAGAATTAGTGTATTTATAGGATTATATGGCGTATTATGATTGACTTATTGATAAATAAATAAGTTTTCATGCTTATAAACGCAAGTACCTGATTACTCTATGCATTATATGCCATACATTATATTTATTTATCACTCTGGAGACTCCTGTGTTAATTGGAATATATTTACATTGCAGTATCTTCTAAAGATTGTTTTTCGATTTTCTGAATTTTATGTTTTATGTATCATTCTCTATACTATATGGTATACATATGTTCACTAAGAATATTCTCACTCAAATAGCTACACAAACCACAATTATTTTCACACTTAAATTCCTATATAAGCATAAATCACAAATATTTATTCGCCAAGTCATCGTCTATCCAAAAATATAATAAAAGCCGGCTAAATATTGTAGCTATCTATGTATCTATACATATACATTCACATGCATACATACATATGTGTGTAATGTTTATTTAGTGCTTACACGCTTATAACCGTATATATGTATACTCAATACGTAAATTGGGCAGAGCGCTTTACGGTCACCTATGATGAACTCCAATGCTGAGGCATTTTTTAAGCGTTTGCGCTACATAGTCAAATTCAAGGTCGCTATTCATATTTAGTTTTCGTCTTTTTCTTTATTTTCGTTCGTACCTTCACTTCTGACTTAAGTTGTTTAACTCCCTTTTTACGCTCAGCTCACTGCGTATCTGCCAAAATTTTGTACGTGATGTCGCATTTGCGTCTCAGGGTCGAGTAACCAGTTAGCCAAGTCAATTGCCGCTCCCCTTCCACTGAACGCTCAACAAAGTTAATGTATTTGAATTTTAGTATCTTTGTTTTGATTTCTTTTTCGGTTTTGTTCGGTAATTCTTTTATTTATATTTTTATTGAGTAACAGTAAATTGGATGGATGAATAAATAAAATAATTGAAATAATAATGTAACATTATTTTAATTTTGTTGTTATTAAAAAATAGCTACAATTTTAAATTGTGCTCACTTCAAGGCCACTTGAGAGCGAATGTACTCTCTCTCTAGCTGCACAAATTAAAAGATAAAAACAAAATAAAAAGTAGCCGCAAAACTTTGAAATTTAGGTCAACATTGAATTTGTATTCAACAAGTATTTCCACATTAATAAATTAAATGTATGCATACATGTAAATATGTACATATGTATGTATATACATATTTGCACATAATACCAATTATTTAATTTTGCGTTATTTATAGTTATGTTGTGTTTAAAAACAGTTTCTTTTTGCATAAAATTTGTTTTTCATAATTATTAAACGCTCCATTCATGAGTAGATGTAAAATTAATTGAAAAATTAAGGTTAACAAAAGTTGGCGTCTGACAACATTTTCCTATCATTAAACAGGATTTGTACAATCGCTGCAAATTCATACACGAAATTTCCACATCTCTCATTAGGCCTTGAAAGCTCAAAAAAATTGCTGAAACCACTGAAAATGTTAATCGGATTATTAGAATAAATAACAAAACCAAGTTTTAATTTCTTATCTCGTAAGTGACTTGCCCGATTTCTTACATGTTGTTCGCGACATTCTCAATTTATCCTCTTCGTAAATTTTGAGATTTTATAATATATAACGAAATAATGCTCTGATCCAACCCTTATATACCGGTATTCTTTGTCGTGACTGATCTATATACTGTATATCGATTAATTCTGAATGCTGTTGTTTAGCATAACACAATGTGAGCCCGGATGCAATCTTCTTACTTGCTTTAATTAAATTCGAAAAAAATCTAGAAATTATTTTTAAAATGTGTTATTTATCTCTTTTACAGTATTCAAAACGAACTCATTAGATCTCTATCGACCTCCAGCCTTAAGAAATTATAATCAGAGTGGCGCTTCGCCTGATGGTGTAGCTGCCACCTATAACCTCAGTGCAGCGGCGGCAGAACGTTCGTTTACAACAACTGCGGCTGAGAAAGACACACTGTTATCTACCTCAATATCATGCAATAATTCCCCGACCCATGCAAATGAGAACAACAGTTTCGATAATAATGCAATGACCTCGAGGTGCGTAAACGAGGACCATGGCACAACAAAGACAACGACAACAAGCATATCGGTAATCAAATCAGAGGCACCAACAAGTGGCGGGGACACGGAAACAGCGTCAACGACAACCGCCGCAGTCAGTAGCAAATCTGGCCAGCAAAGGTAAACGAACGAGGTAGCAGACATACAAAACGTACTCGCGAAACCCACAAACACATATGTACATATGTATGCGCAACATTATTGCTGAAATTCCTCAACGAGTTTTATGTGTAATATATGCAAATTAATATGTGTACAAAGAGTTTCGACAAAGACAGGGAAGAGAGAAGGTTTCATTATTTCGGCATATGTATGTATTTCGATAGCTCATGATTATTATATTCAATATTTGTAAATGTACATGTCTATTCGTATGTAGGGCGAAAGCAACATTTTTTTTTATATTATTATTTATAAATTTGTGGGAACTTCTTCGTGAAGTATATCCCTCGAATGTTATTTAGAAAAGTTACATTTTTAAAATAGTATAATTCTGGATTTTTTTTGTGTCGATCTGGTTTTAATAAGGGTAGTAATATATTTTTAAAATATGTATTTTACATTTTGATATATTTTTGAATACCTACATAAGTATGTTTATTATAACATTCATCATTATATACCTAATCATTCTCGTTAGCTGTCTGATTTGCCTTTTACTCATTCCACATTCCATTTAATTCAAATGTAAATTAAAAATTAGGCCACTTTTCTGGTATAACCTTAAGATTGTTTATCCGCTAATGTTTTGTCCAATGAATTTTTATAAATTCCCTGAAAACTCACTTAGTACACACTGAACTAAAAATTAGTATCATTCCTATTTCAGTAATGGCCATGTGACTGAAATCATCTCATATTTAAATTTCCTATATATAATATTTATTACGATATTTTTTGCAACAATGCAATAAATTAAAATTGGTCGTTATGGTATAACTGAAATCCAAAGCGTACGAGTACATATATACATGAAAACTACGCTCCAGTACAGGTCTAGCCGCTATCTGCGCTATGAGTAGCAAGAAGTTACCTCATCGCAATCCAACGTGTTTAACTAGTTTTGTTGCATTTTACGGAGTTCTTTTGTGACTTACATGCCATTTTGTTTTGCTCCTCTCTTTCTTAGTTTCGTATGTGTAGGTTGCTGCACTTATGTTTAAGTGATTCGTTCACCTGTCTGCCGCACATTCACCTACTTACCCCGAAACACGCAAACGTGCTTACACATATACATAAAAACATATAATTGTTCGCTGTATTGCATATAAGTATTATAAATATCCAAATATGTGGATATATTATATGAGTGTAGTGTGTGCATTGTGTTTGCTCATTGCGATTTGGGTTTTTTGCTGTTTTAATACAACAATTTTTTCATGTACCTTATTTACTTACATGTATGTATGTATTTGTTTCGTAGGCAATCGTCAGCTGTAAGACGTGAACGTCGGCCAGATAGAGCGGTGTATATTCCAAGGGCACGACGCAGTCAAACTACCCCGCCAACGGCGCCAACAGCTACAGCTGTCGAAGTAACACGGATACAACAACAACATAGTAAAATAAATGATATCGCACCTTCGGCTACTTCGTTAGCTCCGACGCCAACAACGACTGCTTGTAATAATAATAGCTGCGGCGGCAGTAATCAGCAGCGTTTGGCAATTACTTCGGAGCCAAGAGCGTCAGTACACACTGCAGCGTCGACCAAGCTAGACGATATATCTGGAAACAAAAGTGCATGTATTGCAGTTGTTTGCACGGGAAAGAAGACGAAATCTTCTACAGTAAACAATCGCGAACGCAGAGAACGTTCTAAAAAGTCTACTCTCAGCGTGGAGGCACAAGACGCGAAAATATCAAAATTGTCATCAGAGCGAACCGAAACGAAAACAATACGAAACGGGCATGATTCAATAACACATACCGATTCGCGCGATAGTACAGCTGTTTTGATAAGTCAACAAAAACAACCGCATTTGAATAGTGATAATTTACCAAATCTACTGTTAATAGAACAACAACCAACAGAAGAACTAAAAATAGCACCAGAAACCATTGTTAACAACGAAATGAATACCAACTCGAGCAGGCGAAGTAAAATTAAGCAAAGTAGTACTGAAAACGCAAGCAAAGTGCAGAATTTACGAATAGAAGATGTTGCTTCAAAAGAAAATGGTACAAGGAGTACAACTAAATGTGATACAGAAGCACAAGAGTTCCAGCGTGCATCGAAGGTAAATTAAAATTGACAAAGGGTAAAAAAATTGTGAAATTTCATGCGACTATGTGTTCAGCTTCATGAAAATCTTTAACTAACAGACGCAATCCATTGCATTTGTATGAATGCTTACATATTTATACCCTGAACAGGGTATATTAAGTTTGTCACGAAGTTTGTAACACCCAGAAGGAAGCGTCGGAGACCCTATAAAGTATATATATAAATGATCAGTACGTTGAGCAGAGTCGATTTAGCCATGCCCGTCTGTCTGTCTGTCCGTCCGTCTGTATATATACGACCTAGTCCCTCAGTTTTTAAGATATCGTTTTGAAATTTTGTAAACGTCATTTTCTCTTCAAGAAGCTGCTCATTTGTCGGAACTGCCGATATCGGATCACTATAACATATAGCTGCCATACAAACTAAATGGTCAGAATCAAATGCTTGCATGGGAAACTTCCTCATTATTGTTTATAGAAATAATGTAATATCAGAAGAAATGGTTCGGATTGGATTACTATAGCATATAGCTGCTATACAAACCGAACGATCGGAATCAAGGGCTTGTATGGAAAACTTTCACATTTCACAATGTATGAAGAAATTGTTCAGATCGGTTAACTAAAGCATATAGCTACCATACAAACTGAACGATCGGAATCAAGTTTTTGTATGGAATTTTTTACATTTGACAAGATATATTCACGAAATTTGGTATAGATTATTTTCTAAGACAACAATGTAATCTCCGAAGAAATTGTTCAGATCGGATTACTATAGCATATAGCTGCCATACAAACTAAATGTTCAGAATCAAATGCTTGCATGGGAAACTTCCTCATTATTGTTTATAAAAATAATGTAATATCAGAAGAAATTGTTCAGATTGGATTACTATAGCATATAGCTGCTATACAAACCGAACGATCGGAATCAAGGGCTTGTATGGAAAACTTTCGCATTTGACGTGGTATCTTCACGAAATTTGGCATGGATTACTGCTTAAGGTAACAATATAATCTCCAAAAAAATTGTTCAGGACGAATTACTATAGCATACAAACGTACTTCCATACAAACTGAACACATAGTTACTAAGAGAAATGCACCTGTGAAGGGTATTTAGCTTCGGTGCAACCGAAGTTAACGTTTTTTCTTGTTTTTTATAAGTACAGTGATTAACGATTTAGTTAACTGAATAATTAGTTATAATTATGCGTTTTGCATAACGATTTATATGGGTCATATATTTAGCGCAATTAATTGGAAATTTGTTCAAATGTATAGAAAAATTAATTTGAATGAAGTTGATCCGGATCGAAATAAACTGATGCTCGGTTTGATTCCGTGCGATTTTTTCGGTTGGAAAAGCATGATTACTCCGAAGTTAAAACAGCTGGAACTTATATCATCAGAACCTCAAATAAAAACACACATTTTCCATCTATAACTTACTTTAATCCTTAGCCTATTGTCCCGCATAACAAGTTTAGTATCGCGTTAGTCTTCGTGTATGTTATGCTTTTAAATATTATATAAATGCCCAAATTTGTATATTTTTGTCCATTAAAAGTATAGGTTTTAGATTGCTATTTGATACTCGCTTTGTAAAAAAATATCCCTTGATCCTAGCGCAAAGTTAGTTCAAAATATACATACATATAGATTTACTACAATTTTAAGGGTTCTTGTGGAACAAATATACACAATTATCTAATTTATTTTGATTGTAACAAGTTTCTTCTTATTATTTGCAGGAAATAAATCGTAGTAATCGACGAATTATTAAGCAAACATTCGTCTCAGATGTACTTGAAATTCCCGAGAAAATCGAAAATGGCAAAGAAAATGACAAGGAATCAAGTCGAAGGAGTCCAAATAATATTTCCATTTCGACACCACAGCGCTCTGCCGTAGATAGTACCACAGAAGAGGAGGAAGAAGACGATTGGGAAACTATGTACGACGATAGTGGAGAGTGTTTAGATCCGAAAATCATGCAGGAACTCACAGCTTCGGTGGGAAAAGTGAAAATCGAATTGCCAAAAATGGATTATAGTGTAAATATTAGTCTAGGAGCACATTTAAGCATATATTTAATTAATAAATAATTTTTTGACATACAGGCATATCTTACAAAACAGTCCATACTCAACGATGAGGAATTCCCACACGTACTTGAAGTATCAAATTTCCCTGTCGAATTTAAAAATCATGACCTACTTATGGTTTTTTCCCAATACAAGGAATCTGGTTTTGATATTAAATGGGTGGATGATACCCATGCCTTGGCTGTGTTCAGCAGTTCCCGAATTGGTAATGGGTTAATTAAATAAGACATAAAACCTTGTAAATATTTATGAATATCTTTGTTTTAAATAGCTGCTGAAGTTTTAACCATGGGCCACCCATTCGTAGTACTGAAACCATTAGCGGAAGCTACAATAGAATCTCGCTTAAAGGCTAAGAAATGTGCTGCATCTCTGCAACCATATCGTCAAAGGCCGGAGACGTGTGCAGCACTTGCACGTCGTCTTGTTACTGGAGCTTTAGGTGTACGTCTGAAAACAGCTGCTGCAGAAAGAGAGAATGAGAAACGGGTACTGCGCGAAGCCAAAGGTAAATTTTCTATTTATTTTTGTTTTAATTCGAGTTGAATTCAAAACAATTATGTTTCTCCAAATTATTTTAGAACGTAAGATGTTAGCAGCTAAACAGCGAGATGAGATATGGGAAAGCTAGACATCATTGTCTGCAATATATTTGTGGTACTATTTCCTGCCTGCATTCTAAATAATAACGGACTATAAATAAACAAAGAAAATCGCTTTAAACGCGATAAATTGCACTTGATATATCTTTTTAAAGATATCCCAATAAAATAGTTAGACATAAGAGAGTAGTAGAGAATTTGTAATATATATATCAAAAAGATTCACAAGGAAATGCAATAAATTTGCTCAAAAAACTATTTTCTAAATTATTAAAATTTGAGCAATTTATTAACATTTATGTGTGAGTACATAATTTAAAATTTATATTAGATGCCAATGTACTGAAAACTGCAATATTGAAAACATAATATATGTATATTTTTGCAATATTTTTGTGGGTAAATTGCGAATTATGGGAAGAGATCTATACAAAATACATGCTATTTATGAATGTATGAGATTTTATTATATGTATTGTACATTTGTGAAGTTGTTTCTTTATAAAAGGTTATTTTGAAAATAAATCGTGATAAAGATGAAAATATATATTGACTAATTATATTATATATGAGTGTTCCCAAAAATCCCAGGTATAACATAGGGCTTCAAATACTATTAATGGGAGGGGATTTTTCAGATAATTATCTGAGACGTACATATGTAAGTTTATGTATTTTTGCATGTACCTATATTATATTATTTTCTGGAGTTTTAAACTTTTTACAGTACTTTTTTATTTTGCCGAAAATTTTATTAAAAAACATTAGGGGTATTCTCTTGCTCTTGCAAGATGCAGATTGCAAAAATCCTATAGCGAAATATACAAGGGCACGAGAGCACCGATTGCAGAATCGAATGATATATGAACGGCTGATTCGGTCAGTTTATTGTAAATGAATTTTTTACGTGTCATTGCACGAAAACAAACATGGGTTTTGGTCTGACATATTTTACAGCCCTTGCAAATATTTTCCTGCGTGTGTTTGTTGTTGTGCCGTTGCATTAGGTGGAAAAATCTGCAATTCGTGCACCGTGCAAGGGTTTTGCAAGAGCACGAGAATACCCCTATTGTAAATCTGGTTTTTATTATGCAAACTTAATTTATTTTAGATCCTGCTGGCAATATCAATATACTCCTGCACCTCGCCAATAGATGTCGCTCTTTAACTTTGATCATATGTTGCGTTTGACAACAGCTGTTTTCTGTAAAATAGGTAAACATACGACCGATTATAAAATTAAATTAACTAAATATGATAAAATCTTACATATTTCGCGAGATTCGATATAATCGATTAAGTATTCCATTTTTGCGCACGTTCAATCATGGTTTTACGGACACAGAACCACAGAAGAGAAAAGGAAGTGAAAAAGAAAAGGTCGCTTCTACTGTCGCCAATTCTGCGCCAATGGTAAAGATTGCGATGAGAAATACTTTTCAATATACTGAATTTATCAATTATAAATTTAGATTAAGCATAAAGTAGCAGGCTCCGTCAGCCATAAATATCAAATATTCCAAGATACGGATGCTAATGAGATTTTTGACGTTGAAGAAGAACGTTATCGGTATCAAAATGAGCCGGAGCCGAAAAATACCGAACACAATGAATATTTAGGACTGAACTTAAATCGTAACTATACTATCTGAAATAAATTATATTTCGTTAAATAATATAAATTATTTGCAGATGGAAAACATGGTGTATACGATGTAGAAGATCTGGTTGATGTATTGCGAAAGGAAAATGCAGAAGATGTTTTCGTTTGTTCTGTTCCTAAAGATTTAAAGTATGTAGATTATATGGTGGTATGTAGTGGGCGCAGCTATAGGCACATGTTGGCGATTGCGGAATTTGTGAGGCGTATTTATAAAGTAAAGCGTACGAAAGGAGAGATTTTACCAAAGATCGAAGGTGAAAACAGTCGACAGTGGATGGCACTGGATCTGGGTATATACACATTTATATTTTTATGGAAATACTTTGTCTAAAGACCTAAACTTGTTGCTTTAATTATTTAAGGTAACATTGCTCTGCATGTGTTTTCACCAGATGCACGCGAACAATACGATTTGGAATCATTATGGGCGATAGGAATTGAGTATGACAAAGAAACACATAAGCCTCAGGATCCACTTGTCGAACTTTTTGAAAAACATTCTATAACGCTGGGCGACACACATCCTAAGGGAACAATTACCAGTCACTAATATTACCATAATATATATGAGTTCATACATTTGTTTTTGGTATGTGGTAGTAATATATTTAATTCATTAAATTAACAAATTATTTACCAGTTTATAAAATTATTTGAAAACTTCTTATGAAAGTCGTATAAACTTTGGAAAACAAATTGATCCTCTATTTTATCGCCATAGTTTTTAATTAAGTAATTAATAGTTTTCTCGTGAATAAGCGCAGCATTCCAACCTACATTTTTGGCGGCTAAATAATCTGTGGTAGGTCCATCTCCAATATGTAAGCATTCTTCAGGTTTTAGGTTCTCCAAATTGGACAACTTCATGGCTAAATCGAATATTTCCGGACTTGGCTTTTCAACGTTGCTATCATAAGAATTAATTGTAAAATCAAAATAATGCTTAATTTTCATATTACGCAAGAGTGTGTCTAAGCGAGGATCAAAATTTGATATAACGCCTAAAGCTATTTGTGACTTCTGACTGCAGTGGTTATCATCAACGTCGTTATCATTATGGTTTGCAGCGAGTTGTTGTTGTAAACGTAAATAATTTAGTAAATCCACACTTCCATTGCAATGCTGCCAACAAAGACTTGTTTTGTAAAGTTCAAGCAGATGATTTGCCAAGCTACTTAATTTCTCTCCGGGTATCAACGAGCCGCTGTCAGAAAACGTATCTGAATAAGAAAAAAGTATTTGAATAAAATTATACTCATGCACAATCAATTATTAAACATACTCCCAATAAGTTGATGCCACCATTGTTGCCAGCTAATGCGGGAACTACGTCCGAAATTTGGATATTTTCTATTCATTATGTTCCTAAACAAAAAAAAAAAAAACTTAAAAAAAAGTGATCGAAAAATTTGCCTTAGTTTACCAATTAGCCTTAAAATTTTGTGCGAGATCAGCATTGTCACAGAGTACACCGAAAAGTGCACCAATCTCTCCATATTGTTTCCCAGGACTGCCACGAAACTGCAGTAGCGTATTGGTGACGTCGAAGGTTATTAGACGTATACGACCTAAAGCACTTGACATGGTTATCGTATGAAGGCAGTCACCAGAAGCACTTGTGTGTATTAAATTGTTTATGCCTATTATTATTATCAACTACGCCGGCAATACTTGTTATAAGTATACTTGTGTTTGAATGCGATGCTATTCGATCAAGACTTTCCCTAGAACTGTTTAAGCGTTCGGTGTGCGTTTGCTCTGTAGCAAATCACGTCGGCGTTTTGCTATTTCTATGGATTTGGATGTCTTATCAATAAAAACAAATGTTGATTTGCTCTTCTGGCGATTAGCCCGTGGATGTTTGATTATCTATACGCAACAAACGTACATATATATGTACATATGTATATGATGAGTTATAAAGTTTAATAAGTTTAGAAATGAATTTAGAAAGCATAATGATAAGATTTTTATACGTACATATGTACATATGTATCATGATACACTATCCCTCCGCGATATCTGGAGCACGTTTCATTTCTACTCTAAGAGTTTTATTATAGTAGTATCGATTACGATATCATTAGAAATCAATAAATAGTTTTATTTGAAAATCCTGAAACTCAAAAGTCCTTAAAAAAGCTTATCCTAAAACACTAACTAACCATACAACGGCTTGATGTCTGCCTCATAGTTTCAAACACCACCTTTCCGCTAATTCCAAAGAATCGAAGTGATCGAATATTCGCGATTCGACTAAGTATAGAAAAATGAAACAAGATTTCAGAAGAGAGCCGGGAAAAAAACTCAATTTGTTGTTTGTTGTAATTATATTGACTTTTGACTTGTCACCTCTTCTATAATACAACCCTCGTATCAGTTTAATCACAATACTTGTAGGATCAATTACGTAGGATTACAATTTCTAGTTAAGTACACACATACTACATATGTACTTATGTACATATAATTCGTCCTCAAAGCGCTAGCTTTTACATTTTTGTTGGTTGTTTATTTTATCTACTTTATATTTAATTGATCCTTCTACACTTTTATGGTGGACAGAGGTGTAGTATTAATATATATTGTTGTTGTTGTATACACACTCCCAAACAAATTTTTGCGATACGTCATAAGATAAAATCCGCGGCAGGAACTATTATGTCACTGTACAATTGGTGTTTGTCCACTTTTAACCCACAACCTTTGAATACTGCAGATGTCAACGAGAAACTACTGAGGGAGTTGAGCAGCCTAGCGTCATGGCAGTTAACTTTAGCTAATATATGCATGTGCATATTTTATTTGCTTCAGATAAGTTATTGGTGTTATTTCTTTATGGCACGGGTGTAAGATACGTGCCCTTATAGCCTCATTGCTGTAATAAAAAAATATTTTGTGCTGATTCACATAAAACACTCACCCATTACATCTAGGAGCGAAAATATGGAAACATTTTACACATAACAGTTGCATTTAAATTAATTTGGTCCACAAATAGTTGAACGGAATACACAAATTGCATTGACTTTTTTCTTTACTGTGGTTTTTTGTATGTTTTCTCTGCATTTATTCAAAATCTTATGTGAAAATCTATTGTTTTAAATTTTGTAAATGGTTCAGCCTAAAGGTATGTTACATTTTTCAAGCTGAAAGTAATTTACGGCTGTGTAAACTGACGTTGAGCAATACCAAAAGCTCCGTCATGATCGGGCAAGATCTCTCCGAGCCGTTCGATACCAAACGAAGTTTGAGACAAGGTGACTCTCTTTCGTGCGACTTAATAAACTACTCTTGGAGAAAATAATTCGAACTGCAGATCTGAATAGAGAGAGCTGGCTTACGGCGATGATATTGGTATCATTGGCCTCAACACCCGCGCCGTTAGTTCTGCTTTCTCCAGACTGGATAAGGAAGCAAAGCAAATGGGTCTGGCAGTGAACGAGGGCAAGACGAAATATCTCCTGTAATCAAACAAACTGTCGTCGAACTCGCGTCTAGGCTCCCATGTCACTGTTGACAGTCATAACTTCAAAGTCGTAGATAATTTCGTGTATATTGGAAGCAGTATTAACACCAACAACAATGTCAGCCTCGAAATCCAACACAGAATAACTCTTGGCAGCAGATGCTACTTCGGGCTGAGTAGGCAATTGAGAAGTATTTTTTTTCATTGATCCCCGCCTGCTATATGGTGCAGAGGCTTGGACGATGACAACATCTGATGAGTCGACGTTACGAGTTTTCGAGAGAAAGGTAAGCTGTATGAGATATACGAAGACATTGACATAGTTCAGCGAATTAAAAGACAGCGGCTACGCTAGCTAGGTCATTCCGTCCGAATGGATGAAAACATTCCAACTCTGAAAGTATTCGACGCAGTACCCGCCGGGGGAAGCAGACTAGGTGGAGAAGGAACTGGCTACGCTTGTTTTCACCAATTGGCGCCACATTGCGAAAAGAAGAAACCACTGGAGCGCTGGCTATAACCGCGTAAGCGGTGTCTACGCCAGTAAAGAAGAAGAAGAAAAGTGCGGAAAATGTATCGATCCTTTAAAAGATCTGCTCGTGGTATTCGAAATTCGTGGTTATTTTTAGGTTTCAGTCTGCATTGAATTCGCATGCATTAACTCATAACTTGCATACATATTTATGTTTATAAGTATGTACATATCAATACATGTACATATGTATGTGCAGGTATGCAACGAAAAATCACATATTTCGGCATTTCTTATGGCTCAATCCACATATGAATACGTGTCAGTTTTATTAATGATCGTGGGAAGGGAATGTGCGATGACTACTCGCAGCTCTCCATGCAGCCCGGTATGCACGTAATGCATACATATAAATTAATCCCACCGTTAAGGTCGTTCTAATAATTTTTCGAAATACCTACTTCGAGAAAGTGGTACATAATCTGATATAAACAATTACTTATACACAAGTATATGCTGAAGATTTGAAATTCAGTTAAGGTTCCAGCAGTTGCAAAGGTCTTTTTACCGTTGCTTACTTTACTTAAAGCATTACCCCTTGCAATCAGTGCAAACAATTTTTATTGAACATAAAAAATTGAGAATTCGAGACTGCTTAGGTATAGCATACAATCGAATTGTATGACTGGGAAGGTCCTTTGCTTCTAGCTGATGGGATGAGTGGTACCAATCATACACCTTTTGGACAGTATGTAGTATTTGAACCTACACGCAATATATGCTCCATAAACTTATATAAGTTGGATGGCATGGCGTGTCCTATGTCTATAATGATATTCGATTGGCCATTGGAAACATTTACCAATTGCTTACAAAAAAAAAAAATAACGAACCAACCTAATGCGCCTTTGCAGGAATATCAGTGCGAAGTTATAAACGCACGCCATTGACAATGTGGTTGCGCGCACCTCGACACGCGGCGACAGTCACATTGATATGCCGAAAAGTTTCTCGATTATGCGAAAATGCTTTCTGAAAACCTCAACACAAAGCCAAGTGCATTCCTCATACAAAAAGGCCGCAAAGAGAAGCGCAACCAAAAAGAAGGAGGTAACAAAAGCAATTGTGATTTACAAAGGAATTCATAGCATGCGCACATTCATACACACTAAATATCGGTTGTTATGAAATCAAGTTAGTTTGTCTATATATTCACGAAAATTTCTGTTTTGCACAACTGAGCAAACCCATGTGTGAACCGTAATAACATGTCGCAAGGCAGTGAGCCCTAGTGGGTGTTTATTAAGTGGCCAGTTTGGACACAAGCTAAACTGTGAATAACAGAACTGAAATGAAAAGTTCATGATTCTGGGTTGGCAGTTACAACGTCCGGTGTGTTTAACGTGGGTACCTGCTGACGACAGCCTTACTCCACGGCGCTAACAAGGACGGCGGATCAAATTAATGAGTTGATCAGCGCCCTGAGAATGCTAAGCAATTTCAGTACCAATTGTCAGTGTGGAATGGACACACTAACCACCTTGGTCGGGTTCGAGGCCCATCTAAAACCTCTGCCGTGCTTTGGATCTGGCACCCGGTTGCAATGCAACTCCACATTCAACTGACAAGGTCAGTTCTTCCCGCATTTGGGTTTTAACCACAACCACCACGATACTCCCCGAGGGGCCAGTCCGCATAAGCAGGTTGGAGTTACCTCCAAGGGCTGCTGCTACCCGTGGTACCAGAATTAAGTCTCCGGTCAGCCGTGGCCACAATCTATATCAGAGCAAAATTTTTTTTAACATAAGACTAATTTGATTCACAAGGGCCCTAAATATGACTGTCTGTAGTTATAGATTCCAGCACAACAAAATTTATCAAGTTACTGATCATGTCGTGATAGGTGGACGACATGTCTCCAGTGTCCTTCACGTGCGTACGCTCCGATGACCTAACATCGAATTGGTCCACTATATTGTTGTAGCGAAGATGTGGCACACGTCCACCTCTATACATTTTTGGTCCTTTACCATTGGACTCGGCGAATACCGCTGTCGTTGGAATGATGAGCGGCACGAGATATAGACATTGACATATGTATGTTGTTCAGCGAATCAAGAGACATCGGCTGCGCTGGCTTGGTCATGTTGTTCGGTTGGAAGAGAACACTCCCAGCTTTGAAGGTTTCGGGTACTGACCCGCTGGTGGAGATTAGATGGAGAAGGACCTGGCTGCATTTGTTATATCCAATTGGCGCCAAACAGTGAAAAGAAGAAAGAATGTATAAAACTGATGTACCCATTTTTATTAAATACTGGAATCGATTATTAGAAGTACCCAGCTCTAAGCTTCATTTTAACTTTCCAACTGTGATGTTATTGGAGTTGCTTATATTACGAGTGTGTTTGCCTGTTGCAGCGGTGCTTTTCCCGTACTCTTTCGCCTTCGTACAAGTGTGAGTATTTGCATTGCTGTCTGTCCTTTTGTTTCGAAGTTCGTCTGCCATTGTTACATAGATGTTGGTGTTGTTCGGTCTGTTTGCTGCTGTCGCTGCATAGCCACATCGGAATGCTAAAGTAAATATAAAACTCGAACCGAAAAATGAAATTGCTGAATAAGGCAGAATGTAATTCCAAAGAAAAACATAAAAATAACAGAAACATAAATTCATTCATCCGAGGGGGTCTCCGTCTATGCGCCTCTGTTGTCGTTGTTATTGTTGCCGTTGCTGTTGCCGTTGCAGCCGCGTTCTCGTTGTGGAGTAACTCTGCTGATTTGGCGTGTGCGCCTCTGCTTCTGCTTCGGCTTCAGTGCTTACCCTGCCTGTGTTTGTGTGTATGTGGGATGTGCATGAAACATGATCAGTTCGCGGGAATGGTGCCTTATGCACATACCGTCCGGTCATTTGTGTGTGCTGGCAGCAACAGCAACAAGACCAGTGTTTTAGCTCTTTGTGTGCTGTTGGCGGTGACGTTTATGTTGTTGTATTTTTATTTTTTTCAAAGGTCTCCACAAGCTAACAATAAGTATATTTGTAGTTGTTGTTGTTATTGTTATTGTACTTTTGGCGTTGCCTCGCATGTCGATGTTGCTGGCATTCGATGGCATTCACGACGTTTGTTTTGATGCAGGAATGCGTTATCAGACGACAACAACACGCCGTCTTGTTATTTCTGTTGTTGTTATTTGCTTACAACATTTGTTTCATGCTTACTATTTCTGGGCAATGTGCTGCACTTAAGTTTAGTGGGGGAGTCCATTGAATTCCATTTAGCTTGATGTAAAAAGCTTTTATTTTTAGAAATTATTTTAGCGAAGCTTCAATGGGGAAAACCGGATATTGTTGTTATACTATGTGTGAAGGAAGGAATGTGAAATGCCAGAAATTTGGACATATACATATGTACATATCTACTTATGGATTAGATTATATAGGTTGCGCTTCTAAGTCAGAGCGAAATTATGATTCTCGTGAAGATGGATTCTCATCATAAAATCAGTGAAATGCCAATCGCATTTTTCAAAACAATATGACCTGAATATCGCAATCCAGACAGCATTTCTGGGGATATTAGAATGCTGTATATGAAAAAATCTTTGTAGAGCAATTCCACGCTTTTAGTCGCGGTATTTGGTGTTAATTACGGTGTCACAGCGAAACACAGTCCTTCCGGATTTCCTTACAATGGTTTCATCTCCACTGATAGCAAATATTCCAATGTTCAGCACGTAATAAACAAGTCTGCTAATCATACATATGTACATACTTACATACATACATATGTACATATATGTATATGTAAGTATATTTAAGGAATAAGAATGTCAATGTTTGTCTGTAGATGTGGGCAATCTGCATGTACATCAGCTTCATTTGCAGCCATTCAACTGCGCAGTTTCAGTTACACATTCAATAACCACTTAAGCACTTCCGTTGCCACTTAGCACCTTTTACTGTTAACTGCATTTATTCTTAGGCATACATGCATATACATTATATACGCGATTGTAGACACACACACACACCAGTCGCGTAGACACTCTTACATGTGCACATAGATTCTAAATACCAGAGCTCGAACATACACGGCCACCCAGAACTCTGTTGCCTCGAATTCGTGGAAATTTCGCATTTTTAGGACAATTGCGGCCGTCTGCACCAGGCTACACATATAAGATATACATGCACACATACAATTGTATCTTATATGTATGTATGTACATACGAAGAAATTAGACACAAGCCAAGGCATTGGCAACATTCTAACGCCTCACCTACATTCCAACAACCAAACGGACTGACATTCCACGGCATTTGCAAACATGCAACAACAAACACATCGCACCACCGTCTTTACACAAATGTTGCACTACAGCATTCCAAACTTAATAAGCAGTGGACGAGCGCGGCCTGTTGCCAGCAAATGTGGCTATGCTGGACTTTGTGTCTAGGCGCACGTTTGTTGGGGCGAGATACTTCTGCACCTCTACACTTCTCCACACACAGAGAACACATATTTCGTATGTACAAGTATGTATGTAGACGATTCCGTTTGCTGCTGGAATGCGTACCATTTAGTTTTCTGGCAAAATGCTAGTCATTGGTTGCAAGATCGGTTCCCAACAACTGCAGACACAAACATTTTCTGTGCTTAAGAATTTATACCATATTACACGATTTCGGCCAGTACACACGCTGTTGGTACGCAAATTAAGGTTGTCGAATTAAGGAGAGGGATCTTACTTGAACAGCTTAGAAACCTTACAAATCGGTTTCAGCCTCAGTCATGCAAAGTATACACAATGGAGGAGAATGTACCTGGAGGTTTCCACCTCCGTCCTGATCTCCTGATTTCTACTCCAGACTAAAAGGATCTCACATACACCCAGACGCTGGTCGTCGACTTTGATTCTTCTTCGAGTAAGTACAGACAGTTCTTGACTAGCTTTGAATGCGCTGTTAGTGAGCCCAACGCTAGTGTTACCGCTCTGCTGCCGAAGTGAAAGTGTCTAAAAGAGGCTGCACTTCGTAGCAGTACGCCTATCACCAGCTTGATAGCAGCTACTTATACCTAGAATACCCTACAGTGGATTCATAAAGAAAACTCCTCCTCCTAGCTTAGACTCATCCGTGAAAAAGCTCACTGCTCCTCTTCTCCAGGGACTTCTCCCCATCCACATTTTCCTCGTCGATATGTGAGCACAAAAAAATCTGAAACGTTGGCCTCTTGGACCTAGTGATCCAAGTTTTCAGGAATTCAGTTGAAGTAGGAGAGATTTTCAGTATATCTTTGTTCGTATATCACCAGAGTTGCCGATGTGAACCGCTTTTTGGATACGTTCAAACTTTTTAGTAAGTGTAGCCTTTTCGAGCGCCCTCTAACTACAGTTTCGTAGAACCGTACGCTATCTTTGGTGAGAGTCCTAACCTTTTCCCTACAGCTCCTCTACAGCAATATAAGGCAACCGATGCCTTCCTTACTCTCTCCTCAATATTTGGTCTCCCTGAAAGGTTTTTATCAATAGTAAGCCTTACATGGTTCACCTTAGCAACAGGTTGAAGACGCGAGCCTTCGAATAACAGGAGAGGGACGTCTGGGATTTTGTATCTCCTGGTAAATAAAACCATTTTAGTTTTACTTGGGGTGACAGTTAAGCCATTCCTATTCGCCCAGTTAGATACTGTGCTGAGATATCCTTGAGTTAGCTTGTAGACGGTACTTCGAATTTTTATTTTACCATAAGGAAAACTAAGTCAGGATACAAGGACGAACAAACGCTCGAGACTGAAGACGGATCCATCAACTGACGATCCGGTCCCCATGCTCACTGCGCCCGGGTCAGTTCCGCTACCGTGGAACCGGCTGTTATAGGAATTGAAAGGTCATCCGCCCTGACTTTCGTCGGGAGTATCCTGAGGATCACCCACTCAAAGTCACAGCATTACCATGATGAACGAGTTTGAAATTTTAACACAAACCAAGGAAGCATCAATGCAAATATACTGAAAAAAGGTCTGTTGCTAGAGGGCAATCAGTAGCAAGAAATGCTTATATTGCTTTTTATGGAGCGCATAAATGTTTGATTGACAGGCGAATGTTCGAATACCCAGTTACGTATGTATGTGTGTATGAACATCCATATTTTTTACATACATACATACATGCATTCATATAAAACTTTTAGCAGAGTATCTAAATGATGATGAGAGGATGGATGGACAACCGACGACAAAGATAGCCTGACAAATAAAGAGTGCAGCGGTAAGGGCACCATAGCACCGGGGACGACTAAATGGAATGAAATGTTTACGAAAATAAATTTAACTCAGAGATATCACAAAAATATTTCACTTCCTTCTATACCGAAACAAATAGCGAAAATAGATTTAGAGACAAATTATAAATAGATACGTAGACATTCTGAACACCGACGAATCTCTACACATAAGTCGTCTGTGGCAGTTGTAGAGGTGACAGCGGCTGGCTATGATTTGGTAATACTCGTACCATAGCCTCTGGTTTCGGCCGTTGCCTGTTGCTGGCAAATGTGATGATGTGGCTGGCCGGCGACGCAGATAAACACAATAATAATGATACAGATGATGAAGATGGTGTCGCAATGTTGTGGCGGCACGGTACTAGTGACTTTTTTCGCCGATCACATCAAATTAAATATCGTCTGGGCGCAAGGAGGTATGGCACGGTCGACTCACGTCACCTCCAACCACACCGCACCACGACGGGACGCCTAGATTTGTCTGCTTACACATGCCAAATATACCGCTACATACTTAAATATGTAGACACAATTATATATGTGCACATACATATATACGCACATACACTTATTTATTGGTGAATACAACCCACGGAAAATCAGATGAAATTTGTTGCGACAGTCGCAGATAATTTAGTCTAAGGTATACACACAGATCAGGATATGGAATGCCTAAACTTAGATAACACTTTCACACTTTCATTCTCCATTATGGACAGTCCTTATATCTGGACAACTTCCAAAACAGGACAAATTTCATGAAAACATCGTTTTCGTTAATATTTTTAAATAAAACCAATTCCTATAAACGGACATGAGAACTTTCCAATGACCGGTCATGGGCACTATTCTTGTAGTATTGCCTTCACATTATCTCTGTTAATCGGATGAGATTCTATGGAATATGTAAAGAAAATTGTATGCAATTTGTAACATCCGTTTTTTAGTTCATATGTGTGTAATTGTTAATTGTGGATGTTTTGCTACAGTGTTTTTAAGAACAAAACGCAAAAAGGTCTGAGGAAGAAAATTTACTGCCTGACATTGGCTCGCAATCATTGGTTCAATAGAAATATTGTTCTGAGTCGCAGGATTCTTTTTTTTGCATTATGAGAACTATGTTGTTATAGTTTTGTTGATGTTGTTGTTGTGTGGCTACGGCTCTAGAATTTTTGGTGACCTTTATTGAAAAGCGTTGAGTTATTTTTCAATTTTTTTTGGAAATCGTTATTTGGATATTCTGTGCGCAAAAAATAAGGTGAATTTGAATTTAAACTGAGCGCGTCGAAGGATTTGGAGAATTATTTTTTTTTTAGGTTGGTAGTACTGTCAGTCACATTTATGTCAAATTTCATGTCAAAATATTCATTAGTGTTTGAGATGCGTGTCGTTTTGTAAGCTGCTAAAAGTGAGTTTTTCGTTTTTTGCGATGTCGAAATTTTTTGAGCAAAGAATTTGCATTAAATTTTGTTTACGGAATCAATTTTCTGCTGCGGATACGTTGAGGATGGTGCAGAAAGCCTTTGGTCGATTAACAATTAGAGACCTTGCTGATGAAGTTGGCATATCGAAAGGCTCAGCCAATACCATTTTGAAGGATGTTTTGGGCCTCAAGCGCGTCAAATCTCGACTGGTACCGAAAACATTGAATTTTTTGGAAAAAAGGCGTCGCGTTGAAGTGTGTGAAACGATGCTTTCCGACTACCAAGGTGTCATGAAACGCATTATAACTGGCGATAAGACTTGGATCTACGCTTACGACCCCGAAACAACCGATCAATCGAGCGAATATCGTGCCAAAAGAGAGCCGAGACCAAAAAAATCACGCCAAAGTCGCTCAAAAATCAAGGTCATGTTGACTGTTTTCTTCGATTATCGTGGTGTTGTGCATTATGAATTCCTTCCAACCGGTCAAACAGTCAACAAGGAATATTATTTGAACGTTAAGCGTCGTTTTGCGTAGCGCTATTCGCCTAAAAAGGTCGGAATTGTGGAAAGAGAATTTTTGGTTTTACACCACGATAATGCACCATCCCATACTGCCCTCGTAAATCGTGATCATTTCACCAAAAACTCACCCATATCGTTCCGCAACCACCGTATTCACCTGATCTGGCGCCGTGCGACTTCTGGCTGTTCACCAAGCTCAAAATACCGCTCCGGGGACACCGTTTTTATACGATAGAAGAGATTCAAGCCGCAGCGAAGACGGAACTGAAGGCCATCCCGGAAAGTGACTACAACCAGTGTTTCGAAGATTGGAAAATCCGTTGGCATAAGTGCATTGCATCGGGAGGGGATTACTTTGAAGGGGATGATTTTGATTTGGAAGAATAAATAAAGAATTTTCAAAATAAATACAATTTCACCTTATTTTTTGGGCACAGTATATATATGTACTATGTATATACAAAATATTCATGAACAACCATTACATTCACGTATATTGGATGTTTGGTGTAGATTTTGGTCTGGAATCATCGGTACGTACTTCTTTCGAAATCGAAGTTAGTGTCTCTTCAAGCTAGGTCGGTATTGAACGTATATCGGGAATTTATAAATAAAACGAAAATTTTCCAATCATCATTCAAATTTATTTTATCGCCTTCAAAGTAACATCCATTTGAAGCGAAGCACATGTGCCAAGAAGAAGAATTCCCAATACTTTATTGACAGGGTATATGATATACGACTTGATTTAATGAAAAAACGTACTCGAAAATTGGGTTCATCGAATTCATTCCTGCAATAGAAGTTGCGAAGGCCATTTAAATGATGCTATATTCAGAACTTCATTGCATCGATTGTAGTTCAGAATCAATAAAAAACTGAGTTTCCTTAACAATTAGTTTTGGACCTTAGAGAGAGAGAGAGAGGAGAAAAGGACATATGAAAAATTGCAATATCTCAAAACCTAGGGACTAGTTCGCATATACCATATGCAAACATAGCTAAATCGGCTCAGCTCGTCGCGCTGATCATTTATACATACATTTTATGGGGTATCCGACTTTGCTTTCTGGGTGTTGCAAACTTCGTGGCCAGCACAATATACCCTGTTCAGGGCATATAAAAATTAATAGTGGGAATATGTACAATTCGTAATATTTAATATTTATGTTAAGATTTAAAGCAAGAGTTTAGCATAGAGAGGTAGAGAGAGGGCGAGGTGGTGCTACAATTCCGCAATGTGACATGAAAATGATGGAAAGTAGGTATTGAAAATGCTCACACTAAAATTGCGAATAGCGTTAAAAATAATATACTTCAGGACAATGGTGATATAGTGAACATAAAGTCCGGCTGCAGCAATATTCAATGGATGAAACTCCGTTAGAATTATTTTCTCATTATATGAGTTAACTTTGAACATATAGTTAATGTAAAAAATAGATTAAGTAGTTCCTTAGCCACCATATATCCATTGCAATGATTTTTGATCTTTTGTTGAATATTCAGCAGTTCGTCATAAATCTTCATTAAGGTGGTGAATATGTTTAGCATAATATAATTTGTTGCAAAACTTGCTGACATGGCCTCAGAGTTTTCCTTAGCTTTAATATAGTAGAGAAAATAAATTAGTATAACATATAATACAATTTTGCACCATCGGATGTCAGTTTGTTTTCGAGTGAAGATGAGATGTTTTGGTGAGAGGATATGAAAACAAAAACAATTGGCATGTCTGTAATGTAACAGGATATTATATGAAATTAAAAATTTAATAATACTTACCTGTATATGCTAAAATTGCTACAAGTAGTCATATCGGTCCACGAGTCAAAAGTTTTAAAACTTAATGCATTCTCTTGATGGATCGCGGCTTAAGCAGAAAAGACTGTTGAAATGTTTGTAGTCTTGTAAATGGTGTCTTCTTCTTTTTGCTGAAAAGTAAGTAGCTTTCAATTTGATTGTTTAACATTTGGTGCGACCTCTCCACCCCTCTCTTCTTGATTAGTCCAATAAAAATAAAAAATTCAAAGAAATTAAGAATTGCTAACTTGCTTAGCCCAATTAAAATATCTTTCTATTATATTCGCATTGTCGAAAATGATGATCCACCCTCATCGTCATTAGCTACATATCCTCTACAAACACATACATACATATTTACCTACTAACTATATACATACATAAATTTACAAACTTGGGTTGGTCATCTCGCTAGTCGGCTTGCTTCATTAACTACCGTTGAAAACATTAATTCAAAGGGACAACAAGGTGAACGAAAAGCTCAAAGAATTCTTCCAGGAAATTGTGTCCAATAAAAATGAATTCAAATAGAATCTGCAAAGCGAAGCAGGCCGCAGGCCGCAGCTACGACTCAAAGAATGCATGAACTAATAAGGAAGATCAGGTATACAATATTCGCAATCCCAAAAACACTCGCAAACATCACTATACTCATACTAAGCTTGGCTGAGAGAAGCACGAACGCAGATTTTGCGGTGCGACCCATCGCCGCATTGCGCTGTACGCGTTCTATGGTCAGTGGCGCGCATTCCACTTGCTGTCGGCTTCTGAGCCAGTGCAACACACATACCATGTGTATGGTACCTATGGTACTTGTGTAGATACGTCCGTTGCATGCAATATTCGCGTGCGTAGGCATGCTCTTGCGAAAGTTGCCACTTTATCGGCGGCGCGGGCTCTTAACAACACTGCAAACATTTACCTGCGCATACTATGTACACACATACCAAATGTTTGTTGTTGCTGCTCCGTCAAATATTCCTTGTAGATAGTTTTAAAGTAGCAGGCAACAGCGCAAGGTAACGCACATAGCCAAGAGCTTCTGTTGCCTGTCACTAACTAATGCTGTCTGCCTCCAACTTGTCCTTACGATTATTTATTAACGCAGTGGAAATGCGTGAAACAAGTTCAAAACGGATAAATAGCGTATTAAGCAACAACAGAATAAACTACTAAGCACATTTAGGTGAAAATAAAGCAAATATGCCTAAGATTTTGCACCCAACTGGAAGATTCACATAATGGAATTCCGCAAAAGCCATTGACTTCCTCGATCTGACTTTGCCGCGTGACAATGTCCAGCAGACAATTAAACCAACAACAACATTTGGTACAGTTAGCAGAATATCTAAAAGAAATACGTAAAAATTGTGTACATCCGTATTTAAGTATGTACGTTGCCAATATAGGGTAGTCGAAAAAGTTTTTTCGTATTTTTAATCTAATTTCAACTTATTTTTTTTTTATATATATAATGAACTTTTAGGAACCAAATACATATGTATCATTTTGGTCTACCACTTTTTGTCCTTTTTACGCTTGAGACATTATTCTATCAGTGTAAAACTCTGGTTTCTCGGCGAAAAACTGCGACAAATAATTTTCACAGTCTTCTATTGAAGCCAACTTTACCTCATTAAGGAAGTTCTGCATTGACCGAAACAAATGGTAGTCCGATGGTGAAAGATCTGGGCTATATGGTGGATGCCTTAAAACCTGCCTTCCAAGCTCTCACATTTTTTACAGTTTGTGCCGAGTCATCAAAGATGTGTGTGCTCTAGCGTTGTCCTTAAGAACGCCCAAACCCTTTCTGTTGATCAGTTCTGGCCGTTTTTTCGATTGCTTGCTTTAATCTTCAGTTATTGACAGTAAAATGTAGAATCAATCGTTTAACCAAGCTGGAGCAGCTCATAATGGCTGATCCCTTTCCAATCTCACCAAACACTCAGCATAACCTTTCGAGGCGTCAATCCTGGCTTTGCGATCATTTGTTTAGCTTCACCACGCTTGGACCATCATCTTTTTGGCACATTATTGTCGTATTTGATCTACTTTTCATCTCCTGTTATCATTCGCTTCAGAAATAGTTTGATTTCATTTCGTTTCAGCAAAGAATCGCAGATTTTAATTCGGTCCAATAAATTTTTCACAGACAATTCATGTGGTGCCCAAACATTGAGCTTCTTTTTGTAGCCAGCCTTTTTAAATGGTTCAAAACCGTTTGATGATGAATGTTAAGTTCCTTAGCGATGTAAAGGCCCCTCATGTGACGGTCCTGGTCACTCTTTTCTATAATTTCAACAACTTTTTCAATGATAGGTCGACTAGAGCGGGATGCATTTTTCACATCGAAATTTCCAGACCGAAGCGAGCGAATAATTGTTATGCTACATGAACTGATACAACATCGTCTCCGTAAACTTCAGAAATTTCATTGGTGGCTTGACTGGCATTCTTCCCAGAACTTAATTTTTTTTTTCGGTAAAATGAAGTTTAAAATCTCACCTTTCCAACACTGTATGGCATGGCACAATGT
The DNA here is from genome assembly GCF_016617805.1 of Bactrocera tryoni. Taxonomy (NCBI): domain Eukaryota; kingdom Metazoa; phylum Arthropoda; class Insecta; order Diptera; family Tephritidae; genus Bactrocera; species Bactrocera tryoni. The sequence goes on along the minus strand of NC_052503.1, from coordinate 8,749,189 downwards.
GATTGGTCGTATATTGACTGCAACGACATCATTTGACAAAATACGAAAAGACTTTTTCGACTACCCAATATTATACATGTGTAATATATTTGGTATATACGGATTAGAGGTAACCAGTAGTAGCGTTCTCAACAACGAATTTAGGGCTGGCAATGCAGTCCTTCGCTTTGTGAGATTTAACTTTCATTTTGAGTGGATGGATTAATGGTTAACCTAACCTATAAGTGGTTGACTGACCTTTAGATTCACATCGCAGAAGCGACTCCTTGTAATTCAATTATTGAACAGTTAGCTATAATATGTTGGCAAATGTTTGTTCTAGGAATTTAAGAATCCAGTCGTTGGGTTTTCACATTCCGATCTTGACTAAGTTTATTTATGGCGAAAAAAGGCTTTTAGCTTCGCGAAATTTCACCAAAGGCAAAAAGTTTAAAAAAGCTAACGTTTTTTAAACGAAAGCTTTCCCTACTGGTATTCATTCATTCACTTGCAAGTGAGCACTCGCAATCGCGGCAGAAGAGCCAATAACATTCAAGTACTTAAAAGAATGTGTGAGTGTGATGTGTGGAAACATACACAGAGATACATATGTGCAAATGCGTGTTAGAAAATGAAACACATAGAAATAACTATGAACATTTGGTGGTGTGAATTATATTGGCAATACTTATGGCGAGGGTGAGCGCACGTTGATAAATTTTTAGATGAGATCTTTGAATAAATACGTATGTATATATTGTATACATAGCACATACATACTTATATACGATCTGTACCTATGAAGTCATTTGTAAAGAGAAATTCATCTTAATTTGGGTACGGAGCCATTAAGCTACATTTAAACCAAGCGGGATGAGCCTTAGCTTCATCTCCCCGGACTCTGCCGCATTGCTCTGTATGCTAAGTATGTACTTATGTAGCGATATTTGAAGAAACCTCTGCGTAATTAAAATCATGAATACTGTTCAAGACGGTGGTATTGGTGATGGTGTTTGTGGTTAAGTATGCGCTAATGCTCGCTCGTGCCGTGAAAATAAGCAGCAAGCTACGCGGCCTACCGACCAGAGCGGCCAAGTTGTGAATGAAACGGTTTCCGTGTATAGTTGGGCATGGAATGTGGATTGGTGAGATAGCAACTAGACCCAGCCGGAGATGCCAGAGTGGAAGTTTCTCATTTTCTCCTTTTGATTTTATTATTGTTTTAACTATTTTGTTTGTTTGTATGTACTTTTCGCCACTATTGATGATTGTCGTAGATAACACTTTGTGTTTTGTTGTTGGAGGCGCATTCGGCTCATGCCCACTCGTGCAAATGCGGAATTCTGTTGTGTTTGTAGGCATTTCTCTCGATCATGCCTTATTGTGTTGGTGAGATTTTTGATAGGTGTGATGAATACCGGTGCAGAGGCATACTTTACGTGCCTGTCGTGTATGTGTGTAGATAGAGAAAAGCAATCATGGTTGCCACTTTGATAATTTATGCATATAACGAACAATTTTAAGCTTAATGTCCAATCAGTATTGACCGGTTGGAATCGCAAGTTAAGTTTGCTAAAATTTAGCTCAAAGATTTGTTTGTATGCTGAGCTACAGTTACGTATGTATGCAGCTAAATACTGGAAAAGGCTTCTGCAGATTTTGAAAACTTTTTATTGACATTTGTCATGACTTAGCGCCAACTCGCATTTGCTTTGCCATTTTCGGCCATGTGGCAACAGTGACTACGCTTTGTATGTGTGTGTTTGTAGATGACAGTTTTTTCCTTTTGCTAGTGTATGTGTGTACCGTTCTCACTGTTGCGCGAGTGTGTTGGTGAGTAATTCTCGCTTTTTGGTTGCTCTTTTTCTAACAGTAGGAGATTTCAATGAATTGCTTTCGTATTCGTAATAAAATGAATGTGTGTGTGTCTATTTGTTATATGTGATGATGCTGCGTAGTATTGTTGAATTCTTTCAAATAGTTGTTGTCAGCGTATATGTGGTGGGTTAGCGGACGACGGCGGTGGGAGGAGTGTGCGAAAATAATAATGGCGGCACTGAAAACTTTTCTGATTAGATTATGGAATATGAACAAAATGCGCAATTAAACATTTATACCATACATACATATGTACATACATACATACATATGTATATATGGTATATCATATTAGATCTATAACGAATTTTACATTAATTCATTTATAATGTTATTGCATACTACAAATAATAAATTCGCTAAGGTGCAGATTCGACTTAATACTTTGCATTAATGTAACAAATATACGAACATATTTGAGAAATGGAAAAAAGTAGCTAGAATTTACATCTCTCCAATAAGTTTCGTTTTCAAGGATGCTGACTTTATTTCTGAAAATATTGCACTGTGCATGCGCCCACCTCGATTGGATTTATAAAGCGATTTTTGAGGATCACACAATGACGCACCGGTCACGACTTTGTTCGTAAGACGCTTCATTTGAAACACCAAATGAAACTAATTTCTTTTGCATGTGGCCTTTCCAATGTAATCAAGGTTCCAAAGCTGGATCTTTCGCTTGCACCAGCTGACGACGTCTTCTTCTCCTTTATTGGCGTAGACACCGGTTACACAGTTATAGCCGAGTTTACAACAGCGCGCCAATCGTCTCTTCTTTTCGAAATTCAAAGCCAATTGGAGATTCCAAGCGAAGCTATCTTCTTCTCCACCTGGTCTTTTCAACGGAGTGGAGATCTTCCCTTGCTTCTCCCGGCGGAAATTGCGTCGTATAGACATGTCGTCGAATATGTCATACAGCTCATCGTTCCATCGATTGCGATATTCCATAAATCTTCCACAGAACCTTTCTCTCGCCAACTCGTAACGTCGACTCATCAGATGTTGTCATCGTCCATTCGAGGCAGCCTCGAAAACCATCTTATGTGATATTCATCGTTATCCATGTCTAAACGACTACAACTGATTTCGGCATTATCAAAGCTTGCTAAATAGTATAATAGTTTTGTTAACCTAACGGTTTTTTGTATCACCTAAAACTAATCAAGACAGATATAGAGTTGCAGATATTTAAATTATTAGGATGATGAGGCCAGTTGTCTGTTTGTTGGTCCGTCCCTGCAAGCTTTAACTTGAGTAAAAATTATGATATCTTGATGAAACTTGGTATACGGTTGGTTCGGTGGCAAAAAAAAAGTACAAGTAATTGTACCAATGCCACGCCCACAAAGAGCCATTAACTGTAAACATTTGAAGTGCCATAAATAAGCACAAAATTAAGATATAAGACTCTAATTTGGCACAGAGGATCACAGTGGCAATTGCATCTGTGTAATATGTGGACTCAGTGGTTATAATTGACTTTTCACCGAAAATATAGCACAGTGTGTGAGATATACATATAATTGAAATTCAGAGAGAATCAAATGGGTTGAATCGAGTTAATACTTCTTGAGCGCCCTTATATTTAACTTAAAGTTTTTTGAACTTCCGGGTAATTTTTTCCGCACACATCAGCCAATATGTGAGTTATCTTGGAGAGAGCATGCTTTTCATATAACGGTGCATATTTGTGCTTAGAATGAATAAAAACAGGTGAAAACTCGCCTTAGACCACATAGAACTAACAGACCTTCTGTATGTACCTGAAGGTACTTTCCTGGCTTTAATCCTTCCAAGTTACAAGAGTATGAAATGTTCGTTTACACCCAAACTTAGCTCTTTTTTACTTGTTTCTCGTATCAACGTTCATATCCAGATCCGTTCGATTTGCTTCCTTAGTTAAGAGAAATGCGTGTCAAGTTCTCTGTTGGAGATGGCACCAAGTTTTCAAAAATTCAAAGTATAATTATGGTTGGGTTCAGCTCATGTTACCTTCAATCAAATCTTTTGATAGTCTACGTTGACTTACTGTCACATCATACAAAAGTCCAAATATATTCACTTCACTTTACCAATTATCATTCCTCAACACCGATTAGCTTCACATTTTCGTTTTTTTCGCATTTTAGTTACGACGAAAAGGTGACGATATGTTGAACTTATTATCACTTTGCCATCATTCATTTCAAACCAATACACATATCAATAGATAATAAATATTTTATAGTTCGACGAAATCTCATTACACCCTGACTTTGAAAACCTCACACAGAGACAATGGACAATTCCAGAAAACTAATCATCTTCGTCCTTTATCAGCATTTGACGACGTACGCACTTGAACTCGCTGTAGTTCCAGTGTTGTGCATATGTGATATTTCTGTGTGTGTATATGTTTGGGTATTGAGTGCGTGTGTGACACAAAACAAATACTCACACATACACATACTGCTATAAGCAAACAAATGCATATAGGGAATAGTGTGCCAGACCATCATCGGAGCGGCTTTGTCCTTTCTTTTTCCCACAATTTGCTGACTATGTTTTGTGCGCTTTGCATTGATTTTCGGCGTTTTCTTTTATCCTTTATTGTTGTTTTTTTGTAGTTCATTTGTCCAACCCTCTTCTGTGCAGGAAGTGGATATTGATATAATTAAGAATTCTGGGAAAACGGGATTTTTCTTATAATCCTTGCTGTGGAGACAAATGGAGTGTGGATTTGTGTACACTGAGACGAAACATTAAAAAGAAACAAGTAAGTTACAAAAATATATACAAAAATAAAGAAAAAAAACTTGTTAATAGACAAGAAGAGTGTGAGCAGCAAGCTTCCTTGTCTGTACCTCTTGATTGAATTTTGAATTGCAAAAATAATCGTGATGGAACTTGTTTATTTCTGCAAAGAGGCATTGTACGCTGTGCACCCTTTTTTTACTTTTTGGAAAAGTGGTTGAACTCGTTTTCTTCGGCTTGGATAACCCATGTAATAATATTTTCATTGCGAATGTGACCATACATAAATCTTGTTTTCATAAGGTCTTGCCGGGAGGAGAACTGGAAAATATGTTCGGTTGAGCAAGATGACCACCAAAGTATTCTCATTAAGAAAATGTAATGCTTCTTAACTTTATCTTCAGTGATTTCCATCAAAAAAGTCCAATTGACCGAAGCATATTTATCTAAATTCGTAGGATCAATCGTTGTCAAAGAAGATACATACTAACAGTTAATTGGCTGATTACTTCTGATTGAGTTTCCCACAGCTTTGGGACGTTATGTAGACTAGAGGCTATCAAGACTTCAGAGAGCTCTGAGTAAGCTGTAGAAGGGGCTAAGGGAATATGCAAAGCTGTTTGATCATAACCTCCAAAGCCCACACCGAATATGAATCATAGATCAGATTGATCTTAGAAATGTGTTCTGTCTAACTGTTTCATAGTGAGACCGCCGCCGCATGAAAAGCGATATAATTTGAAAGCTTACTTTTAACCATTCCTGCACATTTATTATAGTTCGAATATCGAAATGATCCGATACTTGCGACACATACCTTAAATCAAATCATTACCTGCCGCTATAGAAGTTTTTGCGATACTAGAAAGGCATTAAAAAAGAAATATGAAAAGTGAGTATAAAAGTAAAGTCACACAAAAAGAAAGGTAAAAACCAAAATAGGCTTGAAAGCAAGCATTACACATATACTCGATTGCTCAGATTGGAATTTGGCTTTCTCTTTTCATCGCGATCGCTTGGCTGGCTCGCATGCATAGGCTGGTGAGGCAACAATCGGCGGGGGCGGGCAGCCATCAGCCAGCCGTGTAGTTTATATCAAAAACTCGCAGACGCACTTTGAACACTGCGGCTCGTCCAACGTCCGACTGCATCTCCATCCCAAACTTCAACTCCCATTTAACCTTACGGACAAGCAGACACGGTGCCCGCTTGGGCTTTCGGCGACTTTCGCTGTTGCAAAGTCTCCAAGTTTGTGTGTGCTTGCCGGTGTGCTTGTGTGCATTAACGTTGGCGCTGTACGAAATTCCTCAAGAATTTAGTTATACCTTGTGTACATATGAGTGTGTACCCATATGTACATACATGCATACATATATGTAGAAGCGAACGTAGGTGAATGCTTGCATGCACGAACGTATGTACGTAAGGTAAAGAATGAACCCACACACACTGGGCTTACAAGGCATTTAAAATGGGGAAATGAAGAAATGAAAAATAAGTAAAGAAAACAAAAACAAAGTTTCTCACGTTCCTCTTCCTAAATTCTTGGAATTGCAATACATTAAAAAGAGCTCTGCGCTCAACACCGCACCGTCGCATCACCAACGCCGCTATCCGCACCCCGACATAGCACGCTTGTGCACTTCTGACCGGACCGAAGTCGATGCCAGCAGCTAAAAATCCACATTCCCTTTCCCATCAACGTCGAATCCATGAGTGAATGCGTGGACTGCATGCACTGTGAAAAAAGAAAAAAACAGATAAGAGTGAAATAAGGAGTCGGCGCGGCGCACGTGCAATGGTGCAATGGGAAAATTTTTAATAAAAGGGAAATTGATTGATTCGTTTAGGTACTTAACAGCAATGCACCAGCATTTACACATACTTACTTACATACACATATGCATGTATTTGCTCATACATATGTATGTGTGTTTAAGTGTTTTGGTGGGAGTCAATTGCAAAACCACCAAAACTTTCTGATACAATCGAAAACCAGTTAAATTCCAACCAAGATGCATAACAGTGAATGGCTTTGGCGCGAGAAAAAGAACCGCTTTTTGGTTACCCCTTGTGGAAAGTCGATGCATTAAGAGGTTAGACGCATATGTTCATATATAGTCTGAAATATAGAACTTTAATATCCTCGAGGAAAAAATATTGATCGAGTTCTTGTTCGAAATGACCACGTTACTGACCTACAGGGTTTGTGCGGAAAGCAATAGGACTGAGTCGATTTAAAAAAATTTATTGAACCAATCGTTACAATTCTTTAAAAACTTTCAAAATAGACTCCTTCTGCGTCGATGCAGCGTGGTTTCTAAGCATTGAAAGCGTCACGGAAGGCAAGCCCCGGAATAGCCTTCAGAGCTGAGGTGCATGCTGCTTGAATTCCCTCTGTCGTATCAAAATGCTTGCCTTTCATCGGCCTTTTCAGACAAGGAAACAAAAAAAAAAAGTCTGGGGGCCACATCTGAGCTGTAGGGCGGCTGCGGAACCGTTGGTATGTCGGCCTTGGTTAGGTAGCTGCTCACAAGAATGGCGGTGTGAGCAAGGGCGTTCTCGTGGTGCAACTTCCAATCGGCTGCGATGCCTTGTTGGAACCGATTGACCCTTCGCTTGAATCTCTTGAGGAGTTCCACTTGAATGAATACTTAGTCGACGGTCTGAGTTCAAAACTATGCACAAAAAGGTATGGTGCTAAAGCAACATCTGAGTAAGCCTGCTTGATCATATCTAACGTCTCTGTCGCAGATTTACCGAGTTTCACACAGAATTTAATCGCGTACCTCTGCTCTAACGAACGGTGCATTTTCGGCTTGCACCACACACAGAAACACGTCGCGCGAAACTGTTTGTCCTTACTCTTCAGGTGTTCGGAAACAACTGACCAGCCGCTCGTTCGTTAACTAGGAACACACTTTATCGAGTCCAGTCGGTGCGCGCACGCTCCGAAGTACAGTCGCGGCTGAAGAAAATCAGTCCTATTACTTTCCGGACAAACCATGTATATTTTACCATTCTGTTTTTGCTTTCGGCGACCTTCCGTACTTCACTACAATAAAAGTTATATCTGCAAAGACAGTTATAGAATGTGGTCCACACCAACTTTAGTTATTTAATTTTATTTGGATTTCTATCGGAGCTTTTTTGGTTTTTGGTATTAAAGGTGGGAGGAGGGGAATTAAAATTTCTTGACTTTCGGGCTATATTTATCGTTTATGTCGTCATATATTTTATGAATTGGGAGCATTGTTAACCGCGTTTTTGCGCTGAGCTTGTAATGTTCTGTCAACTCTTTTGAAAATACTTTTGTAAGATTTTTCTGTGTGTATATCATTCCTCATTTTTACAACACTGTTAATAATTTCTTTCTTCACAAAGAGTTTTTTCACTGTCAATTTAAATTTCAATTTAGTATTGTGGTTGTTGTTGGTAGCAAACTCGCATACAAGCTCGGTTCATTACCTTGCTGATAATGACGCCGTGCCACTTGCCATGCTTGCCGCATAATCTATCGGAACCTGCAGCTACATTTGCACCAACACACAGGCATGCTGCTGTGGTAAGCCCAATACCGTCAAGTTCGGCTCCACTTCGTCACTTCTCCTTCGCCTGAAATGAAGTCCGCATAGCCAAAGCCAAAGCTGCTTGACCAAAACACCACATAAACTTGTATACTTTGGTTGTGTTGCAGCAATCATTGTTGCATGCATCGTTGTTGACGATTTAGCTTGTGTTGTTGTTGCCATCATTCCGGTGCGCTTGCTGTTAGTCAGCGCTGACAACAGCGCCACTATAGCTGTAGGTATCGTTTGTTTTTGCTTTATTGTTATCGCTGTTGTTCTCGTCGGTGCGATCAAATGAATGAATATCGCTCTGAACAAACCTGAACAAACCACCAACTTGATGAGCGAACAACGTGTTGTTGTTTAACACTTTGCAAACAGACCATTGGCATTACGGCAGTGTGTGCACATATGCATACCTACGTTTGTATGTGTGAATGTATGTTATGAGTTGAATTCGCATATGCGCTGATTTTTTCATCCTGCTCTCCTATTGAACACTGTCATCACATTCATATTGCATCATACAAATAACTAATACCGGCGGTATAACAGTATTCGAAAGAACAGCAACAACGCTAGCAGGCCGAATGCAATTGCCTAAATCGCTGAAGCTTTTAATGACAATTTCTGTTTCGTTGCCAGCGCTAGCCTTCCAATTCAATATTCTGATTGCTGTTAAGGTTGTTTGTTGTTGTTCTCTCTTGTTGCACTTCTTGGTTGCGGCCATGACCAACCGATCTTCGCACAGTGTTTCGAAAGTGTAAATTAAGGCTGGCATTTTTTAGGATTTTTAGCTCCGCCTTATTGGTGACATTTCGTTAGGTTTTCCTCAACTCTTGTGCATTCGATGGAGAGAAATTCGACGACATTAACATAATTCAGCGAATTGAAAGACAGCGGCTACGCTGGCTAGATCATGTCATCCGAATGGATGAAAACACTCCAGCTTAGAAAGTACTATGTCGAAACTGCTGGGGGAAGCAGAGAAAGAGAAAGACTTCTACTCCGTTGAAAAGACCGAGTGGAGAAGGAGCTGGCATCGCTTGGAGTCTCCAATTGGCAGTTATGTACATGTAGAAGAAGAAACGACTGGCGCGCTGTTGTTAACTGTGCTATAACTGCGAGTAAAGATGAAGTTATGTATTTCTTATAGCTCCCCCAGTGAGCCTACAGAAACATTTTGATTCTGAGGTTTGCAGCTCAACTTGTTATAATAGTATTTCTCATCATGTTGTCCCTTGTAAGGAGTATAAGGACTATAATCCAAATAATTGATGAATTTTGGAGAGAAATTTTAAATTTTTCTTTCTAAAGACGTTCCTCCCGACGATGAGACATATGACCTTCACAAGACTAATAGTATGTGTCCCCTCATTATCAAAATAAACCACCGTATTGAATTCAACTGCCCTCAATAGCGATGCGCTCATTCGAATTACACACGTACGCGGATAATTTGTATGTACATATGCATGCGAGTCTGTGATAGATGCTGTTGAGGACGCCTCAAACATCTAGTTAAAGATACTCGTTCGTATGTGAAGTTATTGAGCTTGGTATTTATCAGCATCCAATGTCATTTAGCTATTTTATTAAAATTTACTGTTTTTCATTTTGCGTGGCGACACACTCACACAGATGCACACATTTGTAACAACGAGTTTTTAGTTCTGTTGCAGACATACATGTACATATGTATAATTGCATAGGTACACTTTAGGGTGAACGGCAGCATATTGTGATTTGAAAGAGTTTGGAAAAAATAAACTTCCTTGAAACCCTCAGTGTTCAGGCTGCATTGCGATTGGAGAACTGAACCAAACCAAACCATTAAATGACGATATACACCGCAATCCTAACTCGATGTGATGTTTGGCAACATTAGATTAAGCCTATAAAATATTATAACTACTAAGAGGTAATGACACTAGCGACTTGGCTCCTACGTCACTGTTGGCAGTCATAACTTCGAAGTCGTTGTTAATTTCGTCTGTCTTAGAACCAGTATTAACCCCAACAACAATGTCAGCCTCGAAATCCAATGCAGAATAACTCTTGCCAACAGGTGCTACTTCGTACTGAGTAGGCAATTGAGAAGTAAGGTCCTCTCTCGACGAACAAAGACCTATAGGTCTTTCATTATTCTCGTCCTGTCATATGGTGCAGGGGCATGGACGATGACAACATCTGATGAGTCGACGGAAGATTTATGGTCTTTTGCGCATTGGCAACGGCGAATATCGCATTCGATGGAACGATGAGCTGTATGAGAGATTCGACGGAATTGACATAATTCAGCGAATTAAGAGACAGTGGCTACGCTGGCTAGGTCCTGTCGTCCGAATGGATGAAAACCCTCCAGCTCTGAAAGTATTCGACGCAGTACCCGCTGGGGGAGCGGAGAAAGAGGAAGACCTCCAATCCGTTACAAAGACCAGTTGGAGAAGGACATTTGAAAATTATTTACTGGTATTACCAACCATATTGGGCCAGTTTTTTTATTTATTTTCTTCATTGTATCCCGAATGGCAACAAGTAAGAGTAAAAAGTCATATAAACGCTCACCCTAGTGTTCACAAATGGTTGTATGTGTGTGCCTAGATGTATTTGTGTGGTGCATTGTACAGAGTGTCTGTATTCCAAACGTGTATCTCAGTTTTGTTTGTTCTTTTTTATATTTTTTTAATTAAGAACAAGAAATTCCTGGAAAATCCTAAGCCCCTAGTCGGGGGTCTCTGTATGGAGATGCCGCGCATGGAATTTACACGGCACACTTGATAACAGTTACCGAATATACATACATACATACGGGCTTACATATGCGTGTAGTATATTTGTGTGTAGAGATTAGTTCACTTACACAATATCTCTCTATCACTATGTATGTATGTATGTATGTATGCAATACCGATGCACATGGAAATGTGTACATTTACGTTATCTTCTTATGCATAAGTGTGTCCGTTGGTATGCACATCAATGCCAATGGTCGAATGTCGATCGATTGCTCTTTTATTTGTGCGGTAAAACTATTTTAACGCCTCATCAGCGTACCTCAGAAAGTCGGTGGCCAAAGAATTTTCTTTTCATCACGTTTTCATTAAGTTGCGCCCTTCCCCAGCAGGGAAAACCTCGATATCTTAACTGGTTATAAGTGCACTAGTTTTTGATCATATTCTTATGTACATATGTACATATACAAAGAACTCATGAGCCGGGGAAGATATTTTGTTTTCAGTAAATCGTCGATACAAAATCGTTTTTGCCGCCAAATGGATAGCCATATAGAAGTACTATCTTAAAGTGTTCAGGACCTCATTTCTCGGCTAAATTAAAGAAGCTCGTATATACAAATATTGAAGTTAAGTTAAAGAGAATTAAAATAATTTTCGTAAAATCATAATTTCCCAATAATCCTTTCTTGTTTTTCTGCCGAACATAAAGTGCATTCGTCGATTTTTATGATGAGTGAAATTATTCTACAAAGAATATCCATTAAATTTTGTGTGCATAATCAAATTTCTGGTCTCGAAACGTTCAGAATGTTGGAAAAGGAAGTCAGCAAAGATATTTTGTGCTATGAAAAGTGAAAACAAGATTGGTTCCAAAACCACTCAATTTTCCCGAAAAACAGCTTTCCGACTACCAGGGTATAATGATTCGTATTATTACTGGCGATGAGTCTCAGATTTATGCTTACGAACCGGGATCAGACGATCAATCGGCCGAATATCGTGACAAAGGTGAGCCGAAGTCGAAAAAACGATGTCAAAGCAGGTCATAAACGAAGGTTATGTTGACAGTTTTCTTCGATTATCGAGTTGTTGGCCCCCCATTCCTTCCAACCGGCCAAACTCTCAACAAGGACTACTATTTAAATGTTATGCGTTGTTGGCGCGGAACTATTCGTAAAAAAAAGCCAGAATTATACCGACAACTTGGTTTTTGCATCAGGATAATGCACTTTTATTTACATACTGCATTGATTTCTTGTAAGTTTTTCGCTAAACCGGATCGCCTGATTTAGCTGCATGTGACTTTTGGTTACTCAACAAACACAAACGACCGCTCCGGGAAACTGATTTGAGTCTATTGCAGACAAGACTTTAACAATTGTTTCGTTAGGGAGGAGGATTAGCCAGTTTATTTAGTATTAATTTTTTCTGGGAGTAATCAAAATCATATTTCTTAAATGTCATGTGTTTTCTTACCAACACATGAAATATAAAACATATAAATAATTTGTTTCTTAATTATAAAGAAATATATGTGTCTCAAAATATAGGTGAAAAGTTGTAATACAATCAAGCTAGTAAATATCATCATCTGTGAGGTGTACGGCAGCGCGTTGTAATATGCAAGACCTTAATGGCTTTTAATTACTTCGTGCCACAAAATGTCAACCCAACAAGAGCGACACTCTGTAATTACTTTATTTACATAAGTTATGTTATATACACATACATATGTATATGGGTGTGTGGCATTCCAAATGCACTTACTCACTCCGTGCACTTCTACGGATTTTTTCTATAGCAAAACAAATCATAATTTCCATTTCGTAGTGCATGATGAACTTGTGTCGGGGCCATTTGTAGTTTGGTTTGTTTTCTGAAATGCGCATTCGTAGAATTTTAAATGGAATTATTGTGACATACTTTTGAGTTGCATCCAAAAAAGAGGTCGTTTTATTAATTTTCAGAACGTAAATTTTGAAAAATTCAGTTTCGACAGAAAGTTTAAAAATCTAGAATGACCCCGTTTTTGCAGAAAAAATGAAACTTGCATCTTCTTCTTTATTGGCACAGACACCGCTTACGCGATTATAGCCGAGTTAACAACAGCGCGCCAGCCGTTTCTTCTTTTAGCTACGTGGCGCCAATTGAATATTCCAAGCGAAGCCAGGTCCTTCTCCACTTAGTCTTTCCAACGGAGTAGAGGTCTTCCTCTTCCTATGCTTCCCCCTGCGAGTACTGCGCCTAATACTTTCCGAGCTGGAGTGTTTTCGTCCATTCGAACAACATTCCCTAGCCTGCGTAGCCGCTGTCTTTAAATTCGCTGAACTATGTCAATGTCGTCGTACATCTCATACAGTTCATTCACTGCCAGACCTATTTCCTTTGCTTCCTTCTCCAGTCTGGAGAAAGCAGAACTAACGGCGCGGGTGTTGAGACCGATTGATATCAATATCATCGGCATACGCCAGCTGATGTACACTCTTATAAAATATTGTACCTGCTCGATTAAGTTCTACAGCTCGAATTATTTTCTCCAGCAGCAGATTGAAGAAGTTGCACGACAGGGAGTAGCCTTGTCTGAAACCTCGTTTGGTATCGAAGGGCTCAGAGAGATCCTTCCCAATCATGACGGAGCTTTTGCTATTGCTCAACGTCAGTTTACACAGCCGTATTAGTTTTGTGGGGATACCAAAGTCAAACAGCTCTTTTTCGTGCTGTCAAAAGCAGCTTTTTAATCGACGAAGAGATGGTGTGTGTCGATTCTCCTTTCACAGGTCTTTTCCAAAATTTGGCGCATGGTGAATATCTGGTCGGTTGTTGATTTGCCAGGTTTAAAGCCACACTGATAAGGTCCAATCAGTTTGTTGACGGTGGGCTTTAATCTTTCAGATAATACGCTCGATAGAACCTTATACGCGATGTTGAGGAGGCTTGTCGCACGGTAGTTAGCTCAAATTGTGGGGCCTCCTTTTTTGTGGATTGGGCAGGGCACACTTAAATTCCAATCGTTGGGCATGCTTTCCTCCGACCATATTTTACAAAGAAGCTGATGCATGCTCCTTATCAGTTCTTCGCGTCATTGATTGGGGAATCGGGTTCAAATTCTCCTGGCGTTGTAATTTCAGTTCTATTCAGCAGGCTGGGGAAGTGTTCCCTCCATAATTTTAGTATGCTCTGGGCATCGGTCGCTAGATCACCTTTGGGGGTTCTACAAGAGTATGCTCCGGTCTTGAAACCTTCTGTTAGCCGCCGCATCTTTTCGTAGAATTTTTGAGCATTACCCCTGTCGGCCAGCTTGTCAAGCTCTTTATATTCACGCATTCGGCCCTTTCTTTTTCTACATACAAATGCCTCCCTCCCTCTTCAATTATCCCGTTTTTGCAGAAAAAAATGAAACTGGTATAGTTTGGATTAATTGACATTAACAGACTCTTTGAAAAAAATCTATATTTGCAGTCTTTTATTCATAAAATGGACCAACTTTTGTATAATTATTGTTTGCTATCAACCGTGGTGGTCGTAACATGTATGGAAAATCCTTCGATGTGAGCAAAGTTAGTTAAATCGACGACCATTAGATGCAAACAAGTTAAATGAACACCTAACTTCGTTACCACGATGGATATAAGGATGGCGCATGATGAAATTGGTGCATATATTGCAGTTTGTCAAACTTTTAAAATTTGAAGTTAAATTTTTTTACATGAAGATGGCTTTGCAAAATATAAACCAACCCTGCTGTCAAGTTTCAATAGAATTCGATACGTGTGCTTTCAAAATGAAAAGTCAACTAGAAATGCGCAAATATTATTCGATTTTATAACGAAAATCTAAATTGCAAGACAAAATTCCAAAAAGAACAGCACGGCAAAATATCGAGCCAACCGACTTCCCTTTGATTTCTTCAAAAAGTTTTGCTGATGTATGATGGATGATGAGACGTATGTGCTTGCGGGCTTTTCTCAGGGTCGAGATGTAGATTATTATGTTGCAGCTCATAGGGGGAATGCCCAAAAGGACTTTAAAACACAAAAAGGCAAAATTTCCAAAAAAGTGGTTTGGCAAGAAATTTGTATCTCTTTTTTTTACAACTAGAACTATCAACACTGATTTATACAGCCAGGAGTGCTTGCAAAAACGCCTTTTGTCATTCATAAGACGGCACGAAGGGTCCAAATTTTTTTGGCTTGACTTGGCTTGAGAAGAAACAAATATAAAATATAAAAAAAATTTAAACTATAAAATTTTTTATCAAATGTAAACCTGAAATGAATTTCTGTTAAAAATTGTTTTTTATTTTGTAATTTTTAATACATGAACTAAGTCAAAAGCTATTTAAATTTTTTTGTACACTAATTTCATCGTGAACAAGCCTTACTCTTTGGAATACAGTAAACGTTTCGCAATATTTTTCTTCGTTCGACTTTTTGGCGATAGCGACATCGGATGGGGCAAATTTTTGTATATCTACTAACAACTTACAACAAAAACTTTCTTCAAAATCTATAACCACACAAAAGAAATTCGCTTTCCAAATAATATAGTTTGACCATACGCCAGTAACAGCAGACAAAAATATCGATATCTACCAGAACTCAGTTGCTCAATCGAACTTTAATGAAATTTAGTTAATTATCCTTTATTTCAATAACAATTTAACCGATACCGGCAGCCATTTTGTAGATTTGTCGAATTCACGCTTACTCACCTTTCACTTTGTGTTTGTTTTAGACTTGTTAGAACGAGATAACCATATGTTCATTATACGACTTTGGGCAATAACACAACAGCGCTGATAAGATGCAGCGCTACTTTACTAAGCAGTGCCCACTGTACCGCTTCTAGTTCATGAGTAGAATTGCTGGATATTTTGACAATTATTCCCAGAAGAAGGAATATTAAGCTGCCTGTCTGTCTGTCTGTCTGTCTCGCAGAAATCTTGAGGTATGAGGATTAGCTGGACTGATGGACATTTATCTGTTTACTCTGTGATCTCCTCTAGTCGGTATGTCGCAGAGTTAGGGTTGTTTGCGCGTGAATTGTTTGGGAGGCGAAGGCATTTAGGTGGGAATTAGAGTTCGCCTCTTTTGTGTGAAAGGTGTGTGCGTGAATGTGCGTTTGGAGTCACCACTACTATGAAGCCAGTAAATATATCCAACGAATCTGTGCTTACCAGTGAGATAAGATACATATATACAAATCAGTTAACTGAAGGGATGGACTGCAGTGGATATCAAATATATTGGGTCTTTTCGTATTTCTAATCAAACTTCAACATATATTTTTTAAATATATATTGAACTTTAATAAACAAAATATTTACCATTTTGGTCAACCACTTTTTGCTATTTTCCGCTTGAGACATTATTCCATCAGTGTAAAACTTTTCTGGTTTCTCGGCGAAATCTGCGACAAGTAATTTTCACAGGCTTCTCTTGAAGCTAACTTTAAGGGAGTTCTGCATTGACCGAAACAAATGGTAGTGCGATGGTGCAAGATCAGGGCAATGTGGTGGATGCATCAAAACTTCCCAGCCAAGCTTTCACAGTGTTTGCCGAGTCATCAAAGATCACACACATCTTATCAGGCGTTATCCTGATAGAAGACGAAGCCCTTTCTGTTCATCAGTTCTAGCCTTTTTTTTCGGTTGCTTGCTTCAATCACATCAACTGTTGACAGTAAAATGTAGAATCAATCGTTCGACCAGACCGAAGTAGCTCATAGTGATTCTTTTCCAATTCCATCAAACACTCAGCATACCCTTTTGAGGCGTCAATTCTGGCTTTGCGACCATTTGTTGTTCAGCACGCTTGTACCATGATCTTTTTCGAACATTCATGCTTCAGAAATGGTTTGATTTCATTTCGTAGCAGCAAAGAATCGCAGGTGTTATTCAGTGCATTAAATTTTTCACAGACACTTCATGTGGTGCCCAAACATCGAGCTTCGTTTTGTAGCCAGCCTTTTTTAAATGGTTCAAAACCGTTTGGCGATGAATGTTAAGTTCCTTAGCGATGTTATAGCAGAGAAAGGTGCATCTTTCATATCGAGATTTCCAGAACGGAAACGAGCGAACCATTGTTATGCTCATACAGTATAGTCTCCAAATTTTATTGGTGGCTTGCGTGGCATTCCTTTCAAAAATAACGCATTTCTTCATTATTTTTACTCATTTTTAAACAGCTGTAACTTTTTTTCAACTTCCCCGAATTTAATTTTTTTGATTAAATGTAGCTCAGAATCTCACCTTTCCAACACTATATGGTATGAAGCAAAATACGAAAAGACTTTTTCGACTGCCAAATATATTTTTGAAATCATCTATTTTAAGCTCGGAACACCTATGCTTTAATGGATCTTTTTCGGTACTATAACTGACTTAAGCCTCTATCTGTGACCAAAAGATGATCTCGTTGACAAGACTAGTCCTTAAAGCATGGATATGCGTTAAGCATTAACGGTTTTCGCTATCTAATGAAATTTGAATGTACTACTTACAGCTACTATATATGAGAAACTGGATTTGTTACTCAGCGAAGTAGTTACATGATCGGTGTTGGGAATAATCACAGATCACCGCTTTTGCGAATGTTTCCAAACACCCACGAACAATTGAAAGCATTTACAAATACGAATTACTACAAAATTTGTAATTTTTACATCAAGCAAAGGCAGCCAAACAAAGAACCAAAATAACACGACTAATGAACAATTTCGAAAATACAAGTAAAAATGTGGTATGTAACGGGGTTTCAAGGTGATATCTGCTATTCGTGGTACGTTGGAATGCAGTTTGTAAACAAAACGCACACCGTCAAGTACTTGGCACTGACAATAGCAGTTTCAGTTCAAATTCCAGAACGCGCTTTTTATTGTTTTTTCTTTTTGGAGTTAGCTCTGCATGTACATACGTTTGCTGGTAGAGTTTGAGTGGCAGTGCTAATAGACATGGTTAGGTGATGCCAATAAGCCCTCATAGCGTCAAGCTATCATTATGAACAAGTAAAACACATACACACCTGCCATATATGTATGTATACAAACAAATGAATGAAGACTGCCCGAACACTGCATTCCACAGTTGCAACTTAGCATTGCCAATACTTCAGTTGAGGTCAAGTGGACTATTTCTGACCGTAGTTGCCCGAAAGATCGAGTTACCGAATCAATTGGAAGCGTAGACAAAACCAGCGTTGGTTAAGTTTACCCCTAGGGCCCCTTCAGAAAACACTACGTTCATAGAATAATTCAATAACTTCACAACCACTTATTGGCTGGACAAAATCATGCCCGACGATTGGAATTTAAGTGTTTTCTGCCCAATCCACAAAAAAGGAGACCACACAATCTGTGTCAACTATCGTGGGATAAGCCTCCTCAACATTGCATACAAGGTTCTATCGAGTATACTGTGCGAAAGATTAAAGCCCACAGTCAACAAGCTGATTGGATTTTTTTTAGTAAGGCTTTAGACTTGGAAAATCAACAACTGGCTAGATATTTACCATACGCCAAATCTTGGGAAAGAGGATCGACACACACCACCACTTCGTCAATTTTAAAGCTGCGTTTTTTTTTTAGCACGAAAAGTAACTGCCTTTATGCCACTATGCCTGAAATTGGTATCTTCGCAAACCAATACGGCTGTGTAAACTAACGTTGAGCAATACCAAAAGCACCGTCAGGATCGGGAAGGACCTCTCAGTTCCATACTAAACGAGGTTTCAGACAAGGCGACTCTTTATCGTGTGACTTATTCAATCTACTCCTAGAGAATATAATTG
Source organism: Bactrocera tryoni (assembly GCF_016617805.1). Classification (NCBI taxonomy): domain Eukaryota; kingdom Metazoa; phylum Arthropoda; class Insecta; order Diptera; family Tephritidae; genus Bactrocera; species Bactrocera tryoni. The sequence continues at coordinate 8,730,505 of NC_052503.1, read as the reverse complement.
GAGCTGTAGATCTGAATAGAGAAGATACAATCCTCTATAGGAGTGTACAGTTGCTTGCGTACACCGATGATATTGGTATCATTGGCCTCAGCAACCGCGTGGTTAGCTCTGATTTCTCCTGACTGAATACGACTACGCTGGCTAGGTCATGTCATTCGAGTAGATGCAAACACTCCAGCTCTGAGATTATTCGACGCAGTACCCGACGAGGGAAGCAGAGGAAAATGGAGACCACATCTCTGTTGGAAAGACCAGGTGGAGAAAGAGCTAGCTACATTTGCAATCTCTTAATTGGCGCCAAACAGCGAAAAGAAGGAGCGAATGACGCTCTGTTGTAAAATCTATAGTCGCTATAACCGCGTAAGCGGAGTCTACGCCAATAAATATATGTATATAATATGTTTTGAGGAACAGGTTGTGAAAATATTGAGTTTTAATTGCAGGTTTGCTGAATGCTTGGACGAGTTCTTCCTCTTCTCATATGCAGTTGACAAATAAAACAAAACAGTTTTAATCCGTCACGATTCGCTTCGAAATACATTAGTATTTCGGAGCAATAAGCAGTTTTTTTGGCCGAAATATCTTCGAAAGTTTGCCCTCAACTGCAATAATCCGTAACCATAGATGGCACGCCTAACCTTTTCACCAAGCAAACTGTCGGAGAAGCTATTAACGAAATATTTAAAGGCAGTCTGACAAACTAAGATCCTGGTAAAAATGATTTTGCGAAGAACTCAAAATGTTGTCATAAAATTAAAAATGAAAAAAAATAATTATTATTAAAAATTTAAATTATAATGTTAAAATGTAGGTCTTCTGTATAAATTATGTACATTTTTCTTTAACTTTGAAGTTCTTATTCAATAGGCTTGTGAGATTTCGTGCTTTCAGTTTTTGACGTAATGTATTTCGGACAAATAAGAGCGCATGTTGCGCACGAGGCTTGTCCGCCATTTTGGAAGTATAACGCTATTTAGCACTAGCATAAAGCTTCTACTTGCCAGATTAGGTAGACCATTTTGTTTGTTGTTATTGGCAACGAACAGCACATTTCGCGAACATAGACTGTTCTAAGTTCACACGTATGCCTGTATTTGTCACTTGAATGTGCCGATTATAATTTCTGATAAGCTTTTAGATGGAATAATTGATAGGAAAAAACGCAAGTGAAACAAGAAAATGACCAAAATCTAGTAATTAAGTATGAAAAATGATTTTAATCAATATGTGCTTTTAGCGTAGAGGCGAATAATGTAATGTAAATGTGTATGTATATGGTAAAAGTATTTAGATGTTATGGAAATTGCAGTTATAAATGCCTCGACTGAATGCGTTGCTATTTTTTGTAAATATTACAAATTTTTCTGAAATATATATTATGAATATTGATCATTTGGTGGAGTTTCTAGATTGACATTCGTCGTACACGTGATAAAATCCACACATGCACAAGATATATGTGTATGTACATATATAAATGAATACAATATACATGCATATACATACTATATAGTACGTGTATATTTTAATACACCACCGAGCACTTAGCAAAGCAGCTATGCTAAGGGGAGAGGTGGTTGCGGCCTGAAACGGCGATCGCTACCGCTGAGTAGTGCAATTAAAAATATCGCACATGTGAAAAGAGCCTACAATTTGGGGCGATGACGATGATCAGTTAGTTCTCTAAATTCGAGCGTGGCTATGCCTTTCACATACACATAGAAGGGCACACATTTATGTCCATATAGCATGTTGGTGAATAAGTGTGATGGTGGTGCACTGCTGAGGGTTAATGCATGAGTGCCAGTAGGCAGCTATCCAGGCGTTATCAGTGTGTATGCGAGCATGTGTGTTGTCGTTGTATGAGTGACCATAAGTTTTGTATGTGTATTGGTTTTCTTTTTCTTTTCGTTGTCGAAAGTTGTACACGCCCCTACCCTTATGTCGAAGAAAGCACGTGGAGTATGCGAGCACAAGATAAATGGGCAATTGAACCCAATAAGCTCCTGAACAAACAATTACGTACCAACATATATACTCTATATACTCTATATATGTATATATGTACATACATATTAAATGCAAGTAATGGGCACGGTGACCGCAATCTGCAACACGAGGGCTGTATAGCGGAAGCTCGGCGCTAACTCTGAGTTCTCCAGTCCATAAATACATACATACTCGTAGTTCTAGGATGTAATTTCTATTAGTAGAAGCTAAGCAGAAATGCTTCTGCTTATAACGGAAGGAAGTCAGGAGTGAGTAATTTAGAGTTGCTCTAAATTGAGTTTGTTTGAACTGAGGCTAAGAAAATATAACTAAAACTGAACCATAACAATCAACGGGAAATCCTAAATCACTTCGAAGTTATTTGTTCATTCTTTCAGATTTTTTCCTTAATATATGCTCTTTATACTACCTGCTTTGAATGTATAATGGTGGGAAGATTAACCACTCTACTGCCCTTAATCAGAACTAAAACTTTGCTTAGTTCAAAGGAGTTTGCTGTCACCCCTTCTGGGTCTCCGGCGGGTACACCAATCTTCCATCTTATATACATATGTATATTTATTATAATAAGTGCTTATATCTCTCAAAAGTGGCAAAAAGGTAAGCGAAAGGTATGCTCTCAAGACGAGAGCAGACTGACAGTATCGAGGGATGTTTTCGATTTTATTAGTTGACTTATCTAAACACCTCATTACAACTCAGCGACTGTGTCAGTGGTTCTTCTAAGCCTAGCGGGGCAATTCGTTTCCTCTGAATCTTAACATTGTAAACTCATATTTCAGGCATCAGTCGCCTTATATACTTCGAAATGGTGGAAGATCACATCTTGTTTGCCTATTAAAAATAAATGAAATGCTGAATGCTTTGAACACTCTAATTCAAAAGTTAGACGCCTTCGTGATGTAAAAAGGCTGATCGAACACTACTACTGAATGGTAACGCATATGGGTAATATTTGAGTTAAAACCTGTAATGAATATTTTCAAATTAAAGTTGGGCGCGGTTTATTTCATGCTATGAGCGTTCAGCTCTTGACTCATATTTTATCCGGCCTTGGGTTGTTATTTCGACGATTTAGCGACTGTCGAATCCACCTCGTACATACCCGGATACAGTTCATACTCCGGAAAAGTGGCATTCTGTACAGCTGAAGCTCACTCAAGACAGGAATCTGCTACAATTAGAATTATTATTTTCGGTGTTTGTGTTGTATGTTGTTGCATGATGAATCTGATAGAAAATACTTGCGAAATGATAGATCGGCAATCGCTGGCGCTAAGCTTTCCAATAATACAGAACTACAAATGGATTGTATTACTGCAACATTTGAAAATAAGATGCAATGTTTAAGAATTTTGTATACAAAACTATCAAATTGGGATCGGCGATCCCTCAGACGTTAGCAACACTACCCATTCATACCCCAAAAGCTAGGTATGAATGCAGATAACTTCCTCTCCTTGCGATCTCGTGGCTTCTTTCGCTGCAGCTAATAATTCCATTACAGCATTTAGAGTAGCGGTACGCTTGCGTGACATGCCGCACTGCACACAGTGGTGTTTGTTGCCTCATTCAATTTAGTTCGGTAATGCAGTTCGCTCGTCTGACGGTTGCCGTCTGTTCACTTCTGGATGCCGTGGCACCCTCGGCAGCACACATGTTCCATTTATAAATATTTGTGGCTTTATTCCACGGGTTATCTTTGCTTCTGCTCTTTGGCTACCTTTATCATTGACAATGTCGGTCCCTGCTGGCAACAACATGTTGCATGTCAATTGCACATACGTATGTATGTACATACAGCTACATACATACATACATATATTTGACTACAAAAGTTCACGCCAGCCACTTTGGTCATAAAAATGTATACAGTTCAACTGCTCGCTCACTACCACCAATAATAACTTTGTACCCTTATATGTATGTGTGTATGTCCGCAAGCTTGTTTGCTGCTTGTTGCATGTGTATGCGTCTATTCATTAAAGCGTACATCGTGATCGCATGCTTGACCGAAATTCTCACAGACACAGATGCGCCAACTGAACTGAGCATTCAGCATTCTGTACGTTTGCTTATTTGAGTGTGTCACATCTATAATTGTGTGCGTGAGATATACGCCCCACTGTGGGCCGGAAAGAAATGACCGTATATTTGTCGTTATTATTGCCGCTGGCAGACGATTGCTAGACAAGCGGGAAAAAAAGTAGCTGGCAACTTGTTGAGGAATTCGTGGTGCCGTTTATAGTGTGTGGCTATGGTATTATTTCTGCTCACACACTAGCTAATAACAGTAACTTGTGTTGACAATAATATCAAAATCGGCGACAGCTACAAGCATAACATCTATATTTGTGTGTGCTTTTGTGTACATCGGTATACTTGTACGATTACGGGCCCGCAGCGCCCACTACGATACCACCACGAATAAGCACGAAGTACCCTTTACAGAGAGGGAGAGAGTTTGTAACGCGAATGTGGGGGCACTATGCGTGCCTATGTGTGTATGTATGTATGTATATTCATACATTTTAGTAATTGTGTGTTTGAAAACAGAAAAAATCGAGAATGCAGATAAGAGTTTTATTCAAACCCCAAAAGGTTATTGAACCGTAAAATTTGTTTACCTTCTCAGGGTTAAATTAAACACAAGAATACGTAACAATAATTTTACGCACTAAATTGACGCTTTAAGGATATCAAATTGTTTTCACATAATCAAATTAGCAACTTAACGAAAGCGTAAAGGTCTGGTCCAAGAATGATCTCTACACAGATTTTTCTAAAGGTCGCCGAAAATGCGGGATTGAACTGTGGTAGATATAAAAAGTGGTGAGATCTCTCAAGATCAAATTATTGTTGTTGCACCCACATCCAAATCTCCATATCTGGAAATTAACCTTTCGAACATGGAATACAAACTCATATCTTCTCTATACAACGACATATGATCAGAAGTTAGGTCTAAAAGACTATGTATCATATCTGCTACGACCCTTTGGGATGCGTTTGGCTCATCTTTTGGATATATATTTAGTGTCTCTTTGAGAAACAAAGGCGGGTATCTGCGAAAAAATGTAAGAAACTAATCCCAGCAAACACTTCTCAAGACTTTATCGAATATTTCCTTTACCTGTATGTAAGTAAATTCTGAAGAATGTAATGTGCATTAGTCAGGCTAATATGGATGGCCATTGAGTACATTCACTTCAGGGACTAAGTTGGCTAAGTATTTGCCCTTTCAATGCCCTTTTCACTGTTTTAACAGAAGTTATATGGATCCCTAAGCATGATTTCGTAAATATGTACAAATGTATGTACAAATAAACATTAATATTGCAATATATGATTTAGCTTGTATCAGAGTAAGCCACCCAGAAAGTGAGTACGCTGGTATATTTGTCAGTTTGCCAGGAATCGGGCAGTCAACCAGTTAGCTTTGTCAATGAGCGCACGACAGCAATAGGAATAAGCTGGCGTCAAACCATAACAAATAATGAACGAATGAAGCGTACGCAGTCACATAGCAATGCTCGCATACGTGTACGTTGCGATTTCTCACAAATATGCTGGAAGCGCCAACAGCAAATACATACATACATACATAAAGACTCGTAAGTCATTGAGGCTCAAATCTACCATATAGTAAGTTTGCTACGGGAGAGATGAGATGAGAGATGATTGTGCTATGCCTACTCGTTCACAAAAGAGGCAAGCGCAAGTCGAAAGCAATTGTGAGTGTAAAAATGTGCCATTCATTGAGCACTTTGTTGGTGATGTTTTGGTTAGAGGGTGAGTGTATGTACACGTAATACTAGTGCAGTGTTGTGGAGAAGAGAAAATTGTAAAGAATGTTTTGCTGTTGCCGAACTGTGGGAACGGAAAACGGCGCACTCATACGCACACATATGGTGTTGGTATTTGTGTTTATAGGTGCGCGTGTGTATATACTTACATATATATATGTATATGAATGGGCAATGTTTAAACGAAAGAATATTTCTGTTCATTTTGGTATTAGATATTGCACTTTGTGTGTGTATGTGCGCTCTGTCTACATACTATGTAAGATTTTCTGACCTTGCGCGCTACGAGACACGAACACTTACAATCAGATGGTTAGGGACTGTGAGTAACAGCAGATCGTAGAAGTGTCGACAAGACGCAAAGCCAAGAGGCAGCAGAAGTCAGCTAGGCGGCCAACAGCAGCTGGAATATGCAATGGTCGCTGGTCGCTGGTCGCTGGTGTACCGTACTGTGTGTGACGTGTTGATTGAGCGCTCAATGGTTGGTGTAAGCGACGGCTGCTCATAGTTTTTCGTCGTTCGTTGGCCTTTGGCCGTTTCTAGGTGGTGTGCTGATGAATTCTGCCGTTCAGTTGTTGGATGGTCGGTTGCCAGCTTGACGTGCTGTGCTGTGGTGCTGTGGTGCTGTGTCGTGTTTGTGCATTTGAAGTGAACAAGGTACTGAAACGACTGCGCATTACTATCAATAATTAGCGCAAAATGAGTGGAATTACAACAGAATCAATAAAAAAGTAACCGATAATGGAAGCTAATATTCGGAAAATGTTCGACATTATTTACTGTTTATTTTCAAGTATGCGAGTATAAATAGATAAATACATAAATTAATATATAGACATTTGTTCGAAGTTCGAAAATTGTGCGATTTTCCGATTTACACAAATGAATTCAATGATAAGATGGAAAAAGTCGAAAAAGTCGAAAAAGTGCTTGTAATGAGAAATAACATCTAAAATATAAAAGTGCGAAATAAAACTGGAAATAAACGCATATAATTAATAACTAAAAATGTTTGCGAACTACGCAGTTGACCAACTAGCTACGACGCGGCCGTGGAGCTTGGCGAGTGCTCAGCTAGTGTCGTTGGGGAGGAATTCGCCGATCATGCCGTTCATGGCGATGGTGTTGACAGTAATAGAGTGCAGCTCATAGCAAAAAAAAAGCCTGACTTCAGCTCAAATGCCTTTCGGTGGAGCTTTTGGTGTTTTATGCTACTGGCGCAAGAAGTGTCAGCGCCGCAGTTGTCGTATCTTTGTTTCGCCGTTTGGTTATGTGGGCACACGAAAACTATTCGTTCTGCCGAATTGTTGGTCGTTGTACGAATGTACGCTACCGAAAACCGAGGCGGATTCGGAATTTAACGACAACGAGTAATGTCGCCGAAACTTAAGTTCTTCTTTAATTGTTATTATTATTATTATTGTTAGTGTTGTTGTATTTGTAGTTGTCGAGAAGGCCAACCTTCGTCGGTATGGTTGACGACTTTATAGCGCCACTTGCGCCACTTGAACAACTAATTCAGGGCGACAGCAATAACAACAAGCAGAGTAACAATAAGAAGAACAACAATGACGACAATAATATTCGTAACAACAATAAATGAGGCTAAGACAATAAAGTGAAAATGTGAACTTTGAAACAAATGATTTTTCTAACCAATTTAAGAGGCCCGACACACGCACACACATATATACATGTATTAAAAAGACGAAACGGAGCAGTGGATTATATTTGGATGAATTTAGCCACGAGAATACATGTACATATTTACAAACATACATTGTTGGTATAACACCGAAAGCAATGACAATCTTAAAGTGGATCAATGACAGTCGTTTTTAAGTGCGACAGTGCCACGCAACTAACTGCAATGCAAACATCAGTGATTCGGTCTAGAAGTGGACAACTGAAATGTGCATTCCTGATTTAGAGCTTGTCTAACGTATACTAGTAACTTGGTGATATGACAAATTTTATATATATTTACATACTTGTAAATATCTGCTTGGAATTCGTTAGTAAAAAAAATACGCAAAAATTTCCTGCTGGGGCTGTGACGACAATGCGTACAAATTTAAATAATTTGTAAACATGATAATAGAGAGTATAAAGAAGCTCAAATGCCAAACAACAAGAACAACAACAATAATAAACAATCAGAGGAAATTAAGCAATCAAAAGTAACACAAATGTAGTCGAACAAATAATATAGAAAAGGGGAGAGCGGAAGCAGGAACGCCATCGCCGCTTTGCAAATGAAATGGAAATTGAAAAGCCCAGACAACGACAATAACAACGACAGCAACCACTTCAGCGAAAACACTTCCGTCACAATGAGTACTACGAGCAAATGAAACTAAAACAGACTTTGCACCAATTTTCAATGGCACGAGCGTCGAGAACATTGAACTATTTTCCACTTTTTACGGCGTGTATATATTTTTATGGAAAGTGTTGAGTTATATCGACGCCATCCGACTTCACCGCAAATATATGCACCTATTTAAAAAGAATAGATATAAACACACGAACCTGCACACATGCATGCCCAAAATCGTGCTTGTATGAAAACGTAAGCGATTCTAAGTAAGTGAGCAGCGGAACAGTGAACACCGAACGAAGTACTCTACAATCAGAAATCGACGAGCAGCAACAGTCAGTAACTTACTAGCAACGTCTCGTCTTCCAAAAAAAAAAACAAAAAAATAATAATAATATTATTAATAATGAAGAACGACTGAGACTGTCTTTGTTTGCAGCCGAATGGAATGGCATGAAACGGAGCCTGAGACTGGCACGGGCGTGAGGTGAGTTCTCGGCAATAAGTGTATGTTTCTAAATGTGTGTTTCTAAAGTATACGCCATCCTTAACTATGTTTACATATATAAACTTAATTACGTTCATGCATATATGTATGTAGGTATCTATGTATGCGAATATGTATGCATAATAGTGTATGTTTGCAAGTACATATATTGGTCCAATTGGCGAGCGTTGCGAACCACTCGAGATTGGTTGTGGTAGGAGGGGTACGTTGACTGAGGCGTTGTTTACGTTAGGTTGGTGGAGGACGGAGAAGGTGTAAACGATTTAGTGATATTGGCGTTGGTGACAAAATCATTCCATTGTCTTATCTGATAAAAATGCGTGAGCTTATTACATAATTTGAAAAGAGCTAAAAGTGTGAAGAGCAGGACTTTATATGAAATAAGACATGTTTACATAAAATGCGTAAATATACCATAGACGAATATTATGTATTATTATTATACCGCATGCATTCCTGGCTGCATAGCACCGCATACAGTTATTATCATTAATGCAAATACCGCTCTTTCAGCTTTGAACAGATGATTTTAGCCGTTTTTTTAACTTAACACATAGTACATAGATATATGTAAACATATGTATGCTTAAACGTGTTGTAATCCAATCAGCTGTTACGTTAAGGGGGATTCCCCAAGGTGCATAAAAATTAGAAATGTCTGCTCTCAGCTGCTATGTTGCGAGCAAAACTGTATCCAAAAAGAGAAATGACTTGCCTTTATGGCAGACATACATACATACATGTATACAAATAAAATGAGCTTTCTCCAAGCTCAAGTCAAGTGCTGCAAAATACAAAGAGCACTGTGATAAGCTCATTGAGAGGCATGTGACCAATGCATGGACGATAGACTGTTTACAATATATTACTTTTTCGAATTAAAATATGATTCTACGGCTACTTTATATTGTGCGAAGTTTCGAAGTTATCATTAGATTTTTCAGTTGTCCAAAGGCATGCAGAGGCGGACATGTAACAGCAGTGAGGTAATCAAACCTTTTATTTGATATATAATTTGCACATACAAACATACCATTCAGTGCATAATCATGCCTTCGAGCATGGAAATATAAGAGCAACATGAAAATTACAAGCTCACACACAGCTACACACACAACTGAAGATATCTGTGTAAATCAAACATTGCTTTGTTTGCGTGCAGATGAATGAATTAATTAAATGTCTCGCTACTTAAGAAAAACGATATGCGTTAAATATGATTACGCAGTGTATATGACACACATACAATTATAGACATGTATGAACTCAAATGCCAGTGTGTTGCACACTTGAGAGTACATATGTACTTATGTTGTGGAGGTAATACTGGGAGAGTGTTCCGTTGACAATGGGCGAATGAGTGCGAACGAGATAATAACTGTGTTGGTGTGTGGTTTGAGCGATGTTGCCAGATCTACTAAAATAATACTTCACTTGTCATCTTTATAAAAATAGAGGATCCTCAGTTCAATTCAATTTCTCACTCTTTGATATCGTTCGATGCACATGGGAGTCCAATGGAATGTTTAGCGTAAACATTTATGAAGAAAACGATGCTAATCGGTTTCGAAATGTTGAAATCTCAACAATTTTTTTAAGTTGTCTCGTTGGACTTTACTTAGTTAAAAATGTATATAGAATGCGTAACTTGTAAACTCATTAAAGTAGAAGCAAATGATCAACGATTGTCGATTGAAGTATTCTTGAAGCATACTTTTAGGCGCATTATGAAAATAATATTTTGAAACCTTGGACTATTTAAGCACTTTATGTTATTCCAAGCGCTTTGGATCCACTGCCAAGTAATTTGCAGACAATAACGAAATTTGCACTTGGGCATTAAATCATGATTCCTAAATACATATGTACATATGTACATTCAGAAATTTGCATAAAAACATGTATGAAAATAGGTGTACGTTCAATGTAGCTCGATATCTCAATTTGTTCATAGCACAAAATCGCTAACTCAACAGGATGGGCGTACATGCCTACATACATACATATATACAAACATATACACATACACACATGGATATATGTATAGAAAGACGTTGAGAAACCAGATTGAACAATTTCAACAATTTTGGCAATTTCAATAATACTAAGTGCTAACCATGTTGTATATAATCAGATTGTATATATATATTAGATATGTATGTGTCTTTGTATATACATATGTGTATGCATATTAGCCTTACTTTGTCTATGTTTGTATGTAAATATGCGTGTTTATGGCAGAGCTTTAGAGCGAAATGTGGAGCAAACGTTCAAATGCCTCGAGCGACTACTCTCGATGATGGCTGACTCGTTTTTACGTCCATATGTTTGCATATATTTATATGTGCATATAATATATTTGCCCATTGTCGCAAATTTAAATGCGCAATAAGTTTTTTCTATATGAAAACACTTAAAAAATTAAAACTCTATATAATAAGTATGCATATCTACTGTACACCTTCTACTAATTGATTTACAGTTACATATGAGTTAATACATAACTGAAGAAGGGCTATCTTTCTTAAGACTATTGCATCGCCTTTTGAACAACGCTGAATGCTGGGAACATCATTTGGAAGATTCTTTTGAATATTTTTTTTAATATAAAGGAGGAAAAATAACTGTAATAACTATTGCATACTTTTAGGTGGACACATCATTTGGAAATTTTTTTTCAGTATTTTTTATGGAGCCAAAATAACTGTAAGACTATTGCATACTTTTAGGTGTATTGCCGTGTTTGGGTGCTTAAGGGGCTATACCAGTGTAAAGCATGAAAAATTAGGCGATTTTCGGGAATTTTTTTAGAAGAAAGTACTCTGTTGAATGTTTCGAACTTCTTTGGACGTAATAAGTTATATTCAGCTTTATTTTATGATTTTTTTTACAAAAATATTGAAAAATAACGGAGTAATGTGCTGACTCCGAAAGTTCCAAAAAAAGTGCCCCAACTACTGACATGATTTCGGCCGAAGGAGTAGCAGAAACCAAAACAGTTTATTGAACTTAAACATATTTTCTATAGAAGGACCTATGATCTTTGAAAAATAACATTGAAAAATAACAAAAATTAACAAAATGGCGTGGTTTTGAAAAAAAATTTCGTGTTTTTAGGTAAAAAGTGGTCATTTTTTTTAATGCCAAATTGACTACCAAGCAAAAAGATCGTAGGTTATTGTATAGTAAATGTATTCAACAATACTCAGTTTCAATTTGAAGTCGATCGGTTAATTTTTTGTTGAGTGATGATGTCAGCAATTTTGAAAAATGTCGTTTGGAGAAAAACGCGTTTTAAGTTTCACTTACACTAACTCACTATATGTATATGTATGTTTGTACCTGCGAGCGGTCGCTTTTTAGAACGCTGGCATCCCACCTTGCCGATTTCACAGGATATTTTTAGAAATATATGCTATCTAAAAAGCAAAAAAAAAGAAAGTGTCACACTGGTATAGCCCCTTAAAGTTGCGAATTTCCACGTTTTGCTTGACAGTTTATACTTCAACAAGGAAGTGAAGTAAATATTGGATATGTCAGAATGAATGCTTTGCTTTCCGACTGCTGCTTGGCAAAGTTTAAATGTTCAGAGTAGCCTCACATAAAAGCAAATATCAAACTTAACCGTCAATGCGAAAGTCTGAAACAAAGCGAAGCAAAAGCTGAATGGAAATCACCCATAAATAATTTCTAATAACCATCCTCCGCCAGTGCATTTCGCTTAAAGGCGGATATTCAGCGCTGCTTAATCTCAATGGCATGGCAATTCAATTCACTTTCTCCGCAAATACTTTGCCATATCAATGATACCGCACATTCATTGAGTATTTTCATTGCCTATAATGCTTAAAAATGAGTTAAGATTTACTCTGTATTTGAATGTTGAATGAAGCTAAAGCTGCAAATTACAGTTATAAGTTATCGTATAAGTATATACTGTATATGTACTACTGACGCAATAGGATTAACCGAACTTTTGTTTTGTTTATTATTGCATTAAAATTCGTATTACTTACGTATTACTTATGTATTGTGTTTGTTGCTTTTTTAGTATTAATTTTTTTTATGAAACTGTTTATTTCACTTCCCTTCAATTTGCTATACAAATTTTATGCCTCCACTTCGATGACGCACATATCAAGAGGCAGCCTTGTAATGTTTTGACGTCATTTCATTGAGACTTTTTCACTTTTTATGTGAAATTTCACCTTTTATAATATCGACCCTGAGGCGGAAAATGAAGATGGGAGGCAAATACAAAATTTCAATGTAAATAAGTGCAAATGTAAGCAGCAAATAAACACATATATGTATTTATTTGTATAGATATCTGTATATCTATCGCCAGGAGTAGTGCAGAAAAAGTTACAATGGAAGTATGGTGTTCCGATTTGTAGAGATTTATTTATAAACAGGTGAAAATGCTAAACAATTCACTTGTGCTCCCACTTATTTATGGATAAATATTGGTTTGTGTAGCTAAAAATGTATTATTCATGGTATGAATGGGAGCAAATTCAGTATTGTCAATAAATGCCAACAAACACAGCCTGTCTTCTTGGCGTACTTTCAAACTTTAAAAGCACGTCTCGCCGTTTTTGACGCATTTATCTAATTGGTTGAGTGCTGTGGAAAGGAACTAATGTCAGGTATAAATGTGGAGGCACTAATTCAGTTTGGAACTAAGATACATCGGTTATATTTGGACCTTATAACGTATTTTTCGGTAGTGACATAGCTCTTCAGTAAGGTTCGCCATTTCATCATGGAAAGATATACGATCCAACAACGAGTCAGCATTATTAAAATTTATTACTGAAATTTGGATTCAGTGGCTTCAACTTTAAGCGCGTACGTCAAAATGTTGCCGTGCCAGTGAGACGCATCAATTGAGGAGAACTCAAATCAGTCTCTCACACGTCGTTCTCAAGCGTTTGACATCTCAGTGAGACGTCGTTGTAGCGAATTTTGCAAAATCATCTTGGCCTACAACCTTACAATATCAAATTGACGCAAAAACTGAAGCCGCTTGATCACCAGAATCGTCGTAAGTTCGTGAATTGGGCTGATCAAGAACTTGAAAATGGTCCGGATTTTCATCGAAAAATCATCTTCAGTGATGAGGCTCATTTCTGGCTGAATGGTTTCGTCAATAAGCAAAATATGTGTTATTGGTCAGTGAATCACGAAAAAATTACGGTTTGTTGAGGTTTATGGGGCGGCAGCGTCATTGGGACGAACTTCTTCCGTGATGATCAAGACCGGTACGTTATAACCGAATATTTTTGGCCTGAATTGGATGATATGAACTAGGACAATATGTGGTTCGGACAGGACGGCGCCACAAGCCACTCTGCGAATTTCACAATCGATTTATTGAGAACCAAGTTTGGTGAACATGTTATCTCACGAAATGGGCCAGTTAATTGGTCGCCTCGGTCGTGCGATTTGACGCCGTTCGACTATTTCCTGTGGAGCCACGGTCTATGCCAACAAGCCAGCGACGATTGATGAACTTCCTACGGTTATCAAACGTGAAATTGCAGCAGTATCGGCCGATTTATGCTTGAAAATCGTCGAAAATTGAGTTCAGTATCTGCACTTCTGCAAGCGTGTCCGTGGTGGTTTTGCAAAAGAAATGGAGTTTCATAGATAATGGCTTCGAATGTTTTTTCACAGGAATATAGAATTTCGGTGATTTGCCGAACGTACTTTTGTAGCGTTCTTATTGAAAACCCCGACAACTTCAGCCACCGTTACAACGCTAAGGAAAAAAAAAGCGAAATAAGAATAATAGATCTTCGGACCTAAGGAAATAAGCGAAATAAGAATAATAGATCTTAGGATCTAAGAAAATGAGCGAAAAAAGGTATAACAGATGTCCGGTCATAAAACTTTTATCATCTTATGATGAATATAAACGAGAATGACATGAGGTTTTGCATTTCCGTCCCAGAATCCTCTTTAAAGCATTAATATGTTGCGATATACATACAAATATTTATATTGCTCGAATGTCTTACATACCGTTATTGTTTTATCTCAGGAGTTTTGTCGCAAATACGAATTTCTCGCAACTATAACTGTTCTGTCTAAAGTCTGCTGTTAATCACGCAAAAAAACATGCTACGGCGGAAGTGGAAGTCCGCTAATGTTCCGATTACGCACTCACATGCACTCATATGTGTATGTAAGTATGTATACACAATATATACGGGTGTTGTGTGCGTTGGCAGTTGAAACCCGTGTCCGGCAGCGATGTTTCTTCTGCAAGCATGCACAAATTAAGAAAACTAACTATAAAAATCGTACTCGTTTTGTTACTTTGCCGGAATTGTATTCGTAATTTCAATTACTTGTACGGTGGAGAAGCGATTGTTGTTGTTGCTACACTTTTTATGGACAATTTGTTCCCATATCGAGCTAGCTATTGTTGTTGGGCAACTTCCTTCCTGTGAAGTAGTATGTAGCAAAAAACTTACTTGAAAGAGTGTGCTTTGTCCGATATGAGTGT
The DNA here is from genome assembly GCF_016617805.1 of Bactrocera tryoni. Lineage (NCBI taxonomy): Eukaryota > Metazoa > Arthropoda > Insecta > Diptera > Tephritidae > Bactrocera > Bactrocera tryoni. The sequence goes on along the minus strand of NC_052503.1, from coordinate 8,715,347 downwards.
ATGCGCATGCGTATGTTGCAACTACTTACATTTTCACTTTGCTTCACTTTTCGTTGCGGCTTCTGTTTCTATTTCTATTTCTATTTGAAGCGCATTCGCGTTTCCACTTCCCAAACTGCTTGCTTTGCCTTTAATGCATCTGCTGCTCCGCTTCCATTTCGCTTCATTTCGTCACAAAAAAGTACAGAAAACCAAGAGCTCACTCACACGCACATATATACACTACATATATTACTTTGTGTGTGTGTGTGTTTTGCTGGCTGTCACAGCTGTACGTACCGTATGCGCGTATATTACGTAACCTGCAGTGCATTCCAATTACAAGCATGCGTGTGCAACCAAATGCTCACAACACACAAACGTTGTATGTAGAAAAGCGCCGATATATTATTTATATAAACTTCATAGCTACCCATGTAAATGCCAGCATTTGTGACAACACTCGTCTCCATGAATTGTGTGTACCATATTTCCTCCAAGCATGGCCACCACTGGCAGCGACAGTGAAACGCCGCGTCGCAGAGCTGAGCAAGCACTTGGATGTCATGCGACGCACAGAGGTGCTGGCTGCAGTTTGCTTCCCATCGTCTGAGCAGTTGTGTGAGTATTTTCATGTTGCCTCCATGAGTGGTGACGACGGAGGAGGCCACTTCCTTTCGCGCTTCATTTCTCCGCGAACTGTAAACAGCGTGTGCCTTCCCCGCGGGCATGCCGCTTGTTGTTGACACGGCGTCCATTGCTGTTGTTATTGCAGCAGTGTACCGCACTGGTGGCAGAGTTCACTTCCGTTGCCGATTTTATTGCCGTCGTGTTGCTGTGGTCGTTGTTGTGATCGGTTTGCTATCATTGCTCGCTGGATTATGGGGTCTTCAAATACAAATACACATAAATGCTCCACTATACTGTTGTGTGTATGTATATATGTGTATATATGTATGTACATTTATGCATAAACGCTCATAAGTAGTAGCTTGTAGGTGTTCCAATCGATTTATGTGTGCGTGGCTATGTGAATTTGTTTGTTGTTTAATTCATTCATGAATTCATGTTTCGCCGTCTCCATTGATAAAGCGAAGCGTCGCGACTGGATTGGTGTCTGATTACTGGCACCTCTGTGTTTATAAGTACGCGCTTATGTATATGCGCATTAGGGTTGTTCTTAAATGTGGCGGATATGTGCCAGCTTTAAACATTTAAATGTCAACTGCGGTTGGTGTTCGGAAATGGGGGCAATACGGTGAAGATATCGAAGTCATATAAGAGCACGTAAATGCACTCAGTCTAATGCCTACGTGATTTTTTTTGGAAATGAAGTGCAATAACATTTATCTATATTAAATGTGTCGAAATATTTACACAGCGTAATCACTGAAAATTCCTGAATGTTCCCCCAGTGGGATCAGATAATATCAGACTTTTGACTGTCACATTGACAAAATGAGCTCGTCGAACGTCCATTCATAATTAAATTCGAAGTTAAATGAAAGGGTGGGTGAATTCATATATTTGTTCCGAGGGCCAGGTAGACTTTTACGCAGTTATTTCGACATCATGAATTTATTAATTGGGTTAGCAAACAAGATAAGCCTTGCAGGTAGTGCTAGTCTCACCGAAAGTGTCAAATTTGGAGAAGAAGTCGTCACTCAGTCATTATGGTATATTTTATGTTCATATGTGTGTACTCACGGCTGATTGCTGCAATCATGCTTGCACGACACACATACACATGCGCTTATTTTGTATTAAATTGCTAGTTACTCAATGAATTCATTCACAATTGCACTTTTCCCACAATATGAATGCGACATATTGATTGTGCTGATTTGTATGTACTTCCTATGCGTACCTTTACATGGGGACTCCTTTGTCGCGCATTCTCTTTTGATGTCACTTTGTGCGTTCACACGAGGAAAAAGAGTCCAGCCACTTGAGTCGATTTTTTTGTCTTTATTTTCACAAAATTTTCGCAAATGTTTGTGCAGTTCGGCTACGCGACACTTAGAGCGTGGCTCATTTTATGTTGGCCACATATTTTGCTTAAAAGAAATTACCAGCAATGTGGAGGAGAAGATTATGTTTTAAATCGCTATTAATATTTTCAAAGAAATACTTAAGACGAAAACTGCCTAGCTCATCAGAATGAATTGAATATCCGCTAATGATATCTTCAAGGCCAAATTTATGACGAGAATTTCCGATTTTTTGGGAGGTATTCAAATCCCGTCATTTTGTTACTCTCTAGCAACGAACTGTTACGAAAAAGAACACAAAGAGTGCCACGTGAGCATTTGAGGCACGGTCCTTTCATCTTTTATCGTCGCCGCCTGTCCCACAAAAACCGATTTGGGCGACAAAGGAGTCCGTGTGTGAATTGGTAATTATAGACACACTTACCATACATGCATACATATGTACATGAACTGTTTGCCTTACACATAACATTTATGTTTGCTTTCGTTTCATTTTAGTGCACTCTTATCTGTAAATCGCGATCTACACCGACTCGACACCAATCCACACGAATATCGAACACTCGCACACACGCAATCAGCGATGACACCGTTTTACGAATTCGCTCCGCCGCTTTTGCGTTTATTGAATGGGATAAGTACATCGCCATAAACAGATATTGTATGGAGCTGCAAGCAAGCACCCCAAAACGAAAACAGAAACCGAAAAAAACTGGAAATTTTCAAAATGAAAACAAACATTGTGGAAGCAAAGCGCAGCTGATAAGCTGGAGGTACCCACACGCTGTTCCGTCACCATCTGCAGCCAGAACACTTCGGGTCAATACTCGTGGTAGCGCCCAATGCTCCTCCGGACAGTTGATTACCCCATACCCCATCATTGTCGGGGTTTTTATGCCGTTGTTGTTGTTTTTTTCAAATGGCTGGGTGAGTGTGCCACCACTTCCGGTGTTAAAGTATTTTTAGATTTCACTATACATTTACACATAATTCGTACTTACACACGTACATACATACACACACATGCGTGCACATATTAATATGTGCTGCCTTTTTGCTTCCGTTTCATGCGCGTGCTTAAAAAGTATGAATGAATTACTTATTCGCTGCTTATGTGGTCTCTTTGCACATAACGAAGTGCAAGCACTGACACACACGCACCTACATAAATATCAACGCGCATACGGATCATGCTGTGAAAGAAACTGTTTGTAGTTGCTTTGCTTAAAGAATTTAATTAGGAACGACCGTCAGAGCAGTTGCCTGACCCGGTCATAGTTTGTTATGGGATTCGATTTAGAGTGAAATTTATGGTTTGAAAATGTCCAAGAATATAATAGATTGGGTATATTAAATAAGTAAGTCTACATACAAGGACTATACAAGTATAGTTGATTCTTTGGATTTGCTCATATCTGAAAAAACTTTCTAAACAGGGTTTATTAAGGGGCTACATGGGTTTCCTCAGGTAAAAAACAGCCTCTTTCAACAATTTTTTTCCCATATAAAAAATGAAATATATTATTTGAACTTTTTATTGTTATAAACATGCACTATTAGCAAAGAAATTCTAAAATTTTTGGAAAAAAATATTTTAAACTCGGCCATTGCGACGTCATTTCCGGTAACCTCTCGGAAAACAGATGCGCCCGCGTTGGCAGGACAACTTCTTACAGGATCAACTAAAGTGAAAAAATTTATGTGTTTTAGTTGAAACCTTAACTTAGAACTTAGTACATAGGAAAGAGTTACTGAAAGTTGGATTTTTGTTGGACATTTTTACAAAAAAAAAAATCCCTCATCCAAGTCTTTGAGAATTGTATCTCAAAGACCTGTGTAAAATTTCATGAAGATTCGTTGAGTAGTTCTCGAGAAATCTTACCAACCGACTTCAAAAACACAGTTTCGAGAAAAACGCGACTTCGCGACTAGGCTCCTTAGCCTCGAACGGACAAGTTCTCAAGGCTGTATCTTCCAATGTATTACTCGGATCAATTGAAAGTTTAGGACAATATTCTAGGGGGGTTGTAGAATTTAATAAGACAATAAAAATTGAACATCGTAAACCCATCTAACCCATGTATTACGTATCCACAGTAGTGCGAGGATTGTTGTCTTCAACAGCAGTATACTAAAATTCGCTTTACGAGTGGATATCGATTACCTACCTTTTCTGCGGTAGGTGGGTCTGCATTCGAAATTTTGTATATACTATACACATATGTTTTCGATTAGCGTCAATACTTAGCATAATATGTTAAAATACAATATCTGAAAAAAACATTTCAGTTCAGACGTCTATAGCATTTAGCTACCAGACAAATTACCGATGGAAATCAGGATAAAGATTTTCGTAAAAGATCTTATTTTATTAGGTAAACTGAAATCGACTTGAAAATTGTTTACACCAAACAAAGTGTGTAGAGAAAATTAGCAAAAGTTTTTTTTTTGTGCCAAAAACGGTATTTCAACAGTTAATACACAATTTAACTGCATTCATAAGCAAAATATTCATACTAAGCTGTGTTGCTCAAATATTTTGACATGCCGCGTTTATTAATGGAAATATAAATACTCAGAATCGTACACCACACATACATACATACGTTTTGAATTTGCAACAATTTTGGTTTATTCGCCCAATTAGTTAAAATGGATATTTCGAGCATAGAATTTTCTTTCGCTTTACACAAACGCTTATGCGAGCATATGTATGCGTGTGTACATATGTATATATTCGGTATTTTAAGACTAAAAATGTTTCATTTCGTCTGCGCTGTAGATAGCCGCATGTCTGCGACTGAAACAGTCTGAAAATGTAGGACAAACGTCATTGACGCGACCACAGACGCCTCTGTCGACACCGTCTGAAGCGGTAAAGGCGCATGAGAAATGAGTGGAATGTCCACACGCTGAAACCACTGAAACAAAAGCCAAAGTGAAAACAATTTGAAAATCATCGGCTGCTAATCACGCGTCCTCGTGGACTTTTAACGTGGACGCACAGACATGATTACGCATATTTAAGTGAATTAAGGGTATGTTTGTAATTATTTAGGTATCAAATATGAAGTTCTCTAAGTTTCAAGACCCTTTATATAATTTGGAAAATTTCCTATTCAATGTCTTCTAATGATCTTCAAAAAATCGTACCTTCAGTGTTTAGAAGTCATTAATTTTTTTAACAACATTTGCTTCGACACTTGAAATTTATATTGTCTAATGATGTGTTCATGTAGTTAAATTAATATTTTTTGTAATTTGGTTCCCAAAGCTGAGTTCTTATAAGTTGAAAGTTTTTAATTTCTCATGAAAATTTCCAACTTAAAAACTGTGTCAACGCAGTCCACGACAAACGTTTAAATTAATTCAATTCTACAAATGTTAACTATTTTAAATTCTAATTAACGTCACTGTTTCCATTTCTTAATGTTTCATTTTATGATTTGTGTTAAAATTTTGAGCAAAGCTGTCAATTAAATCGAAAAGGGGGCTCCCAAAAATGCGAACTCAGAGCTGCTATCTGATTTTTCGATTACTTAAGCTTCAGTAGTCTTCTACGAAGTAAAATCATGTTTTAGCATTTAAGACAGGCATACCGACAACTGTAATACAGTAGTCTTCCGCGATGGGAATGTAGGTTTGGTTAGGTTAATCTGGTAGGCCAACAAGCCACGCATAGACCAGTTTGGTTCTTTGTGATACTAGATGGAGTTCAGTTTCTCGGTCCAGGAGTAGTAGTTATCCTTAAGGATGTCTGCGCTTAACGCGAATTTTAACAAACTCTGCCGTCTCACTATCGATACCTTCTCCAGTGTATCATACCGTGGGGATCCCAGATGCTTACAGCATAGTCTTGCTAATGAGGAACAAGTGCACAAGAGATGATCCATTGTTTTCCTGGTGCCCTGCTCTAGACATTTCCTGCAGTCTTCTAGTTCTGTAAGCACCATTCTGCGACCAGGAGTCGCCTCTAGACAGTGACCAGTTAACATTGCCGATAGGAATGTAAGTTTCGGATTATAGTATTGGTGTATTTACGGAGTAACGGGTGTAAAATAATTAATCCGGGTGTGAAATGTGTGGAAGATTGTGTATTTGTGCTAAAATTTGACCGTTTCTGGCTGCAAATTTGGACGACTGATGATTTTTTAATAGGCAATATGGGCAATGGATTCGTAAATTTTTGTTTCTCAGCACATATGTATATAAGACATGAACGTGCAATTGTTGTTGTTTTATGAAGTCTTTGTGTCATAGATAAATGAGTGAGGATTGCACCGCGACTTAAGGTCTATTGTGGCCTTGATTATGTCATGCTTTGACCGCTTTTCGTTCCATATAAACTCTAGATGCCTTACCGATGCTGCAGAATAATAAGGGAGAAACGATGCCGCTGTGGGGAAATGCACCGAGCTGCGACTGCGATTAAAGGTGATATCTGTTGCAAACACAAATGCAACTCTGACTCGGCATTTTTTATCGTTGAAGTATTACAAATAGCGAAGCGTCGTTATTGTAGATTTGGGATTATCTACAGCTCATATACTCATATACATATATGTAAGTATGTGCATATGATTGTCTGTAAGTAAATCTGTATGAGCACTTAGTGCAGCGCTAAAGAAGTACAGCTATACAAAACGACCAATGGGACGTATCGGTGGAAGCGCAGGCGCCAGCAACACAATGCAACGCTTGATTAGATCGTCGATGCGCTACAATGGGAGCATTAGGCAAAGATATCTACTAGACACAGCGATAGCGTGGGTACTACAAATGCAAAGCTACTGAGGAGGCGGCTAGGGTGTGGAGCTTGGATGAATGGAAAACAGTTAATGAGTTCGGTCCGCGTCTGCTGCCGGAGATTCATTTGCGCTATTTGTGTGGCTGCATCTGTACAGCAGCCATATACACACACATGCATATATGCATACAAGCGCAAATGGGTATTTATGAAGACAGTTGATTGTGTGAGTATCTGCGCTTGTGTGTGATGTTGTGGATGTGGGTTAAATTTTATGAATGAAGGCGTTCGTGTAAATGCATATGCGCACATGTGTACACATGCACTCGCTTGCATCCATAGAAGTGTGAGTGATCGCAAATTGCCAACAGTGCGAGCAAAGTGCTGTGTACGGCGACTGAAAGCCCGAAGCGCCACCTACACATGCAAACATATTAGTGTCTTTTTGTAATCACGCATATGTGGATCTGCATGTGTGTAGGAGATGCATATGTGGGTCTAAATCTACAGTTGTATGAGTTGCAATGCTCTTTAAGTATTTTCAATGAAGAGTAATTGTAAGCGAAGAGTAAAGCGAGCACATCAACACAGATGTGTAAGCGTAGTATTTATACGGATACTAATATATTGCTGCATTTTATTTGCCAAAAGAATGCGCCTGTAAGTAAGAGTTACCGATTTGTAGAGCACAATGTTGAATGAGCTAAATGTTCACTTTTTTAAACTCTTGCAACATGTTGCTATAGAATATAATAGTTTTGTTAACCTAACGGCTGTATGTACCATCTAAAACTAATCGAGATAGATATAGGGTTATATAACTATAAATTATATATCGAGACGGAGTAAAAATTAGGCGTGGCACCGCCCAGTTTTAGGTGAAATCACATATCTCGGGACCTACCCCATCGATTTCGATTAAATTTAGTCCGTAAAATTCTTCTCACGTTCCTACTTCCCATATGGCGTATTTTAAATTCCATTTCAATCTCTAGCTTTCCAAACGAATATAACGGGATAAAAATTTGGGCGGATAATGGCTTTAGAGACAAAGTATGATCAGAAATTGTCTAAATTTAACCAAAACTGCTCAACTCCCTGGACACTGAATATGTAGACCCAGTGGTTATAGCTGACTTTTTACCAAAAATGTCGGTCAGTGTGTGAGATATAAGTATAATTGAAATTCAGTGATAATCTTTCCCTGATAATAGTGTATCTGTGTGTGAAAAATCCGCCCTCTTATACATTACATAAAGGTTTTCGAACTTCCAGGTGATTTTATACCGCATATATCAACCAATATGTGAGTTATCTCCTTGAAAATCAGAGATCATGTTTTTACTCATGCCAATGTATCTTTGTGCCTAAAATAGATAAAATTGGGCGAAAATTTCACCTAGTCCCCATACAACTAATATCAGGATTTTCGAATATCCGGGTGACTTTATTCCATATGATTGGTGATTGTATGTAAGGTACCTTAATGAAATCCAGCTAAAATTTTTTTAGTATATGCCCTGTTAGTAGTATGTGGTATTGATACTTAATATAAAGTTTTGCCAGCACCTGAAACACATTCTTGGTCTTTAATCTTTGCAAGTTGCAAGAGTATAAAATGTTTGGTTACACCCGAATTTAGCCCTCTCTTACTTGCTATATACACATACATTTAATTATACAGCATATGTAAAGTGACAAAATCTTCTTGATTTTGAGATTTCACTGCTTATAGGGATCGTTTCCCAAACCGAAATCGGGGGCTAAAGATAACTCAAATTGTTTTCTAAAAATATTAGTTAAAGTCGAAATATGTATACAAATGTGAATATTAAGCATAAAATTAAAAGGGTGCTTCAGTTAATATGTTAAGAACCTTTTTTCTGTTAAATAAAAACAGAAAAAGGGATAATGTTAACGAGGCTCAATGCAATCAGCGCCCTCACTAATTGAGACATATTTTTATTTAAGTAAACATTTTTTATGATATTAAAATTTCATAAAATTTATTTATACGTTGGTTGTCTCTCAACACAGCGCAAATCAACACGCACTCATCAGTAACCACCTAATGCGTCAATTTATTTGACACCTTCATGCTTAAGGGCACTTGCTACAAACTAATTGCAATTACAGTTTGTTTGGCCATAGAAGATGAGTTGCCTGCAGAGCCATTTATATCTCACATAATTTATATACTCCTCACTCAGATCAAAGTATTCGCTTTGATTACAATGCACCTGCTGTTTGTTATGATTGCACTTTTCGAAAACTTCAAAACGAAAACGAAACGAAAACGAAGACCACCCCGGTAAAGACGCCGGATGCATTGATCTGTTGGCGGTGTTCGTAATTAACCTCCTGGCAGGTGGGGCATTGTGCTCCATAGATAAACAATGGCGTGAATCAGCGCACATGCATGCCGGGTATATGTGTGTGTGTGTGGCTATTTGCATCAGCTGTCCGTTGGTGAAGTCAGCTGCTTCCAAAAGTGGTTCAACTTATGTAAAGGTGTTTGTCTGGGAGCGTATGTGCGTGCTTATATACGCGGATGATGTCAGTGAAAGCAGTTGAAGTAATAGAAGACAGCAGCAGCGAAAAAGCTTACAACAATGCAAACACGCAAATGTCTGTATGTTCGTCCCAATGTAAGTAGCTGCAAAATGTTATGAGCATATAATTCGCACATTTGTTGCCAACCACTTACTTATCTGACGAATATTGTATCTATATGTATATGCATGCATACAGCTGTGGACAGAGATTTGGTGCATTTGCATTCATAATTAGAAATATTACTGTTATTTATAAGAGAGTGATATTTCCATGAACTTATTAATGTTCGCAGGTGGACTGGTATATGTTGTCCTTTGTGAAGTCATAGAAAATAAGAATTCCTGTGTTCGAAATTATAAATTTGCAAAGGCACTTAATTTCAACACCCGCCAGTTCGGTGGGATGGCTGAAGGTATACGCTCTCAAGTGTTTAAGTCTTGACGTCCCGTACGCGGGACAGTCAAGAATAAAGTGTTGAGTTATTTCTAACACATCTTCTTCTGCAGATCTTCAGACTTCTGATAAGATTCCCAACCTTAAAGCATGTGCGTGAATAGGGCAATGATCTATTAAAAGCTTTAGAAGAGAGACTAGCCTTACTGAGGACAAAGAGATCGCTAGATGTCTTGCGATCAATCTTGGGCCAGAAGGCTTTCGCGACTGCGCAAGTACTGATGGTGGTCAAGCGTTGGCCAAGCTTCCACGAAGCCCAGCTATCCAGTAGTAGAACACAAGAGGATGCGGGAAGTCCGAACCGCTCCCATTCTACAGATAGTTCTAGGGTGCCTTTCCTTGCTAGCTCATTAGCTTTGCAATTACCTGCGATTCCGCTATGACCCGGCACCTATACCAAAGACATTCGATGCTATTGATAGCGAGGTTAGGCACTCTTCGACTAACCCTGAACGCACTGTAAATGAGTTCAAGGCTAGTATCGCCGCTCTACTATCTGAGTGAATGGTCACTTCTCTACAGGAGGCCGCACTCTGGAGCAGCAAATCTACTGCTACCTTGTTGGCTACAACCTCAGCAGAAACTATCGGGAATTCTTCATGTAGTCTGGAAGTCTGAAACTGGAGTTGATGGAGAGTTCCTAACAGTAAAAACCTTCACCAACCTTCCCCCAAGCTTTGACCCATCCGTAAAGAAACTCACTGCCCCTCTACTCCAACGGCTTTTTCCCACCCATAGCTCCCCTCTTAGTATACTATTATATGTATATGGGCAAACCTCCAGAGTTCGTTTTGGCGGCTCCATGATCTAGGTGATCCGGTACGCTATCAAAATGTGGAGGATATCAGAGTATTCACATACGCGCTCTTTCAAGAACCCAGATTCTCTGAATCTAATATCCACTTTCGCGGCATTATGGATAACTTTGCGTGATATACTAGGGAACGATGTTATGTCAGTAAATTGAATATTTATGCAAGATAACGATCCAAGCATACAGCAAAAGTAGCAAAAAACTGGCCTGGGCAAGACAAAAAATCCACTTCTCAATTGGCCAGCGTAAAGTCCTGATCTAAAACCGATCGATAACTTGTAGAATGACGTCAACATACATATATATGATATAAATCGCCTTACAGATCTTCTAAAGTGCACTATGCTTGTCCAAGTCAATTTTGACTTAATAATGTAAACTGACCTGAAGTTTTATTAAAAGAAACTAAATACTTGATTTTTTAGTTTTTAGTGAAGTAATAAATAGTTTTTGTGCACTGTAACGGTTTAACTTTCTTTAAATGTAACGTCATTAAGTATTGCTTCCCACAATAAGAAAGTGCGCTAAATCGCTGCCCAAAGCTGTATGTACATACATACATACATATATATATGCATAGTTGCACGCACACAAGCTTACATTCTGTGAAAATGAGTGAGTGGGAAGTGGACTTGTTTGTATGTTTGGTGGGTTCGTTAGTTGGCGAATTATGGAATCGTGTAAAAATTTTTATGAATGAAATTCACGCGAGTTCAATGAACCAAGCTTTAGCTCTATGCGCATATATGTAGCGAGCGTGTGTACGTGATCGCATTCACATGAAGGTTTGTATGTTTCGCATGCATGTCTGCGCACAATCGTATATATACAATATACAAACATACATGCCTGTAAATACATACATATATGTATGTAACCAAACGTTTCATTCATACTTCGCACATAAAGCCAACATTGTTAACATTGTTATTGTAGTCGGTTGTTGTCACCGATTATGGTGCATAATGAATACTTAATAATTAGGTTTGCATGTATGTAGGAGATTGTGTGGAGCCAAGCTATATAGTGCACCATTGCTATTCTCTATATGGATAATTATTGAACCAATACTTGCGCGTTTGTTATAGTTGCCAATATGCACCCACACAGCGGCGGAGAGCAGTCAACTGCACATTGGCCGACAACTGCCAGACGTCTGCACAAACCGCACAGTGCAATGGAGCGCCACAAACAGTTAATTCGCATGAAAGAATTCTTAGCTCTCAATGTGGACGTATGTGGCTAACATCGTCTCTTTGACGCTGGCGTGATTTAATATTACAAATGATGCTGCTATCTATATCTTTTTGTGTGAAAAAGATTTTTTTTATATTCACAGCAAAATGGAAATCCCAACAAAATGCAACTTCTTACAAGCAAGACAACCTCACGAATATCAACCCGGAGAATATTAGAAGAGTTAAGGTCCGTTTATGCGAAGCAAATGTGGATGAACAGTTAAAATTCTTAAGGTAAGCACACAATTTTATTTTATATTTGTTTAATTATTTATTTATTTTTTTGAAATTCAAAAAAGGAAAAAGCTCTTCGCATGTTTTTATAATATAAAATTAATTAAATATTTCCTCATTAAATATTTTGCAAAAAAAAAATTTACATGAAATACTTTCCATTGCCCTCGTTCCATATGAATAAAATATTAACCAAACAATTGCAAGCAATTATGTGTGTATGTGTGTTTGCGCCATGCAAAGTGCACACTGTCATCGTTATCGGCGTCATTGCCGTCATCGGTGCATTCATCGTCACGAGCACGACTATCAGCAGCAGGCATTGCATGCATGGCGACGTCACCGCTGGCATTGCCATTATTGCTCCAACAACACCAACGTCATCATCACTGCACTTCGTATCCGCTATAATTACAGACACACAAATACAGGCGCACATTTACGCTCACTTCGAAGGCATTTCATTGCGGTGTTTCTCTGTGCTGTTAGATAAAATTCTCAGACCTTGTTTGGTTATTGCGCACGATTATTTGCTGCATTAAATGATTTTGTTTTTATTATTGTCGCTGCCATTGTTGCTAAACATTAGTCTGTCTGGTAAGCATGTAAGAAAATTGATTCAATATAAAATGTGCACACACACACGCGGTATGCAGGGCATGATTATAGTTCCGAAGTGCAGGTATGTACATATATACTCAGAAAAAAATTTTAGAGATGTTAATTTCAAAAATTAAATACATATTCCTTCACTTATTACTTTTACGTAAAGGAGATGCATATGAACATTTATAGCGTTACTCATACGCCGGGTGGCACAAATTTCTTCGTTGTTCTTCACATAATAGTTGTCTGTTTAAGTAATCCTGGATAATACAATAATTAAATAATATTTCAATACTACACTTAGACTTTGTTGGAACATATGTATGTATATACATATTTACATAAAGCCAATTATTAAAGTAAAACAGCTAATGAATTTTTGGAAAAGAGCTACTCATATTTTGGTGAAAATACATTTCATTACTACAATTTGCATACTCAACTGCACACGAGTGCATATGCTGGCGTCGGCGTGCATGCGCTATCGTACCCGATGGAGCTGTCATGCATAAAATTGCAGAGGGCATAATTTGCGTAATACCCTTTTAACATTTTCCCCGCCTTTGGTGAGCATAAATTATGGGGGTCCATTTCGAGTGAGTGACTGCGGCATGGCCCAGAGCACTGCACACCGAAGTAACGTTAGTTGAATCAGTTGAGTGAAGCTAACGGTTATTTTCGACCGCAGTATGTTTGGCTTATATTCAATAACTTCAGGTTATAATAGAATATAACACAGTGGTGGTGTTAATTTATATCTGGTTCACTGCTTTTAAAATACCTGCCATGTGAAGTTCTGCGAGTGTGACTATCAGCTATTTTGTACAACACCTTTCAATATACACACATACTTATGCCTATTTTAGTCTCTAAGGTACATATGTATAAGACTTTAATGCCCTCAATACCATTAAGATATCGCAAGCTTACTTCACGCATTTCATGCTCGTCCGATGTATATAAGTAGTTTACGTAAATCAAATGAGTCAACAAATATCTCGCCTGCTGATTAAACGGCACTAACCGATCACACCCCCAATCCGCAATCACTTGCAAATTTATAACATTCTTGTCACATGAGAAACGCTTGAGTTGCGTGGCAAGTCGGTCATTTGACAATGAAGTCCGAACCGCTACACAAAAGCAAAACATACGCAGATAAGATTTCGAGTAAAAATGCCTTTCTGCCAATTATTATTACCAACATGCAAACATTGCTATCTAGGTGCCCGCACATACACACATACGCTGGAGCAGACATATTTCTTGTTGGCGCCACAAGTACTTAAGAAATGCGATTACTGTCAGTTAAGTCTATTGACGTGCATATCTATCGCTACACACATACTCACACATACTCACACATCCACGCACATATAGTATATATAATATTTGCTCATATTTTTCTGCTCTAAAACGAAGGTAATAACAATAGTTTTTCGAAGTATTCGAGTAATGGCATTTAATTATTGGCCAAATGTCATGGCACAATATACTCGCATACGCTGAGATGAGTATTAAACTATTAGAAAGTCATATGAGTTCATATATAAATACTCACTGTGAATTTTGTAGAATATGAAATGTAATTTTACCGTTAACTCTACAAATATTAGCGGCTACCCAGTACAATCGACTGCGGGGTAGGGGGCGTATGAGTGATTTCGAAAGTTTTCGCACAGTCTCAAACCTGCTCAACTGTTTATGGCGAAAATTCCACGGAATATACTAAATTATATTTGAATACGGCATGAGCTACCGTTATTATATTTAAAGTAAGTGCTGCCAGCTTGGTAGACATTACAAATTGTAATTATTTTTTCTCAATTTCTGCGAAAAATTGCTTTTTTAATGTAATAAATAATACATTTGGTACTGAAGATTAACTCGAAACTAAAATGTTTGCATAACTTTCGACATTGAACACAAATCCAAGACTTTGCTCAATAACCTGGAATCATTGCTTGCTACGCCCAATGTACACAACTGCTTAAACGCCGTTATAAGACAGCATCGTTTCGACAGTTATGAAAGGCATAAGGCAGCACTATTAAAAGAACAAATTCATATAGATGTATGTACATCCGTCAAGTGCTTGTGCACAAATATTATCTAGCGTAGATAATGTGTTCTAAATAAGCATGATTATGTAACACAGCACAGATACATACACTTCACATATGACTACACATCATTTCGTGCCTAATCGTATGCTTCCATTTCGACACACACACATGTACCTACACATACATACATACATATGTATGTGTATACGTTTGACATCACTTCAATTGATTTAGACTGACGATGACCTCCATGCTGGCCAACAACAAAGGTGGCATGCCTTTATAATGAGAAACAAATGCCGCCATGACAAGCAATCAAACCTACATAAAGTTGATTTTATGTTTATTTTGTAAGATTTAAAAACAAAAAATCCACATTTTTTTTACATTCAATGACAAATTCCACTGTTTCAGAGAAACCAATCGCATACCTGGCCGTGTGTGTACACTTATTTACATTTAGTATACATGTATCAACACACATATATACATATTGACATACATACATGTATGTAGGCATGAAGGTACTGTGACATAAAAAACGCTTTACAACAGTGTAAAATGTGATTACAAACATGAAATTCCAAAACGCTTACGATAACAGCGTCATCACTTGAAAATGTTCACAATAAGCCCGTCGCCAAACGTTGATACTACGTACAAAAACAAAAACAACGAAAGAGACACAAAAATGAAGCCGAACCAAATAACAAAATCATGTCATATACATACATACCAACATACATACATACCATATGCATTGTCATACAAACATACATACATATGTACCAAATAAGTAGGCACTCATACGTGTACACACACAGTTGAGGCATTTCAAATATTAATTCATAAATTCGTCCAACGCATAGACCATATACACTGCCACTACATCCACATATTACCTAAATGCATTGCACAAACGCTTCGTGTAAACCCCAACGCCTGTATAGCCCAATGTATGGAAGTGTGTGTATGAGTGCGCGTATATCTGGCAGGCGCATTCGCTGTGGAATGCGGTTTTGTAACTTCTAAAATGAATTTCTCAAGTAAAACGGTTAACGTCGAATGTCGAAGGCTATCCACCATCATGGCAGCCGAGACATTGTGCTTGCGACTGAAGAGCAGAGAGAAAGTCACTTAGGTATTCATGTGAGAGTGTGTAGATAGAATGAGCGGATATTTTCCCGTCTTTATGTTTTGCATTTTACCTTCCATGCTCGGTTCGTGTGGTGTCTTCTGCATTTGCCCATTCGACTGACCGTTAGCTATCAAGTTCCTCTACTGCCTCCCCTCCTCAATTCGATCTTACCATAAATATATTCAGTGTCACTATATCGGATTTTTCGAGTGGCTGGCCTCCAGTCAAGTTAATGTAACTGATGAGTTGGTTATTATCAGTGAATATGTCGCAGCTACTCGTATACAAATTTATAGTGCTTTCGTTACAGAATTCCACGAGTAATCACATTCTAATCGGACTATTTCCAAATATTATCCATTTTATGTGATCTAAATATTTAATAATAACTTTATGTCAGTGTAGTGGCAGTGGTAGTCGCTTGAAAACCGAATATCGAATGTAACTGCAAAGCGAACTGAACTTGAAAACCGCCACTCAAGTTTGACTCTCTGTCAAAAGTCTGGCTTGGTGTTGCTCCTCTCTTATGTATCTTTTACGACCGATTGAGACAAACCGATGCGTCATTTGATAAAAGTCAGGTTTACCTTCAAGATTACTATAAAGAGAGTGTGAGACACAGTGTGAGTACGTGAGAGAGGCGATGAGAGTAAAACCTGAAAGAGTTTGTATCGCTTTGGAAGAAGGTATAAAGTCGAAGACCAACGTTTTATTTGTATACAAGTATGCGCCTATGTATGTATGTATGTAATGGATATGAGGAGTTGAGAGCTGAGACACCACGAGTGTTCAAGCGCAAACACAGAGTGTGTGGTGTTGTAGACAACGCATGGGCATGGGCAAATACGCGATGAAACAGTATATTGAGCGAATGATATTGAAAAGAGCACACGGACAAAGAATGATTGAATGAAAGAAAATAAACATTTTCATTCAGTAAAAATTCAGTTGTTGCTGCAGCGTGGAACATACTGGCCACAGCCGACGCTAACACCAACAGCACTTAACAGTTACAGAATGAACTGTGTCGTAATAACAACGTCTTAAATTATACACTCGCATACTTTTCGATCTAAAGAAATTATAACGCAAGAACAGCAAGTGCTGAGTGGTGATGAGTGCTGAGTGGTGTTAAATGATCGTGACGTTTGGATTTCTAAAACGAAATGCACTAAATACCGACTCAAATGTGCCTGGAAAACGAACCAGCATGCAGTTGTTAGTGAAAACTTCGCACATGTCACTGTTACTACATTTGAGGAAGTGCGAATTGGACATGTATGTATTGCTTATAAGTATGTAAATTGTAAATATGTGTGTGGTTAGCTGTAAGTGTGACAGCTGCGCAGGAAACAGGATGCACGAGGACTACAGCTGTAACGCGACGTGGATAAGTGCTGGGTAATGTTGTGATATGTGAAGAGAAGCGTACAAGGTGTGAACATACCATATTGAAAAACACGTTAAAGATATGCTGGAGTACGTTGCGAGTAATTGGATTGTAACGGCACTTAATTAGAATAGTTAGAATTTTTTCTTTTTCGTTGCTTAGGTTTGCAACAATATTTAGTTATTGCTAATTTTCGACTAAATTAGCATATTTTCGGTGAGCCTGTGTGTTACGTAAGAGTTCAATAAGTTTGAGGATGCCTTGAAAGTGTATCTAAAGTCGTCCATATGTAGGTGCAATATGTTTGCACAAGTATTTGTATGTGCGGCTGTGTGCTTGTGTGAAAATAAATCTGCGATCTTGCTTGACAGCATTCCACAAACTTACAAAGAAACAAACAAACCGACCAACTTGAACAGAAATACAAACAAGCGCTTGAAAATTAGCAACTACAACAGCAGCAACAGCAACAGCAACAGCAACAATAGCAACATCAACAATATCTTACTCAAGCTGCGGTCATATGAATAAGTGGACGATAAGTAAACGAAAACGACGTAGAAAGGTTAAGGTATCTCGCCATTAAGACACTACAATGCCGATTCTGAGCTGAATAAGACTCTAGGCGTGACGCATGTAGTAAACCATAGCATTGGATTCCGATTTCGCTTGGCTATATCTAGTCTGCTGCCTCTCCGACCCGCTACAATGTTACTTGACCGCTTTGTGTACATACATACATACTAACTCACTTACATATGTATGTTGGTATGTTTGTGTGGTTGGAGAAATTTTTAGATTTAGTTTTAGCTTTCTTGCTATTTCAGCATTTCGACAACGACAGTAACGGTGAAAGCGGCTCGAAGAATGTGCAGTTGCCAATAAAGAAAGTTTCCGAAGGGGTTGGAGCCAAGGTTGCTAATTTCGTGTGCCAAAAATTGAAAAAAAAATCGTTAAAAAATTTAATATCGCAAAATTAATTTCTCTGCAATATCAAATTGTTTTTATGGTAGCCAGCTATACATGAGGAGATTCTCAGACCTTTGCACAAATTATTATTGACAGGGAAAACTTAAAAATTGAAATTCCAATCAAAATCTTAGGATCGCTTACCAAAATAATAAGAACAAAAATAAACTCATTTATATGCATAATACTTGATTAAATGTATTTTGCGGCAAAACTTTTGAAACATTAATAAAAGTTATTAAATTTAAAAATTATGCACCAATCAAGCAACTATTGTACGGTTTTTATAATTTCAGACGCATCCTAAAACACACCTATTATATATATGTATGTAAATATATAAAGCGTGCACACACATTCGCGTCTATTAAGAGCGCGTCTGACTCCATACGTTGCATAGCGTTGTTGTTGTTGTAGTCACTTTGCTGGCAATAAAACACTGGAATGTTGTTCCGTCGTTGCTGCTTCCATCTCACGGATGCTGCGCCTGCTCGGCACTTGCCTGCAGTTGTTGCTGTGTTGCTGTCTGGCAGAAATGCTGCCTCAAGAGTTCTCATTCATCTTGCTGTTTCAGCTCAACACCAAGTAGCTTCTGACGGCATGTATTGCTTCTTGTTGCTCGCCGTCGTCGTCGTCGTCGTCGTCGTCGTCGTCGTCGTCGTTGATCTTGCGCCTTTTATTGCACAGTTATGAGCGCGCTCGTGTGTGGTTATTGTAGACGCTCCGGCATTCATTGACCACTGCTAGGCGTAATTGTTGTTTTTACTTATTTTGTTGCCACCGCGACTTGAACTGGCTGCTGGCTGCTAGTTGCATTCTTGCGAGCACAACGACTGCAAAACAACAATGCCAACATCAACGAAAGCATGCCATTCTATATAAAACTAACAGTCTGAAAAAGTACGCCGGCGGACTGACGACTGCGTCAGACAGACATATAAACGGACTCACTCGCACACACACGCACACACACACATATATGTTTGAAGCAGGAGCTCGATGCACGACAGTACGTTGGACAGACAGTAAGGCTGGCAGGCATGCAAAGAGACTGATCTTGCTGACTCGCTGACTTGTAGTTGCCTAGCCAGTTCTGCTGGTTGTTAGTATGCAGCGCGGCTCTCCAGTTACTAGCGTGTGCTTGTGTGTTGTTCATGTGTGAATTCTCGTCTGCGTGTGTGTATGTGTTGGTGTGCAGAATGAAATTGATTGAACATTCCTGACTCGTGAGTCACCGCCGAACCATCTCTAGCCAGTTTTCTAGCCAGCTATGCATGGCAGCAGTGTGCAGACCTTAGCGCAATCAAACAAGAGTCAGCCAGTGCAGAACAATCAATATGATGCTGTAAGTAATGGAATGTGCTTATCGTCGTTGTAGTTGTTGCTGTCGCTGTTCACTCACTGCTGCTGCTGCTGCGGCCACCTTAGATGATTGTGGTGAATAATGGTGCTGATGATGAAGCCAAATGAATTGGAATTTTTATTATGCAGCCTTGTGCTTCTCATTACTTCCACATGCATAAATGCTAACTTCGCAAGGCAGTAAATGCACTCAGTGAAAATTGAATGCTATATTAGTGTTAATGCGATGGGCTGCAATCATCAAAACTGAAAAAAAAAATTTGACTCTTTCTAAGCTTGGCATTTGGCAAAGATTTTCAAATCAGTGGTTTGTGGAATCTATTTAGGATCACCAGACTTTCGTTTGTAATTAGCGCATGCATTGGAAACTTTGACTCACAGAACTAGCTTTTCATCACGTTAGTTCTGGTCACGTTTTTAATACTAAGTTCGTTTGATATGAATTTGAATTTGAAAACTTTAAGGGAGGAGCCTTCTTTAGAGGCCTAAAAAATTCGATTTTTTTTAAGAAGTTTTGTGGAAGGGAAAGAAATAATTGATTAAAGCGAAATTTTAAGGGTTTATAGTTATTTGTTTAAACATCATTCATAAATTTTTTTGATACGAAATCTTCGATATTCTGCCTTTGGGCAGCAATTGCCCGATGCATCTCGCATGTGCATTTGTCGGACGACGGAAACAAAAAATTCAAAAAGATTCATATTTTTTAATAACTTATCTTCTAGTTAAACTAAAAAAATTGTAAAATTTTAAAATTTTTTTGTAAATTGAAAAATAAGTGGTTTTGACCAAAAAAATTTGACTTTATGGTGTTTAAAAACATGTTCAAACTTATCTGTGCTCGGTTTTTTTAGTTTAAATAGAAGATAATTTAATGCCAAAGATAATAAACGTTGCCCCAATTCCATAAGGCATTTAGATTTTTTTCTAGCCTGCCCGCCAATTAAGAAAAATCGTAAAAATGAAAGACGCTCGGTCACTATTTCCCTTCTAGCTTCGAAAATATTTAGAATTCCCATCTATAACTTTGGGGACATATTCTTAGATTGTTTTTAAAGAGATTTTAGCAAATAAAATAGATTTTTTGAAACCTCTAAAGCAGGCTCCCTTAAGTGAAGATACGTGTTTCCCAAAGTTGTTGGTGTGGTGGCCATTAAAACTCATCTGTAATGGAAGTCCTCAGCGTAATTTTCATTCAAACTTATTAGATTTATAATTGTATATAGAATTAACTGATACAAAGACGTCTGATTGCTATATGATTTAGTAAGTCCTAAATTTTTCTTTTATTAAAAATTTTATTCACCAGCTCAAATCTGCAAACGTTTTCTCATTTCATAAACAAGATTACAATTGCATTTTTCAAAATGGATTTTGGCATATATTCGCCCACTCTTCGCTTGAGTTTGCTGAACGCCAGCATAAATTTGTCACAAATAGTTGTATTCTAAATGATAAATATGCTTGAAACAACCAGCTCGCAATTCGATCTATTAATATGTGAGTGCATAGTGTGATGTATGTATGTATGTATAATATGTAACATAAATATGTGAGTAGTTACACCGGTTAAGGGTATTGATTTCAAAGAAATCAAAGTAATCGATATGTCTGCTCGCCGGAATAACAGTTTACAATGCAGCAATGCGCGCACTGACCGAATGAGATATGGAAACAGAAACAGCAAAAGTCAATCACCAGTATGGAATGCCACCGTATTGAATTGAAAGTCAAGTCGAGTCCCTAAGCAGCGAGTCAAGGCGAATAACTCTAAACTGGGAGTAGAAGGGGGGTGAGGGGGCAGGTATGTAGATCGGTATGTTGGTATAAGTAGTGGAGACGAAATGGCAAGCCAATAAGAGTCAACAAACGGACTTGTTTACTGCTGCGCACACACACACACACATACACTCGTGCTCGCACTCAAATATTTGTGCTACTTACATACCAAAACCAGATTATGAGAAAGAATGAAAATAACAACAACATTACAGACGAAAAAATGTCGAACACACAGACGATTCGTTGAAAAGACCAATGACTACAACTAACTAAAAGGCAAACCGTAAGCAGTCGAACGGAACGAGTTAAAAACGACGCTCGTAGCTGCTGGTCTATGAGGGAGGTGAAGTAGAGGAGGTGGCGGCAGCGGCGGCGGCTTTTATTGGAATGTTTGGACAAACTTACACAAGTTCTACTTTCTTGGGTTAATGAAAATGAACTAAGTCATAAATAAGTGCGTGTGTGTGTGTGTGTTTGTGTGCATGTGTAGAAATAAAGTGAAGTTAACAGTGAGTGGCGACCACAAAATTGATAACGTCAGCAGAATGAAGTCAATTGATGTTGGCGATGGCATAATCAAACACAAATGCGGCACATACACACGATGGCTGGCGGAGTAACGGTAAATATAAGCACTTAATCAATGGAATGCAGCTTGGAGCGTAAAATTCTCAAAAACAAAAATTGTGGAGGGGAAGCATAAACACTGTAACATACTCGCTTTTGTTACGTGCTGAGCGGGCTATGCCATGTGACCAATTACAGTAATTTATAATTTTATTATTATTGAATATCAGGGAACAAAGAAATGTGCATTCTGTAGAGGAATTAAGCTTTCTTGCTGTGCAATTTGTAACGAATTTTGGGCTATGCGAGAGCTCAGATGCGGACGGTCACACGCTTATGCCATAAATACTATCCAAGCAGCACTCGGCAGATTTCTATAAATCGCGGAGGATAAAATATCCTGAATATATCTTAAATATAATTCACTGCGTTTTGCCGTAGCTGTGCTGAATGCTTACAGCATTTAAAAATGGAAAGGAACACCAGAAATTCAATACCAGCATATTCAGTTTCGTGAATTAATTCAATTATTTTTTGTTAAACTGAAATTTAATGAGTGTATTCTATGTATAGAGCAAAATTCAGCTCAATGTTGACGTTTCTCGAAAACTGTTGCATAGTTTGTGGCGCTTTAGCCGACGTATTGTCTTATTTGTGATTCAGGAGGCTAGTGAAGATTGGAAAAAAATAAAATTGCGTGCGGCAAGGTAATTTATATCACTTATTAAGCATATAAGATCGAAATTATTTACTAGCAGTGTGCCAAGTGCACGTCCATAACTGGGGAACTGTTGCAACTTCACTCAATTAAGCTGTGCTGCACCTATACACAAGTCCGCTGCATGTGTGTGTGTGTGTTTGTATGTTAAGGCACACAGATTCACATGAACACATGCATTTGCCGCCGCCATGCGTTTATGCGTGTGTATTTGTGTATAAGTCTGAGCTGGTGGCAGCAACGCGCAGTAATAAAATGAAATATGCGAATGAACGGACGGATAGATAGTAGATGAGTGAATGAATAAATGAATGAAAGAATGTTGACCTAATTTCGTTTATATGTTTATTTTACACACATTTCTTTTTTATTTCTAGCTTCATTTGATGTGCTTGTTGCTTGTTGGTCTCACTTGTTGCCGTTTAGTGGCTTGTTGTTGTTGTTACTTTCATGCGGCGGCGCTATCATCGATTGGTAAGCTTAACATATATACATATGTATTTACACACACACACACACGTACATATAAAAAGACACCTTCCGTCACCCCTTTGCGAGCGCACGCAGATCTTTTCCGAGCAACTACTAACAGTTATGTGGCGAAATGAAAAAGCGAAAAAACACTCATACTTACACAGGCGAACCAAGAAGAAGAAGCAGAAAACGAAATAAATATCTTAGAGCGCATACCCACACACTCACACACACATACAGCCAGCAAGCATATCATCACACACGAACGCTATGCGCTTGTGTTGTGATTGTTGTTTGAATAAGACACAGTGAAAGAGGCAACAACAGCAATCAATATATGTTTGAGTGCACATACACCCATACACAGCCAGGCACACACACAGACACACACTCACACATACATGTATGTAAGTGATAGAAATGAAGAAATGAAATGTTTTTATTAGACACTTTTTTATTTTTATTGGATTGACACGAACCACAGTTGGAGCTGTGCTTCCGAACATTGCGAGCGGTTTTCTTAGCTGTGACAGCCAACAGCCGACAGCCTGTGTCACATACAAAAAAAAAATAAAAATAAATAACAAAGAAGTAAAAATAAAGCAGGCATCGCCGAAGTATTTACATTTTTTCGCTGAACTTTCTTTCTTCTGCTCAATCTTTCAAATTTCGCGAATATCAGTGCTCTTTTTCTTTGTTTTTCGCCTTATGACTTATGTGAACAAAGTGTTGTGCTAAGTGCTTGATTAGCATATGTACTCGTCTACATAATAATTCGTACAAATGTGGGATTGTGGATAGAAATAAAAGTGTGCTTTTGAGCAAACTTATGATATGATTGAGGATGTGCCATACATGTACATATGTATGTATGCAAGTGTGTGTGCGCAAGAGTTTAAGACATAGCATTGACGATCGCATAACCACTCGCCGTCTGGAAGCAGCCCCACGTGCCGACGTCGGCGACTGACCTACTTAAATATTTTACTGATGCGCACTCGGCAGCGCCAGCTCACATGCACGCACCACACACACGCACACCGATTTTTATGAACTCGTTAGCGGCGGTATGTTTGTAAGTAAACTTGTACACATTAAATAATATTAACTTTCAAACATTGGAGCATTTATATAACAACAATTTGCGTTGTGGGAAAATCGGTTTTTGTAGCTTTCCAAAATGACTCAGCAGCAATTAGGATTGGAATGTGTCAGTTCTTTCTCACTTATTCGATTTTTACTTCGATATCACGACTTCATCTTCATGTGCGACTAAATGACAGTGTTCACCATAAGTAATTGTATATTTTGAATTGTTTGGTGCTTTGAGCGTGACATATCTACAACTTACAAGAGGAAACAGCAATGAAATTAAAAATTAAAAAAAAGTGTCTTTGCTCCAAATCTGTGATATTATTATTAGTTATGGTATAAACTTCATTTTACTTTTTGCCTCTGCAATCCTTGCCACCAACTTCTGTGCATTTTTGGTTTCTCTTTGGTTATAATTATTAAAAGTAATTACAAATATTTTTTCCATTAAAATTTATTTATCTTACAATCAGGTTATAATCTGCAGACTTACCATACCCTTGTACAAAAAATTTTTTAGAAGCCAATCTGTGAACTTCAGATTTCTCAAAATCTTACAAAATGGCCAGTTCCTGTAAGCCTCAAAGACTTTCAATCGTTCTTACATTCGTGGCATTCAGGACTGAATGACTTGATACCCTCTAGAATATTGCCGGTTATAGTCCACCTAAGCACTTGTTGTGTGTTCGGTTTCCTTAGTAAAGATCTGTATGGAAAAGTAAAATTAACATTTGAAAACATTACAACAACAAACAATGTGCACATCAATGGCATTTTAGTTACTCCATTATTGCAAAGTCCATTTCATGTACCCGGTCTTAACACCCGGTCTCATGTGCAGCCAAACGAACGCGCTCTCTTCGTTCAACCACTAACAATATTCGTTGTACAGACACATTTTGGTTGCATGCGCTGCCATGAGCCAACAGTCGGCACCAGCACGCTGTTCTTATCGCTGTCCAGCGATCGTGCTTGTTGTAGTTGCCTTTGCTGCATATTTTCTGTTGATTGCAATTGCATAAATGGGGCGCGTTCTGGAATGTGGCAAATCCAGTTTCTCACCTTCAATGCGACCCGGCAAGCGGACATGTGGTATAAGCCAGCAAGTAGTCTTCATAGTCTTTAGACTCCGACAGACTTCTCACTGGCATGTTGCAAGCATGTTGCATGTGCCTCTTCACTGGCGGCATGTTTCTAGACTTTTTATTACAAAAATTGCATTTAATTTCATGCTTTGTGCATGTGCATGTGGGCGTGTGCGTGTGTGTGTGTCTCGTGCACCGCTCTCCTGGCCGCAGTCATCATTTGAGGCTTTCTTTTCGTATGAGAATGGACTCTGTGGACTCTTGCAGCAAATATCGCAACTCGGTATTGTTGTTGTTGCTGCGCTAAGTAGCTTCCGCCGTTGAATTTCTCATGCCTCACATTGTTGGTATGTTTGTTTACAAGCACGTTTCGATGATGTTTGCTTTAATTCTTTTATGTTGTTGCTATTGTTATATGATGCTTTTATATTGTTTCCGTGAATCACTTAATATTGCCTGCAACACTGCTCCTTGAGTGCCTGCGAGTGTGAGTGTGTGTGTGTGTGAGTAGTTGCAGTTGCTGCTTCATAATTATTATTTTATTTAAGTGGCTGAGCGCAGTTGGCGCTAGCGCCACGGAACTCCCACATACGAGATTTGCGTTTACAGTTCGAACTCCTATTGTGGGTCATTATTTATTTTGTATGGGCCTAAACAACACACCAACTTGTAGATTCATGTTATACAAACATATGTATTCTATATACATAATAATGGAGCTGAGGTAAAACTTTTCTGATGAAAAACTTGTTGCTTTTGGTAAACACCTGATTTTATAAACTTATTTTTTTCAGCTGATTGGCAACCCTGTTATAAATAGTTTTGAGATGGCTGGAATAGTTGAAAATTTGCAAACTAATAAAAATACTCGGTCATTTGAAAAGGAATAATATAATTAGTTAAAGAATAAGTCGACGCTGTTCGAGGGAATCGTGCAGAAGTGCGATCTCGCTAAAGAATCTGATTGCAAAATAAGAAACGCGCGTGAATTACATAAAATTACGATTCACGAACAAAAAAGGTGAATCAACTAAAACATAACAGAGTTAATGAAAACATAAAATCACGCACATCTTCGAAAGCTTGTGCTTAAAATAAAAAAGAAAACAAAACAAAACGAATAATAAAATGAAAACAATAAAATAATTAAATTAAGTCTAATTTATTAAAATTAAAAAACCGAAATCGGCAACATAAAATCGTTGTACAAATTGATTTACATATGTATGTATATGTAAGTATGTATGTATGTGCGTGCTTGGGCATTTGATTGGAGGTGAATACATTTTCGATTCGCTTCGATGCGCTTCATCAATCGAGCTTACTCGGAAGCTGTCTTTGCCTATAAATGCCAATCGTCCGCGTTTGTACAACATTATATACACAAACATGCATACAAACCCATATTCATACATAAATAAAGTGCGTAAATACTGCGGAGAATGTGATTACACACATATAAAGTGAACATGAATGCTGGTGTGTGGCTCGATTGTTTGATGTGATCTGAACTGATTTCATATGCGATTTGATTTGAACACAAAACCGGTTTTCGATTTGATTTGGCTGTTTCTTCAACAAGTGAGATCATTTTGAAAGCTGATTTTGTCAATGAATTCAACATTAATAACCCCCAACTATATTATAATTAATTATATGATTGTGAACATAATATACGATTGTGCTACATATGTAAGTATGTTTTTGGTGTATACGTAACGGTGCTACAAAGACCATGCCTAGTTGCGCGCCTAACAATTGTTGGTATTTTTAATGTCGGCAGCAGCAAACGCTAACCGTTGGCGTCAATAGCTTTGATAAAGCTCATACAGCTAAGACAAAGAGAATAGACAAAAACAAAAATGGGAATGTAAAACTTTGAACTTTAGCCGACAAAACATTGAGAAATTTTCGGTTAAGTATTTGTGTGTGAATTTACAGTGGCGGTCATCTAAATTTGAAAAAATTTCTTTTTAAGAGTTCACAGTGGTTTCGTCAAGTAAGCAGCGGCATATTTTTAATAATTATATTAAAATAACAATGAAATATTTTATTAAAAAATTTTATTATTAAAATACATATTTTACAAAGATTTTGCAAATTTCAAAGTAAAATATATAACACTCGGTTATTACATCGTCATTTCCGGCAGGAACTCCCTACTGGATCAACAAAAGTAAAATGGAAAACTACGTGTAGTACTTTAATTAAGACTATAAACTAAGTATTGAATGAAGGAAAAACAAAAGAGTGAAATATGGATTTTTGGCAGACGTTTTTCAAAAAAAATTATGAAATTTTTCGAGAAATGTTCACGACGTTTTGTTTTTCAAAATAGTTGTAATTGAACAAAATTCTTCCCTCAAGTTCGTGTTGTAATTTGCATCATGAATACCTGTGTAAAATTTCATTATGATTGGTAGGATTCTCGAGAAATCTTAACCATCGACTTTGAAAACACAGTTTCGAGAAAAACGCGTTTAAAGAGTTTTTAATGACTATATATGTATGTACATACAGGTGTATGTATCTTACCTTGAGCGCGCAACTTTTCAAGGCTATATCTCCAAAACTGTTCTCGAATACCCGGTTAAGCTTGAGAATATAGGACAATATTCTAGATATCTTATAGTATTAACTGTATTAGTACTGAAAAACCCATGTATCCCTTAAGCTGAAAACAAGGGACGCGAGACAAATTTAAGCTTTTTTTTTATTATTTTTCACCTAAATTGTTTTCACACTTTTTTTCGTGCTTGTGTTATATTTGTAAAGAGGTTCCCGCAGCCTCCCTATAGTATGAGAGTGACTACGAAATTAAATATAGAAGATTGTTGACTTTGTATTTGTTTTTGTTTGGAAAAAATTATTTAAAAATAAAACGTAAATTTTTTACTAAGAGATATCAATTTAGTTGGGAAAAATGTTGCGTATTCGAAAGTGAAGGCACAATTTAGATCACCTTTAAGGGATCGTCTCAGTGTGACTCTCCGAAAAATCACTGATTTTCGCGATTTTTTTTTTTGATGTTGAAATTAACTAATTAACGATCCGATTTTTTTTAATAAATAAATATATTCATGGCAAATACAAAATGATTTTTTTATGTATATTTACTGGGTGGATGATAATTAAAGAGATTGTTGAAATAACACGCAAAAAAAAGGTTGTGTACGATGTCCACAATTGCGGCCGCAATTTTTTTGTAAAACAAAAATTTCCAAAAGTTTATTAATAATATTAAATTATTATATTTATTAATATTAGATTATTAAGTAGGTAGTGATTTACTATTCTTTATTATGTTATATCTATGAAGAATGCAAAATAGTTAACAATATATAATATCAAAAAAAAAAAAAAGAAACGAATTTGAATTTAGTTTCTTGTGAATAAAGATCTAGTGTCGTAGAATTGAATATATTCATAAAACAAGTCGAATTAGAGGCATCTAAAGTTAAGTTGTGAGGACAGAATGACATTATTCGGAGAACTCTGTTAGGAATTTTGTAGTAAATGTTTTCTGGTAGAGAGAGAGGGCCTTGCATAATGTCACAGCAAAATAAGAGTGATAGCGGAGTCCTGTTTCGGATTATGAATATTGATATAAGATCGACTTTTGGCAATATAATGGAAATGAAACGACAAAGTGCAAGGAGCAGTATAGTATAGTCTAGCTGCATAGCCGATCTCGTAAGATCTCCCCGTTAGATAGCAATAATTCTGGATTTGTGTGTAAAGTTTTGGTCGACAAGCCCACAGAGGTTAGAAACTGTAATTGTTAACTATTTCAAAACTAAAAAATAGCTCTAGCCCTTACTTATCCATTGAGTTATTAAGATTGTGTGCCGAACTTTGACGATTGGTTGGTGGAAATCAGTTGACATTGCTTCCTGTTTAATCCGACTGTTAAAAACAGATACAAAATTCAGAATGATATTTAATATTCATCTCCCTGAAATGAATCAATGTTGATTAATTGAAGTTAAAAGTTAAAACTTCTAATATTTTTGTTGGTTGATTCTAGAAAATAACGGTATTTTGACCACATTCGAATATGGAAGTGTGTGCATATATAATCCGAACTGACAACTGGGTTAAAGTTAATCACGAACCCACAATATAGTTCACATTTAGAAAGAACTAAAGAAGAATATATATGAATCTTATTATAAAACACACCTTCTGAAAAAGTTCTTGAACATGATTTCTTAGAAATAACTTATCGCCATCATCAATAAAACACAGCAACATGGCTTTTGACAAAAACAGGCAAAAAAATAACTTACATACAACGTGCGTGGTTACACAGAGCAAACGAAGAAGGAATAATGATGACATGCGTTGTCAAAAAAGAAAAAACAAAAATGTGACGAAACTAAAGTTACTGCGTGGAGCTCACGATCGAAGAGTCTGTATAAGTCCATAAACGTGGCAACTACCTCCTCACATTTGTAGGTGAGAGCTTATGTTGGAATGGGCTATATGTACATATGTGTGTATGTTTATAGATCAAACATGCTTACATGTATGTATATGTGTGCGCGAGTGTGTCAGTGATCAAGGTGAATTTTCTAAACAAACAAAACCGCATTCCGCGCATTCCGAGCATTTATTACGTTGATTAAATTGACACACAATCACTCACACATAACATACAAATAGGCGCATAACAATGCATGGCAATGCGCCGACTGTTAATGGAAAAAATGTAGAATATGAGAAAAGGCTTTTATTTGACGGTTTTGCTTTGGGCCGCTGCGCATGCGTTAAGCTTTCACTTAAAATATATATGTACATAGATGCAGACGCATACATACCTACATTTATAGCATGCCAGCGTCGTAAACATCGAAATATGCGCTTAAAAACGAAATATGTCATTCCAAATTTTTGTAAGAAGTGAATGTGTGCGCTAAGATAAGGCCTTCATATTCAACTTTAATCATGTGTACACAGATGTTTGCTGATCCGGCAAAGCACATCTTTCCTCACAATCGATTCTATGTAAATAAATAAAAAAAAGTGTCGAGCACTTGAATGGTTGATTTACAGTCAACGCATCATCCTGAGGGTTCAATAGAGATAAACGCTTTAGGATTCTAAGTTTTTTCGCCATTTGGATTAGATACTTTTAGCTCTCAAACCTGATCCAGATTAGCTTTTTAGCCATATTTTAGTAAATAGTTTATCCGGAACCAATTTTACAAAATTCCACTCTTGCAGAATTACAAAAAATGAATCGGAACAAGTAAGGAAGGGCTACCTATGTTAACCGAACATTTTATACCCTTGCAACTTGGTCACAGTCGGCTATATACTATATTAGTTGTTAGCAATATGGGAAAATGTTGAGAAAAGGTTCAACTTCAGTGTTCGATGAAACCGTGAATGCATTTGTCTTCAGCTCGCTCAGCGAATTTTGTTTTATCTCTTCGATCGACTGAAAACGGGTTCCATGGAGCGGAAATTTCAGTTTGGGGACAAGAAAACACGGAGCCTTGTGAATTCGGTGGTTGGTCGATGGTATTCATTGTGTTCATGGTGCATTTCAATGTGTAAAATACAGGAATTGTTCTTCCACAATTTCGGCCATTTTCGACGGATGTTCTCACGCAAATGCCTCAATACGACCAAATAGAACTCCTTATTGACCATTTGATCTTGCGGAAAAAATTCATGATGCACCAACCCACGAATATCGAAAAAAACTAGGATCATCACCTTGACTTTTAAGCGGCTTTGGCGTGGTCTTTGTGGTTTCGGATCGCTGTTTCTCTCCATTCCGATGATTGTTGACTTGTTTGCACGTCAAACTCATAAGCCTCATGTCTCATCGACAGCTATAATGCCCTCCATTAATGTGGGACGGAATGCGCACAATCAAGCAAATCCAAAAAGACCTGCTTACGGCACTCTTTAAAAAAAAACAATCAACTTTATCGGGACGAGTCGAGAAAGGACGCTTTCATACTCATAATATTCCCTTGCCATCTCTCTACCACTTTCCTGATGATTTTCAAGCAGCATATTCTTCACTTTTTTAATATTTTCATTAGATGAAAAGGTCAAATGTAGTCCAGAACGGTGCATGCCTTCAACGTTGTCCGATTTTCCCAACTTTGCTCTGTGACATATTATAGAAATGTCACTTACCGAGTTTGGTTAATATCGGTTGAGTAGGTCCCGAGATATAGATTTTCACTTAAAGATGAGCGGTGCTACACCCATCGTCTACATTTGATACTGGCTTCTAGAAAGCCTTCTACACGAAACACCTGGGACGATAGTGTCTTGTTTACAACATCTCAACTCGGCAAAAAATGCGATTTTTCGCGATAATTTTTTTTCAACTTTCGCCGTGGATTAATCCATCAAGAGTACATCGATTAACTGAAATCAATTTTTGACTATAAACCTCAATTGAAGACCAGTGTTTATTGATAGCATGGTGAGTTCAATCGAGTTGGTATATCATTCCAAAACGAATTTAATAAAGGCCGTCCAAAATCAGTTGTTGTTCCGGAAATTATTGATACTGTGCACAAATTGATATTGCGAAATCGTCACGTAACCTATCGTGAGATTCAAATAACCAAAGTTATTAGTGGGACCAACAAACATTCAACGTTTCTCGACACCTTAAGAAGTGGTTGTTGCACTTAGAACGCATATTTTGGATACACGTCAACCACAGTGGCAAACGTGCCTCGATAATTGGTTCAAACGCATCCGAAAGTCTATAGATCTCAATTGGAAATTTTGAAAAGCAATAAAGTGATTTCCGATCATTCATATTTGTCTTTGTCGCTAATAACGAAATATAAAAGGCAACCCTCGTACAAGGAATCACATGCGATGAAACAACATAAACTCAGTAGTGTACATTATTTAAACGTGAGTGCGGAAACAGTGTGATCTATTATGAAAGACCATCGGGAAATTCTATCTACAAATTTTGACGGAAAATTCGAGTTGCTGCCGTCCTGATTTCTAGATTATAAAAGCAACAAGTTCATCCATGAGAGGATTGATTTATCAACCCTCGAGAAATGAATGTATTATAAGTATTACAACCTTTTCTCCTCGAATACTTCCTGCGAACAGATTGAAGGAAGCCACCACGAAACCAATCAATTTGTACGGAAATTCTCAGCAATGCACCTCAAACACGGTAGGCATGCAACTAATTTAATATGATAAATGTAATGCGTCAGTATGTAGATATTTGTCTGCACTATGTATAAGAGCTTATAAATTTTGAGCTAACGCTTGAATTCGGCGTCGAATTTCATTGGCTCAACCGGACCGCCGCATTCCAGTGCGTATCCGGTATGGTGAAATGTTTTCATTACATTTTAAATTAGGTTTCGCTGTTGTTGTCGTTATTGTTAATGCCAGTACCACTACTCATAGCGCTGCACTAATACTAATACTGTTGTTAGTGTTTTGTTTTCGTCACTTTCTTGCTGATAAACTCACTTGCTGTGCCGCCACGGAATCGTGGATGCCACAGCGAGTCGCGCTGATTCGTTGTGGTTGGGTCAGTGAGGCGGGGGGCGAGTGTCGAGTGTCGACTTTCGCTGGTGCATTTAATCAGCTAGCTAGTCAACGAATTTCGTTGTTTCTTGTGCAAGCGGCGGCTTTACAAGTCGATTTCAGACTTTTTTTCGACTCGCTGCAGTCCCCAAATTTTCGACTCTGCTACAATTTCTTGCTGTTGAGGTTAGCTGGGGTCTTTGTGTGATATATTGAGGCATTGGTATTTTTTTCGAACTCTTACAACATATTGCTACAGAGCGTTATGTTTTTGTTCACTTAACGGTTGCATGTATCACCTAAAACTAAGCGAGATAGATAAAGGGTTATGTACTTGTATATATACATATTTAAGTGATCAGGATGACGAGACGTGTTGAAATCCGGCCGTCCGTTCGTACAAGCTGTAAGTGGAGTAAAAGTTAAGATATTTTGACGAAACTTGAAATATATGTTTTTTGGCAAAAAACTAAGGCGTAAGGCGACCACTATCACGCTCACAAAAGGCCATTAACCGAAAACGTCTAAAGTGTCATAATTAAGCACTCGACTAAATCTGGCCCAATTTTCGTATTCTTATGACCGTTTGAGCACTCTAAACATCGGTTTGATGAGTCTTTCACCTTATAGACTTGGCAACGAATGACTTCGTTTTATTCCTATAAGCAAAAATTAAACTAAGATACAACGTTTTTGGAAACCTTAAGAGGTGGTTGATACGCTCAGAATGCATGTTTTGAATACACCTCAATCGGAGTGGAACACGGGGTTCCACAATTGGTTCAAACGCATTCAAAAGTGTAGAAAGCGAGCGAAATCCTCTCCTGATAATAGTATCGGCGCCCTCATATTCATAACATCAAGATTTTTGAGCTTTCGGATGATTTTGTACCGCATAGACCGGCCAAAATGAGAGTTATCGCGATTAAAATGAGAGAGCGAGTTTTACTCATAACAAAGCACATATCTTTGTACATAAAGCGAAAATTTGACCTGGCCCCTATAAGACTAATATCAGAATTTTCGAATATCATTACTCCATTTGATTGGTGATTGTATGTGAGGTACTTTAATGAAATTTTTTATTATGTGGAATCTTAATAGTATGTTTTACTGGCAAAAATTTCAAAATCGGGGCAATACTACCCCCAACTCCCATATTTTGCTGAAGGAATTTCTCAGACTTTGATTCCTGCAAGCTTCAAGAGTATTAAATGTACGGTTACACCCGAACTGAGCCTTTCCTTACTGGTTTAATTTTATCGTTATTCAAGGGTTTAAAGCACATGCGTGGTCGGATTGAAAAAAATAAAACATATTTTGAGATATTTGATTGTTGTTTTTTAATTTTTTAATTCATCAATTATAAATTAATATTATTTTATTGTATTATTCTTTTATGTAAGAGAAAGAAATTTCTAACCTTCACTTTTTCACTGCAACAAACTTTAAGCTGTGTATTGATGTTCAGAGAGCTAATGATCCCAAACGTCACATTGAACAAGACACCGTACCGTGCCTTGAATCGACAAAAAAATATTGATTGAAAGGTTAAACTGATGCAAATGTGCAGCTGTTTTCCATGACAAAATCAGAATATTGTGAATAAATATCCATCGATCGATGAGTTGAAACTTATCAAAATACGTCGAACTTGAGAAAGTTCGTCATTGGAATTAATCGTCTTAAGCGCTATTCGACGGCGTATTCTTTTACTGAACTTAAGTTGTATGAGGAAAATGTGATGTACTGAAACATAAGAGAAGCATCGACAGTATGTTTCTTCCATGATTGTGTGGATATTTTCGGTATGAAGAGCGTACTTTCTCGACTCATTTCGATAAAGTTGAATCTTTTTTCAAAAAATAGGGTACTCAGGTCTCTTTAGCCATGCTTGATGGTATGCATTTCGATCCCACATTCATGGAGAGCACTTTAACTGTCGATGAGACATAGGCTTGAGTTTGACATACAAACTAACTACTAAAAAACTAGCCGAAACTAAAACAAACCACGCCAAAGCCGCTCAAAAACCAAGGTGATGCTTATTATTATTTTCGATATTCATGATTTGATGCATCATGAATTTCTTTCGGAGGAACAGAGGATCAATAAGGAGTTTTATTTGGCCGTATTGAGGCGTTTGAGTGAGAACATCCGTCGGTTACGGCCGGAATTGTGGAACAACAATTCATGGATTTTACACAATGATAATGCACTGTGGCATTGAGCTACGATTGTGACCGAATTTAAAGCCAAAAACGTAAAGAACACCATCGATCCACCACCGTATTCACCAGATTTGGCTCCATGTGGTTTTTTCTTGTTTCCCAAGCCGAAATTTCCGCTCCGACGAAACCGTTTTCAGCCGATCGAAAAGATAAAAAGAAATTCGCTGAAGGAGCTGAAGGCCATCTCAAAAAGTGCTTATAAAAGGTGTTTCGGGGACTGGAAAACTCGTTGGCATAAATGTATTACATATGGTGGGGATTGCTTTGAAGGGGACAAAATAAATATTGAAAAATAGTCCAATATTTTGCGTTTTATTTACAATTTCCGCGTACTTTTTTGTATAAATAAAAAATCCCAAGTCTTGAAGTTTATGTTGTTGTGCAAGTATAATACAATATACGTCCTTAATATACTATATACATATATGTACGTGGTATATCGACATACTATATATGTACATACACGATTTTACAATCGTGCATCATTATACCCGTCTTTGCAATTACGCACGGACATACATACATACTTAGATACACACTCGTCTGATATGTAGATAGGTAGAAGGGAATGCGCATCTTCCCATCTATTCATCCACAAAGTTCATAGACACAGTTATTTGCGAAGGCATTCAGACAGCCCATTTCCATTTTCATTCTCTTATTTTCTACGCAACCCCGCTGGCGTCTCTGCCGTTGGCGATGCCCGTGCTGGTGTCGCTGCCAAGCACTATTTATTTGCAAAATTAGCGGCATGGGATTTCTTATTTTACTTTTTCCCTCTTTAATTCATCGTCGTGTGTTTGTATGGTACGAATACACATACACACACACTCGCACGCATTTCGTTAGGTGGCCTGTTCGGCACATTTGCGAAAAGCAGCTGTTCCCCTGCAAAAATTTAAGGACCACATTGTCCAAATGGACCATGCTTTGAAGCAGACCTGGTTGCACACCTGGTTACATACCTAACCGCACTGGACCATGCCAATCTTTTTCGTCATTATTCGGCTATTTGGCTCGGTGCTGCCTAATTTCAATCATAGATTTTTACTCAGTTGGTGAATTTTTCCAAAATGCGAGACACGTAATTTTTTTTCATAAATTTTTATTTCGTGGATTTGGGTAGATATATTGTGTATATTATAATGAAAAAGCGTATAACTTTAATATTTATTGAGTGATTAGTGAGTATATTGAATGCCGTATTTGAAAAAAACCCGCTTTGAACGCCTCTTCTTCTTCTTAATTGGCGTAGACACCGCTTACGCGATTATAGCCGAGTTTGAACGCCTCATTAAGTAAAAAAAACAGCAGACAGTTGCAAATGAGGTATCATTACAAATTCGCGGAAACAATGTCGCTTTAGCGTCTGCTGCCACTAGATATACTGAATAGAATATGGCAAATTGATTATAGTTTCTAAACAAAAATTAAGAAATTTTATGTGTTTTTGCTATATTTCCAAATGTAAAATTTTTTTAAATTCTGCGAAAGAGAGCGGGAGTCCCCCATCATTTGTTGATAAGTGATTCCCTCGGGTAAAAAACTGCCTTTTTCCAACAATTTTTTTCTCATATGAAAAAATTAAATATTTTATAAGAATCTCTTTTTGTTACAAACATACAGTATTAACAAAGAAATTCTGAAATTTTTGAAAAAAAAAATGTTAAACTCGACCATGTCGAGACCATTTCCAGTAACTGCTCGGAAAAAAGTTTCGCCCCGTTGGCAAGATAAGTACTTATTCTCTAATCATGTAATGTGAAAAAACGTGTGTTAGTTAAAACCTTAACTTAGAAATTGGACGAAGAAAATAAAAACTGAAAATTGGAATATTGGCAAACATTTTTACAAAAAAATTAAAAAATCACTAAATGTTGATTGACATTTTGTTTTTCAAATAGTTGTAATCGAAAAAAATCCCTCGGCCAAGTCTTTAAGAATTGTATCTTGAACACCTGTGTAAAATTTCATGAAGATCGGTTGAGTAGTTCTCGAGATCTTGGCTACCGACTTCAAAAAACTGTTTCGAGAAAAACTCGTTTAAAGACGGCGCACTTAGCCCAGCTAGCCTCGAGCACGCAAGTTCTCATGGCTGTATTTGTATGTAATTATTGCATTTTAAATCTATTTAGTTTATTTGGATAATAATAGAAAATTTTATTATTTAGATAACTGAAATGATGATTGCACCAAATACAATAATCTTGCGTGATTGGAGAAGCTGTCTCAAAGCGAGAGGAACATTGTTCCAGCTACATAATTTCCCCTTAGAAGATTTTAATTACTTTAAATAACGAATGTTTAACTTACATAAACAATTTATAATAATAAATAAAAATCAATGACATATAAACAAAAACTTGTTTCATTCAGTTACCTTTCACTAGTCAAAAACGTGATCTAATAATACCACATTAATTGATGCTCTGGTGTAAGCAGAGTAAGTAGAGTATATGGTGAACCAAACGAAGTAGTTTGCTGCGTGTCCCCATGTTATGCAGCGTTGGACCAGATGTGTTCATGTTCAATGGCAACGCAATGTTAATGTGACTATATTTTTCCATTTTGCCATAAGTTTGGAACACTTCGGTCACTAGTGTTGGTTAGAACGTCGCGTAGCCCTGCCCTAGTACATAATGTGGTCCTACTTTTTGACGTGTCAGAATTTTGAATTTATTTAGACGTTCGGGTTCGGCGACTCGAAAGTGCTGAAGATGCGTCTCAGCTGCAAACATTTGATACGGCAAGCGCTGCTTACTGAGCCAATTAAATGATGGACGATAATAAAAAAATTCATAGTTCATATACGGACATATCCACATAGATGTGCACACCACACATTGTACATACATGTACATATGCACTTACTATAAATTTACATTATGCTTTAGAGGAATTTGAAGCACCCTAAAATTGCCCAAAACACGCCGCCAATGGAGATGCATTCGTAATGAACATTGAGTGTCTTAATAGGAAGTGTGCATTTATAATTTCACCCCAGAATGAATGGGAGGCTACGAAAAGGGAGGATGCACACACATACACATGCTTTTGTACATGATCTACGAGTATGTATGCATAAATTTAAACTTATTGCTCGTCTGCGACGCATTCCCCGCTAATATTGAAGAAGCTATGCTAAGTGAACAGCCATACATACATACATATATACATACATACACACATACATATATGTATACATGGGCGTTGTATGTGTGTACACACAGACATATCAAGTATATTCAATTTGGTATTCTTATTTTGATGGCAATAAAAATTATTTCTCTTTCCAACGATTCTCGATTATTTTTAAATTATGGAAAACAAGAAGAAACCGGTTGTTATATGCCTAACTCATCTGCAACTACCCCATTATAGTTTTTGCTCGCTGGATTGCAAAAATGTGAAACCTAAAATAATGATTTTTAACTTGAATTATGCAAAAATCGCGGAAATATTGCGTAGTCGAAAAAGTCCTTTCGTATTTTGTCAATAGATGTCGTTGCAGTCGTATATCTCCAGTGCTACCAATCACATTGTGTCATAACATATAGTGTTGGAAAGGTGAGATTTTAAGCTTCATTTAACAAAAAAAAAATTAAATTTTTGGAAGATGAAAAAAGTTCGCTATATTTAAAAATTTTTGTATAAAAAGGGAAGAATGCCACGGAAACCACCAATGAAATTTGTGAAGTTTACGGACATGATCAGTTCGCGTAGCACAACAGTGGTTCACTCGCTTCCGTTCTGGAAATTTGGAAGTTTCAATTTGTATGTATACAATTTCAATTTACACCGATGAAAGTTTTACACTGATGGAATAATGTCTCTGCAGGAAAAATGGCAAAAAGTGGTAGACCAAAATGATACATATGTATTTGCTTCCTAAAAGTTTATTATAAATATAAAAAAAATAAGTTGAAGTTTGATTAAAAATACGAAAATACTTTTTCGACTACCCAATATTTTCTCGAGAAATATGTAACTATAAGATATCTGCCATAATTATCATCATAATGGCAGCTGAGACAAAAGAACACTTTCAAAAAATACTCCAAACAATTTTTGGAACTCTTTTGACTATTTTTAACAAAAAACATATTCTCGAAGATACAGTTAATTCTGGCATTTAAGCACCTGCCACATAACTCTTTTCCGGGATGGGAATAGGCGTACAACAGTGTACCAGATATCTTAATAGCAACAGTTTACTCATCGAGAAAAGGAGATTCCAACATTGTATAGTTCGTGTTTTGCTTACAAAAATACTACAACAACAACTGTTTATTGTCGTTTTTGATTTTTATAAAACTCAAAATCACCAACAGACAGCCAGGGTACTAGATTCTAATTTACTTTATTTATGTATGGATTGGTGCTCTGTGTATGCATGTATGTATGTATGTATATGGAGAGAGAAATTAAAGAAAAGCGAACCATTGTGGCCACGGGCGTTCAATTGTTTAATTATGAAATATGAATTTTCCATTATTTAATTTAAAATGGAAGCATGGAAAAACTCTGCCGACACATTGAAACCGTAACAAATGCGCGCCCAACTACACCCCATCCAAATACGAATGCATATGAGCAATTGAGTATGGTAAAGTAGGGCTCGCCCTTAAAAGTAATTCCCACACTAAGTACACACATACATACGCACATATACATATACATATGTATATACACTCATATTATTCGAGCAAGGCTTTGTGCGTCGATTAAATTCAATTCAAATCCAAAAAGTTATGAATTGTGTGCCACATCGAGCTGAGTTCGTGAAAAGTCACCGTCAAAACTCGACGCTTCCGTAGAGATGTGTAACTCTCGTAAGTTCGTGGCGCGCCGTATAAGCGAGCTTTTCACAAATTGAAGGAAGTGCGCCAGCGAGTTCTCAATTATTCTTAATCCGGGACCATTTGGTTGAAATGGAATCACATAAGGTAAAATGTACTTCGTCGAATTGTAAAGCTCTTAGGTTTCTATCGAATAGGGTAGCGCTGTCATAGCATATGAAGCTTTGACCGCCACATCCAATCAATGGCGAAAGAACTTCTGGTATTTCGCTAGGAATGAAACAATCACGGTCGATCAATAGTTGAGTTATTATGTCGAAGGTGTATGTGTACATACATACATATGTATTTACTTAGTTGACAAATGGTGACACAAAATCGATTCAAACGATTTTAGAACGGAAATGCCAAAAATCCAGTCTCTATACACGCATACATGCTTTCGTATGTGTGAGTCTATTTCAAAAGAATTGATGACTTATCATTACGTTAAAAATGAACTCATTCATAAATACAAATTATGTGTTTGTACATATGTACATACATATGTATGTATGAAATCGCTTGCTGCTGATGCAGTGAAAGGGTGATTTGCATATGACTCATGCACATTAGAACAGTTGCAAATATCTCCGTAATAGAAAAACGGCATTCCAGCACAGCCTTGTGCACAACATACCTCAGTTATGATAGAAAAAAAAAACAAAAAATATTTTTTCTAATTGGTCGCTTAATAAACTTGTGTTCTGATTATTTTTTATTCAATGAATTTAAACTAACACAATCACATCATTATGTAGTATTCACGTGCCAGCACATTCGGAAGTGCGTCGCATTCGTTATCGATAGCTCTTTGTTCTTTACCTGCAATCGGCCAGACCTCGTGTTTGTTGGCGAAGTCATGTGGCCCGGATGAGCTGCTTCCGTTTTAGTACTTCCGGTGCGTTTGAAATGAGCACATGACCAGCCGATGGTGGCGACATCTCGTGTTCACTAGCGTGTGAAACGGTTAAGCAATGATGCAAACCTAACGGTCCATTGACTTAGTGGAGACACAAAAGCGAAAATGTTAAAATTAACCGATTTTACGTTCTTACGACATTATGGAGAAAGAGCAAAGAACGTATAAAATTTTACGTTCTCTGCATGATGCACAGTGGACGATGCACAATACATTCTGCAACCATTAATAATTTTTGTTTTGTTTTTCTTTAAATATTCGTACAACTGTACGCTAGAGAATGTAGACTATAGAATAAATATATATATATACAATAAATATAATCTACATTCTCTGTGTAAGCTAACAAAGTTGACGAATCGCACGACAGATATACGCATACAATTTCCCGCTTTTTTTCGGTAACAAGTATATTTGGAAAATATATAATATTGATAAATTTATGTTGATATTAGCATTTTAATTGAAAGATACAGGTATGCATTTGCTAAATAAATTGTTTCTGTGCATTTTGCGTATTTGTGTTCGTGTTGACTCGTCATTGAAGCCAATCTTCCAGTTAATGTGCTATTTTTTGTGTTCGCCGATCTTCCATGGAGTAAATGAATGAAATTAACATCTCGTTTTCCAAGATTTAAATATTTTCCTTTAGATAAAATATCATGCTCAAAGCGCAGCCTGTTTTTAATTTGGCGCATTGAAAAAGCAACAACAAAAAAGTAAAATTATTTATGAAGGTAAATATCATGCCGATAAAATCAATAACATAAAAAGCTCTTGAAAATTTTGTGAATACACTGGAGAACTCGCCATGTAATATAAGAGGAGTGGGTGAATGGAAAGTTAAGTCATTTGAAGACTGCAAGACGGACCCTCAAATTCGAAAGGTTGGCAAATCGTTGATGGAAGTCCATGTAAAGAGGTGACCGCCAACGTAAGTCTGTACAACAGTAGAAGGATAAGTACTTCGCAATTAGTTTCAATAGTTGGTTCTAATCAAATCTATCAAAATTTTTATTTTTAAAATCTATCGAATATGATACTGAAGTACCTATTCCATAACCCCACAATAGTTTCCGAAGTAACTATCGGAGACGTTATTGAGATAAGAAGGTTTAATGCAATTTTGCGCACTACGATCTGTGAATATGCAGTGAATATGGAAGCTTTTCACACTAACATATGGGAAACTGCAGATATACATATTCATCAGCATATACCTGTGGTTCTGCATTCCACCATCTGTTCATAAAATTTATATTCAATTGGAGATATAATAGAAAATCAATTGCTTCCAATTGGGCTGATGTCAGAGGTGGCGGTAGAGGCGCACACTTCCGTCTGCATCACACCCGAACAAAGATTTTCAGGTTTGACTATAATGCAAGATCTTTTGTTCTCAATGTTGATTTCCTTATACCCACTAAACTCATCGAAATCCACAACATCAACAAAATTTGCAAAAAGACATATTAAAGTTTACGAAGAGGCGAAAATAACCTTCCGTGCAACTCTCACACGCCCACACATCGCCATTACCCGAAAACCTTTAAAGTGCAATAACTAAACTCTAAATTAAGATATAAAACTATATTTTTTTAAAACGTTTTAAAAAGTATGCGTGACCCCACCATCTAATTAGTTTAATGCACATACATATCACATATAAACCACTTAAGCTACAACAACCACATTTGCTGAGCGCAAATATTCTAAGAAATGTTGCGGGCAGTGTGAAAATGGATGAAATCGGAAGATAACTCCGCTTACTCCCCATGTAACGGTAGACTTTAAAACTACTAAAAGCGCAATAAATCAATAACTAATTACGCCAGAGTATTAAATTTTACCTCCGAGATGGTATGAGAAGGCTTTATGAGAGTCGGTGTGAAAAATCGCATTTTGGTCATTTCTCATATCGCAAGACCCGGCAGACCGATTTCGATTAAACTTAGTACGTGGCATGCTCCTCATATTCC
Source organism: Bactrocera tryoni (assembly GCF_016617805.1). Classification (NCBI taxonomy): domain Eukaryota; kingdom Metazoa; phylum Arthropoda; class Insecta; order Diptera; family Tephritidae; genus Bactrocera; species Bactrocera tryoni. The sequence goes on along the minus strand of NC_052503.1, from coordinate 8,672,577 downwards.
TATATCAGAGAGCGAAAATGGACGAATTCGCAATACAACCAACATCCTATATAACACAATTGGAAATTCCATTTGATTCTTTCACTTTCCAGTACACAAATCAAGAAATCATTATAATAATGGAATACAATTTCCCAATAATAATTCCTCTGAAATATGCCACGTTATCACCAAAAATTGCTCAAATCCATGCAAAACTGCTCAGGCCCCTAGGTACCGAATATGTGGATTCCCGTGCCTATAGTTAACTTTTGACCGAAAATATCGAGCAATGAGGGCGATGTGCAATTGAAATTCAGAGAGAATCCTTTCCTGTCACTGCGCTCCCATATATCTAATATTAAAGACTTTTCAACTTCCTGGTGACTTTATACTAGATATGTATAGCATATCGGCCAACATTTGAGTTATCCCACTGAAAACGACAAAACGTGTTTTACTCATAACAGTATATCTTTGTGGCTAAAATAAATACAATTGTGCGAAAACAAGACCTAACCCCATATAACTATTATCAGTATTTTCGAATATCGGGTGACTTTGGTCCATATGATTAATGATTGTATTTAAGGTACCTGAATGAAACCCTGAGGACATTTTTTTAGTGCGTGGCATCATAATCGTTAATAGGTAAAATCGGGTCGATTCTACCGCAAATTTCATATAATAAATATAATGATTTTTGTTTTTTTTTATGCCGAATATGTCGGTCAGTGTATGAGTTATATATAGTATATAGTATGTATGCATACATAAATAAAATTGCTTGGATTCCGATCCTCTGGTTGACGTTTTGCGCCTTAAAGTATTTTACTGGCCATGATTCTTGCTAGTTGCAAGAGTATAAAATGTTCGATTGCACCCGAACGTAGCCATTTCTTGCTTGTTTTTTAACTATTATGATTTATTCGTTCTGAAGTTATTAATTAATCTCTGTCAGTTTGGTCCTTTAGTCCACTGTGCGGCGTTTACAAACAGTGCGTAATATTTATTAAACATGTTTATATCTACATATGTACAAACCTGGTCGCCAAGAAAGCATCGAAACACAACTTTGTTTTTTTATACATAATTTATTTTCACCAACATTCAGGATACAAGGTAGATATCCTTAAATCCTTATTAATTTCTCAATTTATAATATTTTCTTTAATTTGTTACAGGAAATGATCATTAAAAATTTGCATTATTTCTTTATCAATTTAAATATATTAATCTCCAATGAAATTGTTTTTTTGATTTTGGTTTTGTAGATAGAGACAACACATACAAGTACGTAAGTAAACTAAATTAATTAAATAGTATTAATTAAATTTAAGCTTCAAATTGTTGACACTGAAAACAAGTTTTATTTTAAACATTCAAAAGTTCACACATATTTCATTGGAATATAAACCGATATATAAACAAAATGCTCAAATTTTACATTTTCCACACGTTTGAAGACTAAAACATTTTTGTTTTTTTTGGTTTCTTATGCTAATTTTGATTTTGTGCCGTCGACATTATTGCCGCTATTCGTCGTATCCACACGATTCTACCACCGTTATTTCAAATAATTTGTTCTCAAATAGATAATAGTTCTTTTACTCTCTTTTTCAGATATTACGGAATAAATTAGTCCCGAATCTCATTGAGTCCTTCGGAAACACATTTTTCACATGCAATTTTACATCTTGCTTCCATAAACCTATGTATTTGTATAGCTTTTTTGGTATTGTTATTATTTGTTTTTGTGTTTTTTATTTTATATTTTTACTTTTATTTTATTCACCATTTTAATTATCATTTATTTATGTATATTTCTTAACGAATTTATTTAGTAAATGTAAACGTTTGACATTTTTAATTGAAAATATTAGTTGTACATATATATAATATGTATGTATGTATTTATGTAGATATATAATTTTGAATTTTTCTCACCCATCATGGCAAATGGGTGAATATTTTGATTTCATGCTCATGCTTAAGTACTAACTAGTAAAATTTTGATTTTTAGCTCATTTTTTAGTGAAACAAAATTGAAAAAAATAATTTTGTAAAATTTATATTTTTTCAGCTGAAAACTATAAGCAATTTAACGAGAACGTTATTAAAACTGGTATAATGTGAGAACAATAATGTTCTAAATATCTGCCACAATCTTTGTGCGATTTTAAACATATTTTATGAATAGTTTAGGGGTTATATACAGTTAGAATTTTCAAAAACTCGATTTTGCTTATTTTATTTTGTTAATGTACATATATTTGAGAATACCCTCAGAAAATTTCATATCATTCCGGTGAATATTTTCGAAGTAACATCCAAATTTTAAAAGGCGTTTCAGGATGCTTGGAAGTACAGGCCCGAACTTCAAACGCGTTTTTCTCCAAATGGTGTATTCAAAGTTGGTGACCAACATTACTCGAAAACGTTTATTATGACCGATTAATCTCAAATTTTAACACGCGCTTCTTAAATACTTTTTTTAGTAATTAAACGAAGATTTTTCTCACCGACAAATATTTCTTTTTTTTTTTTTAACAATTTATGGCCGAAATTATGGTCTAAAATCGATTTTTTTTTAGAAACCACCATTTTGTCAAATATATTTTATTTTGCTATTCCTTCAATTAATTACTATATTTAACATTACTTTAACGAAATCTGTTTGGTTTTTTAATTTCAAAAGTTCCATTTCAGAAATGAAGTGGTCACCGCAAAACGTTCTTTTTAGAGGAGCTCCCTGAGATCAGCTGTATTTCCTTTCCAAATAAATATTTTTACTAATACTAGGTCTTAAAAACAGTTAAAAGATACCATAATATGTGTACAAATTTTTGGATCAATAAATTGAAAAGTTTTCTTAGAGAAAATTCTGAAAAATTCGCTTTCATCGGTCTTCTAACTGCATATAAACCCTTGAACCAAAAGTCTTCAAACAGCATTTCTACAAATTGTTATTCGAAATAAGCTAAACGGCGTGTTTGTAACTTCGCTAACTCCAAGCTTTATCGACTAAATAAGTCTCAATGCCTGAGGCTGCTTTTCCGGGATTTGTATAATTAACTATTTTTAGCATATTTTATTTAACATTTACATATGTAGTCGTGTAATAAATTGAAACGGCCCCAAAAGTTATGCATTCTGATCAAATCAATTCTTCTCCTGACTGCAATATTCCATTTACAAGTCTTGCCTTTGAAGCAGGGCTTCCCGCAAACTGCAGCTGCCAAATGAATATGCTTATGTAGCTTCGTTGCAGAATATCTTCACCTTCGAAAACTTTAAACTTCATTTCATTACGTTACTAATTAGTGAACCAGCTAAGCGTTAAGAGGATTACTGGAAAAGGACAAAAACACACAGCAAAATTCGCGCATTTATTCTGCAGAAAATCGCAGATTTTTCCCATTTCCTCAAAACAACAAAATCACATAAATTTTTAAGGGTTGGGTTTCGGTTGCCGGCAAATATGCGCAAATCCGAAGTATGCTCTATTAGGTATAATCTTTCGCAATGGAGAATTCGCGTCGCTGCTCTGGCTGGTGACCCGGTGACATGACAGGTCTGTAACGCTCGTTAATGGGTTCAGTGTTGGTGCGTTAACCCCTTTCGACTGCCAATTACGAATTACAAAGAGCAACAATAACGAAAAATGAAATAAAATTAAATAAAAAATTGGACAACCAGCGCCGAATGTGTGTCAAAACTCAAAATGTATCACTGCGCTATAAATACTTACGAGTGCGATATGTCACATACACATGTATGTAAGTATAGTCGGCACGGCACCCTAAGTGTAAATCACTTTTTCTTGCAAAAAATGTCTAAAATAAATTTTCGTTTTTTATGCTCTAAAATTGCGAAAAATTTCGGAAAATCACAATTCATTAATTTTCCAAACTGTCACCGAGCCGACATTCATATATAGTACGTATTGTTGTTGTTGTTGTTGTTCGTGTGATGGCTTGTGTTGTTTGCTTTTGGTGATTTTTACCGTTTTCTGCTGTTTTTGTTGGATTTATAGTTTTTCTGGTGTTTAAATTGCGCTGACGCACGACGAATCCTTTATCCTCTATTTACCCAACTACAACAACATTTGCGCCTGACCCTACACATCGCGCCACATGTGCGTGTGTATGTCGCAGTGCGTGTGTGTGCGGATTAGTGACATTTAGGACTTTGCAGCACCCTTTTCGCCATTCCGCATCGTGATAATCTATTGTTGCTGTTATTGCGATACATTTCCCCGCGATTTTGTGCGAAAAATGTCAAAATTGCAAAATTGAAAATCGCAACGTAAATGCAAAGAAAAACAAAAAAAAAAAAACAGTACAAAACAATAGTGTAACTCTTTCGGTTGGAAAAATTCACATTAAACCGAAAAATTGGAAAATTTACCTTCGTTGGTTGTGTGCTCTTTTGCTGTTGGGTGTTGGTTGTGTGTTGGCTGCTTTGTGGCATGTTGAAAGGGTTACATGGTCGGGGTGACACCAAGGATTGTTTACACATGCGTGTGAGTCTGCGTGTGTTTGTTAGTGTTTTATTGCCATTGTGCAGAGTTCAAATGATTTGTTGCATGGCGCACGGACGGACGGCTGCATGCTGTTACCCTTTTTCCACATTTTCCTAAATATCACTACTGTTTTAGGTGAAAAATTTCATCTATTTTAAGTGAAAATGTTGAAAATTTTATTTGAAATTGCATTTGCCGTGGCTCGATGAGCACAAAAGGTCGAAAGGGTGCGGTAGGGTTATGACGTCGGTCGCAAGTCGTTGCACCTTATCATCAATTACATGTCTCTAAACACACACACACACCACACTCTGAACATGAAAGTGAGAGGCATGCGCTTGGCTGCCAGCACAGCTCAGCTGTTTGCTCCCTTTGAGATTGCGTTGCGCCGTGAAGGCAGTTGGAATGTTGCGCATGCGCTAGGCACGTTGGCTGCGCATGCCAGATGTACGCGACACACTTTCCCTTGCCACATGGCCAAGCGGGTAAGGCACTGCAGTTGTTAATGAGTTTCTTTCATTTTATTACAAAATTTTAGAATGCAGGCTGCATGGGCTAACCCTTTCCGGTGGCTTTGATTGGCGGCACATCGAAATTGAAATAGTTTTAATTGAAAACCCATCGATTTTGTTCCTGAAAATTGTGTCAGGACGCGTGTATGTCTGCTGCCTTTTCATTTATATTTACGTGTTTTTTGATTAAATTCATAAAGCTAGGTGCATAGTGGAACATAATGTAAAATTTGCGCCGAGGAAGAACTCTTTCTGCAATTTCTGGTTTTCGAATTCTAGAGCCTTAAGCTGTCACCGAGCGTCAGCGCTCTGCAGATGTACACCTACATATTTTTACATACTTGCAATTGAAGTTGGCCGAAAAGGTTTTAAGCCAGGTAAAGTAGCTTCTTTAAGAAGCAAGCAAAAAGGACAATGAGTAAATCTCGCCTACAGTGGAAAAGCTCTGGAGAGGGCACACGAATTTACTTTCACTTTATTGCTGTCCAAAATTACCAACATCAACTATTTCCATCATCGAGCCAACGCATAAAATTATTCAGTCATTTATTGCTCATTGCACATGCATGTATGTGTGCGTAATTTGTACTAAGGCCTACACGAATCACTCCTACACACATACGCAGCCATGTGGAGCATAAATGTTTTTTATTGATTTCCAATAGTGCGAAGACGTTGAAAAATGTATGGAAAGGTACAAGAACTCGAAATAACGAAAACTATGTACCGTTATGGGATGTGTACTGATTGGCACAATGAAGCAGGGTTCTCTACAAAATTTGGACTGAACTGCCTGTGAATGGATTTCAAGGCTTGGACTTTAAAACTTTAAAAGAAGCTTAGCAGGAAAAAGCTCTCCGAGGTATTTTGAGAATAGAGTTCTGTAAAAAGTATAAAAGGAGTTCCTTATGCAGTAAGTAAGTGTCATTTCTATTTCAAAGCCTTATAAAGCACGTAGAACTTAAGTAAATTTCAGCCGAATCCAAAAGGCAATACATTTTGAGCTAAAGAGTAACAACTTGCATAATTCCATTTTGCTATATGCTTTTCATTTCACCTAAATAAGTATATATAAAATAAAGTGTTAGTATACACCACTTTTCTCACTCGCAACTCACATTTTTCTGCTCTTCACACCCGTTCGATAAACAGATTTACTACTGAGTTGGCGCATTTGGAGGCTGTGACTTACGATATCGTTGCAAATTAAAAGAAAGGTATAAAAAAAAACCTCCACTCATTCTACTTTTCTCATTTTCATTAGACATGCCATTTCTGCCAACGTCACTTGCTCCACTTCACCGCGCTCGCTACACCTTCTTCAACACATTACTAGCAAACTAACGGCTGAATGTACAAACGAAGTGTGGCACACATATATATAAATACAACTATAACGCACACATATGCACGTATGTATGTATGTAGATATGCATACCTTACAGAAAATTTCAAAAGCCAAAAAAAATCAAATATTCAACGGAAACTGTAGTAAATCAGAAATGCAAAGAAACTCTCGTCCAGTAATACCGAATTTTATACGCACATCCTTGCTTTCACCCCAACGCATTCTCCTAATAAGCCGAAACTTGTTTACAAAGCATCATACTCGTGCAATCGCACATTTGTTAGGCATATGGGCTTATATTAGAAATTCTCTTTCTCTGAATATATTTTGTCGTGGCACACACAAGCTCACACGCGTCCATGCATACACATGTGCGCCCGCGTGTATGCTACTAATTTTCTTTTAAGGTCAGGAAGAAATAAAATGAAAAGAAATCGTTTCAAAAAGAAGAAAACTTCGTTGCTTTCATTCGATAAAATTACAATTTTCTTTCGAATTTTTTTTCCTCAGCTCTATTTCGCCTCTTCTAAAAGTCTAAATCAGACGACTGGCAGCTGGCCACTTCCGTTGGCAACTGCAGGACGCTGCTACGCAACCATATAAAATCAGCCACACACACACATGCACACCCATCGAGTTATGTGCACAATGGATGGCAACAAATATTTCGGACGACCAGCCGCTCCCCACCCAACCAACTCATGTGCACATTAACACTTGTGAGGAGTGAAGATGCTGAGGCGATCGGGAGTTGGCGGTGACCCAGTAGGAACGTAAATCAAACGAGAAGCTGCATACACAATTATTAATGCGGAGAAACGTTCAACAAACATTTCTTGAAAAACTGGATAAATTTGATTTGATTTTGTATTTGTGTGCGTACAAAACTTGAAGAGTGTGTAATTAAATTCAAAATATTTCTGGTGGGCAGTTCGCTAGCATACTTATGCTTGCATGGATGCGTGCATGTGTGTACGTGGGCCGGATCCCCGCCCCCGTTGCAAATATGTAGGTGGTTACAATTTCTGCTTTGATATGCTCACATGTACTACAAAGCTTATGCCTTAGGTGCATGTAAGCGTATGTGTGCATGTATGTGTGCCAATGCCACTCTTTGGCTTCTGCATCTTTTGCCGCTCTGCAAAATCAAACCAAAGGTATAAAGTGAAAGAGGAGAAAAGTAATAAAAGTAAAGAAAAAATGATTTTCCTTTTATTTTGAGTTTGAAATTCAGCAATCGCCAATGTACGTGAGGATGCATAAGCAATAGTGTGTGAGTGGGTTACTAGTAATATATGGAACACTTGTATGTCATCAATTTATTGAACACAGTGGACATTTATTCATCATCAGTGATTTCAAACACTATATTACTCATTATCCTCGGAGTAAAGTTATTAACTGGTCTCGGGTGTGTTCACTTCCAACTTATATTTTAATAATTTCTGAATATTCTTCATAAATAACTCTAACATTTATACTGATTTAGAAGTCGACATGGAAAAGGAATCTCTGGACGAAAGTAGCCTAAGGTCACCTCCTAATTCTGTGGTATTTGTTTGCAAAAATTCAACAGAACTCGACCATCTTCATCAGAATATTGGAATGGGTTTATCAGCGCTTTTCGTGAGCCAAGCGAATTTACTGCTGGGCTTTAATCTCACGAACTTTTATATTTTCGTAAAAGCGTTGGGCGCGGGTGTAAGAGTATGAAAGAATAGTTCTTAAGTGAGAAAAATTGTGGCATTCACAAGCACACAAACAGTTAGCGGACTGTGTTGGCCAAAGTTTGGGGTTGACGCTTGCACACACATATGAACAAACACATAATTGAGAACCGAGGGTTTGGGCTTTTACCGGTTTTCGGCTGTTTGCAATACGACGCTCCGTTGCGGTGAGTGTAAAGTGTTTTATTCTTTTGAGCTTAGTTTTTCCAAAAGTAAAATGTTCAGCAAAATTAGATGTAGGTATGTACATATATGCCACTATTTGTGGCATGCTACGCACAAAAATTAAAGTTACCGTTTTAAGGCAGCAATTTGTTTTTGCATGAATGTTTGTTATTGCTGATTGCTTCTATTAAATGAACCATTGTTTGAGTTATGAAAATCACTATGAAATATGACGAAATCACATACATATGTATATAATATAAATATATACCATATGTATGTGTGGACACAGAATGGGTAAAGATGTGAGCAAACACATTGAGAGCATCAATTTTCGACAAAGCAGAATACAACTTAGAAATAATTAATCACGAAGTCATTGACGAAATTCGATGAAAGTGAAAAAAATGGCGAAAGATGTAGCCGAAAATGAAATAAGTAACATTGTATTCCCACATCATACATATGTACATATGAAAATGTATAGTAAATACATACTAAATTACAAAAGAGTCAAAATAAATACCGTTTTCATAACATTATCGATCGATTTTCAATTAGCACACACATACATACATCCAGATATGGTGCATATCATCTCACACATACACGCACAATTTCAAATTTGTGTTTGCACTAATTCTGTTCACGCCAGCGCCGACTTTATCATTCCATAAAATGTTGCACCATAATATACTTTTGTGTGTGTGTGTGTGTGGTTCGGTTTGGTTTTAGGTTCGTTTATAATTTTTTGAATTGTTGGCTTTTTTGTTATTAATTTATTAATACCGTAGCGCTGAATGCGCTCGGGCACATGTCTGCTTGCCGTAGATTACAGTTTTTCAGTTAATTTATGTGATGCGATAAAGTGCTTAAATTTATGTGAGGGCGTCGGGTGGGCGGCGGTTAAGTTTATTAAATGCTTTTCAGCCACTAATTTCACATCAGGCGTTTTTATTGCTTTTGTAGCGTTGGTCAAAATGTATTATAATTATTATTATTAGCATTGTTATTATTACTGCTATCCTCATCAGCGTTATTATTTTTTATGCCGGCCTTATCAAATTTAGAAGAGAGAGAGCCAGTAAAAGAGCAGAAATAGTAAACTTTCAAACGTGTGTATTTGTATATGTGCGTGTATTGAAGTTAAGCCAGCCAACCACCCTCAGTGTTAGTCATTATCGAAAAATCATTAACGCAAATAAGGAGACTGAGACATTTTTCCAACATAATTTGGAAAATTGTTTTTTATTAAATTAAATTTTTTTATACTCGTATGTAGATTGGTGGAAGAATATAGTATATTCATACAAAGTTAGCGGTTATAATTTTGTATGCACACACAAGCTTGCGTGTGTCCATATATGTATGTACATATGAACATGTGCGCCAGTGTGTATGCTACTAATTTTCTTTTAAGATCAGGAAGAAAATCGTTTCAAAAAGAAGAAAACTTCATTGCTTTCATTCGAAAAATTTAGAATTTCTTTCGAATTTTTCCACATAATTTTGAAAATTGTTTTTTATTTATTTAATTTAATTTTTGTAGAAACGTGGTGAAATATATATTCATGTAAAGTTTGCGTTTACGATTTTTGTATTTTATGGAAAGTTATATCTGAACAGCCAAAATGTGTTCTCGTAATAAATAAGTAAAAAAGGAGGTATAATATTTGCAAGCCAACGAAAATAACTCAAGCTTGAAAGAGCTTCTCATAAGAACTCAGAGGTTTTTAAAGGCGTTAGAAATAGGCAACATCTTAGCTTCCTTCGTCGAGAACACCAATAAACACAATTTATAAGATATTCTTTGTATAGTGTAGTGTATAGTTTGATACATACATATATGTAAGTACAGTATAGTACTATATTTTTGTATATGGTCATTACACACAAGGACTGTGTCGAATAAAATTGTCTGCTACATTTTTTTCCATACTGTGCAATTAAAAATTTCAAATTAAAAAAAATGTATCTTAGTAGCTCTGAAATAAATACCAGAAAATATTATGTAACCATTGGAGTCAATAAAAATTTATTTAAGGTGAAAATGGTAAGCGAATTAGAAGTGAGAGAAAAAATTATTGAAATTTTTCAAAAGAAGTCGCAGTGGTCTTTTAAGAAAATTGCCAAAGAGGCAAGGGCTAACCCTAAAACCATTCATCGCGGTATTAAACGCTTTAAGGAAGATGTGCGTGTTGACAGGAAGAAAGGTTTTGGTAAAAAGAAGGAGCCACATGATCGAGCGAAGGCGTAAAACGTTTTGACCATTCTCTAGAAGGACTCAAGCACTTCGGACAGGAAATTGGCGAGGAAGGCTGGCTGCACAGAATTTTTCGTACACTGGACGAATAAGAATGCTGTCCTGAAGACGCACAAGGTACAGAAAGTATCAGGCGGATCCGGATGGAAACGCCGTCAAGAACAAAACTGCAAAACAACGAGCTAGGAAGTTGACGAAAGATTATGTTAAGAAATTCTAATGCTGCATAATGGATGACGGAGCTATGTTACAGCGGAATTTTCCCAGCTGCCTGGACAGGAATTCTATACAACCGATTCTCGAGGAAATGTTGCTGAAAAATTCAAAGCCCAAAAGCAAATATCCAAAGATTTTTTTGTGTGACAGACAATTTGCAGTTGTGGCAAAAGAAACAGCTCATTTTTTGCATCGGGTACAATCAACAGCGAAACACATACATATATGTATTTCGGAATGTTTACAAAAGAGATCGCTACCATTTCTAAGCCAACACGAAGTGTCCACGTTTGTTTGGCCTGACCTCGCTTTATGTCACTATAGCAAAACAGCCTTAGAGTGGTTCCAACGTAGTGGAGTGATGTTAGTACCTACAGAAGCGAATCCACCTAACTGTTCAGAACTAAGTCCGATTGAGAGATACTGGGCTTTAGTAGAAAAGGAGAGGAAGGCAACAAAAAAGTGCCCAAAGACCTTCAAGACTTCAAAAGAAAGCGGTCTTCAGCAGCTATGAGAGTATCTAATATTACCATAAAAGCACTAATGGACTCATATGTTATCAATCTCAGCTGCAGTTACATATATAGTTCACTAAATGCATTGAGAGTTGAAGGCAACCACTTTAAAGGCGGTAAGTAATTCAAAACGTTTTCTCTGCAAGAAATTGCATTATTAGTGAATGGGCGTTAAGAAAGGTAGTACTTGATAACGCTGACATTTCTAACATTTGACACGGCACTCATATTACCGCTACAATTTTCACACAGATATTTAAATTGTGACACTTTTGGGCAACGAACAAGGTCTGCTCGTGTTGGCTAACATTGCTGCACGTGCATGCGAGCATGTGTGTGTGTGTGCATAGATGAATTATTAAAACGACCATGAGCGAAGTAACTGTAAATGCGTAGAAATACGTATGTATGTGTCAGTGTGTATGCATTCTGCCGCTTTGAAAATGTTAAATTATTAAAATGTTTTCACAGGACATGCATGCGTGCTCACTATGGCGCACACAAACACACACACAAGTGTAGTTACAACATACATACAATATGCATAAAGTTATAAACGTCATGGGGAAGTTCATTGTTTTCAATACGAAGCGCGTTCAAATATATAATATCACACTCGCGAACACACAAATTTCCACGTGAAATCTACATGCACTTAGCATTTAGTATGCAGCGGCACGGTGACATAGGCTCAAGCCCACCAAGTCGACTTCAAATCATAAACAATACTTTTATTACAGTTTTAGTTTCGTTTTTTTGTTGTTGTTGTTGTTTTTTTAATGTAATGGTGCACAGTTTGACACCAAATTTTGTGTTTATACTTTCGTATCACCGGGCCATTGTAATTACTTACGGAAATGTATCCTTACTGCTTGTATATGCCATACCCGAAGAAGTTTTTACACTATATATGCATACAATTGTAAATATGTACGTATGTGTGTATGCAAGTATTCGGTGTGTGTGCGTCTAGGTGGTTTTTTTGTAAAATACGTAGGCGGCGTAAAATGTGACGTTTATATTTTATTGGTGGAAACTCATTCGTGGTTGCTTCGAAGTTGTGCGTGTAATTGTAAAATCGATTAGGAACCCATTTTCAAAAATAAACAATTTTTTGTGTCATTAAGTGCATACACATTAAATACGATTTATAATTATATATTATACTATACATAGTACTTATGTATACAGTTCAGAAGAGAGAATGACCCTAGAGACGGCAGTTACTTAGGTTAAATTTAATTAGTTTTTTGTGTTTTGAAAAGCAGAAGGCTATAGTACAGTGGCAAGCAAAAGTGAGTGCATGTTTGAAAATTCTATGTTTCAATATCTGTAACTTCCTCAATATTAAATGAAATTCAAACAAATTTTCAGCATTAATTATTTATTATGTACTTAAGAAAATGACATTTGTAAAAAAGTTAAACTAAAACAAAAAAATTGACTTGCGGTCAAAAACTTAAAATGTGAGCAATGCACTCAGTTTTGCACATTATGAAATCTTCGAATAAATTGAGCATATACACAAGAAATTTAATATTTTGTCCAAAGACCTTTGCTTTTTTTCACACTTGCGATGCGTCTGGGCATACTTTCAACCAGATGTTGTATGGTTTCCCGAGGAATGGTTGAATTTGATTCAATATTGAAGAAGTTACAGATATTGAAACATAGAATTTTCAAACATGCACTCACTTTTGCTTGCCACTGTATGTATATAAACCAAGTTATTGAATTTCAACTCATTATACCCTGAACAGGTTATATTAAGTTTGTCACGAAGTTTGTAACACCCAGAAGGAAGCGTTGGAGACCCTATAAAGTATATATATAAATGATCAGTATGTCGAGCTGAGTCGATACCCATATGATGAGCCATACCCGTCTGTCTGTCTGTCCGTCTGTCCGTCTGTATACATATGTATATACGAACTAGCCCCTCAGGACTTGTGATTGGACATGAGTAATTGTAAATATTAATTGTAAATATTAATTATTTGTGACCAGTTTTTAATTTTTAAAGGAAATTTGGTCCGACGAGACCAACATAAATCTCTTCAACCCCATCAAGTAAGGCAAACTGAGAGTTTGGGGTGGATGTTTAAGGATTTAGGTATATGACGCTGTATGGAGCTGGTCCAATTGTGAATATCGATGGAAACATGAAAAAAGAACATATCTGGACATTTTAAAAGAAAATTTACCGAATCTTATGGACATGGTTCGCTTGCGGGAGAACCAGATTATATTCAAACAGAACAATAATCCTAAACATACTTCGAAATTGGTTGAAATCGCAATATTTTTTAACAATGAAGCGGCTGCGCAAAGCCCTGCTATGAACACAATGGAGAACTCATAGAGTTTTTTGAAACGGTAACTGCCAAATTACCCAATCCACCAAAAGGCATGCAGGAGCATTAGGAGCCCGTCGAGGATAAGTGGTACCCGATTTCGCCAGATTTCATAAAAAAATTGTATGAGAGCTGGCCACGTTGTCTAAAGGCGTTAAAAGAGGTGAAAGGATTGTGGACAGACTACTGAAGTAAAAAAGAAAATATTATTTATTGCATCGGTGAAAAAGTGTAACAATTGAGTTTTGCCTCATTTTTGTTATTTTTTTATGTTTCTAATGTGAATTTGTAATTTTCTTTTCAGATATAAAGAACTTTAACCAAAAATAGTATTTTCACCTTTTTTGAAAAATATACATATGCCTGCAAGTTATTGCATCAAAGCTCATTTATTATTGTTCCAATTTTGCTTTTCAGTGTTTCTAAGTCTTATATCCACTTTTCATTGTCAAAATTCTTTCATGACTTTTCTTTGATAAATTTGAAAAGCAGAAGTCATATAAAATTTTCTTTTCTACCCTAAAAGTGTTTAACTTTCATAATACTACGCACGCCTTGAGGTCAATTAACATGTATTCCCATTGCACACATCTGTCATATTGGCATCCGACACTGATTTTCCAGCAAAAAGTTGGGTTAGCAATTTCTATGTTTACACACCCGCCTAACAGCAGCTTCAAGTATACATAAATACAAATAATATGTGAATATACATTCGAATGTACGAATTTTTGGTATCACTCTGTCAGCCGAGACTACTGAACACTTTAGAAATTATGTACTATTTGCACAAGTTTCCACTTGTCTGAGAGCCACAAACAGAGGCAAATTTTTATTTAACTCACACAAACACTCTTACTAGAACATGTGTGTGTGTGTATACCCGCGTGAACTTTCAAACACACTTAAACTCACACACAACCGACTAGAAAGAACAGTTTTGAGAAAAGGTGCCTTTGAAGTGTTGGTGGGATTATCTGTTGTCCGCCCGCCCCCGTGTCTGCGCTGGCAAGTTTGAGTGGTACATGACATAACCCCACAATTGAAAGTAAATAATATCTGAAGATTTGACGCATGCATAAAACTGTCAATTGCATACTCGCACAAGCACAAACATATATTTGCACACCTACACACACAGACGCAAAAGAGAAATTCATTTCTTTGCTTTCTTTTGTATACATACACATTTTCTGGTATTAAATATAGGTAGGTAGTTGGGAAGGTAAGCAGGGGGGGGTGGTGGCCGTAGTTATGAAACGTGCGCTTGACTTTCTTCGAATACATCTACATAATAGCGCAGCGGTATGTGTGTGCACATATTGTCGTGCATTCTGTTTTGGCACATATTGTAGGAGGATTTTCTTCGATGAAAAACTTTTCTATATTTCGGTATCAAATATTGACTTTGTTAATTCAATGTAAAAACTGTCAAAGCGGACGTTACGAAAGCTGAAAATGTTGTATTGATTATTTGGCCTCTTCAGGCAAGTGATTTTGGCGTGTTAATATCTGTCACTATGGAAGTGGGAGCGAGTGGGTGTGGCCGTTAGTCTGTCTCGTTAGATAAATATGGCACATGCATATGTATAATTGTGAATGCATGTGTCACTTTGATCAGCAAACTACTTAAGCAGTTATCTATATATAACACAACATACATACTAAACGACCAATCCAAAAATAATTATGAAATTTTTCGCAGATTTCCGAGATATTCCGAAGACGGCCTAGGCAGAGTGACAACTAAATAAAATTTCACTAGCTTTCTAAAAGGTCTAGACAGAGGCTTTGTAAATGAAAAAAGTATTTTCCGCATATTGTTCTCCAATCAAGAAACTGACCCTGAAAAAGTATCCAACAACAAGCACAACGAAAGTCGCGATAAAAACGCTTCCACTTAGGGAAAGTAAGCAAGACTCTAAAAGAAAATGAAATACAAAATAAGAATATCGAAAGCATATAGTTCGATCTGCTAATAGTTGACCAAAGCTACAAGTGCTTTTAACGGATCGTCTCAGTGTGAAATTTTCGAGATATCGCATTATCGGATAGTATACACTATAATAAACATTCTCTCAAATTTTGAAACCGAAATTCAAATTATTACGGTCGCTACAGCGTTTCTTGTAGAAAGGGAACAACGTGGGCAACTTACGACTCCAATCCTTAAACGCGTTTTTCTCATAATAGTGTTTTTCAAAACGGTTTCCACTTTCAAAGAAAGATTTTTGAAGATATCTAGTTCCAATTTGGAGAGCACATTTTTAACGTCCTTCGCTATCGCGCTATGGAAGCTTTTATTTTTATTTTATAATCTTTCTATTTTTTTCTACGGAAAAATATCGACAAAATTGCCAAATTCGATACTTATTGTTGAAAACGCCGCCATTTTGTCAATTTAAGAAAAAAATCCTTCCATAGCGCGATAGCAACTTCTCTACAGATTAATAATTATTTACAATTTTTTCTTTGAATCAAAATTGCGACTGCAATCGTGGACATCGTACAGGACCTTTTTTTACGTGCCAATTAAAAAAGATAAAAAAATAATTTTGTATTCGTCATGAATGTATTTATTAATAAAAAAGAATCGGACTGATTAGTTAGTTTCAACATTAAAAAAAATCCCAAAAATCAGTTATTTTTTGGAGGGTCACACTGAGACGATCCCTTAATGCCCCTAATAATAAAACTTGTCCACCCTTTTCATCACTAAATTCAAAAAACTGGAATTTGGTATGGACGCGAAAACAAAATACTGACTGACTATGTTATGAAATTCGCACAAATCAAAATCAAAAATATAAGCCGCATATAGCAATCGGATTGTTATCATTTGTGGTGTTATGGTGTCAGTCTCAATTTTTATTTGTTTGTCATATTTTTCTCAAATTTCACATTTCAAATATTTTCCATGCCAAACAATAAGATTAAGTTAAAAGGCGCTCTGAGCCACACAAACAAATATTACCGCTATGCGTAGATGTTGAAATGGAAGTGTGTGGCAAATCTTCTTAGGTTGGTTTAGTTTTTTAGGTGAAACCCGGCGAAGTGCGGCTAAGGGTAAATAGGACGAGAACCAACAAAATACAATGTAATATAAATAAAAAATGAGATAAAGAAACAACCGAGAGCAAGTTGTCGGCTGAATTAGAAAGTAAGATCTGTGTGAGAGCAAGTAGCCGAGACTGTGCGCCTGATTTTGTGCTACGACGCTTAAGCGCTCTGCAGGAGGTGGAAAGCCGCCGACTTAAAATGCATACAGGGGCCACTTCAAAGCATGAAAAATGAATGTGTATACACTGTAATTGTATTAGTGTGCGTGCTTGACTGTAAAAAATCTCTGCAACGCTGATATTATATAAGTAAAGATTGTGGCAGATTAAGCGGTCACCTGATGGACCAAAATCACTGAAAATAAATCAAATCACACAATAATGCGCAACTGAAAAACATTTCAAAATTTTGTGGAGTCTTCGCTTACATAAATATGAATGTAGATACATAACTGTAAGTTTTAATAAGTACATTTTATAAGTTTCAATTTTTGATTTTTGATTTTTGCTCTTCAAAACTGCTTTTATCGCTAATATATGTATAAATACAAATGCACGCAGACATTTTGTTAGTGTTTCATGTACGTACTTTATAGTTACAATTTTAAATTTTATTTAATTTAACTTTTGTTTCACCTTTTTAGTTAATAAGTTTTTATGCAATATTCCAAAAAAAAATGTTTGCTTAAATTTCAATAATAAAATTGTATTTTGATTTTTGCTCTCTCACATTTCGCTTATTCAGTAATTACTTATTTACTTACATTAACACACACGTCAATATATGTGTGGCTAGTTTTTTATATGTGTATATACGTATATTTGTAAATAAAAACCAAACACATTACAATTTTAATAGTGTTAAGTAAATACTATATAATTTTCTTTGCAGAATTTTGTTTGTGTTGTTATTATAGAATATAATATTTATATAAACTGCAATTTCCTTGCACTTACTTACATATATAGTCTACTAGTTTTTATTTGGTGGCCAACCCGAGTCGGATTGAAGCCTTTTGATTTTATGCTCTTAAAAAGGTACTCGTACTTTTGATTAATGTCGCTTTGAATAATTTCCTTTTTTCACCTTAAACTCTCTTATAAGCTATATTCAAATTTTTTCTTCTCTTGTATATTTACCACTCCAGTTGTATGTCTTCAGCATAAAAAATGCTATGAAATCACTTAAAATACGAAAAAACCAAGGTAAAAGTATGAAATATGACAAAAATTGAATACTACAAATTAATTGATGAAATAAATGTTTCCAAAATAAAATAAAAATAATCAAAAACACCCTTGAAAAGCGCTTTACACATCTAAAATTATACCGTTCTGGTTAATTCGATCAGAAGTGTCTTTCGAAGTTCGCAACATAATATCGAGATGAGCCGAAGCAATATTAATATTACACACACATGTGTATATGTACATATATGTATATGTATAAGTAAAGAACTAAAGTTATTTGTAACGAATTGATTTTGCATTCTTGTCGCCTTCTCCCCCCTACACTTACAGGGCCACACTACAAATTTATTAAATAGGGTTCGAAGACTGTACCCACAACTTTTTACTTATTTCATATGTAAATGTTGCATTTGTGAAAATTCACATTTTTATGGCAGTTTTTCAGCACATGCAATCGCTCCGTTATTGTTGCATGAATGTGCCGTCAGATGCACATACACACACACATGCAAACGACTTTACGCCCTCGGCGCGCCACAACTGTCAAAGGCATGATTTAATGTTATTAACATAATGATGTAACGGTAAAATTTGCATAGCATTCATAGATTGAAATACAGTATAAATTTACAACAACACACATCGTGTATAACGTTGAAAAAGCTGATGTGCGCTCCTTACTTTTCAATCCGATTTTTGTCAAGGCACAAAATCAATATTCCGCCGCCGATGCATTCGTTCCACATATGAGGGTGCTGAGTGGATTTTTACCTACTGCCTGTAAAATCCGCTTGCCGTAAAAATAGGGATTCATGTACTTGCTATTTATTTAGTGCAGTGACAGTACTTAGATGTGTATGTACATATGTATGTCTGTCTGTAAATGCGATTGTGTCCGTCGCTGTCACCTTCCGCTCGCGCACAATTGCTGCTAAAGTGCATTTTTCATTTTTCACTGGTTTTCTTATTTATTTTTCTGCCAAAAACATTATGCGCAAACAACACATGCAAAAGAGGCATTATTGAAATGGCATAAGGGAGACTGGTGCGCGGTGTCCGGAGTCCGGAGTCCGGAGTCGCTCGGAAAATTGCACTTTTAAACATGCAAATTCAAATTCCGTTCTATGTACTTTGAGTATTTCGATTTTTTGCACCCCTCTTGCTGCAAGGCATACCGTGAGTGCACGTACGTATGTGTGGAAGTGAGCATGGCGGAGCTGGCCGATAATATGAATCCTGCATGCAAAACCACCCAAATGACAGCAATAAAAATGCAGATTAAACTTTGCCAGTGCACAGCAAATGCAATTCACTTGGTCCGCAAAGCTGTGAGCAATGCAGAATTTATTATAAATTGCCATTAATTCGATACAAAATTAAAATATCGACGTTGCATTGCCGATTTAGTCATTTCCTTTCCTTCTTGCCATTTATTAAATACCTTATGTGAATTATGAACACCAAAGCACATCGGTGCAAACAACGCGCGAGCTGCTGCAGTTCGCCAGGGAGGGTGAAAAGTGCTCGTTGGCAGGACATTTTATGGTGAAAGTGCATTATTCAAAAAAAAAAAGAAAAATTCGTAATAACAATCAAAAATGTGCGAGGAAACACTGCCAGCGCCGGCAATCAAAGCCGCTGAATGAAAGATTTTGAAAAGTATCAAATGTCCTTGAATTCTATGCTCGCACCGACACAAAACTTCCCCCTTGGCGGCTGCCACGACGCCATGCACTGCTTGAATCAATGCGAAAATTTGCATGCCTCACTGACTGCGACTACATGCATATCTATTTCATTTACATATTGGCGGCTATATACCTACATAGGTATGTATGTATGTAATTCTGAATTTCACACAGGGACGAGTGTCGGCATGGTGCGTGCGACACGTGACAAATAATTGTTGTGCCGCTGGCAGGACCCTGCCTTAACTTTCTCACTTCAACAAAAGTGAAGAAAGTAAGCCTCCGAAAATCAGCGGGGCCCAGCGGGACTAGCGTGATGGCAGAGAGTAACCGAAAAGAGCGAAAAATACTTGCCAAATATGACAAATATTGCGCTCTGCAGCTGTTGCTACCAAAGATCCTAAAGTCAAGATGAGTGCAAGTTCAGAAAACCACCCAAACTGGCAACTTTTTCGAAAATGTTTTGCGTTATCTAAATAATATTTTGTTCATCTCTCCAGAAATAAGGAAATCAATATTCCTAGTACGAATCTCAAAGAAATCATTGAAATGAGTCAGTGTAAGCATCAATGTGGATATCAGACAACATCCTTCCCCATCGCTTCGCAGCTGTGGCAGGATCTCGCGCTTATCGCGCTGCAACTGACCGACGAGAGAAATTTCTCATTTTATAATCACAAAGAAATTTGGCATAAATCTTGTGTAAGTTTTTAAGCGGACACAAGCATTACTATTTCTTTCCACTCATGTGCGCACATACATATGTACATGGAAGGCATGCAGCTGTATGAGTGTAGATCGGAATTAATTTTTTCCGATTTTCTGCTTTCATTAAGGATTTTTAAAAAAGTCAACCAGCAGCTGCCGTGCATTTTCCGCATTTTCCGCAATTGCTGCAACGCGGGCGTATAAGTATGTATGCATGAGTGTGTGCGTTCCTCATTAATGTTAAATGTAGCTGATACTCTAATAATGACGAACAAACACACGCGCGCATAAATTTGAATAGAGTTGTTTGACCGTGCCTCGGTACTTGCACACATACTTAAAAATATATGCATGTGCATTTGTGTAGGGAATGCAGCGCGTGGCATAACTGTGTGTTCGAATGCTGCCAGTTGTGCGGTCATGTGGTGGCCTGCATTTTCCGGCTGACTTTTTTCCCGTATTTTGGTATTTTGAGGGTCGAATCAAAAATGCAGATGCATTTTTTTATTTTGTAACGTTTTTTTTTGACTATTTTGTTACTGCGCTCTATTGTTTTCTTTTTTTAATGATTTTCATAGAAATACTATCGCAATCACAGCGGGAGTGAAATAGAAAGGGAGTTTTGCCATTAAAAAGTAAAATACGCGAATGAAACGTGGGGGGATGTCTTTGAACCGGAAGGCAATTGTTTTATTCAGTTTTGTTGTTGCTATATTTTGGTGAAAATATTATAAGCTACTTTTGCGCAGACAGACGTCTCTTTACGACAAAAAATACATATATATATATGGTAAGTACAAATGGGCGTAGTTAAAATCAATTTTAATGTGTTCTAAGCTTGTATACACTTTGTTCGTTCTAATTCCAATATCTCTAAGACTGACCGTTTGGAGAAAAATATTCAGGCAACGACTCAGAAGAAAAGAAAATGAAAAACTTGCAATTAGCAAAAATATTTCTCTATTTAATCCCATCTTAGTTACTTCAATTAACTCATCAAACAAAATTGCTGCCATACAAAATTATTATACCTGCGGACTTGAGATTCACAAAAAAAATATTATTTTCTTAATGCGGCTAAGTTTGTTTTCAAGAGTTATCAATGATTATTAAACTGAAATTCCTGATTATCTCTCTCTATAAGTCTTTGCTAGGAAAAATAATGCCTACTTTCCGGCGTATAAGCACAAATCATGTGTGTTTAGCTAAAAGAATGATATTTTTTCAAATAAATGATATCACTTGCTTATCATTACGATAATAAGAACTTGTAATGAGTTATGTACAGTTTATAATTTATTGGGTAGTCGAAAAAGTATTTTCGTATTTTGTCAATAGATGCCGTTGCAGTCGTATAACTCCAGTGCTACCAAGCATATTGTGTCATATCATATAGTGTTGGAAAGGTAAGATTTAAATCTTCATTTAACCAAATTCGGAAAAGTTTAATAAAAGTTACAGCTGTTCAAAAATGATCAAAAGAGTGAAAATCATGAAAAAATTCGCTATATTTTGAAATGTTTGTAAAAAAGGAAAGAATGCCACTCAAGTCACCAATGACATTTGTCAAATTTACGAAGACGATGCTGTATCAGTTCGTGTAGCACAACAATGGTTCGCACGCTTCCATTCTGGAAATTTCGAAATTTCGGTTTACACTGATGGAATGATGTCATTGCGGAAAAATGGCAAAAAGTGATCGACCAAAATGGTACATATTTGTTTATTTATTCATTAGTATAAATATAAAAACAAATAAGTTGAAGTTTGATTAGAAATACGAAAAGACTTTTTCGACTACCCAATATAATAAACAAATTAATAAAGTGGAAAAGTTCATTTAAGTATGTATATATTTTAAGGAAGCAATTTTTCTGCAACAACATGTTTCCACCCAAGCCTCAAACATACGATTTAAATGAGAAGAGATTACAATTAAATTTTAGCAAACTTTACTAATTTCTATAACTCCCAAACTCGTCATTATTATTAAGCATTCAATTTTTAGTACAACTTATTAAAAAAATGTGTACATGATAACCTTTTATCAAAGCGATTTGAAAAAATAAATATCACAAATATCATCAAATGATTAATTTACAATTTAGACCCTAAACATAAACCATGAACAATTTCCAATCAATTACGAACTCTAATGTGAACTCAATTAAGAGACAATAACCCATTACAAATTATAAACTGCAAGCGCTTTTCTAATAACCATTGTATGGAGCATGAATAGCTGCATGAAGTCCAAATTCTATGGGCACAAATTGTCACTGAAGTCAATTAAAATATAATCCAATAAAAATAGTCTTCTGCCTGACATGAGAATCTTCTCACACATACTGTAATTGGCTCTTGCGGCACCGTCTCTTAATTAAATGACGCCCTAATGCGTGTTGCAAAGTCAGAAATCAATAAAACTGTCAACTTGCTCAGCGGCAAATGAGTGTTGATTATGTCACTTATCTCGAAAACAGCATTCTATTGTTAAAAAACTTGCACATCGAGGCTGCTTGCCTACTTATAAAATTTTTTAAAGATATACATATGTATGTATAAAAGAAAAGTAGAACGTGCGTGTGTCTGAGCTCTTCCCTAACCGTCTTGAATGTGCCATTGCTATCGGGTGACAATAATCATACAAATGTCGTAGATAACACACAATTTATTGGGATTAGAAATATATGTATATGTGCAATTGTTTGTTTTTTAGTGGAAATCAATACCCGTCGGTGGTACACGACACTCCATGGCTTGGGTTTGGTCTGTGTGAAAGCGGGAGGGGAGCGAGTTTGCTGACGCTGGGTTTACATAGCACGAGTATTTGCTCGATAGGGTATCAATGGAATGCTCTAAAGTCAGCTGGAGGGTTACTTAAAAAAACGGAAATAAAAAACCCAATTGAAAGTGCGAAGGTAGGGGAAATTGGGCAACGAAGCGAGTTGTTTGGCTAAGGAATTGTGAAATTGATGCTTGGGAAAGTGTGATTAACACGCGTCTACAAAGCAAATATCGAATTAACACCATTCTTGTGTAAAAAGCTTACTGCTATTTGTTTTGACTATGTAATAATGCGCTCTACGGGTTCTTAAATTAGCAACGACAATATGAGAAATGAAAGGGTGTATGTATGTATAGAAGGGTAAGAACAATGAAAGATATCTTAAATTAAAAAATAACCTTTTCTTTTGCAACTGTTAACACAAAATTGAATAAAAATATGCTGAAAAAATGAGAATCAAAAATTAAAGAAAAAACAACGGAAATAATTTTAACAAATAAATTTATTTGGCTTAGGCTTTTTTTATAGCTATAATTATACACTTGAAACAATAATCTAAAATTGAAATTAAAATCATAAATTAATTTAATTTCTTACAAATATTTCTTTTTATTAAATAATTACATTAATTAAATAATTTTGGACCAAATTTAAGTAAAAGCAGTAATAATCGGCAATCGCTAAAAGGCACGCAGCTTTTTAAAATACTTAAAAAAATTCACAAAAATAGCAACTGCCGTTGTACTGTTCGATTCACATATATATCTATGTGTTTGTTTCGGTTATCGTGTATATTTCAGTTGTCGCTAATTTATTACTTTATTTACTTAAGTTTTGTAGTTTAAATTTTACTTCTGTAACTGCAACACTTCATTGCTGTGGGCGCACATCGCGAATTCACCTTAAATGCTAAAAAATTAATATACAGTGACATGCGCCCGCAACAAAGAAAGTCGCAACTCGGCCGTTATATGCTTGTATGGCTAACCTATTGTTATATATTTTCGACTTTGTGCCGTTATATGTTGGTATGGCTAACCTATTGTTATATATTTTTGACTTTTTCTTAAGGCGTATGGCTAAAGTCTACAAAGCTTTAAGCTATCAGTAAGACTGTTTGTATAAAATACGTTGACTAGACTAAACTGGGCTCGTACCGTTATCCAAAGCTCTATCTGGTTTAGGTTATTAGGTTGAAAATGTTCTCAAAATCATTATGGTTTTATAGTCAAAATATTCCAAAGCAGAGCGAAGCACTTGTCTTGGAAATTTCTCAATTTTGCTGACTGTTTAACTTTACTACCAAATGTACTAAGTTATTTATTTAGCTCGTTTCTATTGGGTTGTCGAAAAAGTCTTTTTGTATTTCTAATCAAACTTTAACTTATTTTTTTTCTTATTTCTAATGAACTTTAATTAACCAAATATGTACCATTTTTGTTGACCACTTTATGACATTTTTCTATTTTTCGGCAAGAGACATTATTCCATAAGTGTAAAACTTTTCTGGTTTCTCGACGAAAACCTGCGACAAGTAATTTTCACAGGCTGCTCCTGAAGCTAACTTTACTCCATTTAGGGAGCTCTGCATTGTTCGAAACAAATGGTGGCTCGATAGTGCAAGATCAAGGCTATATGGTGGATGCATTAAAACTTCCCAGCCCATCTCTCCCAGTTTTTGCCGAGTCATCAAAGATGTGTGTGGAATAGCGTTGTTCTGATGGCAGACGAAGCTCTTTCTATTGATCAGTTCTGACCGTTTTTTTTTTTGATTGCTTGCTTCAATCTCATCAGTTGTTGACAGTAAAATGTATAATCAATCGTTCGACCAGGGTGAAGCAGTTCCACCAAACACTCAGCAAAACCTTTCGAGGCGTCAATCCTGGCTTTGCGACCGTTTGTTGAGCTTCACCATGCTTAGACCATGATCTTTTTCGCACATTATTGTCGTATTTGATCCACTTTTCGTCTCCTTTTACCATTCGTTTCAGAAAAGATTCGATTTCATTTCGTTTCAGCAAAGAATCACAGATGATAATTCGGTCCATTAAATTTTTCACAGATAATTCACGTGGTGCCCAAACATTGAGCTTCTTTTTGTAGCCAGCCGCTTTTTAAATGGTTCAAAACGTTTGATAATTTAATCGATTTTTTAAACGAAAGGTTGACCAGAGCGAGGTGCATCTTTCACATCGATATTTTGAGTACGAAAGCGAGCGAACCATTATTGTGCTACATGAACTGATGCTGAATCGTCTCCATAAAAGCAACAAATTTCATTGGTGATTTGCGTGACATTCTTATTTTTTTTATGCAAAAATAAAAAAACAGCGAATTTCTTCTATTGACAAAATATGAAAAGACTTTTTCAACCCAATATTTGCAGTATAAAATCACTATCATTATCAAATAACGGTATATAATTGGTTTGGCACCGTATACGAGCCCAACTTTTTACTTCCCTTGTAGACCAGCTTATTTGTAAATCGTATGTGAATTTGGTATATTTTTCGCTTCTTTGTTTTCCAGTACAAATTAAAGTATTTGCATAAAATTTAAAATTTAGTAAAAATTAAATTTAAATACGACAATTACATAAGCACATACAACTTTTACCACATCTACAACTTGCGACTATCCCAATTAATAAAAACGATCCTTCAGTTAATGAAAACGTTCGCAATTCGTTTGATTTTTCTACTTTGAGGTAATTTCTACTAAAAGTCTGCTCAAATGAATGGCTTGAAGTTTTACCTGGCAATCTTATTGTTATTAGTTATATGAGGTAGTCGTGCGGTATTTAATATTTTTTTCTACGCGCTTTTAACTCAACTTTTCTCAAGCCGCCACACATATCGCGGTTGTGTTCGTTTGTGTTTTTATTACTTTATATATCTATATATATATTTAATTACTACTACTTGTTTAAGTAAAAATTATTTGTTAATTTTTAATGGAAAGTACCAAGTAAATTGTACTTTTGCCCTGAGAAAACGTTCTTGTCCTGTTTTGATTTATCTTATTTACTCGTATATAGTACGTGTTGTGTGCTGTTGTATTTGCATGTTAAAGTGTATATACAGTAAACACTAGTATATGTGTATTTATATTATATACTATGTATTTGTGCAAGTACTGTTATCGAATGTGGTACGTTTGGCAAATATGTATGGTATGTACGTATTCATTGTTGTCTGCATGTATGTACTTGTGTTATGATACTATCTTATACCAAGTGATTTTAAGCTTCGATCGATAACTAATATTTTGTAACTAGTTGTTAATATTATTAAGAGTAAATTCATTATTTCCATAGTTTGACTGAAACTTTCATGTTTTTGAGCAAAGCCTTTCCCTTTGTGGATTTCATGCATATGTATATATGTATATTTATGTATGAGAATGTATGTTTGTAAGTATCTGTTACGTGGGAGTTCTTAATTTCAAAACTACATACTTAAGCATAGTTCTAAATGTTTGTTTAATATTGCAGACACTCTCGGTTCACCGAACAATGTCTCACACACCAAACTTTTTGCTTCACACGCCTATGTTCGTATGCATTCCTGTATGTATATATTTATGTGTAAATTTAGCTAGACTGCAACAGTGACTGTGTTGTGCTTGCTAAAGTTGCAGTACCTCGACTTAATTATGTATGTATGTACGTATAGAATTTGTATTTCCGCTAAATTTTTGTTAATTTCTATAAACAAATTTTGATTTTATTTTAGGAACTTTTGATTTTTGTCATCACCGAATGCTTGGTGCTAAGCCCGACTCACTTGTGTCAAATGTTGCCAGACGTTTGCTTATGTATGTATATATGTCAACTGATTTCAAGCAATTCTAATGCGAAAAATTTTTTATAATTTATTTTCTATTTCTTCAAGTAATTCTCAATCAAAAGCGTACTCAGCCTTTTTGGTTAGTTAGTAAAGCTTTAACTTGACGCAGAAAACATTGACAAGCTAAACGTGTTTGGTTCAAGAATGGATTAAAATTTTAGCACAGATTTTCTGTACATATCTGTACGCAACATATGCGCAACAATCTGGCAACAATTTATTCAAGTTGCGCGCCTTAGTCTTAAGCTCCAGCGCTCTAGGCTGGTGTCAAGTTGAAGGACACCGTTACAGGCCCTGAGATGCGTTTTCTAACGGGCAAATAAACTATAGCTGGCACAAACCTGTTACTAGACTCCTCAGCACTACCTGCAGCGCTGGCAGCCTCCGTCATTGTGTCCATTTCACGCTCACGCTGGATTTCCAACACAAAAGCTTGCATTTGCGGTTCACCGTCCTCCAGGCCGTCGCCTGTCACGCCCTTCGGCACCGCATAGGAAGCCACCTTTCCACATTTTTCCGCTAAATCATTGAGCGCGACCTGGGCGAAGGTGCTAGTGGTGGTTGTGGATATGGGTGAGGTCGCGATTGTGCGTGTTTTCTCCAACTTGATGTGCGCGAAGGACTTGGTGGTTATAACCTCCTTGCGGCTCTCCTTTGCTTCTATTTGCTTTGTGCTGCGTTGTGCCTGATTCTCTTTAGTTGACTTTGATTTACTTGCACTGCCAGATGGTGTGGTTGATCGTGTGGACAGATTAGTCGGTTCGACGCGTCCGCACTCCATCGTCGTCATGCTGTTGGTCTGTGCTATGGACAGTAATGTAGACTTGTCCGTCATTGGTGTATTGGTGGAGTCTGACTTCGATTTGGTCTCACTACCGCCATTTATTTCGTCTTTGATGCCACTGCCGGGGATTAATTGACCTGAAGCAGTTGCATTCAAATCTCCAGCACCACCGAGCAGCGTATGCGAACGTTCGTGTATGAAGAGAAATGCATAGTATGGAGTGGTGAAGGGACAAATGGAACATTGGTATTCTTGTAAGCGTGGTGTAGAGTGCGATTGTTCTGTGGCAGCTCCAAACATGCCCGGCAAGATATTCTTGGGCATGTTACCTAGCAAATGCTGCGCATTTAGGTTTTGCAGGGCTTGAGCAATATTCGCTGGGTTCGACAACGCTCCAGTGGCAGTATTCATATTGTTTGCATTAGAACCAGCATTAGCTGAGCCATTGGGTATTTTAAGAGTAGGACTGGAGGATTTGCTTAAAGGACCGTATTGTTGTTCCAGTTCCCGTAGTTTCTCAATACCTGCCGTGCCATGGTCGCTTTGCAAATGTGCACGCAGCCACTTTGCGCTGCGGAATCGACGTGTACAAATCACACAGACCTCTGTGTAGTTGGCGTAATCCGATTTGGAGTCACCGGAGTTGCCACTACCGAAGGGGCTCAAGTTTAGACCGCGGTTCAGATCGGTTTCTGCGGATGATTGTTGCTGCTGTTGTTGTTGTTGTGAATCAAAGCTCAGCCCATTTTGCCGAGGTTGTGGCAATGGGGCGCTCTCGTCGACAATGCCGTGCGTGTTTTGTTTGTGTACGCGCAAAAAGTATTTGCTGCAGAGCTCTTTGTTGCAAATGTTGCAGACAACTCCACCGATTTGTGCGCCGTTCTCGATTTCAATGCCGTGCATACGTTGCATGTGTGTCTTCATGAAGTATTTATTGCACAGTTCCTTGTTGCAAATTTCGCAATAGCTGCTAGTCGGCGTTATGGTGTAGGGTGGACGTGAGCCCATAGATGCAGCGTTCGGGTTTATGGGACGTTCGGGTGTGGCGAAGCCGTCCCTCAGCGGACTTCCGGGTAATAGATGAACTTCGGCGATATGTTGTTTGAATTCTTGTATATTGGCAAAGTCACGATCGCACTGATTGCAGCGCATTTCGTTAAGCGAAGGTATAACGCCAGGGGAACCTGAGGGCGAATGCTTGAGCACTTGTTGTTGCTGCTGTGCTTGCATTTGTTGCTGTTGCTGGAAGAGATGCTGCTGAAAGTTAAGCGGTAGTGTGCCGCTACCTTCCAACAGGCCGGCATGGTCGGTCATCATATGAACTTGTAGTGCATATTGATTCTCCATATCGCGGCCACAGATGTGACAGCCCATCGTACGTTTGCCATTCAAGTCGTTTAGTTGTTGTATCATAGATTGCAGTTTTTGTAGATTTTGCAGGCCAACAGCGGTCTCAGGACTGGTTGGCATATTGGCACCCGAATTATAGGATTCCGCTAAAATCTTTTGGGGTTCTGGAGTAGAAGCCACGCTGTGCGAACCCGCTTGTTGTTGTGGTTGTTCAGCCGACTGTCGACCGGATAAACATTTGTTTTCCTGGTTTTCATCATTTGCTTTTGAAACCTCTTCATCATCTTGTTCAAGTTTAATGCGTTTAGCTACATGCTGGGGGGCATCGTCGGTGCCAATAATTGGCGCGGTGGAAACGGAGGAAGTGGCGGCGGCAAACATGCGTTGAGCCATGAGCGCTTTGTCATTGGCCATCATCAAATTTAACGGCATACCCGGTAGACCCATAAAAGGCCATGCCATCTTTTGAGCAAACTGAAGCTGTTCGTCTTTAAGATCATCTGGAGGTACGAAGATGCCATGCCGCTTCCATTTATGTGTACGCAGGAAGTACTTGTTGCAATATTCCTTGCAACAGATTTCACAAAATGCTTCCGGATTAACCACACCCAAACGACGCAACTTATCGTGTGAGAAATTGGCTTCGCGCGCCTGCTGTTGCGATTGTGGCGAAAGCTTTCGTGGCTGCGGTGTGAAAGACACTTCTTCTTGTTCAAGAGTGAAGTCTTGTCGGAAGCCATCGGGCATCTGAAATTGCTTAGCTTCGGAATCTGTTGGTGAACTTATTTTAGACAAATCATGTTTCGATTCATTTTGAGCAACTGAGGTCGGTGTGTCTGATTTCGATATTGGCACGCTTGACTGCAGTGGCGGTGGAGTGGGATTTGTAGATTCACCGGGGCTTCTGCGCTGCTGATCGTGTGCTTTGGCGCGATGACGACGCATGGCGAATACATTGGTGAAACGTTTTGAGCAAACGTCGCAGTACACTGGCGGCGGTGCAGGCGGAGTCAGTTGTTGGGACGACGCTCCGTTAATGGCTTGTTGCGAACTAATTTGTTGCTTCTGAGCTTCTTCCAACGCCATTTGCTGTTTCTGTTGTAAATGTTGCATGGATTGTTGTTGTTGTTGTTGTTGCTGCATTTGCAGCTGCAACATTTGAGTCATGGCGCTAATATTTCCGCCAGTAGTGTTGGCTCCTCCCTCGCCACCAGTAGAACCGGCTGGATCGTAAATGCCATGCTTGTTGGCTCTGTGTGTCTTGAGGAAATATTTGTTGCAGAATTCCTTATTGCAAAGATCGCAATAGGCTTCAGGATTGAATATACGAATCGGCGGACGATTCATTCCATCAACCGTGGGAAAACCGGGCATACCTAATAACGGCAAATAGCCGCCGGCGGAGAGTGCTGCTGCAGCTGCAGCCTCTGGCGGAAAAGGAAATCCCATTCCCGGCATAGTGTTGAGCCATGGTTCTTTTCCGTTAGATAGCAGATTTGCGTTATGGTTTTCAATTTGATTTGCGGCTGTGTTGACAGCGGGCGGTGAGGTAGAATTCTCATAGTCAGGGCGTTCCATTTTAACATTTACTGAGGAGAGCATGTCGTACGGTATGAGATCTGCCTTCTGTTGACCCTGATCTACGGCACGATTAGTATTCTCATATTCGGTTTCATCATTCTGATGTTCTTGTAACATATGCAATCCCAGTTTAAATTCGGTTTCGAAGTTTTCGCCACAAGTTTTGCAAAAAGTCTGATAAGGATTTGTCAGCTCTTCTCCTAGCTGGTGTGACTTCGGTGAACATTCGTCGCTTACTGGCTCATTACTTCCAGTTTTCATTTCCGAGACGATCTCTGTTTTCGGTTTTACCAACTGTGACGAGGAAAAACTTTCTTCGGGCCCAGCCGCTCCAGTGTCTGGTGATATGTTTCCGAAACGTTGCTGCTTTTGTTGCAGCAATTCAAACGTTTCCTTTAACTGCTCTATTGATTTTGGTAAAAACATTTTCGATAATTTGTCGTCGTAATCGATTGGCAGTGTGGTCGGTGTCATGCTGCCTCCTCCGAATTGATTCTTATCTGCCATTATGGCTTCTGCAGCCGCATTGATTAGTGCGCCGTCACTGCCCTCATTTAAACTTAGTGCCGCCGCCGCTGCAGCTGCGGCTGCTGCTTGTGCGCCAACCCTACTGGGATTGTTCTGCTTGCGTCGTTTTTTCGCAGCATCGTTTATTGCCTCCAAGAATTGCAGTTGCATGGCTGCTGCATTAGCGGCTGCCGTCATAGCTGCCATTGCAGCCGCTGCGCCGTCATCGGCGATTGGTGTCGTTGACATGTCGGCGTCATCTTCTGGTGTCCCTTCATCTCGTATTGTGCTATCAACGGGCTCCTCCAGTGTAATTGCGGCACTTGTAACGCTTCCGCCATTAGAGGTTTTTGGGGACACGCTTCTGCTCTGTTTCGGCGTGTGTGGGTTGGATGGGCTCGCTTGGCTCGCACTGCTTGCTAGAACTTCGTTGATGGCGCGCTTCTGTGTATTTGCTACTGGGTTCGTATTTGTTGTGTTGTTGTTGCTTGTGGTTGTGTTGTTACAACTTGTGCTGTTGTTGTTGTTGGTAGTTACGTTACTATTACTGTTGCTGCTGCTGCGATTATTTAGCGAGGATGCATTGGAGACGTCTGAGAGTGCAGTGTCCTCGCTGCTTAAGTCTGGCGGTGGGGTGGCATAAATAGACGCGGCCATTTTTGTTATTACTGTTGGTGCGAAATGAAGATAAGAAAAATTTAAGAAACTATATTAATTAGGAAAGAATTAAGCGAGTATCTAAATTATTGCGACGTGCGAGGAAAATTTATAAACATTATGGAGCGGAATAAAATTGAGAGTGCATGCGTTCTATACCAATATTTATGAACTTGTGAAACGGAAATATTTTGAAAGCTGGTATTCTTTGCAGTTAGAGGATAAAGAATTTTAGTTTAGCAAATATTTCAAAAATGTCTAAAACGGTACTTGCGTGTCATGTGCAAAATGAATGCTGGAATGGGTATGATTTATATGTTTACTTTTCTAAATTTTGTCAGAAAAAATCCTCATAGCTGCTTAATAAAAATTTTCGCTCCTAACAAACCTTAATGGAACTGATTTAACTTTAATTGAATTGGTTCACAAATAAATTGGAAAAATTACAAATATATTAGATTTGACTTTTCTGAATATCTCTTTTATTTTCAACCAGGCACTCTAAAGCCAATAATTTTGTGAATATATCCCTTCGCGACAGTAGTAGCTGTGTATTTCGTTAGTTCTTGAATAGTCTCTAAGCGACTTTTGGTCTTACTTGCGAGCAATATATCTGGTGAAGTCGAAAATTCCAACTATTTATCTACATAAACTTAGTACAACCACCCAGCCCAAATCTTCTGCCTTGCAATTCAATTTTGTAGCTTAAAGCATTGTTTGAATCAGCCAACTAACAGCACGTGCATACACAAAAACAGTTACTTAAATAATTACAAATATTATCAAACACACGCACACACAGCAACTTGGAGTTTGTGTAGACACTTTTTCATTTTTCCTAATATTATTTCTTTTCCCCAGTTTTCCTGCAAATTCTATGAAAATTTTTCCATTATACATAATTTCCACCGTATCCCCCACCAACGCCGTTGCACATAACGTCCTGATAACCAAAGCAACAATCCACAATCACATACACATTTATATACACACGCACCGGCACAGCTTTGAGTGGCGGTAGCGACAGCAACAACAAAATACAAAAAATTATACAAAGTCATCCGATTTAAGGAATACAAATTTTTCTTATTTCATATACTCGTATCTCCTTTGAATTGGCTGAGTTGCCACGTCTTGCTGCGCCTGCCAACGCTGCCGACTTGCGCTCAAAGCTGGCGGCCAAGCCGTTACGAACTAGCAAACAGAACGCCCTCACATTACACCCGACCACCGCCACCAACTGTATTTTGATTGTAGTCCTGCTTGCGTGTGTGTGTTTGTGTGTTTAGCCGTACATGTAAAACTTATGAAAATTTTCTTCAACATGACTTGGCAAAATAAATTTCATTCTTGAGAAAAAAGTGAAAAAGTAGTGGAAATGCAAGCCAGCAGTCGCACGAAACTAGCGTGAAGGGCGGTGGGGGCACAGAGTAGCGAAAAGAATTCTCGATTCTGCCGAAAACATAAATTAAGTTTCCATGGTTGAAATTGGTTGACTAGCAAGACGGCTACATACTAAGTAAAGCATACGTAAGTATGTATGTATGTGTCTGTATGTAATTTTAGTTGTAGTTGGCAACTGCTTGGTGGCCTGCACGCTTCGTTGGCTCGACTTGACTTTCGTTTTTGCCAAGCAACGCTCACTATTTTGCTAGAAGCAAACTCTTAGGTTAGTTGTTGTTGTCACTGCTGCCGTGTGGCGTTGCAGATATGCCGAATTAAAGTTGGCTGCGTTGGCCGTTGGCGTTGGGCGGCAATTGTATCGCTTCGCCCGCTGCCCCTCCGTGTAGAAAACAATATCAACGCACAAGTGTTTGTGATCTGTTTTGTGGCATAGTGCATAGGTAACTGATTGCTGCTTCACTCATTTCGCATCACCACGTTACTTGCTATCTCCTTCTTCCAGCATTCGTCGTATTTATTTGGTTCTTATATAGAATTTGTGCCTTCACATATTTTAGTGAGATGCGCGTTTGAGTTTAAGGAAAAATGTGAAAGGTAATAGAAAAAAAAAACAAATGAAAAAGTAGAAAATTGAACGAAAAATGCCCCAATGAGAATGGCAAGAATGTAAACAAACTACTCTTCTCTTTCGACAGCCTCAAGTAATTGCCTGGGTGGCTGCCAGAGTGGGTGGTCGAAGCAAACACCAAATATGATATGTAAGTGGCTGGTCGATTGCTGGGAGAAGAGGCTGGTAGACAAACTGAATGCAGCACCACCTGCTGGGTGAGTTGTGTGCTTGGTTTTTGACGTTTAAGGGGGCCCAACGCCTAAATGTATGCTATATACAGATAGTAAAGAAAAGATGCTGGGAATAAACAAGTTTAACCTGCAGCGCCATCTACTGACTAAAAACGAAAAAACTTTTTCGACTACCCAGTTTATCTCAATGGAGTATAGATGAATGTTATTTAAATTAAAAGTATTTATTTAATCAAGCGAATTAATACGAGTCATAGTCTTGGTCATCTTGAGATTTTTTATTTGACATTTGGTACACTAAGCCTATTTCTTTACTAACTTTAATTTACTATGGAATAAGTAAGCAATATTTTCACAGATAATTAAGTCATTTGCAAAAAGCGGACAGTTTTTTCGTTAAATGCTAGAGCAAACTAACCAAAATTTCTTTTAATTTGTATATTCACAAAAAAAAAACAAAAAACAAAAAAATTAATAAAATCGTATGCACAATTAAAATATATTGTATATCAAATAAGAAATAAAAAAATATTTTTTTTTTCTGGCAAACATGCTAACGGTTGTTAACGAGTTCTTCACGGCACCCTTCAAAAAAATTTTAAAGAAAAATTCGGCTGTTGATTATACGAATATTCACTATCATTTCACTAATATTATTCTTATGAGCTATTTTTACTTTTTTTTTAATTTCTTTTTTAATTTTGTTTTTATTTTTTTTTAACAAATTTTTGTTTTTTTATAATATTTTTTATTTTAAATATTTGCTTACGTACACATATGTAATATTTATTGTTGTTATGATGTATAAAAATTATTTTTTAATATTTTTGCTTTGCTTCTTCTCATAGAGTAAATGCAATTACTTTCGTTTATCACACAAAATGTCAAGTCATTGATATTTATTCACTTGATTTAGAAATCGAACAAATGCTTGTCGTTTGAATCGCGTAAAAAAATCGAATGAGTAAGGCGCGCATGCGCAATGGAGTTGTATCCTTTGGAACGTGCCGTTTAGTACTGTGCAGTGCGCCTCTGTGCATGATGCAGCAGAAAATCAACCAACAAAAAAGTGCACAATTTTCGGCACTTTTTTCGTTAAATTCACCGATTTACCGATTTCCGATCGGCGATCGACGACCGCACAAATAATCAGGGGACAAACAACCAACTACCCCCTCGCCAACGTTGCACTTTTATTGCGACACGATTTTCACAATAAAATTCCGACTGCCACACACATACATACATGCAAAGTCGCACAACGAAGCGCGCACATTTAATGGTTTTCCATCAAAAAACCACTTTGAAACACCCCAAAATATTGAAAATCACATAATTTCCCTCAAAAAGTGAATTGCAACGCAGGCAGTGCGCCCGCCAATGCAAACCAGGCGACAGTCTCACAGTCTACGTGGAGAGTTCGTGTTTGTGCGAGTGGTCGTGTGTCTGTGAGGCGGTTGATTGGTCCGCCCTTTTTGCTTTCACAGTTTTTACCATTCGATTTTCTATTGTTGCGCAGTATTGTGCCTGTTGTGGTTGTTGTACTTGCTGTTGCTGTACTTCTTGTTCTTGGTTTTGTTGCTACTAGTTTTTTCCCTAATCGACCGGCACAGTGTTCGATGCTCTACGCGATAGTTTTTCAATTTGCTCATTGTTGTTGTCGTTTAAATGACAGCAAGACGGCGCGTTATGTGCATAATTCATATTTAAGGGTGTGTTGTTGCTTCACCGTTTTGGCTGGTCAGCGAGTGCGCTCGCCGGGGCCTTGGCATTCAACTAATTTCACTTTCAACATCTTCTCCAATTTCCCAACTTCAAGTTCAACGTGCACCAACACATGCATATATACAAACAGTTATGTCCCGCATTAATTTGACAGCATCTTGACGTTCTGAGGCATAGTTATCTGGTATCTCATTGTGCACGTGTTTGTCTGGCTGTGTGCACGGAAGCTAATCAAGTATGTCACATGCATGCCCATCAAACTCAACTGAGCCCTGAGGCCAATTATAATGAGCATCATCGCAGTTGGACACATTATTACACACACACACACACAATCAAAGTGCGCATATGTGCTCGAGTACTTGTTCATGCGACATGCAAATCAACAATGCAAAACTTTGAACAATCGCATTGCCAAATCTGTTGCAACAATTACTCAATCGCGCTATCCATAAACGCACTGTGCTTCACTTTCCCCCATGCACCCATCGCTTTTTTGTTTTTGTTACCGCTTTTGATTGTTGTCTTACAATATTATACAGCACTTATCCATATATGGGATGCTGTCCTTAGAGTCGCTAAGCGCAATTGACAGATCCAGTCATTCTTTGGCAAGTCATAGTTAATCCGTCAAACTACCCTTAGCAGATCATACTGGCATAGCTGGCAGTGACTAATAAAGTTATTGACATGCAAACTGACTCGCACCAGGTCACATTCACCTCAATGTACATAAGCACATCGGCACAATAGGAATGCCTTCTAAGCACTTGAATCTGACCACTTCGTGAAAAACCAATAACAAAACACATAAATGCTGTTCAAATATTCGATCTCCCGGGACTTCCACGCTATTAACCAAACATCAATTGTATTCCGGAACTTGCCGCTGCAAATGTTGTTTTCAATTTTGAATTTAGTAGTGTTGTTGGTGTAAAGATTGTAGTAAGCCCATATATTATGTGTACATAAGTATATACATAAGTGGTGCCAATCACTGCTGAGGGCATATGAGGTCAAACCTTTTCTTTTACCAGCCAGTTTAGTTCCATTTCTTAGCATTACAGTAGAGAAATAACTTAAAATATTTATAATATTTTTTGAATTCTTCGGGACTTTCAGTACTGTTTAAAACTGAAAAATTTAAGCACATAGACGACTGCACGATTCGACCTAGCGACAGCGAAATCTTCTATTGACCTGACTGTCTATGGCTGACTTTTTACATAGACACCATATACTTATATATGTAATGTAAGGATTTTAATTATCCTGTTAACTTAATATCATAGAAATTGGTGAATCCGAAAACTATCTATCTAGTCGAAAAAGTCATAAGAATTTGTAGTTCGGGGACACCGACAGCAATAACTGCAATCCTGATGCCAATAAGAGCGTGTGTATTTTAATATTTGCTGCCTGTCTTCTGCCGCCTTTATTGTATTTAATGCATGAACATGGCGCTTCGCGAACATTGCGAAATTGAAATGAACGGATTTTTAGTAAAAAAAACTAGAAAAATTTCTCATATATCTTTATCTTGACTTTGATCGTTTAGTGTGTATTACAGCTATGTGTTGCTTGTAACATATCAGATATTTTATTATATGAGTATATTTAATTATTGAGGTATTAGTTCGCATATGCAATACTACAGTGATCCAATTGAAAGGTGAATTCTCCTTCAAAGTAATCCTCTTATGCCAACGAATTTTCCAGTCATCATAGCACTCCTCTGTCGTGATGGCCAGCTTCGATTCAGCTTTTATGTCCTCAGTTGAGTCAAAACGGTGTCCTCGGAGTGGTCATGTGAATTTGCTGAACAGCCAGAAGTTACACGAAGGTAAATCAGGCGAATGCGGTGGTGCGGCGCGATAATAGTTGAAAACGAGCCGAAATGATCTCGAATCTCGAATAACCAATGCATTATGAGATGGTGCATTATCGCACTTCTTTGCTCAATAAATTCAGACATAACAAAAATCGAAGAATTCACTTTTAGAGCTTCACAAAACAACGCGTATCTCAAATACTAATGAATATTTTGACGTGAAATTTAGCATAGATGTCACTAACAGTACTACCAACTTGCAGAAAAAAAGAATTTACCAATTCGAAAAACACGCGAAGTATAAATTTAAAATATCTTTTCAATTTTCTGTTTGATAACACGATGTCATGATCTGTAAAGTTTTCATAATATTCAGTAATGTTTACAATTTCATCATGGAAAAATATACGCAAGAACAACGTTTATAAATTATTAATTTTTATTATTTTGATATCGTTTGCTCGTTCCCCAATTGCAACTGTCGTAATAAGCGTCAACCTGTGCTCGCTATTCGTTGAATTGTTGAAAACTTCGTGCGTACATTTTCTTTACATAATGTTCAAGTGTCATTATGACAAAGGACCGTTCGAAGCAATGAAAATATTGCTGCCGTTGAGGCAAGTGTCGTTGAAGAATTTGTCGATTCCAAGACGTTTTCGAGAATTGGGACTGTATTAAATCAAAACAGGGTGGATTTTGAGAAAGGATTTGGGCTTGCATCCGTATAAAATTGTTTTCACTGAAGAAGTGGAGCCATTAAACCACCGTAAACTTCGGGAATTTTTTAAGTTTTTTAAGAAAATCAATCAAATTAGAACATCGTCTCTACAGGGTCCGGTACTCGAAGACCATTCGCGCAGCTGTCGCACTGAAATCAGCTGTTTATAAATTTGCTGAATGACAGTTCGGAGTATTGTTCACAAGTGTACAAAAGCGTTTTGCCAAAAGAGAACGCAAAAAAACTGATCAGCGATGGAATTCAAACGTAATAGTGTGATTGCTTTATATTTAGCTGGAAAATCACAGCCAGCAATTGTTCGTGCGCTCAAACACCTTAATGTGAATAAAGTTTTTGTTTATCGCACCATCACTCGTTACAATAATACTGGTAGCATCGCAAAACGCCATGAAGGTGGTCATCAAAAGACTGCAACGTCACGTGAAATGGTGCGGAAAGTGAAGAAGCGACTTGAGCGAAATCCACGACGAAGTGCCAATCAAATGGCTAAACAACTGAAAATATCCGACCGCAGCATCCGACGCATATTGATAAATGAGCTCAAGGTCAAGCCTTACAAGTTCCAAAAGGCCCATGCTCTTACACCGAAGCAGCAAAAAGTAAGAATTGTGAGAACGAAGCAGTTGCTTCGCTTGGCCGAAAGTGGTCAAATTCCGAACATTGTCTTTTCTGACGAAAAAATTTTTCCAATTGAGCAATTAGTGAACTCTCAAAACGATAGGGTTTACTTGACCGACCGTTCATTCGAGAATCTAAGTCATCGGTTGGCCACCAGGAGGCAGCACCTGCCACAAATAATGGTTTGGGCCGCTGTCACCGCATATGGGCGCTCTCCAATTGTTTTTATCGAGCCTGGTGTCAAAGTAAATGTGATATTATTAGGAGGATAAGTGTTCTGGAGGCTGCTTTGAAGCCGGGGGCAAACAAAGATTTCGGTCGCAAACCATGGTCGTTTCAACAAAACTCAGCACCGTCTCACAAAGCGCGAGTGAGCCAAGAATGGCTGAAAAACAACGTTCCGAACTTCATTACGACCACATAATGGCTCTCGAATTCACCAGATGCGAATCCAATGGATTATTCTCTCTTGGCCATTTTGGAGAGCAAGGTCCGAAGTAAAAAATACACCAGTCTCGAGATGCCGAAGAAAGCCATTGTCCCTGAGTGAGCCAAAATACCGGCAAGTCACATTCGGGCAGCTTGCGATTCGTTTTTTGACCGGCTCAAGGCCATAGTTAAGGCAAAAGGTGGTCATATCGAGCAAAAGTGAATTGATCCTGAATTTATGATTATTTTCACATATTTTGTACTTTAAAATAAATAAAAATAATTTTCCAAACCGAATTTATGAATTTTTTGATCGGTTGCATGTGTAGATGTACAATGAGTATAAGAATCGTTAGCAAGTCCTGAGAAACGTTAAATAAAACACGTAAGGAAGAGTTAAGTTTGGGTGTAACCGAAAATTTCATACCTTTGCAACTTCCAAGGATAAAAGGCGGAGCGATACCTTCAGGTGCATAAGGTTTATTAGTTATATGGGGTCTAGACAAGTTCTCACCCGATTTCTTACATTTTTTACACAAAATTACATTAAACTTTATAGAGGGTGGGGCAAGGTCAATTTTTTTATTCTTAGCCCAAAGGTGCCCGTTGCTAATGCGATATCCTGCACTAAATTATACTATATATTTCACTCGTTTATTTCTAGGTGATACAAACAACCGTTAGGTGAGCAAAACTATGTAGGAATGTGTTGCAAAAATAAAATAAAGAACCTTCGGGGCTCAGATTAATAACATTTTAATGGGAGGTATTCGAAAATATTCCACCATATTAAAAAAAAGAAGAATCAAAGTTAATATTTGCTTACGAATACACTCTCATAATTACTTTTCAAATCAACCAATGTGCTAGTGTTTCAAAACAAACGGTACCATTTTAGAATGAACAAGCACATATGTGCATTGTACATACACGAGCAAGCGATGCAAATGTATGCGCGTAGTATAGGATAGAAAAGCCGGCATTCGTGTGTTGAAGGTGTTCAAGTGCGTATGAGTAAAATGTCACTTTCACTTTCATTTTGTTTCTGAGCCTGCGCAGAAACACCGAAACAAAGTGAGAAGGCCAGTTCAATACATACATATGTAGCGAATTATATGAAGTGTGTGTAGAATTATATGAGCATTTGTTCGCGAAGAGAATAACCTCAAAACCAGTAAGCGACGATTACTACTACACACAGTGCTTGAGAGAACTCAATACAATCAGCAACTCAAATCGCCGGTCCGACTTGGTCGTATTGAAAACACATATTCATAACATACTCGCATCACACAAACATACATATTTAAGTAAATAGTTGAAAACGAGAGTGTCAGCATTCGGAGGTGAACGATTTTCTGTTGGGGAATTCTGCCCGAATGGGTGGCTTTCGAAATCATTGGTTGGTCACTGAATGGTCAAGGTTTTCTATTGACTTTCACTTTCACTTACTACAAATATACATATGTATGTGGTATATAAACTTGTGTAAACACAAACATATGTGAGTATATTCGTTTTCATTGAGCACCAACAAAGTTCACATTCACTTTAACAGTATTTTCTGAAGCATGATGTGTGCTTGAGAGCGGAAAGGGGTGACTGACATGTAAGGCTGCCGCTGAAAGCAACAGTAAAATAAAATTTTATTTTTTTTTTTCGGTTTATGAAATAGTCCGAAGGGTGGTTTGGCAGTTCGGTGTTGGCGCTCACATTTTAGCAAGGCAAACACACTGCTATTTTACTGGTCAGCAGCCATACCAACTGGAACATTTTTAATTATTGATCTTAAACATTTTAGCTCGCTTTTTTGTCGAGAGTTTATAATTCGTAGTTTAACACGTCAAGCTAAAACGATTTAGTCAACATTTTTAGCTTCAAATGAATGCAAACCGAGTTTCTAGCTTTGTTAAGAAAGTCCTTAAAGTCACAAATCGCACAAAATAAATGAATTGTCTTGCAGGGTAAATTTTATAACATGTGTATGTATAATAAACTCGCACGCTTGAATTCATGTATGGTTATCATGTATTCGTTACTAGTTTGATCGTAAAAGAAACACTTGAACTGATTATGGTGGCATTTGTTGTCACCTTCCAAAGGCAAAGTTTTTATGGTAAAAAGAAGGGCTATCTTCGCAGTTTTATATTTTTGGTAAATACTTTCTTTTCAAATATAAAAAATGTATGCATGTACATATGTGTATTTACTTACATATGTATTGGTAAACTCAAAAAGAAATTTTTTGTTTCCTTCAAAAAAATTTTTCAAAATGAAAATTTTCTGCGTTGTCAGAACGTTGAGATAATTCATCAATAATTTCTCATATCCCAAGAAGGTATCTACAGCTTCGATTAGTCACTATTACATATTGCTTTTAGTGTTGAAGCGACATTGAAACGATACATAGTAAATAACTTCGGAGAGCATTATTAAGGGGTTATATGGGTTTACGGCTTTAAAAAATCGACTATTTTTATAATCTTATTAAATTCTATAACACTTCTAGAATATTGTCTTAAAAGACTTTATTTGTCTTTCAAGTTGATCCGAGTAATAGTTTCGGAGGTACAGCCTACAGAACTTGTACGCTTGAGGCTGGCTAGGCTAAGTGCACCGTCTTTAAACGTGTTTATCTCCAAACTGTGATTTTGAAGTCGGTTTTCAAGATTTCTCGAGAACTACTCAATCGATCTTCGTGAAATTTTCCACAGGTCCTTGACATAAGAACGATTTTTTTCGATTACAACTATATGAAAATTTTTTTTTTGTAAAAATATCTGCCAAGAATTCAATTTTTAGTATTTTTCTTTATCCAAATTTTAAGTTAAGATTTCAACTAAAACACGTTTTTTTCACTTTAGATGATCCTGTAATGAGTTATCCTGGCAATGCGGGTGCATCTTTATCCGAGGAGTCGTCGGAAATGACGTCGCAAAAGCCTAGTTCAAATATTTTTTCCAAAAAATTCATTTTTTTTTTTGTTAATAGTGTTTCTTTGTAAAAATAAAAAATTCCAGTAAAATTTAATTTTTTATATGAGACAAAAATTGTTGAAAAAAGACTGTTTGTTATCCGAAGAAACCCATGTAACCCCTTAATATTCTAACGGATCAGCAGTGTCCTTAGCTTCAAATGATAAATATCCTGCTTTTTTTAAATCACTTTCTTGTCTACAGCGGCTACTAGTTATTTATTCAAGAATTACCCTCTTTGAAGGTAACAAACGAAACTTTTATCCTCTTAAGGATAAATATCAGAGAGATTTTCGCCTTGAACCATGGTAAGTGTGAAATCATAGACTAGTCAAGCTTCCGCCGATTTGTATGACAAATTTGAGTATTGCCGTATATAAATATATTTTTAAATAATTTAGATTTCTAATTCATCCACTACCGCCACAAATTATAAAACAAATAAATTTGAACACGATTCACAACCACATTAAAAAATGTCGCTTGCAACCACCACAACAACGCCTCTCTCATTTGTCAAACGTCAAAAAGCAGTCAATGAATTTTGAATTTAAAAATGAAACTTAAACAGAAAGGGAAAAAGGCGCAAAAGGTGTAATATATACCTACATATATAAGCAAAAAGCGCAGGAGGGAAAGTGGTGACGAAAGGTATCCCCCTTTTGACGCACAAACCCAAAATCATCACACTCCTAACTACGTTATTATTTCTTTGATATAACTGTAAGTATGTTTGAATGTATGCATGTCTCTTGGTCGCAAGGGCATGTGCATATAATTATGTCGAAACAAACTTACACTTGCGCGCCAGCAAATCACCCCCTCAATTGAAATACAATTTTATTTTATAATTACATACTCGCACACACATTCTATACTTATGCACAGATGAAGGTGCATATGCATTTGTGTATGGTGCTCTGTGACCAATATTTAAAAAGCGTAAGCGTTTGCTCATTGAGCGTGGCTCGGTGTCTCTGTTATCGCCCGCATTCTAACTTTGACTCACTGCTGGTTATTTGCTTTTACATTTTTCGATTATGTTTATGATTAATGTGCTTGCGGCTTGTGGCTAACGGTCGTTGCAGGACATGTCACGTTGTGGCATATGGCACGGTTAGGCCTTCTACCCAATTTGCTTTTTCATTAGACTTGTGTATGTATTTTAGTTTTGGTTGTATGTGATTGTACTTTAAAGTACCAGCAACACTACATAAACACACACACGCATAAATGTATGGGTATTAGTAAAAATGTATGCTTGAGTGAAAGAATTGAGAGTCACCCCCGTGCAAAGGTTTATAGAGCTGATCGCAGTCAAAACACCTTTGACATCGTTACCACGAGCGTACCAGTGTACGTGTGTGCGAATATGCCGACTTCATTATTTTTTCAATTTTAGTTAAATCTGCAGAATATTTATTAAATGCAAAAATATAAGCTTTTATATTAAACTTTTAAAAATTGTTTATGCTTGCCCTTAGCTCTTGTACTATCGTGATCAAATTGAAAGAAAATTTGTCCATTTCATTTCCTTAAAGTGATCCCTTCCCGGTGCAATACACTTATGCCAACGAATTTTTCAGTCATCATAGCACTTGGAAAAATTCTTCGTCGTAATGGCCATCAGAGCCTTCTTCGATTAGGCTTTTATATCCTCAATTGAGTCAAACGGTGTCCTCGGAGTGGTCATGTGAATTTGCTGAATAGCCAGAAGTTACACGAAGATAAATCAGGCGAATGTGGTGGTTGCGGCACGATATTAGTTGAAAACGTGCCGAAATGATCTCGAATAACCAATGCATTATGAGATGGTGCATTATCGCATTTCCTTGTTCAATAAATTCGGACATAGTCACTAGCAGTACTACCAATTTACAGAAAAAAAATACCGATTCGAAAAATACGCGAAGTATAGATTAAAAATTCACCTTTCAATTTGATCACAGTAGTTTAACCCTAAGATATTATTCTCTTTTCATTAATCATGTTAGAGGAT
Source organism: Bactrocera tryoni (assembly GCF_016617805.1). Taxonomy (NCBI): domain Eukaryota; kingdom Metazoa; phylum Arthropoda; class Insecta; order Diptera; family Tephritidae; genus Bactrocera; species Bactrocera tryoni. Next base: position 8,628,291 of record NC_052503.1, on the reverse strand, counting down.
GTCATATTTTCTAAATTAGAAGACAAATAAATTCTGGCTCATGAGTTTTGCTTAGTATTTCTTATGTCGTTAAAAAAAATCGAATTTTTTTATGGTTTTATTAAATTTGGTTGGCAAGATTTCTCGAGCACCACTCAGACTGATCTTCATGAAATTTTACACAGACCTTTGAGATACAGGTCTTAAAGACTTAGACGAAGGATTTTTTTCGATTACAACTACTATGTGAAAAAGAATATCAAAAAAGTCCAGCTTTCAGTTTTTTTCCTTCGTCCAAGTTTTAAGTTCGGGTTTTAACTAAAACACCTATTTTTTCATCCTAGATGATCCTGAAAGGAATTATTAAGCCAACGCGGTCACATCGTTTTTCCAAGAGGTCACCGGAAAAGGCATCGCAATGGCCGAGTTTAAGATGTTTTTTTCAAAAATTTCAGAATTTCTTTGTTAATAGTGTATGTTTGTAAGAACAAAAAATTCTAATAAATATTTAATTTTTTATATCAGAAAAAAATTGTTAAAAAAGGCTGTTTTTTACCCGAAGAAAATCCATGTAACCCCTTAAAAGAGAATATTAACTCTAAATTACTAAAAAATATATATTTCAACCAACTGATTTTGACTGCACTTCCTGGCAACTAGATATTAGACTAGTTTCAGGCTGAGTGTCAGACATGAATCGGAGATATTCTGCAATTCTTTGAAAGCTTATTTTGAAATGGTTCTTATACGTACGGATGTGGGTCAATTCCTTTTGATATTAAAGGTTTATGCTTGTTTCTTCTCTGAAATAATCTATAATCTATAAATATGTATCTATACTGACTTAAAGAACATTGAAAATTATTCTTCTTCCTCTTTATTGGTGTAGGCACCGTTTACCGACTGAAAATCTTTAGAGAAAGTAAAACGTCTAATATTTTTTCTCAGCAATTAATATTGAAAACATATCTCCGCAGCGATTTATAACTGTACATGCAGATGTATGTATCTAATACAAATATGCTGGATTAAATACAAACATGTATATGTATAAAAAATATATGTATGTGTGTGATTAAATGAGGTTCTTGGTTAGTAAGCATCATCCTTCTTTGAATTGAAGTAAAATTTCACGCATACGCGCACTCATCATTATCGCATCAACAACACCAACAGCAATATTCCGAACGACGAATTTATATGCGTATTTTTATTCGGCTCACTGTATCGAAAATATATTAAAATAATTACATACGCAGCCACGCGCCAGAATAGGAATGCACACACACACGAGTAACCACGTCCATGTGTGCGCGCAGGAGCGCTTAAGAAGCGAAGGTTTTCACTAAAAGTTGAAGTAAGCGAGAACAAATACATGTATGGCTGTGTGCCTGTATGCGTGTGTATCTTTGCGATTTCTTAATTTTCTCATATTTTTATTTTACTACACCCACAACGCTGTGCAAGTACAGGCGCACAATCGGACAGACACACACACATATACATACATATGTACATATACATATGTATGTGTACATGTGCTGGCTTCTCCTCTCATTTGCTCGTTCATCTCTTTTGGTGAAAAATTAATTTCATTTCATATTTTTCGCACTCGTGTAGCTCGCCTCTGCACATCCTTGCTTCTCAGGCGGCGTCTCATTAAGCATACGCCATCTCTGTCTAACACTAATTTGTTTGTTCCCTCAGTTGCTGCGGCCGCTTTGCTGCAGTTGTTGGCTTTCAAGCGAAAAAGCCCGCTAAAGGCGTTAGCATGTGTGCCACTGCGTATACACATACAAGAGCGACCTGTAGGTGTGTGTGTGTGAGCGTTTTTATTTCACCCCCTCCTCCACATAATGAATGTGGCGCAATCAAAAATTTCCGTAGAAAAAGAAAGAATACTAATAATGAAATATAAAACAGAAAATGTACATTGGCCGAACTGTGTAACAGTTTACTACGCATATGTATGTGTGAAATACATATGTACAATACGTACATGGATTTCAAAAACTAACAGTGTGTGTATTTATGAATAATTGCGTATGTGCGTGTGGGCGTGAGCCTGTAATTAATGCGGCCATCTGTATCAAGAGTATTTAGTTTTATGCATTGCTTGCAACGGAAAGAAACACACACACACACATACATGTGTAGCGGTTTCACAACAGTAATTCTAAAGCGGTTGCTGAACAGCCAATGAATTGTCACTACACTTCCAGCCTCCTGCACCGGCCAGCCACTTACTCGTAGCTACCTGCCGACCGTAGCTTAAGCCCCCTTTCGCACAGTGTCCAGCGCGACTGACACGTGCTGTTGCATATTGCAGCCTTTGGCGGTGATCAGCACCGTTACAAGTTACAAGTCCAATTTTATCAATATAAGAACAGCCAACGCTGCCAAACACACACACGCACACATACATTTCGGGAAATTATTATCGCAGCCATTGAAATGCCGCTATCGGCCACCATTCCCCAAACGCAACCTCCCACTCCCTGCCGCAGACTAAAGTACACAGTTGCCGTCCTGCGTGAGCCAGACCAGACGAATAGGAAGAATTATCTCGCAAAATTTTTCACAAAATATGAACACAAAATAAGCGAAATTCTTCGGTAAGAAGGGGCCAGTGCACAAAGAGAATAAAAACGTGGAGTGTAAAAGGAAAAAATCCCAATTTTCCTGCGTCAAAGCGAAAACTTTCTTTATTTTCTATTGCCTCCACCCACCCCCTTCCCGTGTAGTACAAATTTTGTGTGCTTGCTTTTGTTGCCAGGCTTCCCGTGCAATTTCTTTGCCATTCACCCGCGCGTGCCCGCCTTTATAAAACCATCAAATTATTTTCTTTTCCATTTCTGACACTCAAAGCAACAACAACTGTGCAAGATGTGGAGAAATATTATTTTCTAGTTATTCCACGCTTGGTCTGCTACACAGACATGTTCTGGCCGACAGTGCAACCAGCCGTCCACCCGCTCTTCCCCACTGTTTGCCTACAATTCGCCTATTCTTTTATTATCCTTTTAGATGGAAGTTTTTCATTTTTTCGCCTTCGCATTTATTCCTCCTCCCTCCCACTGTGTACACAAAGGTTTAGCGAAACTTGTTTGTAGTTTACGGTGAATTAGGTCGGTTGGAAATTTTTATGACTACTGAATTTGGCAGCGTAGCCTTAAGGATTGTAAAAAGCGCCCGTAAATAAAACAAGAGTTACTCTGCCTTTTTATTTTTACAGGCTTGAGAGTAGAATTAAAGACTATATAGAAAACTTGATTTATTTCTACTAATGGAGTCGATGGATTTTCTCGAGAAACGAAACTATAAAAGAGAGAAAAGAAAGAACTAATAATCTTTTATACAGCTATTCGAGATCTACAACACTAGCGTGTATGTGATCCTTTTCCGTATTTGCTGATCTTTGGAAAATGAGCTCGTCATACACGAGCTGTGCCCGAAAGTCTATCTGCCTTCACAACAAAAGTTACAAAAGTAAAGGTAAATAAATCAATTATAAGCGTAATTGAAGTCGACAACATCAGAAGCACAACCATTATACAAAGTGCCAGACGTACCATCTTAAATAATTCGTCAGTGATGATATACTAGGTAGGTGGGTAGGAGTGCAACCCTGTTGCATTTCGGGCTCAATTAGAACTAGCTGTGCCATTTCTGTGCACTAGTCGTAGATCTTTATGTTACTGCTATCACGTTTCATCTTCTCTTTCAAACCATTTTGTGGTTTCGATGAAGCTACTAATGTCCGATATGCTTTTTGTAGACATCCATTCAAGGTTTGGTGCTTGATGGATTTCAAGTGTTTTGTGTCGGATTTGCGATAGGGCTGGGCATTCACAGAGAAATTGGAAATTGTTTCCTTATTCTCCAAATGGCCAATGCCCTGTTATAGTAGCAGTTGGTCTGTAGATACTGTTCCTGGACCTATTTAAAAAGTCACTATTTTCTTGTCATATGTTGGCCATATCTGTTTAGCCATATTGCATTTTGTTATATTTTTCCATCTATTGTTTGCTAATCGTTGAAATTGTAAATTGAGCTCTCTCGTGATTGATCCTAGCGTACTTGGTATCCACTCTGCCTCTGATTCGTTTAGGAAAGCTCCTGCCTTTGCCAACTCGTCTGCTTTTTCTTTGTCGTAAATGTTCCTTTGGCCGGAAACCCAGATTATGTCAGGGTGGAGCTTGTGAGCTCAAAAGCATTCTTGCAGTTAAGGAGACGACAAGGCCAGGAGAGCCGCCTGGCTTTCCGAGCTGCTTTATGTATCCTCTCGTAGTTATTTAATAGTGCTTCGCAGGCTTTCTCTATGCCCAGTTCGGTAGACGGATACAAAGAGTTGTCCGTTCGTCGGAATATATGTACTCCCGTGCCTACCCCACAGTCCATTTTGGACCGTCGGCATAGACTGAAATTGTATCTTCCTCCCCTACTATGCCCCTTCTCCATTCACGTCTAGAGGGTATCCTCACCTGAAAGCATCTTTTGAAATCCAGCATTGGGAGAATGTAGTCTGATTTATTGACGTTTACACTGTGGTGTAGGATATCATACTATTTTACATAGTTTGATTTTGTCAAAGAGTGAAAGCAACAGCTTGCTAAGGTTTCCTAATAGACTACCGTAGACCCAAGTTCAATCAAATCAAAATATATTTCTGCTTCGTTTTACCAACGCTCATATCTCCAATAGTTGTGGATCTCCTGTTAGTAGTAGGAACTTATAAAGGTATGTTCTTACAAGACCCCATGACCCACGGAGCTAATACTTGTATTTCCTCCACAGAACTTATAAGGGTATGTTCTTAAAAGACCCCACGATGCAAATATATATGTTCGACAAAATGGTAGAAATATTCCGTCAAGGAGATGCAGTATCCTTTTGCTCGCTTTTCTATGAATATTCACATATTCGGGTAAAATATTGTGCTTCCCTGGGCAAGTATGTAGGTAGAAGCATGCTTGTGGTCGTATCTTAGAGCATTATAGTGTGTGTATGAAAATATAAAAGTTATAAGCCCCAACTGTGTTGTATATCAAAATATTTAAAAGCAAATATAATACTCGTATTAGGACAGCGGGGAAGCGACAAAAGGATGAAAGGCAGAAATTGTAATATCACCGCACATAAGCAAACTGTGTGTGCCTCTGCATACTAATACACATACCTACATAGGCATATACTCGTACAACTGTATATAAAGCCACTCATACGAAAATGAAAAAGTGTCGAACTGTAGCAAAATACTTTAATGTAGTGCCTTCGGGGGTGGAGGCGTATGTATGGTGCCACACATTGTGGGCAAAGGCAGGTGGAAGAGTGCGTGGCGAACAACTTTCATAAACGAAGTCGCAAATATGTATGTGAATGCACAAGCAAAACGAAACAGAGTCAACAAACACAGCTTCAAAGCTTCATAGCTATAGAGCAGTTGGTACTATATTGCTGCTTCGTTGTTGTTGTTCGTTGGAGTGCACGCTGTGTAAATTGCGTTGGAATGTTCAAAATACACACATACATACATATTTCCATATATGTGCGTAAGTGCCTATGCCATTTTGCGTATGTGTGAATTGTAAATAAATAAAAAATAATATTAAACAGTTTACACAGGCATTTGTATGTATGTGTGCACACATATAATACGAGAGTTTATTGATTTTTTATGAAAATGCCATTTTGGTTCGATACCACTTTTGAGCCTCAATACGCTTGTCGATGAAATTGCCGCCAGACGTGCATGAACACGTACACATTCACATGCACGCAGGAACATTGCTAGCTTCGGTTCCAAGCTCTGCGTACTCATAATATTTCGCCTTGCATTGGTATTAAAATTATTTAATCTTTATAGCAGTCGTTCAGCCAGCGGGGCAGTTCGAGCGCAGTTAGCTGATAACCCATGATTTCCAATCGCACTTTGTACACTCAACTGTCAAACTTTAATGTGCCTCACGCCCCCACCAATGCCGCGGACACCGCTCGGCCACCCTCAGCCCATGTTGAGCACCAGCTCGACTGCTCGATGGCTCCACAGGCTTTGCATAGCGATATGGGGTGGTTGTGCGCCTGTATGTATGCTTTCAAGGCGTCTATAATGCGTAAATGTGTGTGTGTGTGTGTGTGTGTGTACATGTGTGAATTTATTTACAACAATATTTTTTATCGCAAATTTTTTATTATTTTCGATAGCAGCTATTCAAATGAGATACGATAAATTGTGCATAAAGCAATGGCGAATGACAATTTTTAATGAGCAAGGCTATGTACATACATAGAAGTATATCCAAGTACAGTCGCCCCACAAACTCATAATGTGTTTAGTCGAAACTGGGTGCTGACGAACAAATCTAAAGACATATGCATGTGCATGTGTACGTCGTCCATGTATTGAAACTTTGTGATTATTTCATCATAAAATTCGGTAGTTTATTAAAATACACACATACATACATATATAAATACATAAATATATGTACGCATCTATTTTTTTTCATTTTGTAATATGTAAGAGTATTGTGCTTATATGTATATACTATAACGGTACTCATACTAAATCTACAGACGAATTATTAATATTTGTTTTTATATGAGCTAATAACTGAAAATATGAAAAAAGAATTTGGTTTATTGAATTGACGTCAGCTCTCCACCTCGCCAAAATTAAAATGTGGCAATAATGAAAAACAATCAAGAAGCTTTGTATGGCGGATGTGTTAAATGTTACACTCATATAAAGTATATATTTACATATAATACATACATGTGTACAAATGAAATTATTATGTGGAGTTGTGAGGTTTGTAAATAAGATCCGAACGAAAAATTAAGTGCATAAATTAGAAAGATATTTCAAAGCTTCTTTTCATAGAAATTGTAATTTTTTTGTAAAAATGCCTTCCGAAAATCCATTATGGAGTTTTTTTCTTTCGTCCAAATTCTAAGTTATGGTTTTAACTAAAACACATATTTTTTCCTCTTTAAATTATCCCATAAGGAGTTAACCTGCCAAAGCGGGCGCATCTTTTTTCCGAGGAGTCGCCGGAAATGGCCGGGATTAATTTTTTTTTCTAAATTTCAGAATTTTTTGTCAATAATGTATGTTTGTAATAATAAAAAATTCTAATAAAATATTAAATTTTTTTATGAGAAAAAAACTGTTGAAAAAATGCTGTAAAAAACAGGTTAAAAACAGGTTTAAAAAACCGAGGAAACCCATGTAAACACATAATCGAGCATTTAGAAGCTAATGATGCATAAGGGTATTCACAACCTTTCCAACCATATATGTATCTATGTACGAGTATGTATATAACAAAATTTCGATCTGCAGATCGCTTTTTTTTCAGATCAAAACCAGGGAACACAACTTTAACAAGTCGAAGCAAAATTATTTGAAAACAATTTACGGGTGATCCAAGTAGAGGTACTTTCTTCAGTAGCCTTTTTTTGACAGATCATGTGTGAATCGTGTCAAGCTGTCATGTTATTTTTGTTTAGTATTGTTTGGCATTTCATCATGGAAAGACTTACCCCTTAAGAACTTTTGATGAAAATTCAGATTCTGAAGAGAATGTGTTTCAAACGCTTCGTTCAACTTATGGTCAACATAATCGGCCTACTGAGCCTACTATTCGCAACACCATCAGCCATTTTGAGACCCAGCATTCATTATTGGATAATATTCGCCCGAATAAACCACATCCAGCACGCAGTCAGGTATAGTGTACACTCTCAGGTATACATGAAGACCGTGGAGAGTCAATTCGGCACCGTTCACAGTAACTCGGAGTGACGTATGGAACGACTTGGCGCATTTTACGTCGGTATCTTAAGTTGAAAGCGTACAAAATGCAGCTTGTGCAAGAACAGAAGCCGCTCGACCTTCCAAGCGACATCGCTTCGCTCTATGGGCTCTTGAAAAGTTCCAAGAAGCCAAATTTTGTTCAGCAATGAGGTCCTTTTCTGGCTCAATGGGTATATAAACAAGCAAAATCACCGCGTTTTACACGAAGAGCAAGCTGAAAAGATTCAAGAATTGCAATTTTATCCAGGAAAAAACTACTGTTTGGTGTGGTCTGTGAGCCGGTGGAATCCTCGGTCCATATTTCTTCAAAAATGATGCCGGTGAGTTCGTAAACGTCAATGGCGACCGTTATAGGGCCTGATAACCAACTATTTAATGCCGGAAATTGTTCGCGGCGACGTTTGGTTTCAACACTTCCACTTCCCACACATCGCATTTCGAGAAACAGATAATTTCACGTTTAGGACCGGTCGATTAGCCACCAAGATCGTGTGATATCATCCCGTTAGACTTTTTCCTTTAGGGTAAATTATAAGTCTATGCGGACAATCCCGCTTCGATTCAGGAGCAAAACATCACACGTGTCATTCACCAGTTACCAGTCGAAATGCTCGAACGAGTCATCGAAACGGATGGACCATGTGAGACATAGCCGCGGAAAACATTTGATAGAAATAATCTTCAAAAAATAAATGCCAAAGAATGTTCTTTCGAATGATAGTAAATTTTAAGTTACTTCAAAATTCCAAAACAACGCTTCATCTAATAATGAATAATAATGAATGGAGAGATGAAATAATCCATGAGTGTTCACTGTGGCGAGTACTATCGTCCTTCGGTCTGTCAACTCTTTTTTCTTAAAGGGGTATTCAACTCTAGAAATTTTAAAAAGTCGCCATTGTTTTTATAACTCAATACTTTTGATATTCAAAAATATCTCCCTAAAAGGATTTTTCAAAATTCAAATTATTTCCGAAGTTATAGCCGTTTTAGTATCGTGGTAACAAAAGACGACTGGGCGTAAAACTTCAAACGCATTTTTCTCGAAACTACTTCTGGTCTTAGACTAAGTATCCTCTGGGTAGCCAATAAACATCCGTTTGAGTTGTGCGCTGGGTTTGGGAGCCGCCACGTAAAAAAAAACACCTCCAATGAAACTAGGCGATGAAAAAAATAAATTTGTAATATTTAAAAAAAAATCGAAGGCAAATTTAAAAAATCGACCTCTAATTTTGAGTAGCTTTTTTGGAAAAAAAAAAATTGCATTTTTATTCTCAAATAACACGACCTATTTTACCCATAATTCAATGAAAAAAAATTTTATGAAAGTAGTTTTGTGGATTAGTTAATGGTAAAAATATCAATTGCCAAATTTCGGGCATTTTTATTTAGCAATTGATCAAAACAAAAGTTATTTAACGAAAATAACACAATCTGGAATCATGCATACTACGAGTATATACAGTACTCAAGTTTGGAAATCTGGTATGAATATATACTAGCAAATAGGGTGTGTGATATTTGTATATGTTACTAGTGTAAGAAGCGTACATCTATATATAACTTTATTTATACGAAAACAATAACATTATTTACACACTGTGCTAATAACAAACAAAATTTTATATAAAAATTGAATAATTGCCATAGTACGAGTGATAGAAGCAAAGCAGTATTTGTACCAAAAGCAACTTTATAATAAATTAAGTAAAAATAGTTTTAAAATGCATAAATATTTTGAAAATTCAATTCATTTTTTTCATAATCCAATCTATATCATATATAGTACATATATAATATTTTTTTTTTTGTCCAATGTCTTTAATTTTAATTGCCAATTGGAAGTCTAATCTTCGGATATCGCTGCAATTCGTAAGCGTAATGAAAGTGTACGGTTTCTGCACTTTGTTGGAAGCATACACATGTATATACATTGGCATATTATGTACATGGTGGATTGGACTCACAATGTCTTTGGCTAAATGCTTAAATCTTTTATTTGTGTTTGCTGTAGAAAATTCGTATTAAAAATATTGTTTGCGTGGTTGCTGCTGGCGCTCCGATTTGCACTGCCTGACGACAGTGATATTCGCAGGAATTCGCCTTTTCTTCTTATCGGCACCATCAATGAGACTATTGTGCTGATTAGTTTTACGTTTAGTGTGTTGTCGCGGCACCTGTGTGGTTCTCATTCGATACGAATGTTGGAAGAGTAGTTTTCGCTTGGAAGCACTTGAAAGTTCAACTCGTTTGCATATTCACTTCACAATTGACCAAGTGTTCGAGACGGCCTTACTGTAATTCCACTATGGCACGCACACATGCCCAAATTCATATGATGTACGTACGTATGTATGTGGCAGTGTGCATTATTTGCGAATTCGATTATCCTTTGTTTGCCATTCACTTCATGAGCATACACACACTGCAAGAAATTTTTCGTTTTCCCTTTTTGTTTTTTTTTTCAATTTTACATGAACGCTCACACTTTTTCGCCATTTATCTTTTCTTATCACTTTATCATTATACTGTTTCCCGTTAGTTTAATGTTGTTTGAGTTTTTATTATAATTCAAAATTACCTTTTTTATTTATTATTTTATTTATGGTTTTTGTTTTTAGTTTAAAAAATATATAGCAACACACCAACAACATTCAGATTAGAACCAAAATACATAGAGAGCAGAAAAAAAAATTAAAGTATAGAAGAAGGAGAAGAAGAACAAGAGCCTCTGCTCTATTTGCTGGCAGTTAATTTCCAAACTTACAGAACTTTTACAGGGTGTATCACTTATTTATCATACCGACAAAAATTACACGCGGAAAGTGTAGCCTTACACGGCCACTTCTGTTCACGGACGCGTTTTCTGTAGACTGATTTGAATTTTCCATCTTCAAGCATGGCGAACCATAGTAAAGGCAGTAAGCAGCCCCTCACAACTCCGACACACCAACACGGCCGAAAGGATACTTCAGAGAGCCAGCTTTTCCGTGCGACTCCCACACAATGGCAACGCATATGGGCACCTCGTGCTGGTATTGGTGAGTGTTGACTCCATCGTGCGGTTACCACCCTTATTAGCATTTCCTTTCGCAAGTGTCTAAGACTTAGACTCTAAGTGCCGACTCGATTGCTGCTAGAGCGCACGATATTGCTTATGACTATCAACAAGCTAAGTATATATAAGTCCATTCAATTCGCTCATTTGTTACTGTCGTATTTACTTTCGCTCTCGAACACAAGAGCAAAAAACGTAAAAAGGATTTGTTGTGCGCGTGTATGTGTGCGCTTGTTTATATTATACTTGTATTTATATTATTTGTTTTGCGGTTTCGACATTTCTCTCGTATGTCATAAGGGGACGATGGACAGAATTCGCATGGAGATTAGATTACTGCCTCCAAAGAGTAACTCTTTAAAAGGTTACTTTAAAAATGGTGAGTTTGGGTTCGATTAGAATCAGATAAAACACGATCCTTTGGTAGTCCGACCATAAATATAAGATATTTTATTCTCTAATACATATTTACATACCTATGTATTTCAGCTTGCCAACTAATTGAAATTTCTCTTATAAACATTTCATCTTTTGGTCACCTGCTGATTATCTGCCGAAAGTAAACCCAAGGAAGGCCAACTGTCTGGGAAATTTTCTATTTGAAATTGAATTTCAGCTCCTTCAAAAGCTTGTCGGAGTAACTACAATTTTACTGCCTCAAAGCTGCTTCAAAACTTTGGCACTGTAGACGCAGCACTCCATTTAAAATCGTGAGTCCTCATTTGGACAATTGGGACAATTTATAAAATATTAAAATTTACAAATAAATAAAATTATTTTATATAATATACTTATATTGTATTATATTTTGTCTTGCGTACTAGATTATTTACACTCGTAAGTACATACATATATATGTACATATGTATATCTACACATGGATGCAAATGTTTACACACACACATCCATAAACATCAGGAAGAGCCATAGTGTGTAGAGCACCACCAAAAAACGAACATAGAGAACATAAGTCAAATTTATAATTACAATGCGCCTGCGCGCTCACATTCCAGTGCCGATGTTAACACAATGTGAGAAACGCTGTTATACGCACACATACATACATATAAATATTGGTGACATTCATACAACTGCATGGAGATGTAAGTATGTGTTCTATACAACTGCTGCACCCTGTATAATCTGTCTGTTTACAAGCGCTTGCTGTTTTTTATCAGCGAAAATGATGAAGATAACGCCATTAACAAGGCCAAACACAATTTGACTAGTTGTTGTTATTGTTGATTGTCTGTTGCGCGCTAAACAAATTGAGTCCAGTGTGGGTTGTCTTGTCTGTTGTTGACTGCTTCGTTGACCGGTAAATTGTAAATGGGTTAGAACATGTTTGTATGTGTGTGTGTGAATGTGTGTCACATATATACATAAGTACATACATATGTATGTGTGTAGTCTACAAACGAACAACAATTAACTAGTCAAAACGTTGTTAAAGGCTGTAAGTTAGTAATTTAATTTCAATCAAAATAATAAAAAACGGGAATTTTAAAGTTAAGTTTTAAAATTGAATTTAATTTAATTCTATATCCCATTACCAGTTACCATCGAAACACATACATACATATGTACACATTTGACGGGCGCTGCAATGTAAAGAACCAGGCCTACACATTTTAATCAATCATGATTGTTTCCACGTCACACTACTCTTCCACTCATTATTAGAAGAAATTCAGTATTTTGCAGATTTCCTTGTGTTGCTTATGGGCGCGCAACGTGTCGGGCAGGAAGAGAGTGGGGTTGGGGTTCCTAAGCGGCGGTGAGGGTGTGAGCCGCAGGGCATTCAAATGATTGCCGGAAATTGTCGGGCAATGTACGCAATGCAAAGCGTGCCTCAACTGTGGTGGCACTTGTAAGAAACTTTATGAGCCATTGCCTTGTGTTGCTTCGACTTTTTAAAATTCACTTAAATTTGTGCTTGGCACGAAATATTCAAATATTTGTGCGTTATTTAGTTTATTGTAGTTTTTAATACGAAAATAGCAAGTATATTGTCATGAAAGCAAAATGAATTTGCAACAACAACCACAATGCCAAATAAAAATATGGAGGTAATGAGAATCACAAAACTGAAGGAAATTTATTGCTTAGATAGAATAAATGAGGTTGATTTAGGGGTGACACACACACACACATTGGCACACATTGTGATTGAGCACGCAAAAATGCAAAGTTTTACATTTCATTTCAGGTTTTTATTAAATATATCGATTGCGTATGATTATGCATAAACTTGTATGGATTTATATTATTTGCTTTGTCTAAGCAAGGAGGAAATACGATTTGATACCAAAGTATTGTAATTTCTTAAATCTGCTTTGTATACCTTTACATACATATATTTGTATGTATGTGATACATAAATACTTTCAGTTTGACTTTTTGCGTTGCCGCATAGCCAGCAACTCTTTGTACTGCTCGATAGATCCATCCTCGTGCTTGGAGGCGTAACTTGGACTCGGCTTTTCTTTCTCTTCGGCAACTTTTACACGCTCCGTATCCTTTTTGGAGCGTTTGGACTTCTTGATATTGTCACGCACACGTTTGCCAAGACGCGATGTCGCCAGCACTTTGCTTACTTTAGAGCTCTTCAAATAGCGCGAATGCCACGACTAAGAAAAACGAGGCAAACAATCATAATCAGAAAAAATATATATCATTTTCCAAAAATGTGTACTTACTTCGGAACTAGTTTTATCACGTTCATCCTCTTCGCTCGAATCCAGTGATATTACGTCTGCATCCTGCTCTTCATTGGCTGTGCTGGCTTTGTTTGGTGAAGTTGCAAAGGATGATTTTGTGTTTGTGTCTTCTTCCAGATGCTCAATCATTTCCTCTTCAAGATCACCACCTTCGAGCGAGATGACATCATCATTGCCATCGTCCTCATCTTCCAGACTGGGTGCTAAGTTTTCCTCCTCCTTTTTCGGCAGTGCAGTATTTGTGGTCGAAATGTTTGCTTCGGTTGCAGTATCTGCAGAAACATCTATTTTTTCAGCCACTTCCACAACAGAAGGGTTTTGTGATTTATTTGTTTCGGCCGTTACTTCGTTAATTGTTTGTGGATTCGTTGCAGACTCCGTATTTTCAGTGGCCGATGGACCCACATTGGGTTCATTGACTTCCATATGATCGTCTTGTTGATCATTTTCCGTTTGACTTTCGATCAGTTCACCTTCTTCTGGTTCCGTTAGTTTTCGTTCCCGTGAAGTTGTATTAGCAACCTTATCTTCTGTGCCGTTAGCACTGCCGCTTTTAGCACACTCAACTTGTGTTGCTTTCTTTTTATCTTTCTCATTGTGTTCGCCGTCCGAACTGTCACTGATGAATAATGTTTCTGGCTCTGGAATTATTGGTATAACATCTGGTGTTGGCGAACGCGACCTTGTCTCTGCCTTCACATCTTTTGTAGCAGTCAAGGATTCTTTATTTTTAGATTTATTTTCAGATTCGCTAACCCCGGATTCGGGCTCCTGGTTGCTGATGCGATAATTTCTCTTCATTTTAGTTGGTTTTGTTGTTTGAGCTTCATCTTCTTTGCTCATTATTTTCACATTTGATTTGCTAGCCGTTTTAATATCAGCCCTGGTAGTTTCTTTGCTCGCCTTCGAAGAGGAAGTTTGCGATTTTTCAGCATCTTTACTTTTCTCGCTAGATTTACGTCTGCGTTTACGTTTATGCTCCTTGGGGGTAGTTCCGTTTGTGGATTTAAGAGCGCCCTTTTTTCCATCACCCTTTTCGGGATCTGAGTCTACTTCGATTTTTGTTACTGGCTCGAGGGCTAGTTGCGAGCGTATGGCCCTCGCACGGGCTTGCAATTCCAGAAGCTCCAACACGCTTATTTGTCCATTATCTGCAAATTAAAACATAACTAGGATTAAAAGAATGCGAACAAAAAATTTTCTTATTTTATTGTTGAAAGAATGCTTTCGTTGTGCTGAGCCAAACTTTATTATAACACACCGTAAGTTTACTACTTAAAAAAGTATTCATTTTTCGTAGTTAAACTTGAGTGTTTCACTCAATATTGTTTGACTTTTTCAGTCATTTCTTAAATTTTGCCCTGTGATACTTACTTTCATCTTTTTCGGCAGGATTTTTTGTGGATTTTTTGGTGTTGTTTTTAGCGTCTGATGCGTTGGATTTTTTCTTTCCTAAAATAAAATATTTGCTGGTTTAAAATCGAAAGTGTTATAAATATATTTATATATATTTTTTTTATGAAATATGGAATACGCCCTTGAGGACCGTGAACGCGATGCCTTCACTTCGCAAGTGGGTGAGGAGGAGGAAGACAATGAGCGAGAATTTCGGGTGCTCTTGAATGATAATCAGAGTCTAATGAAGCGTTTGGAAGAGTTCAAACGCGCATGTGACGAACATGAAAAGCATGCACGTAAGCGTTGCAAGCGTCGCTACTACAATCTTGGTTTGATGGCGCGCATCGTTATGGAAACCACAGACGATGAACTCAGGAGTCTGTTAAAGAACGGTGCACGCACATTTCTCATTGACACCGTGACTAGTAAGCGCAACGAATTTGAACAATTGCTCATTCGCTCTAAAACCATAATTGATAAATTTCAAGAGGAAGAACCCAGAATTCGCATACCAATTGGGATAGCATTGCAGTTTCAGGGTGACTGCTGTCGTATTGGACGTTTGCGTAACAATTGTTCGGTGCTTTTACATCGGGGCGATATCATGACGCTAACTCTCGATGAAGCTTACCGTTATTCCAGCTTTCGAGAAATTGCCTATGTCTTAAATTTGAAATATTATTTTAAATCATTGAAACTTGATGATATTTTGCTGCTCGGAAATGAGGTAAAAGGCAAGATAGTTAAAAAACTTAAAAACAATATAGCGCTGGTAATTGAAGATGCTGGCATAATTAATTCGTATGAATATATCGAGCTACCAAATCAATGCTACTCATTGTCCAACGAAACTTTTCCCGATTTATTTATGAACGACCTTCAGTTGGCCGCCCAATCGAAAGCCGATTTTATCGTATTGCCACGCATCCGCTGTAAGCCATTCCTTCGTACCTTGCGTAACAGTTTAAAAGACGAATATAATTTAAAATTAATAGGCACAATCGATTTAGAATTTATCAGTTCAAAAATGCTCGATTTAATGGGCATCGTTAAATTACTGGATTATGTTTGGATACAAGACATGTTCTGTGCCAGCATTTCCATGCAAAATCATATAATTAACGATTTAATACCGTTGGCGAAATGTCTGAAAAAGCCCATTATAGGAACAATACCATTGGAACGTTGTAGTGACTTTAAGCGATTTGAAAATCATGATTTTCTCTGGCGCATTGATACGATGTTTATACAGAAGAGTAGTTGGTGCAACAAATACCCACTGATTGTGAAAAAATTGTTGCCTCTAAAGGATTTTCACAAAGCTATTGTAGAAAATTCGACGGCTTTGAAAAATATTCTGTCCTCTTACCAAAGCATAGTTAATTTCATAATACGGACAATCACGTCAGTGGAATGTCAAGCGATTGTAATGCATAGCAAATGCGAAACGGCTGCTGTGGCGCTGGGGCGTGTGGAAATTTATTGTCCCGTCTTAATGATGTTGCCTTTAGAAAGTATGGAGGAAAACGAATTTGAATGCAAGTTGAAATTGGCAAAGGCACTGAACTTGCGACGGAACTTGCGTGGTATTCTCTACACTAAAGAAATGAACGAGACGAATCTCAGCCCAATTGAATATGGCATCGAATTTGGGCGCGTTAGTGGCTTATTGGAAACCGGTGATTTTGTAATTACACTGGAAGTCTGCAAGGAAGATGAAGACGACGTTCAGTATGGTATTAACGAGGACGTAGTTATACTTCGAGCTTTCTATTTGCCCCCAATACCTATTGGTGAAAAATTTAAATACAGTTAACAGGTCTTCAATATTGTTAAATTGTTTAACAATAATAAAAAATTCAAAATTAAATGCAAACATTTATATTATTCCGAAATGTTTGCATGCGAATAAATTTTTGCTTAGCTCACCGGCATTAGAAGATGTACCTTCGATTTCACTATCTGATGAGATTTCTTCAAGTGAGATATGTTCTGCAATCAAAAATAACATAAAATTACAAATCAAATCAATATATACATTTGGTCGAACATACCTTCTTGGTGTTCCACATCAGAATCGCCGGATGATTCTGTATCCGACGGGCACTTTGTGGCATTAATTATGGATAGCAATCGTTTGGTAGATATACCTAACAATTCATTCAGGCAGAGCTCCTCAATTTCATCCATACTTTGTTTCTAAGTAAATTTGGTACCATTAGAAAATATTTGCAAAATAAAAAGCATTTAGTACCTTCAAGAAATCTGGAGCTAGATTTGTAATTGTTTTTGGTTTAAGTGATCCAAAAATTTGTTTTACTAATTCCAGCCGGTCGTCAATGTAGTGCGACATGGGATGAAGGGTGCGATCTTCTTCAGTTTTTTCCTTCTTTACCTTAATCGGCTTAGGAATTTTACCAGTCTTAGTTTTCTTCTTAGCTTTATGCATTTTTGAATTAACTTTTTCACTAATTTAAAAAATGAGATTACTTTTGTAAATACTCAATAAGTCAGCTGTGCTGAACTAGGGTGGTCCATTCCTTTTGAATAATCAGAGATGCATTTAAACATGGCACTGTTCGAAACTGTCATAATCTCCACTTTTATCATTCATTCATTTATTCATTAAACTTTATTAAAGTAGCTATATACGATACACTTGTATTTTCGATCGACACGAATTTTTTTCGTTATACACCACATACTGATCAATTTTACGTTCATCTTTCAATTGAATTGTACTTTTACAATTTTGGTATAAATTTATTATAAATGAATTCTTATGCGTTTTATTTTATTTGTGGAGTAAATTATGCCAACATATATCCTTTTCGTTTAACTCACCCTATATTTTTTAATTTTTGATATTAAAAAAGAGAGAATTGCCTGAAAATCTTCTCAAAATTGATCAAATTGACTTATTCAAAATAATTTAATAAGATTTACCATATTCATATATCAATTATAGATAATTAAAAAAAATATTAATAAATACGGCATTAATCATCCCTGTTGAATCTGTTATACATATTAAACAGCTGATTTTTGGTGGTTAGTATTCCGCCATCAAGTATTTGTTCATTGGCAAAGTTTGTAAATATATTATTGAATAATAAAATTGTTATTTATTTTTATAAGGTAAGCTGTTTTAATGATTCTGATTTCCGTTATAGTTTCATAATTAATCCATAAGTGTCATTTCCCTTCTTGGCTAATTGTGCGAACTTATTTGACAGCTGCTTTGAGTTTGTGCTGTCAGCTGTGAAGTTAGTCAATTCGCGACTGTCAAAATGGTCACTAAAATTTTGTGGTGATGTTAATTTATAAATCTGATTACCTTATAAAAGATAACCTACTAGTTAACAATCGTTATGCCACATAATAATTAGTTATGTTGCAAATAATATTATTATAATTAATATAATACAATAGTAGTGAAAGTGTAAGTGTTTAAAAGACTGTGATTTCGTAATTGAAGGAATACTTCACAAAGCGCCCTGCCGCTTTTAACTTCAGTGCAATGACCACTCATAACAGTGATGAGCAGAATACTACACTTGACCTGTCTAGCAGCAGCAGCAATGATAGTAAAACAAGTCTTAATTCAAAGGAGCTGCGCCATAACGACGATGGCACATTATTTTTTAAGAAGGTCGGCAGTGCCCTTTTCTACGGAATGTCATCCTTCATGATAACCGTTGTGAATAAAACAGTTCTTACATCGTATCATTTTCCATCGTTTTTGTTCCTAAGTTTGGGCCAGTTGTTAGCTAGTATTGTGGTACTTGGACTTGGTCGGAAGTTGAAGTTCGTATCGTATCCTCCACTAAAACGAAATACGTTTATGAAAATTTTTCCATTGCCATTAATATTCCTTGGAAACATGATGTTTGGCTTAGGTGGCACAAAAGAACTAAGCTTGCCCATGTTTGCCGCACTACGTCGTTTTTCAATATTAATGACGATGTTACTGGAATTAAAAATATTGGGAGTACGACCTTCGTTTGCTGTACAAGTTAGCGTATATGCCATGATAGCTGGTGCCCTACTGGCCGCTTCGGATGATCTGTCATTCAACATGAGGGGATATACCTTCGTAATGATAACCAATGCGTTAACTGCATCGAATGGAGTGTATGTAAAAAAGAAGCTGGACACTTCGGAAATTGGCAAATATGGACTAATGTTTTACAACTCACTATTTATGGTTATTCCTGCACTGCTTGTTACTTATGTTACTGGGGATCTGGATAAATCGGTCGCCTACAATCAATGGCAAAATCCTTACTTTGTCATACAATTCCTAATGAGTTGCTTTATGGGCTTCATTCTATCATACAGTACAATACTTTGTACGCAATACAATTCCGCGCTTACAACAACAATTGTTGGCTGCTTAAAGAACATATGTGTAACATATCTGGGCATGTTCATCGGCGGCGACTACATCTTCTCATGGCTAAATTGTATAGGAATTAATATCAGTGTGTTTGCTAGTTTGCTATACACATACATTACGTTCAGACGGAAGCAAGCACCTGATAAGGAACTATTAATACCAACAACAAGAGGAATAGCAGTGTAGTATAGTATACTAAGAAATTTACTTGTAGATAAGTATTAGATGACAAAAAGTATTGCCGACACATTCTACATGGAAAACGTGCATTATTTCTCAAAAATATACATATGTATGTACGTACATATGTGAGTTGATATTTGCATTCGGAAGCTAATACTAAAGCAGGGGGAAACGAAACTAAACGCGAAAAGTTGTTCGTTGTCAAAAATGTAGATATTAATGAGAAAACAAAGCGTTTGTCGGAAGTACATACTAGGACGAGGCATTAAAAATATGCGTGTATATTTAATAAATTATAAGTACCAGTAGCCATGTACGTAATATTATAACTTTTAGTTTTTTAAAAAGTTGCCAAAGCCATAGTTATACTTTGATATGTGTAGCATTGAATTTTATGTTCCGATTTAGGGGAGGTAGCAATTTATTTGTAAATAAGTTGTGGGTGTTAAAAATTGCATGCAACTAAAGTGTCATAGTCACCAGCTCGCAATGGGCAATGTATGTAATTTTGCTATTGATTTAAGTAACAAAATAATAAAAAAAATTATAAAAGATTTACTTTAGTCAAACTAAATTTTGTTTGGGATTTTGTATAACTAAAATAAAATATAAATCATACATATTTAACTAAAGGAAAATCATGTGTTTTAATATTATGTAGGTGAACATACACAAATATGTGTATGGAAATTAAGATTCACCCTTACACGCTTGTAGGTACACTAGGATTTCTATTAAGAATTTAAAACACTAGCTGTGTATGTATGCGTGTGTAATTAGTTGATTAACGTAAAACTTTTCATTATCACAGAGTTATGTATGTATGTATGTACATATGTTTATAAGCTTAAAAATTTGCCAACAATTAGTAGCTATCGACTTCAACTCGTCTTACATTTGCTGAGCTGTCTTATCATTAGCGCTAGTTGTATATGCCAACGTCAACGTTTACTTGCTTTTGAGTTGCTTACTATATAAACTATATGTATGTATGTATTTATGTAAGCATTTAGAGTTGTTTGCATTACTGTGCAGGCATGATATGGGAATCAAACAAAGTCATATCGCAGATAAAATATTTTTTCAATGCTAACCAACTTGCGACCTAATATAAACATACGTAAAGAGAGCTTCTCCTTTAAAATAAGCCCAAGTAAGTAATTTGTTGCAATTAGTAGAAACAAACGCTCTTTCCAAAAAAGACTTACCTACTTTTGCTTAGCAATTTGTAAGTTTTCTTATCTAAGGTTGTGTATTTTTTTAAGTACGCGCATAGCCTGATGTTTGCATATTTATATGTACTTCCAAACATATAAACATTTCATACATACATATACTTATGTACATATGTATGTATGTGTAATTAACATCCCACTAAAAAAAAGCGTATGTGATACGATGTAAAGAAGCCATTATAATACTTTATAGCACATGAGCAGAATTAAAATTTTAAAACCAAACTGTAAAGTATTTTTTTACAAACATATACGCATGTACATACATATGTATGTATATAAGAATGTAATTTTAAATTGTTTATGTATGCACTTTAATCTAAAAACTATGCGCATGTGTAAATGCGATTTTATCCTTAGGTATAAGGGACTGTGTGTTAAGTTTTAGCGGGCAAGTTAATGCCGAGTTTAGTCAACAAAATTAAATTTTAAATATTTTAGCTAAATTTCATAAATATTAACATTTAACTACATATTAACAAATTCTTAGGGATCCCAATCTGAAAACATTATGGTAGAGTTAGCTTAGAATTACGTTTTTTTTGGAAGTTGTTTAATATCTGTTTTCATTCATACACACTTGTAATGTACATACATACGTACATACACGATGGTACACACCTAAGTGCTAAAAACGTATGTGCTTAATTGTTTTTATAACTCGCAAATTGAGTTCATTGTACCCAAAAAATAATCCCACAGATCGATGCTGTAAAAAAGATTATACATGTGTATGTGTTGTATTTGTTTATATTGCCTAAGTTGAATAGTTCTGTGAAGTGATGAATGCACATACACTAGAACACCTATGATGGCCTTCAAACTATCTGAGAGATGACGAATCATTTTATATTCTTATGATATATTCCTATGTATGTATGTATATACATATGCACATATACAATATATATACTATATACATATGTATTAGATAACTGCACCTTTTATTGTATAATGCTTTTAATTTCAATATTTTTTGTTTAGAAAATTGTATAATAATCGTATTCTTCGTGAAAAACTCTAAAATTTAAAAACAACATTTTTATGACGAATTTAGTTAGCACAATTGTGCAAAAGACAATTTTATTTGGCATTGAAACTTCTGTTTTGTGAATACAATATCTTTTATAAGTATTCTTCCACTTGTAGTTCCCTAGCTTAGTAAAGGCTAAATGACACTTGAGTACATAGCGCTGTTTATGTCAATATTATTTAATATATTTCGTCATATTTTGTTTAATCACTAATACAATATAAACAGAATTTAGTGAATAACGGAAAAAAACGTATATATGTATGTACATACATACTTATATAATTATTTATTTGATTAACAACCAAAATGCTTTGCTTGCATATCTGCAAAACGCTTACCTGCATACATATACTTATACATACATATGTATGTATGTACATTAGAGTGATTCAAAAATCCTCTAAGAAAGCCTCTCCAAAAATCTATTCATAAACATTTTTTTTCATTGAGTTATAAAATTCATAAGAAATAAAAAATTTTCCCAAAAATAATCAAACTTTAACTGTTAATATTTTTTAAACATTTGGGTTTACGAAAAAATCATAGCAGACCTTTTTTGTAGAGCATTCAATCTCCCAGTAGTTGGAAGCGAGATATAAATTTTTCTATCTGATAATAAGAAAAAATAGAAAACTGTATGTAGGAGGACCTTCCCGTTACAATTAAAACTCATGTTTGGAGAGGCTTTCTTAGAGGTGTCTAGGAACCTATTTTTCCGAGTACGAAACGAAAAAATTTTTTTTTTTTGAATCACTCTAATGTAGATACATACATGTATTAATAATGCTTATTGGATAACTTTTTTACAATATATAATTTTTATTATTTATATAAATATATATGTATATGTGTATATACACACCTACTTAGGCATATATGATTTATTATATAAGCATATATGTATGTAAGTATGTATGCACATACATAAGTTTTATTCAAGGCAAATACCATTTTTCGAGCTCTGTGAAGGTTTTGAGAAAACAACAACTGAAATAGCAGTGACGTCGCTTTCTTGAAGACTTTGAAGTGGCTATATAAATAAAACAAAAATTAAATTTAATAACATGTTTGTTAAATTACTCTAACACTAAAGTTATACATACATTTGTACAGATGTAAGATATGAAAACATACCCAACTACAGTAGGTATATAATAAAAATACCTTCCATCACACATATTGTACCTACATACTTATGTACATATGTATGTATGTATATTTGTCTATAAATTTCAATCAGTTTGTAAACTGGTGGTATATTTATCGAAATCGTATTATAATTGATTATTACAGCTGAAGAGTAATGCGGAAATACAAATTATCTTGCTTTATTTCTATTGCTCATCATTTGCAACGCTTATAAATAAAAATTAATTACAGTGTCTGATAAAGCGAAGGTGTTAAAATATTTTTGAGCGTATGAATACATACATATACTTATGTACATACATATGTATATTTTGTAGATACTCGTGCGGACACCAGAAATTTTAATTTTAACAAAATAATATTTTTCTTAAGTGGACGCCAATCAGCAGATAATGCTTTACCATTCTATCTATTTGCGTATGTATGTATGTATCTTAGTTGATAATTGTGGGAAGTCCATGATCAATTAGTTGATATAATGTGAACATACATGTATTTAACTATAAGAAAATGGAATAGTTCGTACGGTATATGCATATGTACATACATATGTACATATGTATATCAGTGAAAGCTGACGCTCTATTAAGCAGACATCTCCACACGAACATTAACCGTGGACATTGTCCGGTCTCAAAATTTTTTTATGTTTGTTAAGGACAATCTATTAAACGGACCGAAAAGCTGGTCCTGCGGTTATTGCCTTATGGGAGATGACTCTTGTATATGTATACATATGGATATGTGTGTATATGTATGTATATGAAAGATATTTTATGGGCACAGGTTTCTTGATATTCTTTTACTAAATGATATGAATGAATATGCAGATAAGGTATATGTATTTAGAATTGTTAGACTTTTTGATGGTAATAAATCCAATTAGAAATAACTTAGTTTGTAAAACTTCGTTAATTAGTGTATTTTATTGAAAAATGTATACGTTTATCATTAGCAGAAGTATTCGAATCAAAAATGTTGCAGGCCGTTCGTTCAAATCTGTTAACGCGCTTGTTTCGAAATCCCCGTATATGTCGATATATCACAGCCACAGCAGAAAGCAATACTATAGGCACCGAAAAAAGTGATATTCCTCCTGGTGACGAAACACACTTGGATGAGTTTACCAAAGAGTTTCTTAAAAATCGCATAGAAATGTCGCCTTTTCAGAAGATATTACTCGGCGCGGGTTCATCAATTGCCGCCTTAATAGATCCACGAAGGTGAATCAATGAGTTGCACATATACATACTTTATTTCTCTAATGTCTTAGTTGATCCTTACAGGCATGACATGATCGCCGCTTTGGGGGAAACCACCGGCGAATCGACTTTGCGGAATATCTTACACTCAATGGAACTAACTGCTGAGGGTCAACGCATACTGAAACAGAAGCCACGTATAAACACGCATACCGTAGATATGAACCATTTACGTTCCTTAGGAGAGAATACTCTTGGTCGGGTCTACGTAAAGTTCTTGGATGACAATGTAAATTTAATAATCATGATAACTATACCAGTTAATGCTATAGACATGAATAATTAATTGTTAACTTTTACAGAAAGTAACACCCGACTCGCGTATGGAAGTACGTTTTATTGCCGATCCAATGCTGGCATATGTGATGACACGTTACCGTGAGTGTCATGATTTGGTGCACACAGTGCTGGGAATGCCTACCAATATGCTGGGTGAAGTAGCCGTCAAGTGGGTAGAGGCGTTGAATAACGGGCTGCCTATGTGTTATGGGGGTGCAATATTTGGTGCCATGCGGCTACGTCCTAAGTAATTATAAAGTCGTATCAAGTAAATTATGAATGATGAAAAATTCGAAATTATTGTCTCAATTTGTAGACAACGGAAGGAGTATGTTTCTCGTTATTTGCCTTGGGCTCTGGAAAATGGCAAGAAAATGCAACCATTAATGCCTGTATTTTGGGAAGAACGCTGGGAGCAAGATATAGGAGAGCTTCGAAAAGAATTAAATATAACGATCTTAGAATTATGAACCCAAGGGGTAACATATGGACTTGTGTTAAACATTATGTTTTTATTTCCTTTTATTTTCAATACAATTAGATGAATAAATCAAATAAACTGAAATTTTACATACATATGTATATACATATTAAACGAACAAACTAACAGATCAAGAATAGTTTTATCATTTTCGAATTTAGTGCAACGATCGTAAAGCAAATGAAAGCGGCAACACTGTTCGAAGATCATCAATTGGTGATGATGTGTTTGACATTTCTCGTTGTTGTGTTGGTTGGTAAATATTAAAATTCTTGTTTTATGGGTAGTTGATGTTTTATTTGCATTAAGTTTAAAAATTCTCCCTCCTTGATATATTAAAAGGTGGCTTATTTTTCGGTTAGATTTATTTATATAATATAAGATGTCGAACAAATTCGACGGCTTCAGTCAGGATGAGATAAAGAAAGTTTCTGGAGGTTCTACTAACAGAAGTAATCAAGGCCAGCAAATAGCGGATGCAAGTAAGTATTATTTGTATGTATGTAGTAATACTGTATACGTAAGAATATGTAAGTATATACTTATACAATTTTAATAAAAGTTAAGTTAATTTAAATATATAATTATTATCATATTTAATCAGTAAAGCCCGCATTTCGTGGACAGCATGGAGGTATAAGACGTATGCCTGAAAAGTGGACAAGATCAGCTGAGTCTCAAAGGAAAGAAATGAAAAGTTCTCAGTCATCGAAATCTGTGCCTACGGGTTTACCAAGCAATAAACTAGAAAAAAATATTGTAACGGTAAATGACACCTTGGAAGACATCAACCTTGATGGCAGCATGTCCAAATCAATTGAGGAAGCGCTGTTCTACCAGCCCATCTGCAAATTAGCTGTAAAGTCTAACGGTGCAAGCAACAATTTGCCTACCACAGAATCAGATGAATCTTCAATACTGAAGCTGCCAGCCGGAGATAATAATGTATCTTCCACATCTACAAATGAGGCAGATGACTCTTCAA
This sequence comes from Bactrocera tryoni, assembly GCF_016617805.1. Taxonomy (NCBI): domain Eukaryota; kingdom Metazoa; phylum Arthropoda; class Insecta; order Diptera; family Tephritidae; genus Bactrocera; species Bactrocera tryoni. The sequence goes on along the minus strand of NC_052503.1, from coordinate 8,602,308 downwards.
TACTTCCAACAGCACAAGAGTCAAAAGTCTCTAAACCCACTGTGGACCTCCTGAACACCGATTCTCCCTTTAGAGGAATGTCTCTGAGAGAATTTGAAACGCAGCGTAAATTGATCGAGGAGCAAAATAAGCAGAAGAAGGAGCTATTGCACAAAGCTATAGAATTACAGTAAATATAGTTTTGTAAAATATGTGAAACAAGTTTCAAATTGTAAAATCCTTTGTTTTACAGCTCACAAAAAACCGCTGCGGAGGCACGGAAAATTTCTGAAATCAAAGAGGAACTTGCCAAATTGGACAATGACCTGGCGCTTGATGTGTCAATACTACGCAAGCAAATTGATAATGCCTGTATCTATTTTTCGCAAGTCGAGTAAGTCTTAGTTTTCACATATTTGATTCTAATACGGAAGTGTACATCTATAGGAAACAGTACATCAAAATAGAGGCTCAATTCTTAAAAGCAAAAATAGATTTGCATAATGCGGCAGAGAAAAAGGAGTTGCTCACCGAGCATTTATGTACCGTAATTGCTCATAACGAAGATCGCAAAGCGCAAAAGCTCTCAGAACTTATGCAGAAAGTTGGCTTAACCGAAACGGGGGACTTGGACGTAGGAACTAAATATGCAATGAATGGTGAAAATCATGCAAGTCAAGAGAAGTAAAATTCTATAAAATTATGTATATATATGATATATTTCCAGAACTAACTACTTATATATTTACAATAATTTTTTACTAGTATAAATATGTGTAACTTATCCAATAATTCAAAAGTTTAAATATCATACTTTGTATTGAGCAAAATGTAGGCAATATATTAACCATAATTAGATGTATTTATATTAAAAGTTGTTTTGTATTTATTAAAGATGGAAACAATTTCCATATGCCAATATTCGAAATAAAACCATACATATTCGGATAGATAACAATAAATAATTATTTTATTTATGAAAATGAAATAAAATGCAGTTTTCTGTTCTCTGTTTGTAAACATAAAAATGATTTCAGAGAACGTATAATAATTATACGTTCTCTGATGATTTGGAATAGAAACGGACGATAGTGAAATATATGAAACAAAACCTAAACGTACTCAGAGAACGTATAATATAGAGAAGGTTCAGGGTGTGCCGATTGTCAAAATGTTCCTCTTTTTGGAGGGGTTGAGTTTTCTATTAGTGGATTTCACCACTTTTGGCTCGGCAGGAGAAATTTTAACAGAAATGAGTGAACAGAGCTGAGCATTGAATGAAAATTATGCTCAGAAATATACATTGCTTTTACAGACGCATGTTGGCCTTTTGGCTTATATTTTTATACGTTTACATGCTATTATATCAATTGATATGAATATGATTTTGCGAATTTTTGTGAATTCATGCAAAATTGATAACATTATTATTAAATCATGCTATTTTCATGGTAATATTTGTAGTTAATGGGCACGTTTTAAACATTCCTTATCTTTGATAATGTAATATAATTTCGTATGCATGTATATAAGTATGTACATATGCTATGTACATATATGGAATATTATCGTAATATCCTAAAAACATAATATATTACCATGATAATATATGAAATCATACCTCTTATCGTTTAAAACTTTCATACGCATCTATCAAATCAAGATATTATCATCTATCAGTAATATAAAAAGCGCGCGCTTCTCTATATTTACGTACACACATATGTATGTATATATGTACGTATGACATTCTCACACAAATAATATACACACATATGCGTACGCAAGTAAATCAAAAAATACAAACGTTCATCTGGAAAAACAACAATAGTCTCAAAAATCATCATACATACTTACAATATGAGTACACATGTAAATATGTGCGTATGACATTCCTATACAAACAATACAACATACATACTTACATTCATACATGCGTTCACATGTGGGTATGTCAACCGCAAAAATTACAAATATTGTTCTACAATCGCCTCAAGCATCATCATACACACTTACATATATGGGTAGACTTGTAAATATGTGCGTACGACATTCCCACACAAATAATGAATACACAACATATGTACATACTTACACACATGTGAACGAAAAGCCGCAATTGTTGTACAGTGGAGCAGCAAAATTAACCCAAGAGGAAAATACGACTAGTCTAAACACAAGTGAAAGATGGGTAGACGTTGTAAAAAAGAAGAAACCTTTGGAAAGGAAGATCAGAACAAAACCAGATGCCATAATCATAACAAAGAAGGATGGTGCGTCATATGCAGATATTCTGCGAAAAATTAAAAGCGACAGCGGGCTTGAAGTACTGGGCTCAAATGTAACCCATATTCGTAAAACGCTAAAAGGAGATTTACTTATTGAACTAAAAAATCGTGCAGAGACGAAAGCCGAATCTTTCCAAAGCGCCCTGGAGGGGGTGGTTGCCGAAATGGCTAAGATACAGCCCAAGACCCACAACGTCACGATTACGTGCAAAGATCTGGATGAAATTACAACTCCTGAAGAAATCAGCACTAAAAAGGGAGTGCGGAGTCGAAAATCTGGAGATATCGAGTGTGAAAAGTCTGCGAAAAACGCGTAGTGGCACGCAAATAGCACTTGTATGCTTGCGTGCTCAAGATGCCAAGGCCGCACTTAAAATAGGGAAAATAAAGATTGGGTGGTCGGTCTGTCGGCTTCGAGAATATTCGCCTGTTCCCAGATGCTATAAGTGTTTCCACCTGGGTCACATGGCGCGAAATTGCTGCAGCTCGACAGACAGATCGTCCCATTGTACACGCTGTGGAACCGCGGGACATTTAGCGAAGGTATGCACAAACGTCCCGAGCTGCATGCTCTGCAAAGGGGAGCACTCAGTATTGAGCACGACTTGCCCAAAGTATCTCGAGATGATGAAGTCTCTAAGTAAATGAGGATACTACAGTTAAACCTTAACCATTGTGCAGCGGCCCAGGATCTGCTAGAACAGACAGTCATAGAAGAGAACATTGATGTGAACTAAGTGAACAATACTCCCAGCGTCCGGAAAGTACATGGATTGCAGACAAATCTGGCAAAGCAGCAATATGGTCCTGCAAAGGTCAACCTTTTAAGACCTGCTCCAGAGAAGCTCATAACTGCTTCACATGGGCCAATATACATGGGATATATTTTGTAAGTTGCTATGCTCGTCCCAGCGCAGCAATCACCGAATTCGAAGATTTCCTTTTAAGACTTTCATTAGAAACCAGAGGTAAAACACCGATTATAATAGCGGGTGATTTTAATGCTTGGTCAACTGCATGGGGCAGCAGATGCACAAACCATCGAGGGCGGCTAATTCAAGAATACCTGAGTCAAACGCACCTAACAATAGTGAACACCGGAACACAAAATACGTACCAAAAAGGGAATAAAGGATCTATTATTGACATTATGTTTGCGAATGTTTCGCTTAGTAGGCACATTAAGTGGGCGGTGTCAAACATGTACACAAACAGCGATCATATGGCAATTATGGCACAAATCTCGTACTCCCGAGAGCCCATACTTCTTAGCAGAAACACTTTCCGAAAGCGAAGTTGGAAGCAACAGGAGTTCGACCCAGACTTGTTTGAGCTAGTATGGAGTGCATCAAAAGTATCAGGTGACGACGCCGCCCACTTGGTATCGACAGTGCGAAATGAACTGGTCGCAGCATGTGATGCAACAATGCGTAGAATATCACATCGCAATAAGCGGCGGCCTGTGTATTGGTGGAATGAGGAAATTTCCACGCTGAGAAAGTTTTGTCACTCAGCCAGACGGCGTCTACAGCGTAACCGGAGTGAAACAAACCAAAACCGCCTTAGAGATGAATATAAAAGCCACAAGAAGCTCCTAAAGTCGGCAATTACCCGGAGCAAAAAATCATGTTTTGAGAAGCTATGTGAGGAAGCAAACATTGACCCATGGGGAACTGCTTACAAAATCTGTATGTCGAGATTTAAAAATAAGCAGCAGCAACCTAAAGATGCCTCTTTTATGGGAAAAGTCGTCGAAACATTGTTCCCGAGACACGACCAGATTTCCTATGCTAAGCGACGAAACGAAGCTGCAGTTTCACCCCCGTTTGTCACGGAAGATGAGCTATTGGCCAAAGCTAAGAAAATCAAAAACACCAAAGCGCCTGGGTTGGATGGGATACCCAACAGGGCCCTGAAGGAAGCTATAAGCTCAAAGCCTCAACTATTCGCTAAAATGTACAACGCGTGCATAAAGGAAGAGATGTTCCCCGAGGCGTGGAAAATACAGCGATTGGTTCTGCTCCCAAAACCAAAGAAACCACCTGAAGAACCCTCATCGTACCGACCACTGTGTATGCTCGACACAATGGGTAAAGTGTACGAAAATATAATAAGAAACCGCTTGGAGTTAGCAATCCAGAAAGCCGGCGGACTATCAGAGAGACAATACGGCTTTATAAAAAAGAGATCCACGATTGACGCACTACGAGAAGTCGTCGATATTGCGAAATGTGCAGTAAGTGGCAAAAGATGGAAAGGTGGCACAAAAAAGTACTGCGCGCTGATTACCCTGGATGTCAAGAATGCGTTCAACTCGGCAAAATGGGCACACATAATCAAAGCCCTGGATGAAATACGCGCCCCTGAATACCTCATGAACATTATATTGAGCTATTTTAAAAACAGAAGGCTGCTTTTTGATACAGACGAAGGTACCAAGAGTTACTCTATCTCGAGTGAAGTACCTCAAGGGTCAGTGTTAGGATTAGATTCTAAATTAAAATTTAAAGAACACCTGGAGTATTCCTCCAGTGAAGCAAACAAAATTTACAATGCTCTATCGAGAATGATGACCAATACAGGCTGTGTGCGTTCCAGCCGGCGATTCTTACTAGCGAAAGCAATGAGCTCCGTAATACTGTACTCAGCACCAGTATGGATACAGGCAATGGATATAAAAGCGTATGCTAAACAAATAATTGCCGTGCATAGGCTTTCTGCAATTCAAGTAATAAGTGCTTTCCGGACAACATCGACCGACGCTGCTGAAGTATAAGCCAGCATGCCGCCCATTGACATCTAGGGAGATGAACTCGAGCGTTTATATCATCTATCAGCGCCTAAAACAGTATCGGCAAAGATAGAGGAGAGGAACAAAAGCATTAAAATGTGGCAGGAGCGGTGGAATTCCTCATCTACAGGGCGTTGGACCCACCGACTGATACCGGACATCCACTCGTGGATAGACAGACGACATAGAGACCTAGACTTTTATCTGACTCAAATACTTAGTGGACATGGGTGCTTTAGAAGCTACCTTTTCAGATTCCACAATGACATTAGTCCGAACTGTCCGACATGTACAGAGCATATAGAAGACTCTGAGCACGTACTATTTTATTGCCCTCGATTTTCAAATACAAGGGAAAAACTAAAAACCACACTCGGTTGTGGGTTTACGGTCGATAATTTAACGACACTCATGTGTCAGTCGACTGATAATTGGAAAGCTGTCAGCGAAGCGTCAGCATCCATAATGACAAAACTGAGACTTTTTGAACAAATTAGGCGTCCGTCAGTCCGCACAATAGAGGAGACTTAAATGTCCTGTCCCTCCCACGACGAATACTTAATCGGTGGTTCCGTGGGAGAGCCATGAGTTGGGAGTAGGTTAGGTTGAGCGGATTAAAGTTCCGCACTCCGGCTTTCGATGCTTCCCCCTACTATAAAAAAACAAAAAAAAAAAAAAAAAACACATGTGAATATGTCACCCGCAAAAACTACAAATATTGTTCTACAAAAACAACAATCGTTTGAAAAAGCATCAGAAACCAACATGGCAGCCGAATTTCGACGTCAAAATTTATAGTAAATTACACAACAACAAAATTTTCATTCATGAACGCAAACGTATTTTCAAAAAGCATATTCGATTCATTCATAAAAGCAGACGCCATTACATCTCCCCGAGCATGCCTTGCCTACAAGCATTTTTTCGCGACGATTTCAAAATCTAAAAATCATAAATTGAATATATTTCTGAAATGTATGAGAAGGAAAAAGTGTCAACCCCGCAAAAATTAAGTATTAAAATATTTTAGAATAAAATTGACAACATAGATTATATGTCGATTTTCAATTCAAGAATTTTTCCAAAGAAAATATTCAATATTCCTCTGATTCATGTGTACAGTCAATCCCGGCTAAGTAGTACTCCGCTTAAATGAAAATCAAATCCCTCCCTCATCACTCTTAACAGCCTATACTATATCTTGCTGCATCTCACGGTTTGTTTTTTGAAATACATAGAAATTATTGTTTAAGTACGACTCGTTTAAGTATCCGCAGTCGCGTATGTACCATATTACATTTTTATTTTTAACAAACCAAAAAAATCGGTATCTTTGACTGTGGCACATAACCGGGATTGACTGTATTTGTCAAGGAATGTGAAAAATATTTTGTAATTCTGAAATATTTTTTCGCAGCTGCGTCGATATGTATGCAAGCTCACGCACAAACATACATAATATGTATTTACGCTGGTTTGTTGGCGGAGCTGTACAGCGGCAAGGGAAGCGGTGACAAACAGCGGCCATTCGTTTATTTTTTTCGGCACAGCTCATTGGTTGTCCGTGACAACGGAGTTTTTGTATGAAACAATGGTTGTATATATTTACATACAGAGTTGTGTGTAGACAAATGTACAAACATTATGCGAATCAGAGAACGTATATTATAGAGAAGGTTCACGACGCCGAGAATTTAGGGATATTTCAATTTTGGGATATTACCTGTTTTGGATGGGTGCATTTCACCACAGGATATTATTAGCGCATTTCACCATTTAACATCAGGGGCACGACAATGGCAGAACTGAGTAGTTATTAGAGCCAATGGGAAAAAATATGTTAATTTCAATGTTTAGAAATGTACGCTTACAGATTCCCTTTTCTACTATGCGCAAACGATGCTGCATATAATTTATAGATCGGTATACATATGTACATATATTTGTTATGAAAGCACATAAGTGT